>NC_064638.1:414800796-415425796 GCF_023864345.2 Schistocerca serialis cubense
CTCTGTATGAAAATCACTGGATGTGCTGTGTGCAGTCTGTGGCTGGTTGGCATTGTTGGAATATTCGCTGTTGTAATTTTGCGCAGTTGGATGTGAACACCGCGTAGCGCTGCGCAGTTGGAGGTGAGTCGCCAGCAGTGGTGTATGTGGAGAGAGCGATGGCAAAATTTTGAGAGCGGGCGATCTGGACGTCTGTTCATCACAAAGAGTAAATTTGTAATATTGGATATCATGAACTGATATATATATATATATATATATATATATATATATATATATATATATATAATGACTTTTGAACACTATTAAGGTAAATAAATTGTTTGTTCTCTACCAAAATCTTTCATTTGCTAACTATGCCTATCAGTAGTTAGTGCCTTCAGTAGTTAGAATCTTTTGTTGGCGCTCGCAGTATTGCAGTAGTTCGAATAACGAAGATTTTTATGTGGTAAGTTATTTATGAAAGGTGTAGGTTATTGTTAGTCAGGGCCATTCTTTTGTAGGGATTTTTGAAAGTCAGATTGCGTTGCGCTAAAAATATTGTGTGTCAGTTTAGTGTTGATCAGAATAAGTAAAGAGAGTAATGTCTGAGTACGTTCAGTTTTGCTCAGCTGTTTGAAAATCAAATAACGTGGAGGTTTATCAGCACAGTAATTCACGAATTTTTCTAAGGGGACGTTTCAAGATGACAAAAATCACGGGACACCTCCCAGTCTCGTATCGGTCGTCCTTTCACCCCGCGTAGTGCGGCAACTCAGTGTGGCATGGACTCAATATGTTCCAAGTCTGTGGAGAAATACTGAACCATGCTGCCTCTGTAGCCGTCCATAATTGCGAAAGCATTGCCGGTGCAGGATTTTGTGCACGAGCTGACCTCTCGATTAGTCCCGTAAATGTTCGATGGGATTCATGCCGGGCGCTCTGAGTGGCCAAGTAATTTACTCGAATTGTCCAGAACGTCCACCAAAACAAACGGCGAAAAACTGTGGCCCCGGTAACATGGCACACTGTCATTGATAAAAGTTCCATCATTGTTCGGGAACATGAAGTTCATGGCCACCAAGTAGCCAAACATAACCATTTCTAGTCAATGATCAGTTCATTTATACCAAGGACTCAGTCCATTCCATGTCAACTCAGCCCTCATCATGATGGAGACACCACCAACTTGCACAGTGCCTCTTGGACAACTTTGGTCAATGGCTTCGTAGGGTCTACTCCATATTCCAACCCTACCATCAGCTTTTATCAATTGAGATCGGGTCTGAGCTGACCAGGCTACTGTTTCCCAGTCGTCTAGGATCCAAATGATATTGTAGTGAGCCCAGGGAAGGTGCTGCAGTCGATGTCGTGCTGTCAGCAAAGGCACTCGCGTAGATCTTCTGCTGCCATAGGCCATTAACGCAGTACTGTCCAAACAAATACGTTGGTCGTACATCGTACAGAGATTTCTGTGGTTATTTCTTGCAGTGTTGTTTGTCTGTTAGCACTGAATACTCTGCGCGATCGCCGCTGACCTTGGTCGTTAACTGGACACCGTCGACCATCGTGTTGTCCACGGTGAGAGGTAAAGCCTGAAATGTGGTATTCTCGGCACGCTCTTGACTGTGTGGATCTCGGAATATTGAATTCCCTAACGATTTCTGAAATTGAATATTCCATGCGTCGAGCTACAATTGCCATTCGCATCATACAGCCGTAATCAAGTCACAAACCTATTGCCGGCCGGTGTGGCCGAGCGGTTCTAGGTGCTTCAGTCTGGAACCGCGGGACCATTCCGGTCGCAGGTTCGAATCCTGCCTCGGGCATGGATGTGTGTGATGTCCGTAGGTTAGTTAGGTTTAAGTAGTTCTAAGTTCAAGGGGACTGATGACCTCAGATGTTAAGTCCCATAGTGCTCAGAGCCATTCGAACCATTTGAGCCACAAACTTATTCAGCTGTATCACCTGGATACAAATGACACCTCCACCAATGCACTACCCTTTTACACCATGTGTACGCGATACTATCGCCATTCATATATGTGGCTAAAGCTATCAGCTCAGCGTAAGAGTCAGGGGCTGATGGAGGCTTGAAAAACGTACGATGAAATAAGGCAGAAAGAATAGATAATATTCGTTAGGAATTTATAAAATCATGGGGGAAAGTGGCAACCAAATGCAACTAAGTCTGAAGAATTATTGTGATTGGGACACGGAATAAAGGAGCTCTCAAACATGTCGTTGATGTAAACACTATGATGTAACTTCAGTTAGCAGAATGATGATATGACAGTCACACTTGTTTGGATTGTGTTCATGATTGGATTGAAGAGATCCTAGCAAACGAAAAACAACATTCCATTCGTAACGTATAGAAATATTCAGATAAAAATGTAGCTACTGGCGTATTAGAAGGGAGTGTTATAGGGCCTTACTTTAAACAACAGGTGTGGAAAGGACCTTGTGTATAACGTGGAAAGTGATTTTCGCGGACGTGTTGTTACATACTGAGGATTTACAACGTTAACAAATAGCATCTGTGTGAAGGAAGACTGGAGTGGATCGAGCTCGGAACAGCGATTGGCGCTTAATCCTCAACATAAACAAATATATCGCTTGCGCATAAATGGGCAGAAAGACCCATTATTGAGGATTACACGATCGCAGAACAATCACTGGAGGCAACCACCTGCATTGAATATCTGGGAGTACTCGTACGGGCCGGCCGGGGTGGCCGAGCGGTTCTAGGCGCTACAGTGTGGAACCGCGCAACCGCTACGGTCGCAGGATCGAATTTTGCCTCGGGCATGGATGTGTGTGATGTCCTTAGGTTAGCTAGGTTTAAGTAGTTCTACGTTATAGGGGACTGATCACCTCAGAAGTTAAGTCCCATAGTGCCCAGAGCCATTTGAACCATTACTCGTACGGAGCGACTGAAAGTGAGCCGACAAAAAAGAGAAAGAAAATAAAGTCGTTGAAATGGTATATGTCAGACTGAGCGTAATCTGATCCTGAAGGTGGTATCTCTACAAAACTCTCGCTCCACTGGTACCTCAGTATTGCTCGTCAGTCTGGGACCCTTTCCAGAAAGGACTTCTGGAGGAAATGAAAATATCTAAAGAAGAGGAGTGAGTTCCGTTCACTTAGGAAGAGCGAAAGGGTTAGCGACACACTCATCTAACTCTAGTAACGGTCGCTACAGGAGAGACGTTCTCACGATATAGTTTACTGTTAAATTTCCGAAAGCGTACATTTCTACAGGAGTCGGCAAATGAATTGCTTCCTTCGACGTACACAGGGTGGTCCATTGATCGTGACCTGGTCAAATATCTCACGAAATAAGCGTCAAACGAAAAAACTACAAAGAATGAAACTTGTCTACCTTGAAGGGGGAAACCAGATGGCACTGCCGTTGGCCCGCTAGATGGCGCTGCCATAGGTCAAACGGATATCAACTGCGTGATTTTAAATAGGAACTCCCATTTTTTATTACTCATTCGTGTAGTACGTAAAGAAATATGGATGTTTTAGTTGGACCCCTTTTTTCGCTTTGTGATAGATGGCGCTGTAATAGTCACCAACATATGGCTAATGTTTTAGACGAACAGTTGGTAACAGATAGGTATTTTAAATTAAAATACAGAACGTAGGTACGTTTGAACATTTTATTTCGGTTGTTCCAATGTGATACATGTACCTTTCTGAACTTATCATTTCTGAGAACGCATGCTGTTACAGCGTGATTACCTGTAAATACCACATTAATGCAATAAATGCCCGTCAACCTCAATGCATTTGGCAATACGTGTAACGACATTGCTCTCAACAGCGAGTAGTTCGCCTTCCGTAATGTTCGCACACGCATTGACAACGCGCTGACGCATGTTGTCAGGCGTTGGTGGATCAAGACAACAAATATCCTTCAAATTTCTCCACAAAAAGAAATCCGGGGACGTCAGATCCGGTGCACGTGCGGGCCATGGTATGGTGCTTCGACGACCAAGCCACCTGTCATGAACTATGCTATTCAATTCCGCTTCAATCGCACGCGAGCTATGTTCCGGACATCCATCTTGTTGGAAGTACATCTCCATTCTGTCATGCAGTGAAACATCTTGTAGTAACATCGATAGAAAATTACGTAGGAAATCAGCATACATTGCACCATTTAAATTGCCATCGATAAAATGGGGGCCAATTATCCTTCCTCCCATAATGCCGCGCCATACATTAACCCGTCAAAGTCGCTGATGTTCCACTTGTCGCAGCCATCGTAGATTTTCCGATGCCCAACAGTGCATATTATGCCGGTTTACGTTACCGATGTTGGTGAATGACACTTCGTCGCTAAATAGAACGCGTGCAGAAAATCTTTCATCGTCCCGTATTTTCTCTTGTGCCCAGTGGCAGAACTACACATGACGTTCAAAGTCGTCGCCATTCAATTCCTGGTGCATAGAAATATGGTACGGGTGCAATCGATGTTGATGTAGCATCTCAACACCGACGTTTCTGAGATTTCAGAGTCTCGCGCAGTTTGTCTGCTACCGATGTACGGATTAGCCGCGACAGCAGCTAAAACACCTACTTGGGCATCATCATTTGTTGCAGGTCTTGGTTGACGTTTCATATGTGGCTGAACACTTCCTGTTTCCTTAAATAACGTAACTATCCACCGAACGGTCCGGACACTTGGATGATGTCGTTTAGGATACCGAGCAGCATACATAGCACATGCCGGTTGGGCATTTCGATCACAATAGCCATACATCAACACGATATCGACCTTTTCCGCAAATGGTAAACGGTCCATTTTAACAGGGGTATCGTATCACGAAGCAAATATCGCCCGCACTGGTGGCATGTTACGTGATACCACGTACTTATACGTTTGTGACTATTACAGCGCCATCTATCGCAAAACGAAAAAAGTGCCCCAACTAAAACATTCATATTTCTTTACGTACTACACGAAAATGTAATAAAAAATTCGGGTTCCTATTTAAAAAAACGTAGTTGATATCCGTTTGACCTATGGCAGGGCCATCTAGTGGGCCAACCGTAGCGCCATCTGGTCTCCCCCTTTAAGCTAGACAAGTTTCGTTCTTTGTAGTTTTTTCGTTTGATGCTTATTTCGTGAGATATTTGGCCCGGTCACTATCAATGGACCACCTTGTATATTACCATGGCGGTAAAATTAGAGAGATTCGAGTTCAGGCGCATGCTTTGCCACAATTATACCTCCAACAATTGCCGTTGAAACAGGAAAGGGGGGACATCACAGAGTCATACGATGCACCATTCGTTACAGACCATGAGTCGGTTTCCAGATTACAGACGTAGATGTAAAATTTTGAGACCCTCCCCTGATATTATATCTCAGCACTCATTCCAATCATCTACGTAACGTATGGGAAACGTTGAGTTTTAAGTAACAGTACAGATGAGAACTTTAAGCTAGTCAATCAGTGGTGAACATCCGTCATAAAGCCCATTAGTACGTAAAGATGTAGTCAGATTCTGTAGATATAACATCATGAGCAAGTAAAAAAAAGTAGATATAGTCGACCTACAGGTGTGGGAACTGTTCTTCAATTACATAAAATCAAGCCCTCTCTTACCGTAATAACGACAATACTGAAATACAGTGCCAAGCCTATCATTGCCGCCGTAAATCACTTCTCGTAGTTAAAGGAGCCCCCGAATACTTGTTAAGGGTACAGTGGAGGTAATAGCAGCCTACTTTAGAAATTCTAACAACTAATACCGAAGATCAGCGCTCGCATAATATTTTAAGTTATGTGGAAAACTAAAGGAACAACGACAAAAAAGAAACAATTGCTAACTTTATGTAGGAATTGGACGTTAAAGGGAATTCGCTGCACCCTTGTGTCAAGTATTTGCTTTATCTTATTACTCTCTCTGGAATTTCATCGTTATAGTTCACAGATCATGACAAGGAGGCCCCGAAATTAACAACAATGTGATCGGTAGTAAAAAACACAGCGTCTGTAGCGGATTTTCATGCTTACTATGCCAGTGCAAGTTCGTGAGCAACATATATCACATTCACATCCAAATACTTGCTGTTGTGGTCTTCAGTCCAAAGACAGGTTTGATGCAGCTCTCCATACTACTCTATCCTGTGCACGCCTCTTCACCTCCGAGTAACTGCTGCAACCTACATCCTTCTGAACCTGCTTAGTGTATTCATCTCTTCGTCTGCCTCTACGATTTGTACCCACCACTCTTCCCTCCAATACTAATTGGTGATCCCTTATCGTCTCAGAACGTGTCGTACCAACCGATCCATTCTTCTAGTCAACTTGTGCACAAATTCCTCTTCTCCCCAATTCTGTTCAGTACCTCCTCACTAGTTGCATGATCTACCCATCTAATCTTCAGCATTCTTCTGTAGCACCACATTTCGAAAGCTTCTATTCTCTTCTTGTCCAAACTATTTATCGTCCATGTTTCATTTCCGTTAATGGTTACACTCCTACAAATACTTTCAGAAAAAAACTTCCTGACACTTAAATATATATTCGATGTTAACAAATTTCTCTTCTTCAGAAACGATTTCCTTGCCTTAGCCAGTCTACATTTTATATCGTCTCTATTATTACCGTCGTTACTTATTTTTTTGCTTCGCGGGGTAGCCGTGCGGTCCGAGGCGTCTTGTCACGGTTCGCGCCTCTCCCCCCCGTCGGAGGTTCGAGTCCTCCATCGGGCATGGGTGTGTGTGTTGTCCTTAGCGTAAGTTAGTTTAAGTTAGTTTAATTATTGTGTAAGCCTAGGGATCGGTGACCCTAGCAGTTTGATCCTATAGTCATTACCACAAATTTCCAATTTCCAATCACTTATTTTCCTTCCCAAACAGCAAAACACATCTTCTACTTTAAGTGTGTCATTTCCTAATCTAATTTCCTCAGCATCACCTGATTTAAGCCGACTATATTCCATTATCCTCGTTTTGTTGATGCTCATCTATATTCTTCTTTCAAGGCACTGTCTAATCCGTTCAAATGTTCTCCAAGTCCTTTGGTGTCTCTCAAGACTTTTATAACAGCCATCTGGTTTTTGTACAAATTGTAAATAGCCTTTCGCTCCCTGTATTTGACCCTTTCCACCTTCAGAATTCGAAAGAGAGTATGCCAGTCAACATTGTCTCAAATAATCCCTATCACTGACATAATCTTCTAGTCGTAGTTTAAATTCTTGTTTGGATGGTTTTTTATTATTATTATTAGTCCACACTGTTGTTACTTGTTTGATGTGGTCCGTTTCGAATTCGTCTCCTGTACGAACCTCTTCATCTCAGAGAATAGCACTTGCATCCTCAATTATTTGCTGGATGTATTCCAATATCTGTCTTCCTCTACAGTTATTCCCTTTACAGCTCCCTATAGAAACATGGAAGTCATTCCCTGATGTCTTATCAGATATACTATTATCCTGTACCTTCTCCTTGCCAGTGTTTCCCACATATTCGTTTCCTCTCTGGTTCTGCGCAGTAGCTCCTCATTCCTTACCTTATCATTCTACCTAATTTTCAACATTCGTTCTGTAGCACCGCATTGATTGGTATATTTTATTAATTGCGTACTGGCGCGTTTCAGTGCCTCTCTAAGGGTTTTATTCTGCTTTATTTATTGCGTGTGTAATTTGGTAGCTTAAGTCCAGTTACAGTGGCCGAAGGCAGTTATTCAACTAATATTATTGATCTTTCCATTGTTTTGGTGATTACTATAAGAGTTGTCCTGTCTTATTTAAATGTTGTTGGCCACCCCTTTTATTAATAAGAGTGTTGTTAATGGAAGTGTAGTCCTTCATTATCTTTAATAATTTTGTGACGATTCTGTGTCAGATTTTTCTTATGCATGGCTACGTGAAATTCTAATTGATTTGGGATGCTTAATTAGCCATTTGAACACCTGAGCTTAAATTCAATTACATCTAGTAGTTGTATTTTCTGCTGCTGGTTATTTTAGTATTTGCCTTTCTATTTTTATTTTTTTATTTTTTTTACTGTGGGGGAGTGGATTTAGACCTTATAAGTTCAATAGGTATGAGAATTCTGTTACAGATTTCCTGCTTAAAGTGTTGCGGAAGCAGGTAATGGGCGTGAGAATCTGCTCCGTTCCAGTTCTGTAGAGGTAAGCTCGTTCCTTCCTGCCTCACTGTAATACACGCCAACAAACGGATTGGTGGCCTGATAGTTATCGGCTGTAATTTCCGCTGACCCTCTGTTTATAATTGTGACTAGCCAGTTGATTAAAGCTTGAGGCTGCATTTAATTCTCATGTTCTTTCTTCTTGAACACAGCTCTTCGTTACGAGAGTTAAAGATAAGTTGCTGCTCTTTGGTATGTTCTTGTAAGGGCTTCATGTATAATTGTTAAAACGCTTCTTTGGCCCTCACTTATTTAGTGCGTTTTGTTAACAGCAGTACCTTGCCTCAGCTTGCGACTGACTTCTCTACGCCTCATGGACGTGATGACCTGTTGATGTTACGCGCCGCCTTGTTGTTTGTTTACTTGTGTCGTGACATGGGGGATTGCCCTATGCACAGTAATTCAGGCGATCTCTTGGAATGAGAAACTTAAGGTCTCTTTTATAATTTACGCCCTGTACTTTTATTCACAAATGTACCCTTTCCCTCGCAACATCTTGCTCCTTAGATTTGTAGATTTAAGTAACTGTACGGTACCAGCTTTCTCTTATCCATTAGGGGTTCAAACGCTGAAGCGCCAAAGAAACTGGAACACCTGTCTAATATCGTGTAGGGCCCTCACGAGCATGTTGAAGTGCCGCAACACGGCTTGGCAGGGACTCGACGAATGTCCAAAGTGCTTGACGGAACTGACACCATGAATCTTGCAGCGCTGTCCATAAATCCGTAATATTCTGAACAGCATGTTGCAAGACATCACAGATATGTTCAATAATGATATGTTCAATAATGTTCATGTCTGGGGAGTTTTGTGGCCAGCGAAAGTGTTTAAACTCAGAAGAGTTGCAACTCTGTAGCAATATTGGGCGTGTGGGGTATCGCATTTTCCTGCTGGAATTTCCCAAGTCCGTTGGAATGCACAATAGAAATGAATGGCTGCCAGTGATCAGACAGGATGCTTACGTACGTGTCACCTGTCAGAGTCGTATCTAGACATCTCAGGGGTCCCATATCACTCCTACTGCACACGCCCCACACCATTACAGAGTCTCCACCAACTTGAACCGTCCCTTGCAGACATGCAGGGTCCACGGATTCATAAGTTTGTCTCCATATCCGTACTCGTCCATCAGCTCGATACAATTTGAAGGGAGATTCGTCCGACCATTCAACATTTTTCCAGTCATTAACAGTCCAATGTCGGTGTTGACGGGCCAGGCTAGGTGTAAAGGTTTTGTCGTGCAGTCATCAAGGATACACGAGCTCCGAAAGGCCATATCGATGATGTTTCATTGAATGGTTCGCACGCCGACACTTGTTGAAGGCCAGGACCGAAATCTGCAGCAATTGACAGAAGGGTTGCACTTCTGTCACGCTGAACGAGTCTCTTATGTCGTCGCTGGTCCCGTTCTTGCAGAATTTTTTTCCGGCGGCAGCGATATCGTAGATTTGATGTTTTACCGGATTCTGGACATTCACGGTACACTCGTGAAATGGTCGTACGCGAAAATCCCCACTTCGTCGTGCGCCGGCTATAACACCATGTTCAAACGCACTTAAAGCTTGATAGCTCGTCGTTGTAGCAGCAGTATCCGATCTAACAATTGCACCAGACACTTGTCTTATATAGGCGTTGCCGACCGCAGCGCCATATTCTGCCTGTTTACATATCTCTTCTGTATTTGAATACGCTTGCCTATATCAGTTTTTTTTCAGTGTAGTTTGCTTGAAGGTGTTTCTTTCAATTGGCTTTAGTTTCAGGTGTCGATGTACTGTTTTCACCTTATTTGCTCTAGAGGCATTTTACAGTTACTTATTTACTAATTTTTTTAATAAAAAAGTAAGGAGGAAAATTTAATAGTATATTTGCTTCTTTTCGTGTTATAGGGAACTGTTAATGTTATCATAAAATAACTTGTGGCTTTTATGAAGTTACTGATATAAATTAAAGCGGTTTTCGCAGTTAGCAACATACCTTGGTAGAGTGCAGAATGAATGTGGGAATAGGCTCGGAGGCTCATTTTTACCATTTTATAAATGTGGAATGCTACTGTTCTTTGTTGTGTATATATCTTTGTTATATATTTTTGACATATTTGCCTTTTGTTTGTTGTATATTATGAGGGAGTCTGATTATTTTTGTGTTTAACATTATTTGTGGTTATTTGAATAAATGTAAAAAAAAACGACAAATGACATTACTACTCTAGCTTGCCCTTGCATGCTTCCTTATCTTACCATCCTGTGTAAATGGGTTTTCCGAGGATAGTTGCTTTTTATTCTACTCTTCATTAATATAACGTTTTTTTTACACTTATACGCATGTACTAAGTAGCTAGAGTGAAATATCATCTGCTGACCTTAGGGCAAGGATACGCTATAATTGATTTTTTGTTACTCTTTCTGTTATGATCATCGTCTTTATGCCCCTCATGGCTTGTAACACATACTTCTCAACTAGCAGCTCGATGAATCTTGCTACAGTACTGCAGCACTTTATCCGTGGGTTAACTAACCGGCTTTTTAATTTGTAGTCTGCATGAAATGATAAGAAACAGAGCTCAAAAACAGTATAACCGTGTATGTTATACAATCAGTGAATCATTGCGTGGTGCTCTATAAAAGTAGACGATCATCGAATCCAATGCGCAGGCAGTAGTTAAAAAAAGAACGACGATAAATAATATTCCTTCGTATTCTAAAGCGATTAAATGAGGCCAAAAATGAGTGAAGAAAAGGGAATTATAAGCATGAACAAATTAATGAACCACAAAATTAGAATTCACTAAGGATTCTAAGTACTTCCTAGTTACAAATGTTTTATGAGCTTACAGTAACTCGTGGTTGCCTTTCTTCTTGAGGGAATTAAGGGACGCAGACTCGGTCTATATGTTGTATTAGATATTTGAAAGACAGTGATGTTCCATCATATCTGTTGGCAAACATATTCCGAAATAATGCTTCCAAGGTGCTTCTTATAGATCCAGCGTTTCGGATGTTGGTGGGATGCATATTTACAACCTCTTCTGGAGAGATTATTGAACCGACAACTGTAGCACATTCTGACGACTTCTTACTTCTAGTGATAGCTAGCAGTGGGGACATAATGAGAAAAAAGATCAGGGGAAGATTTAATTGGCACGAGTTTGGGATCCTAAAGGCAGCATCATGAAAATGATATATGCGTCATGTTAAGGAAGACAGAAGAGAAATCCGTAAATTAAAGTTATTTGGGTGACATTCTAGAGGTACACTAGTAAAAATAACTTTGACAAGCACTAATACGAACACATGTCATTTTAAGTCCACGCAGAATATGAGGCAAGAAAAGGCAATGGTTTTACTAATATAATAATTACTACCGCACAAAAAGATTAAATTTCGCTACAAATTCAATTGGACAGTACCGTAAGTCAGTACTCACTAAAGTAGTGGTCCACAAATCCAGTATTTGAGCCCATAGGTTACAGCTCCTTAGAATCCGCTGTTGTAACACAAATAAAGCGCAAAAAAAGCTAAATAAATTATTAGCGAACCAACCATTAACTCTAAGAAACACATAATTTAGCTTTAAATAAATAGCTCTTGAGATGGGTAAACATGAAGGATAACAATACGTTTGTTTGCGTGGCCGTAATAAGTTTGTTTGCGTGGCCATCTTCCGCAGCAGCTGTTAACGTCTGTTACTATAGGCTCTCTGTCTTGAGCTGACTGCAGTCTGATTACAAATAATTTCACCAGACGCGTTTCGCTTTTATTTACAAAGCATCTTCTGTGGTTATTCTGTAAATTGGATGCACGTTTGTACATTTTTTGATTGTTTTAGGTTAAAAAAAGCGTTTTCTTTACAAAGTTCGTCAGTATAAAGAAACCGCTGTTTCTAACCTAAGACAATCAAGAAATGTACAAACATGTATCCAATTTACAGAATAACCACGAAAGATGCTTTGTAAATAACAGTGAAGCGCGTCTGGTGTAAGTCTTTTTAATCAGACTGCAGTCAGCTCAAGACAGATAACCTATAGTAACAGATGAGAGAAAACGTTTAACTTCCTGTCTAATGTTTCCGAGAAAGTATAGATAACATACTTTGAACAAAGTAGTGGATTATGTCTTACGTAATTAAACAGTGAAGGAAAAATAGCAACGACCTGCTGTGACTGTAGTTTATTGGCCACACCTAATCATGTCGCATTGAAGTATCTTCAGTGAGGTCATAGCGATAACTGTAATACAGGATTTAGGGGGCAAAAAATCTACAACGTGCAGTTAAACAGGACTATGACATTTAAAATGTTCTGTGTGATTCTGTCTTAATTACTTAGTTAAAAAAATTTTCAAATGGCTCTGAGCACTATTTGACTTACCTTCTGAGGTCATCATTCCCCTAGAACTTAGAATTACTTAAACCTAACTAACCTAAGGACATCACAAACATCCATGCCCGAGGCAGGGTTCAAACCTGCGACCCTAGCGGTCACGCGGTTCGAGACTGTAGCGCCTAGAACCGCTCGGCCACCCCGGCCGGCAATTACTTAGTTACCTCCACTGTAGTCTTGCCTTTCAGTTCATGCAACTATATTCTTAACAGTACTTATTAAGTCAATCGCAGTACCTTCTTTGCAAAATATATAACTAATCAACAATATTTTGCACCAGCCTTATGTCATATTTATTTCTTGTTTCTTGTCTGTTTGTTTGTTGTTGTTGTTTATTAAAACCTCTTTCTCAAAGTAGTGGGGCCGGGACAGTACGTGAATAGTCTGTGTTGTTGCCAGATTTCTCCCTGTCCCATTCACTATTATGTCATGAATGGCAGCACGCAAAATTAAAAGATTCCCCTCCCTTCGTCCCTCTGGTATACCCCAATTACCCTACTTATAATATGGTTAGAAATTGCAAAAAATTCAGGAAATTCAGAAGATACGGGGTTCTTCCAAACCCAGCTGATATCATTATGTATGTAGGCCACTTGTACTAAGCGTAAACGGGTAGGAAATTAAAAAAGTAACAGATAGATAATTGTCTTTTTGGTGTGAAATTATAAATCAACGATGGTGATCCTAGGTGGCTACCGGAGAGGCAAAGACAGTTACATGGTTTCCAGATCACTCAGATCCTAGATGGTTCACGTGTAAATAGGAGGACAGTCTGCGTGGTTGTTAGGTTCATCTATATATAATAAGTTCAGAATGATATTGTAAGTGTAAAATTCCGGGGAATTAAAATTATTGATATTCTCCATTCCCGTAACAATACATTCCGATTGTGCTACGCTCAAATTTAATGCTTCATCAACTTCCACTGCTGCTTGGATAGGGGATGAACGTTTATGTCGTTATTTAAAACAAAAAGATGCAGGTGGTTGGGGGGAGAGATCCCTTTCGAAGCCAGAGCACTCACACGTGCTACATCCCATACACCCAAGGGTCTGCACTGCACCTAATTCCAGTCACCATTATCACCACTGGAGGGTTAGAGCCTTTAGCACTGGGTCTCACTCACTGGTTGGTGGCAGTTCCACACACAGGGATGCCACAGGCATACCGCCAATACAGCTGTGTAAGGCGATGTGGAGGATAGCAGTTCTGATTCCCACCACTAGTTTGTTGTTTGTGACAGCACTGCAGTGACAGTCCATGTGAAGTAACTTAAAACGGCAGAAAATTTGAACATGCAAGAATCACACTAATACCTTAAACCGCATTGAAAGATTATGGGAAATTCAAAATTCTACACAATCGATTGTGCAGTGAAATTCAAAATATCGCATTAACATACTCTTCGTCCTGTCCAATGGCTCAGGAGCCAGAGAAAGAGTTTAGGTGCTATGTTTACAAAATTCAACACAAAAATTTGTGTGTCCAGATTGCAACTATTAAAACAGTCAGATAACAGGCCTTGCCTATTGCCTATCTATGTTTTGGTCAGACACACATCAAGCTCTACTCAATCACCATGCATCCACCACATCAAAAACAAACATTTATATTAAGTGATGTGTCGATACATGAGCATCAAACATGGTAAAAATACATATTTTTAAAAGAATGAGATTTCTTTGAAGTGTAGAACCTTGTAACCTATTTGCATATTTCATGACAAACTAACTCAGCTACAATCAACAACTGAAGGCAGCGTCACCAAGTGAAGGTATGCTGAACACTTTGGTCCAGCGGCATACAGTAGCATGTGGTCCATTTGTAAGCACATTCCCTATGTATGAGTCAAGCGCTCTGGTCATGACTACAGAATGCCGCAGCCACCCAGTCACAGGGTCACACACCTCCTATTGACCTGGAGGAACACACAACGTGGTACGGCTGCAATCCAGAGCTACTGAATCGAAAAAGTTTTTCGTGGGTGTAACAGATTTGTGGGGACTAATACTTCTATTTACTAGCAATGAGACATCTGCATTACAGTGTACGCTGCAAATCATCGAACTTTGCGTCAATTTGACGTATGAAATAAGAAATATCGTATCAATATCAATAAAATTTGAACCTAAATCAGTGGACTTCGTGTCAAACCTGGTCTCTACCACGACACATTCATGTGGACTGTATGTACCTGCTATATTCCTAACGGGATATCTCTGATTTCGTTTGAGATGAGTTGTTGGCTTACTTCATAAGTACTCCAAACAAGCCTATGAAACTGATTGCACTATCGTCTTTTGTGGTAATTCCTTTACGGTATACGTTTCTGGGAACCATGCCAACAAATCTGTCTTTTATTCGCTTTTCCTAATACTGTTTTTATGTGACTTTTTTTGTCAGACATATTCCCTGTACACTGACGAACTAGCTGAAGTTACCACTCAGTTTTAATCTCAGCAAACGACATGGCACCAAGTGCTTCCGAAATTCATTCTGATTCTAGTCCAACAGTTTCAGTTCTTTCAGTCATACCGACAGAATGCACAGTAATCTCTAAGAGTTGGGTAAAAGGACATTATTGAAATACGTTTGGTAGTTTTGCTAACCACGCTGAACACTTGTCAGAACTCACAGTGTTAAATTGGCAGTGATTTAACATGCTACACTTCTTAAATCTATATTGTAAAGCAAAAGCATCCAAGTAATGTCACAGTGGTCTGTTGGACGCATGTTTATAAGTGTTATACAGACATCTGGCGTTTTCGCCACAGCATATGAGAAGATACTTGGAAAGCACTTAATGCAACTCCACTGTGCTCTTCAGTATAAAGGCTGCAATAATTTGTCAGCAACGTCAAGTTCGCTTCATGTTACAAATAGTTCCTTGTAGGTACCATTGCGAAGCGCCAGCGTAAATATCGTTACCTGTGAGCTTTGTGTATCCTGTCAATAAAATTACATCCTTCTGTGTGGGACTTGTACTGATGCTGATATGAACAAGCCTAAGACCAGCTTGGCGCTGACAGTGATCAAACAGTGTTAGGGAAATGCGTGCTTCCCATAACGTAAAGCGAGGACGAAGAGTTTAGGATGAAGGTATGCAATCATGAGGATTCTTGTAAACATGCATGCTTTCTTTAATATGGATCCTTGTGCTGGAAAATGGGGTATAATTCCTTAGACTGCAGCAATAGGCCCCATTGTGAATTCAGTAAGACAGTAGCTGTAGATTCACACTACAGATTGAAATAGGTTTCCTTCTAGCTATGGTAGTAGTAGACTCATACCATTAACCCTCACCTAGCTATACTGAGTGACCATACATTTTATGATAGATAGTATTATTACCCATTAATTAACTCTGATTTTCGCTGTTGTGACAGAAAAACAAGCTCGATGTAGACAACACGGTGAACTCCAATCATTCATCATTCTCCCAGAAAAAAGAAAATGATTTAATGTTCAGCCCGACATCGTGTTTTTAAGTGATTTTTAAGCGATCTTCACACAAACTGTGAGTGCGCTAGGTTATGCTTAGGATATCTAACATTTTCAGTGGTTTTCTAAGTGGAAGCAGTTGAGGAATCTGACGGTTAGACGAAAGATTTTCAAAATTTTAATCCATTGGAGTGGTAGCTGGAATTTTATCTGTGAGCTTACACGATTCCATAGGATTTCTCAATCATTTATGGCAAGTGTCAGTATGGGCCATTCAACAAACAAATTGTGTGGGAAGATTTCTGAGGGTCAAGGTAGTGGCTGTTGTGTGATGAGCAATGAAATGACCATGTATACGAACTTGGGAGATTTCAGCTAGTTTGTGGGATATGGAAATGTGTTCAGCTACAGTAAAATATTTCCAACAATCTTTGAGCTTAGAGTTATTGAAGGTTGTGAAGTGTTTGATTTTAAGAATCAAATGAAATCAAAATGAAGATAATGGAATGTAGTCTAATTAAATCAGGTAATACTGAGGGAATTCGATTAGGAGATCCGATACTTAAAGTAGTAGATGAGTTCTGCTATTTAGGGAGCAAAATAACTGATGATGCTAGAAGTAGAGATGACATACAATGTAGACTGGCTATGGCATGAAAAGTGTTTCTGAAGAAAAGAAATTTGTTACGAACGAGTATACATTTAAGTGTTAGGAAGTCTTTTCTGAAAGTATTTGTATGGAGTGTAGCCATGTATGGAAGTGAAACATGAACGATAGATAGTTTAGACAAGAAGAGAATAGAAGCGTTTGGAATGTGATGCTACAGATGAATACTGAAGGTTAGATAGGCAGATCATGTAACTAGTGAGGAGGTACTGAGCAGAATTGGGGAGAAGAGGAATTTGTGGCACAACTTGACTAAAAGAATGGATCGGTTGGTAGGACACGTTCTGAGGCATCAAGGGATAACCAGTTTAGTATTGGCGGAAGCGTCGAGGGCAAAAATCATATTTGGAGAACAAGAGATGAATACACGAAGGAGATTCAGAAACGTATGTAGGTTGCAGTAGTTACTCGGAGATGAAGGAGCTTGCACAGGATAGAATAGCATGGACAGCTGCATCAAACCAGACTCTGGACTGAATACCACGACAACAACAACAACAACAACAAGAAACGACTTCACCATAAGGATCACAGAGTGTAAAGCAATATTCAAGAATCGGTAGAACAAGGATTTTCTACGTTGTATACTTCATGAGGCAGCCACCGTTGCTAACCTTCTACCAGCGAGTTTCAGTCTAGTATCTGTCCTCCTTACAACTATTTTATTAGTTGGATAATAATAGACATCCAACGAACGTGAATACTTACAGTAATTGATCGGCAATCATACAGTCGAACACTAATGTCTCTTTCCTGCTGTTTATCCCAGATGTATTACATTTGTTGAGCGTTAAGTGCTAGTTCTTGCGCCAAGTGCAAGCATTATCGCTTATTGGCAGAATTTTGTGGCCTTGTGTCTTTATTACATACAATGTCATCCACAACAGGCTCTCAGAGTTCTTGGTGTTCTCAAGTCGGTTTTTAGTTTTCTTCTTTGGTGTCAACGATCTAACGGACGGTGACCAGTTCCTGATACGTTATGGAGTTCGTTATTTTTTTTCGAATATTGCCAGTTAGTGATGGTCTCAGAACACGTCACAACAGTGACGATTAATTTGAGTTGACCGCAGACAAGGGCAACAAATGGTTCAAATAGTTCTGAGCACTATGGGACTTAACATCTGAGGTCATCAGTCCCCTAGAACTTAGAATTGCTTAAACCTAACTAACCTACGGACATCACACACATCCATGCCCGAGGCAGGATTCGAACCTGCGACCGTAGCAGTCGCGCGGTTCCGGACTGAAGCGCCTAGAACCGCTAGGCCACCGCGACCGGCACACTACTGATAACTCGACGTTTTAATCGTAGCTCATAACAGCAGAGTCATGTCGATCTGAAAAGCGAGGTCGGTATTTTACGTAAACGTATGACCCTCCATTCATTCCGGAGGTGCCGCCTCAACGATTTCCTTTCTCGCAATAGATGTATACTATACGTTGTAAATGTGTCTCAGTGTTCTGTAACCATATACTATAATGAATTTCAAACACTTTTCTTAAGAAGTTCGTTGTGAGGCATTTTCTTTGCCGTTTATTTCTGGTGTATTATTACTTAAAATCACCTGATGCAACTAGTTATTCTAAAAATGCTTTGTTTTCCTACCTACTGCGATAGCAGTCAGCAGATTGTCTGCTTACACTTCTGTCTAAAAGTCATCTCCAAGTAGTTCGACAGCTCAGTGAACGAGCATGGCAATAATTGAAGTTAGAACCATACAGTAGTTAAATTAGATGTTTGCGACAGTTGTCGAGAGAGTCCCAAAACTTTACGAACACCTGTGTTGCAGAGCAGAGAAATATCATGTCTGTAATTTAAAAAAAAGTCGATTCTATACCTCTAATAATAATGTGAATCAGAGCTGCGAAATCTTCAACAGAGAACTTAACACATCACAAATTAAGAAATCTAATTTCCTAACCTAAGATTAGAACCAGGCTTCAAGAGACGTATGTTACAATACATACGCGAAACCTCAGGTGGCAAAATATCCTAAAGACATGTCGTCTCGTTCGCGGACCGTGTTTTAATCAAGATACCTGAGACACAGCGGAGTGATCAAAGTATTGTCTGCTGCTATGTAATCAGATGAATAAGTGCATAAATTTCGTTTCGGACGTGCGTGTACGAGATTATAAACCTTTTTACACTAGGCGTCCAAACGAGTTACGACTTGAGACAGCTCAGCAGATGATTCAGAAAAAGACGAGAATGCGTAGTATCTGCGTATAAGAATCAAGAGCAATGAACAGCAATTCGTTTCATCACAATACTTGTCGCCTAAGAGAGAAATCCTTCACCAAAACGTTTTTATTTTTTATTTTTAGTTGTTTCTAGAATATTCGAATGCAGTATCAGTACAAAGAGGATATTCTAACCTCCATGAAACATGTCGTAAGGAACATGAAATTTAGGAGTCATTTGTTAGACAAATATCATCGGTAATTAAAATTTAAAAAAAGACTAAACTTCGGCATTCTTTTGATAGTATTAGTTTACCATCAATTGTTTACCTATACACCTATGTTTGTATCTCTCTTCCTTTCACGGACCGAGCGAGGTGGCACAGCGGCTAGGACACTGGACTCGCATTCGGGAGGACAACGGTTCAATCTCGCGTCCACCCATCCTGATTTAGGTTTTCCATAATTTCCTTAAATCGCTCCAGGAAAATGCCGAGATGGTTCGTTTTAAAGGGCGCGACCGACTTCCTTCCCCGTCCTTCCCTAATCTGATGAGACCTATGATGCTTACAACAATGTTTTTACTTGTTGTCTTAGACAGAAAACTATTTACATATCTTTCCATTGAAATGAATAAAGGAACTCACAAGGCAATCTTTTAATGTTCAATAAAAAAGCAGGTTGGGTTCAAAATGGTTCAAAAGGCTCTGAGCGCTATGGGACTTAACTGCTGAGATCATCAGTCCCCTAGAACTTGGAACTACTTAAACCTAACTAACCTAAGGACATCACACACATCCATGCCCGAGGCAGGATTCGAACCTGCGACAGTAGCGGTTGCGCGGTTCCAGACTGACGCGCCTAGAACCGCTCGGCCACATCGGCCGGCGAAACAGGTTGGATATCGACCTCTTTCTATGTGGTCAAACGTCAGTGCCCTACAACAGTTAAATTCAGAACGGCACTTTTGTTTGACCATACTCCCCAGTGATCATCACTTTGCCAGCATTTACTCGAAGGTTACCATGTATGAATCCACAGCCTGTCTAAATAAATCATTGGACACTTTAATTAGTATCCCTTATCCTACCGTAAAAATCTAATCTTTGTCTTTTTTTGAAAGTACGTCATGTCATTCATAAAAGATAAATCTCTTATTCTGGCCCATATTAAAAACAAATTTCATGGAACGAAAACTTTCTCTCACAAAGGAGATGGGGATCAGATAGCAGACAGAATGCACTGTATTGTATTACATGTACCTTAGCGTGCTAGTTACCTAACAGTAAAGCCGTTCACAGTGATGGACTTTCCCACAGAAGATTTCATCCTCAGTAACTGGACGTGATCAATTTAATTAATAATAATTAACAGTTTCATGTGTCTCAATGGAATTATTATTCGGTGAAATAGTCATTGCGTTAAAAATGGTGAGATAGCCGAGCCGAGAACTCTCCAATCATATTTATGGATTGTAATTAAATTCATCGAGGCAAATGTACTTGCAGGCATAATTTTCAGGGTGGTCAGAAGCAGTCTGTAAAGCTTTCAAGGATGTTGCTGATTGTGCTGAGAAATAACTGTTCAGAAAAATATTCAACACGTTGCAGCGTTTCCGAGTTAATTAGCATGAAAGTTAATCAGTCAGGCCGTTGCGCACAAATTCAAGCGGTGAGCCAGAAACGGTTTCGCCAACGTGTTCTTCTTCTGGTTTCCTAAACCGAACAAGAGAGCAGTACAAAAATTGGACTTTCGACACTAGTAAGGATCGAACCGGAGCCAAAGGCTGAGCAACCTCATGCGCTGTCATTCACACTATGAAAACAACAGCCATTAATCATATCTGGCGGGTCTCTTGAATTTAGGAACGCAATGCCCGACTGTCGAATGTCAATGCAAATTAATTCGAAAACGGGTAAAGTATCAAATTTTTTTCTTAACAATTGTTTACCAGCACAGCCTACTGTGCAGCACTCTTACAAGGTTTGAGACTTTGTGACCATCCTCTGCCTAGGGAAGAGGCAGTAAATAAAGATGATGTGAGATATGGCGCTTCAAAAGGAATTTGACAGAGCACTGAAGGATCTAACTCGGAGGAAGGCCCCTGGAGCAGACGAAATTCCCTCAGAACAGGTGATAAAACTAGCAGAGCAAGCCATGACAGAACCATTCCACCTGGTGTGCAAGTTGTGTGAGACGGGCAGAATAATCTCATAATTCAAGAAGAACGTAATAATTCCTATTTCCAAGGAAAGCAGGTGCTGACAATTAGTGAAAATATTACTGAACTATCTACATCATAATTCATGGTTGCAATATACTGACGTGAATTACAGAACAGTGCTTCAGGCTGACTTCGAGAATGTTCATTTTAGAGTCCTGAGAAATATGGAAACACGCGAGGCAATATTGATCCCACGACTTATCTTATGAGGTAGGTTAAAGAAATACAAATCGACATTTATAGCATTTGTAGACATATAGAAACATTTTGACCGTGTTGACTGAGATACACTCTTTAAAATTCTGAAGGTAGCACGGGTAAAATACAGGGAGTGAAAGGTTATTTTCAACTTGAACAGAAAGCACACTTCAGTTACATGGTTCAAAGGATATGTAAGAGAAGCGGTAGTCAAAAAGGGAGTGAGACATGATTGTAGCTTATCCCTATCTTATTCAATCTGTATACTGAACAAGCAGTAAAGGAAAACAAATCGAAATTTCGGAGAGGCATTGAAGTTCAGCAAGAAGAACCAAAATCTTTGAGGTTAGGCAACGACAATATAATTCTCCAGAGAAAGCAAAGGAGTTGTGAGAGCTGTTGAAAGGAATGAATAGTGTTTTGAAAAGAAGTCAAAAGGTGAACATCAACCAAACTAAAACAAGGTTAACACAATGTAGCCCAATTTATCTAACCGATGCTGAGGGAATTAGACTAGGAAATGAGTTTATCGGTTTAGCTATTTGGGCAGTAAAATAACCAATCTTGGACGAAGTAGAGAAGTTATAGAATGCAGACTTCCTATAGCTTGGGTACCGAGCAAGGTGGCGCAGTGGTAGCACACTGGACTCGCATTCGGGTGGACAACGGTTCAATCCCGCGTCCGGCCATCCTGATTTAGGTTTTCCGTGATTTCCCTAAATCGCTCCAGGCAAATGATGGGATGGTTCCTTCGAAAGGGCACGACCGACTTCCTTCCCCATCCTCCCCTAATCCGGTGAGACCGATGACCTCGATGTTTGGTCTCTTCCCGCCAAACAATCCAATCCAATCCTATAGCTTGAAACGCAGTTCTGGAAAAGAGGAAATTGTTAACGTCTGATATAAATATAAGCGTTAGGAATTCTCTTCTGGAGTGTATCCTTGTTTGGCAGCCAAACGTGCACTATAAACAGTCCAGAACAAAGATAATAGAAGCTTTTGAAACGTGGTGCTGAAAACGAAAGCTGAAGATTATATTGCTGAACAGAAATGGGGGGGGGGGGGGGGGGGGGAGGGGCCTAGAGAACTTAGTGGCACAACTCGATTAAAAGAAGGGATCGGTAGATAGTACACATTATGAGATTTCAAGGAATCCTGAACTTAATATTGGTTGGAAGTGTGGAGGATAAAAATTGCAGAGGGAGACCGAGAGATGAATACAGTAAGCAATATCGAATGGATAAATGGATGTAGATCGCGACATTTATTCCGAAATGAAGAGAGTAGCACTGGATGGACTAGCGTGGAAACTGCATCGAAGCAGTCTTCACGCATATCCTCGACAAACGCCTCCTAGGACGCATGACTTTAGGCTGACATAGCTGACACTTCAAACCACGTCATCATTCGGTCTGTTCCCCAATTCACATATCCGACCTCATATTCTGCCCTTGTCAGAATTTCTTAGCTGTGTATTAAACCCACTTCTGTACGTTAGCTGAGAAGATTTCGCAATGTTAAGTATTTCCTTGTATTGATTATAACATCGCAAAAGCTACTGTATAATAAGATATTTATTTATATTTATTTATTACCTCAGTGACACATTTATTGTGTGCATTTTGCTGCTTTTGTTTCTTATATATAAATACTTCAATTCCACTAATCTTATCAACATGTTCCTCCTGTCGTAGTTTGCTCACCATCGACTTGCTCAGCTTTAACTTCTCCTCGCACGTTGCGTCACTGGCATTCATTTCTGCTTCTAATCGTGATAAATCTAATTACGATAACAGCAACTACCTGGTATTAATTAGCACTACTTTCACTGGAGCTTCACTGCACTTACGCAAATGACCTGTACCGTCCGCTTTACCGAGTCATATATTTTAATCATAAAACCACAATGACAGTTAAAACTGTCTGCCGGACCGAGACTCGAACTCGGGATCTTTGCCTGTTTCGGGCAAGCACTTTCCCGCAAAAGGCAAAGATCCCGTGTTCGCGTCACGATCCAGCACGTAGTTTTGAACTACCAGGAAGTTTCATACCAGCGCACACACCGTTGCAGAATGAAAATTTCTTTCTGGAAACATCCCTCACACTGTAGCTAAGCCATGACTGCGCAATATCCTTTTCCCACGAGTGCTAGTCTTGCCAGTTTCGCAGTAGAGCTCCTGTGAAGTTTGGAAGGCAGAAGATGAGGTACTGTCGGAGGTAAAGCTATGAGGACGGGTTGTAAGTCGAGGTTTGGTAGTTCAGTCAATAGAGCACTTGCCTGCGAAAGGCAAAGGTACCGAGTTCGAATCTCTGTTCCACACAGAGTTTTAATCTACCAGGAAGTTTCATATCAGCTAACACTCCACTGCAGAGTGAAAGTTTCATTCGTTAAGAATGTTCAAATGGAAGAAATTAAAGGAAACTAAAATTGATTAATGACTTGTTGCTGGGTATGCGTATCTCTACATCATAACAGCCAGTGGTCAGTGATGATGGTCACTGCAGCCTCTTACAATATAATCAGCTTCCTCTTGTGCTGGCTACGAGTTTCCAGGCAACGACTCCTCACTATCGTCAGCACTTCGACCGAGTGAAACTTTCTGACATGATGTGAAGAAATTGAACGTACAAAATATAAAAGAAAAATAGCAAAGATATTAAAAATCATAAAACACTGCATAAAATGGGTTTACATTAAAGTATTCATACTGCTATTTAGTTTAACTACTACACTTTTACATATACAAAGGTGACGTTTTTAACACAGGACGGACAAAACCGATAAAGCGAAATAGGTGGCTTACCTTTGGGTGTCTGAAATTTATCGTACGCTGCTAGTGCAAATGTAGAGAAAGCATTTTATGAAAACAGACGTTTCACTGTGTTCCATGTAACCAAAGATTAATACAAATAAAAGTTGTTAACGCACACTCTTCTTTCACTAGTTTTTATCCGGTACCCTTTGAAGCCATTATATCATTGTAGGCAGGGCTATCATTGATTTGTGTCCTTGAGTAGTAGATGCTGAGTTGAGATTGCGATTACACCAAATTTGTTTAGATTTTCGTTTCTTTCTGTTAATTTCGATTTAAAAAAAATCAGTCCCCTTATTGATGAGAAAAACAGTAGGATAAAGATTCTTTCTTGTATCACTGTCTGTGGAATGTTCAATCCGAAAAAAAGTATCAGAAAAATCTTCAGTCTACTAGCGAGAGTTTCGCGGAAGACACAAAGTGTAGAATAAATAAAGACATTCAGAATTTTCAGTCTCTTCCCAAAAAATCAATTCTGTTCACAGTTACGAAACTGCTCTCATTTTAACGACCTCTTCAGTCAGACTCACTCATTATCAGAGCATTTTCAGACAAACGGGATTTTGACTGTTTTATGAAGGACCATGATCGATCTCTTTCTTCGTCCTTTTCCAACTGGTCTAATTTTACATCTCTAATGATATTAATTCTATGGAACGTTAACTCTACCCTTCTTTTCGCCCCTCTTCACGTGTCGCAGAAGACACATAATAATACGACGTGAAGATCACTCAACATTGTTGTAAATTCCTCATTTCTAGAATAATACATCAAAGGCAACTCCTAACTGGTCATTGCTATGCAATTCGCCTTCTGCTTCCCTGACTTCCGTTCAGTATCAACCTCCTCGAATGGCTATTAAGACACATATGTGCCTCTTTTAGTGTACTGTTTCTGTTGTGAACTCACGCCTGATTGTTGGAACATTACGTGTCATATTTCATGATTTGTGTCGGGCCCGGAAGCTGCAAAGATCCTCCCTTTATTATTTATATTTAAATTATTAGAAATGGGTGTCACGGCACGTAAGTAATCATCACTTTGGTAGCAATGTTTATTAACAAAATTCAATAGAGGAATCTTCACACATTTTGTCAATTATTTACTTAAATTGCAAATGGCTTCGCTGTCGAGGGGACCCCACAGCTGCGCAGTATAAATGTAATTCAGTAGGTCCTGTGATTCTTAAACGACAAGAATCATTTCTCTTATTACAGTTTGACATCATTCATTCAATAGCTAAAAATACTATACAGGATCACAATGAAAATATAAATCCGCGAAACACATAAGAGAAAAGAAGCGATACATTGTCCTTCTAACCACACAAATCAAAGAGATTCACATCGTATCAAGTCTCTCAGATGCAGAACAAGCCTCCGAGTGAGAGGGATGGTGGCTTCCTCATTTGGCGCCAAGACATATGGTATATACGAACTGCGAATTGTTCCGGAAGCTTCCAGAGAATTCTATAGGTCAAATTACAATTTAGATTACTTCCGCTTTTTGCTACCAATACAGTTTGAAATTGAAGGCTGTAACTAACAAATGTAAATTATTGTAGATAATTGGGATAATGACAATCTTAATATAAAATAAAATAAATAAAATAAGATAAGTATTTAAAAAGGTACTGACTTTATGTTCCGTTATGAATTTTATCTGATATCTATTGTTAGATCTATAAAAATATAAATAATGAAAAGGTTCTTGAACAATATTAAAACGACTTTGCAAAATTGTAATAAACGGTAATATTTTGCTTTAGACGCTTTTCCTGTTATTTTTTGTAAAACTAATTTTTATGTTATAATATGGTAGCATAAGTAACGATCGATATATGAACGAAAAAATATGTATGTAGCAAAGCTTCATCCGAGTACTAGGAAACTTCATAAATGTTCAAAATCATGAATTAAATATTTTGTAAATAAAAAGACACTCAAAAACCTGTTGCTATCATAGATTTCAGATGTTGGGAGAAATTCCGAGAGGGCTTGATTTGTTATCCTAGATCCTAGATCTCCGCAGTTCGCGGGCAGTGTCCTACCAGTTTAGCTGAAATGTAATCTCTTGGTTAGTACAGATCTGTAATGTCACGAAAATACGTTTAAGAGTTGTCATGGGGGGAGAGAATGACATCAACTGCTCAGTATGTGCTTAAATAGGTAAGAAGCTTGAGCGTATTTTTCACATTGGTCGCTTGAAACTGCAGTTCATTTAGCAATAATGGTAGCCAAGAAAAGAGTCTTTGACAATTTTTTTTTATTTGCGAAATGACCACTTAGGATCACTTTACAATTTCATATCTGAAGTTTCCTCTTCCTCCATTACTCCTTCATGTGGACGATGTGCTGTTGCTTCTGTTCATCCGTCCAGCCTCTTTCGACTTGAAATCCTTCGAAATTTTGAGTCATGGTCCAAATTGTATCCCTATTTAACATCTGAACTTCCTAAATGTTGACCCTTTCCAGATTTTTACGAGCTTCCTTAATCAGTGTCGTTGTTGTCTTCTTTCTCCACAGGTAGTCGAATATCCTTTTGGTTAGTCTGTGTTTGTCCAATCTGTACACGTGTCCTAGAAATGATAACCTTCTCTTTTTCATGGTCTCCGAGATTTTCTCCACCAATCTGTGGATTTCATTGTTGCTCCGAAGTTTCCAGCGAGTTTCAACCTGGATTGGACCCATAATTTTCCGAAATGTTCTTCTTTATAGTATCTCCAGCTTTTTCAACGTGTAATTCACTGAGAGGCATTAGTTGGCATACAGGCACTCTGTTTTTACCACAGCGTTGTAGTTCTTTATTTTGACAACCCAAGAGATGCACTTTTTGTTGTAGATGTTTTTAGTAAATCCGTAAGCCCTCTACATTTTTGACATCCGGTCCCTCACAGCAGCTTTCTCCACTCCGATCTCTTGTGTGGCTCCACCGAGCTATTTTGAATTTTTTTACCCTCTCAGTCCGTCCAATCTCTGTTTCAAGGAATTGTGGTCCATGTTTGTCACTTGTCATGAATTGGTCTTCTCTTTCGATATCATAAGTCCAGTCTTGCCAGTAATCCTTTCTTTCTAGTAGCCTGATCTTTTTAGCCACTTCTTCAAAATCATGAAAGCCAATGAAAGCCAAGCAGTTGGCTTTCGTTCCTCTCGATTTTCTCCCTATACAGATTGGGCTAATTCCTTGATTTTCCAGTTCGAAATTCCAAATTCTCACAATCTTCTCCAGGACACAGTTGAATAGCATTGGTGATAATCCATCGTCCTGTCGGACACCTGTCTCGATTTCAAATGGTTGGGAGAATTCTCCCATAAACTTGACTTTGGAAGTTGTGCCTGTCGAGGTTTCTCTGATTATGTTTGCCAGCTCCTTTTTGAACCCATATTCTCTGATGATCCTATCAAAGGCTTTTTTCAAGTCAATAAAAGAAATCATTATATTTTTGCCACTCAGTATTCTATGTCGGATTATTGATTTCAAACAAAAAATTTGTTCGCCACAGTATCGGCTTTTTCGGAACCCATCCTGGTATTCTGCAAGTTGTTTACCCACTATTCCTTCAGTTCTATTCAGCAGTTTCTTTGAGAGGATTTTATAGGTGACTGGGAATAGTGACACGCATCTGTAGTTGTTTACATCTTGTTTGTCACCTTTCTTATGGAGTGAGTGGATCAGTGCCATTTTCCATTGATCTGGCAGTTACTGCTTATTGACTTGAAGAAAGCCTCTGACCTTTTGTTTGTGAAAACACAATTTACCGGGTGATCAAAAAGTCAGTATAAATTTGAAAACTGAATAAATCACGGAATAATGTAGATAGAGAGGTACAAATTGACACCATGCTTGGAATGACATGGGGTTTAATTAGAACCAAAAAATTACAACAGTTCAAAAAATGTCCGACAGATGGCGCTTCATCTGATCAGAATAGCAATAATTAGCATAACAAAGAAAGACAAAGCAAAGATGATGTTCTTTACAGGAAATGCTCAATATGTCCACCATCATTCCTCAACAATAGCTGTAGTCGAGGAATAATGTTGTGAACAGCACTCTAAAGCACATCCGGAGTTACGGCGAGGCACTGGCGTCGGATGTTGTCTTTCAGCATCCCTAGTGATGTCGCCCGATCACGATACACTTGCGACTTCAGATAACCCCAAAGCCAATAATCGCACGGACTGAGGTCTGGGGACCTGGGAGGCCAAGCATGACGAAAGTGGCGGCTGAGCACACGATCATCACCAAACGACGCGCGCAAGAGGTCTTTCACGCGTCTAGCAATACTTTATGGTTCTAATAAAAAACACTTGGTCCATGACAAGATTTCGTAGCTTTGGCACCACGTTTTACTGTTACGGGCGTTTACGTCGATGACGAGTAGTTTTGGATTCCCATCTCGCCCTGCAATTCCCTGCTTCTGGAGCTCCCATCGAGTTGGTTTGGTACTGACTGAGCTCGCGAGTGCGACATTGAGTTCTGCAGTGCTTTTTGTTGCTGTCGTTTTCCTGTTTTTCGTCACAATCTTCTTCATTGACCGTGTGCCACGCTCACACAACACATTTTGACTTAGCAGATGATATTCTTCCATTTTCCCTGTGAGCGGTTACAAATCTTCGACGCGATGCCTCTTGAGGCACTAAATACTTCTGGTAGCGAGACGGCTTCTTAAGTGTTCCGAAAGCACCCATGGTACGAGCATCAACAATTTGTCCACAGTCGAATTCATTTAGCTTCGTAATAAGGTATTTATAACTGCACAGAATACAGTTCTGACCACGACTGGCACTTACAACATACACTCCTGGAAATTGAAATAAGAACACCGTGAATTCATTGTCCCAGGAAGGGGAAACTTTATTGACACATTCCTGGGGTCAGATACATCACATGATCACACTGACAGAACCACAGGCACATAGACACAGGCAACAGAGCATGCACAATGTCGGCACTAGTACTGTGTATATACACCTTTCGCAGCAATGCAGGCTGCTATTCCCCATGGAGACGATCGTAGAGATGCTGGATGTA
Source organism: Schistocerca serialis cubense (assembly GCF_023864345.2). Taxonomy (NCBI): domain Eukaryota; kingdom Metazoa; phylum Arthropoda; class Insecta; order Orthoptera; family Acrididae; genus Schistocerca; species Schistocerca serialis. The sequence continues at coordinate 414,829,891 of NC_064638.1, forward strand.
GTCCTGTGGAACGGCTTGCCATGCCATTTCCACCTGGCGCCTCAGCTGGACCAGCGTTCGTGCTGGACGTGCAGACCGCGCGAGACGACGCTTCATCCAGTCCCAAACATGCTCAATGGGGGACAGATCCGGAGATCTTGCTGGCCAGGGTAGTTGACTTACACCTTCTAGAGCACGTTGGGTGGCACGGGATACATGCGGACGTGCATTGTCCTGTTGGAACAGCAAGTTCCCTTGCTGGTCTAGGAATGGTAGAACGATGGGTTCGATGACGGTTTGGATGTACCGTGCACTATTCAGTGTCCCCTCGACGATCACCAGTGGTGTACGGCCAGTGTAGGAGATCGCTCCCCACACCATGATGCCGGGTGTTGGCCCTGTGTGCCTCGGTCGTATGCAGTCCTGATTGTGGCGCTCACCTGCACGGCACCAAACACGCATACGACCATCATTGGCACCAAGGCAGAAGCGACTCTCATCGCTGAAGACGACACGTCTCCATTCGTCCCTCCATTCACGCCTGTCGCGACACCACTGGAGGCGGGCTGCACGATGTTGGGGCGTGAGCGGAAGACGGCCTAACGGTGTGCGGGACCGTAGCCCAGCTTCATGGAGACGGTTGCGAATGGTCCTCGCCGATACCCCAGGAGCAACAGTGTCCCTAATTTGCTGGGAAGTGGCGGTGCGGTCCCCTACGGCACTGCGTAGGATCCTACGGTCTTGGCGTGCATCCGTGCGTCGCTGCGGTCCGGTCCCAGGTCGACGGGCACGTGCACCTTCCGCCGACCACTGGCGACAACATCGATGTACTGTGGAGACCTCACGCCCCACGTGTTGAGCAATTCGGCGGTACGTCCACCCGGCCTCCCGCATGCCCACTATACGCCCTCGCTCAAAGTCCGTCAATTGCACATACGGTTCACGTCCACGCTGTCGCGGCATGCTACCAGTGTTAAAGACTGCGATGGAGCTCCGTATGCCACGGCAAACTGGCTGACACTGACGGCGGCGGTGCACAAATGCTGCGCAGCTAGCGCCATTCGACGGCCAACACCACGGTTCCTGGTGTGTCCGCTGTGCCGTGCGTGTGATCATTGCTTGTACAGCCCTCTCGCAGTGTCCGGAGCAAGTATGGTGGGTCTGACACACCAGTGTCAATGTGTTCTTCTTTCCATTTCCAGGAGTGTATTTAGGACATTGTACAGGTGCCGTTTGTCAAATACAAAAGTGCAACAGCCAGGCTTGGCTAGCATCTGCATTTATGTTCAAGTATGCGTTTCTCGCAGTGTTTACACTTTCTTGCCCAACCCCTGTATATGCAACACATTACTTTTAGTTTCTTTTAGGTTCAAATGCCAATCCCTGCAACAATGATTCAAATAGCTCTGAGAACTATGGGACTTAACATCTGAGGTCATCAGTCCCCTAGAACTTAGGAACTACTTAAACCTAACTAACCTAAGGACATCACACACATCCATGCCCGAGGCAGGATTCGAACCTGCGACCGTAGCGATCGCGATCTCGGCCACACCGGCCGGCACTAATGGCACGACATCGCCCTGCAGCGCCTCTCCCGGGCTCGTGACGATATCAGTTGCGCCCTAGATGACTGGTCATATGCGTCCCGATTTTAGCTGCTAAGAGGTCATCGCAGGGTGAGTGTGGCGCCATGAACCTGAAATGTCAACAAGACACAGTGGAAGATGGTGTTGGCTCCATAACGGTGTGGGCTATGTTTACATGGAATGGACCGGGTCCCCTGATCCATGTGAATCGATCATGGGCTGCAAATGGTTATGTTCGGTTAGTTGGAGACCATTTACCCATTGAGCTCATGTTGCCAAACAACGATGTCATGTCAGTGGGCCAAAACTGTTCGTGATTCTGGGCAATTCGAGCGAATGATTTGGCCACCCATATTGCCCCATATTGTCCCATAGAACATTTATGGAACATAACCGAGAGACCAGTTCGTGCACAAGATCTTGCACCGGCAACACTTTCACAATTGTGGACGGCTACAGAGGCAGCAGGGCAGAAAATTTCTGCAGGGGGCTTCCAACGCCCTTTTGAGTACCTGTTACGTCGAGTTGCTGTACTACGCCGGGAAAGAGCAGCTCTCAGACGACGTTAGGAGTTATCCCACGACTTTTGACACCTCAGTTTATAGCACGCTCTTAGGATAGTGACGAAGACTGCATTTGCATCTGCCGATACCGTCCAATTAAGAATGACGTCTTGATTTCAATCGCAACGTTACGCCTAAATCCAGACAGAAATCTGATTCAATAGTTGGTAAGCTCGCATTTCTTTCGCTAGACAACTGTATCGAATGGTACAAATGGTTAACATTATCGATAAAGCGGGCAGAAGGAAATTGTCACGTCATTCTGACTGAGCATTTGATATGTCTCCCTATTCGCAGAGATGCCAGCGAGATAGCCTCGTAAACGATTCATTACTGATTCACCTACCTGAACAACGAGCGGTTTATCACTGAGGGAGGTAGCGATCAGTACTAGACATTGATTGACTCGGTCGTGGCACACGTGTTACTCGGCATTGCACGTGCACAGCGGCTGTCCTTGGCTCAGTGGGACACGGAGTAGACATGTGAAATGGATGTGGTCGGGGGAGAGCGGGGGCAGCAGCTGCCAGCCAAGGGCGGCGCCCGCTCGGCGCTGTGCGCCGCGGCGTGCCGCACAGACTGAAATGCGACAGCCGCGTGCACAGGAATTTTCCGTGCGTGCGCGCCGCGTGCAAAAGGCGCGCTCACTTTGATCATGACGCTCTGGCGAGGCTGCAAATCCGCGGAAGAGGTCACTGGCGCGGCCCCCGGCCGCCGGCTCAAATACGGCGCCGCACTCGTGTTCGCACCTCGTGCTCCTGGAGCCCAGCCGTCGCAGGATTCATCACGCAGGCTGCGGAAGCAGCGGTCGCTTTGGAAAACGTGAATCAGTTGGCACGAACGATCATAATCCTCTTTTGTTTCCAAGAAACTATAGCGTCAGAAACAAGACTTCTGTAATTCACGCGTGTTACCCCGACAAAGCGTATACATCTGTACAGCGGCATGTCCGAGAGTAGAACAGCATTTGATGTTGTGAGGAAGACAGATAATACCTGGAGTAGCCACCTATAACGATTGACATCTGAAAGCTGCTTCAGCAGCTGCAGTAGGTTGAGGACTGGAAGTGTATGGGGCTGTGGAGGCGCAAATATACAGGGTGATTCGGAAAGGCAGAACACATTTCAGCTGTTTGTTACAGACAAACGATGAAAGATAGAAAAACATTGCACAGGAGGTTCGAAGTTTTGACACAGTTGCGCTCTTGTTTGTTTGCAGCAACATGGTGACTATACCACAGGAGAAATTCTTTTGTGCATTGGAATTAGCGCGAAATCAATCCATTGTTCCAAGTGCAACGTGCATTCCGCTATCGATTCAGTAAGAAGCCGCCTCTGCACAAGCAGATTTATGACTAGCGTGCAAAATCCTTGAAAGCCGGTTGCATATGAAAAGCTAGAGAGCGCCGGCCGAAGTGGCCGAGCGGTTCTAGGCGCTACAGTGTGGAACCGCGCGACCGCTACGGTCGCAGGTTCGAATCCTGCCTCGGGCATGGATGTGTGTCATATCCTTAGGTTAGTCAGGTTTAAGTATTTGTAAGTTCTAGGGGACTTATGACCTCAGAAGTTAAGTCCCATAGTGCTCAGAGCCAATTGAACCAAAGCTAGAGCGCGCTGGTCGCCCACACACGTCTGGTGAAAATGTCGAACGTATCCGAAATGTGTTCACGCGGAGCCCTCGAAAAGATGGGCAGGACAGGAACTTCAGGTTCCTCAAACAACGGTGTGTCGCGGTCTATAACGACACTTGCATTTAAAGCGTTGCAAATTCCAGTTACGGCAGGAATTGTGTCCCGCCGACCGTAACAGAAGTTACGAGTTTTGCATTTCGGTTCTCCAGAACAGGGTAGAAAATATTTTTCTTTTCGTACGAATCGACGTTTCATCTGTCGAGCAAAGTAAACCGGCTAATGTACGGGGTTTACAAAATCCTGGAATTGTCGTTGAACATGGAAGAGACTCAGCGAAAATGGATGTGTTCTGTGCCACTTCTGTTCACAAAGATTATAGACCTACCTTTTTTTGCGGATGGTACTGTGACGAGATTGTCATACCTGGACATGCTGCAAAATTGGTGGTTTCCTCAACTTGATGATATTTCATTTTTGTGCATGATGGCACCCCGCCTCACTTCGACCTTGAGTTACGACGTTATCTTCACAACACCATCTCGCAGCGTTGGATTGGAATAGATGGAGAAACAAGATCTTATTCACCGTTTTTGGCGTCCCAGATCACCAGACCTCACCTCTTGCGATGTTTTTTTTTTCTGTGGGTATACATAAAAGACAGAGTCTTTGTCCCACCTATGGCAGCTACTCCCCAAGATCTGAAAAATCTAATTGTTGAAGCAGTTGATTCAACAAAAGGGAACGTGTTGAAGCGGACTACTGTCACCATGTTTCTCCAGCAACGCATGGTCGTCATAGTAAATATATGGTATAGTGTCTGTGCAAACATAGAGCTTTGAACATTCCTCGATCGAGTGACATGCGTAATGAGTTTCTATCTTTCACAGTTTGTTTGTAATAAGCAGCTGAAATCTGTATTCAAAAAGTCACGTAATTTATTAACACACGTTAACAACTGCGTCACAATTACCAGATATCAATGAAAGTAACAGCAAAAGTAGGGGGACAAGGAAGGAGCCTCCCAGAAGATTGTACAAGTACAGTCGGGCGTCCCCTGGGCAACGGTAAATCCCGACAGATCCTTCCACACACTGAGCTACGTCTAAAACGACATGTATTCAGAATCTAAAACGAAGGAAAGGCCCTTTTCAGAGCTATGTTTGACAGTCATATCTCTCAACATCGAGGGCATATTATCTGAAAAAGAAGAACTTATATCCAACACATGTAAACTTCATTCCTGCGACGTCCTGTGCCTCCAGGAGACACATAGAGGGCCATCACAACGCCGTCCAAATATTCCTGGGATGACCTTGGTGAAGGAGTGCCCTCACGACCAATATGGAAGTGCTCTGTTTATTCGGCCTGGAATCAAAGTATCCAACATTCAAGTTTACACCGTTACCAACACGGAAATCATTTCTGTTACTATCGGAAGCATTACGGTGTCATCAATACATAAACCGCCAGGGGAAAGGTTTGCTTTCAGCCAACATGTCCGTCACCCACACTTTAACTGTCACAATAGAGTGTGGGGCTATCAAGACACAAATGGTTGGAGAACTACTGGAAAGCTGGGCAGAAGAACACGAGCTGAATCTCATCCATGATCAGAAACAGCCTGCGTCATTCAACAGTGCAAGATGGAAGAGAGGGTATAACCCAGACCTCATATTTGTTTCCAAAACCTTGTCCGGGTCAAGCAACAAATTCGTTCTCAACCCTATCCCAAAGACCAAACACAGACCAATCATGCTAAAGTTTAGACCAGTAATACTTCCACAAAAAGTACCCTTTAAAAGACGTTTTAACTTAAAAAGGGCCAACTGGAAAAAATTTGTGGACACTTTAGACATGGAAATCGTAAATTTACCATCAAACACTGAAAACTACGGAAAGTTCGTCCATGCTGTTAAAAGATCAGCAAGACTCAGCATACCTAGAGGCTGCAGAACACTCTACATTCCTGGAGTTTCCAACGACATGAAACAAATATATAACGAATACCTGGAGCAGTACAGCATGGACCCTTTCAGTGAAGAAACCATGAAACTTGGGGATCAGCTAATTGAAAGTATAAGCACCGACAGACAAGAGTCCTCGAAACATACGTTGGAGAGTCTTGACATGAAGCACAGTAGCAGAAGAGCTTGGAACCTCATAAAGCGATTGTCCAGCGACCCGGCAGCCCCCAAGGATCAGGTTTCCGTAACAGCTAACCAAATCGCACATCAGCTCCTTTTGAATGGTAAACCAACCAGGAACAGTAAGACTGCCACCTCATACAAGAGGCCACAAGTGTCTGAAATACCACCTGAGCCATACTTCACTTCAATAGAACTGAAAGCTGCTATCAGTTCCTTGAAACACAGGAAGGTCGCGGGTCCCGACGACGTCATTAATGAATTTATACAGAACCTAGGGCCCATAGCTAAGGAATGGCTTTTAGAACTCTATAATCTCTGCTGGTCAAACAAGACAATACCTAAGCTATGGTTGAAGGCCAAGGTAGTAGCTATCCCAAAGCCAGGTAAACCAAGAGATGATGCTAAGAACTATCGTCCAATATCGCTGCTGTGCTGCCCTTTCAAGTTATATGAACGTCTTATCTTGAATAAAATAGCACCACAACTAGAAAGGCAAATCATTCCACAACAAGCAGGATTCAGACCAGGTAAATCTTGCACTGGCCAGGTCCTCTGCCTAACACAATACATAGAGGACGGTTTTGAGAAGGGAGAAAAAACTGGCGTGGTGTTTGTCGAATTATCAGCAGCTTACGACACGATAAACCACAAAATCCTCCTGGGAAAAATTTTCAAAATGACGGGAAATTACCACCTTACTGAAGTTGTGAGATCACTGATCTCCAACAGAAGATACTATGTGGAATTTCAAGAACAAAGAAGTCGCTGGAGGAACCAGAAGAACGGGCTCCCACAAGGTAGTGTTTTGTCCCCCCTACTTTTTAATCTGTATACAAATGACCAACCAGTTGGACCGACGACAAGAAGCTTTATCTATGCTGATGATGTAGCCATTGCATGCCAATCTAGATTAATCAAACAGATTGAGAGAAACCTAACAGATGCCTTAGAAGAACTAACTGAATATTACAACGCGAACCAGCTTCGACCTAATCCAGCAAAGACGCAGACTTGTTTATTTCATCTAAACAACAAGGAAGCAAACAGGGAATTACAATTGGAATGGAACTCAGTTAAACTTCAACACTGCCCAAACCCAGTTTATCTTGGAGTCACGTTAGATCGAACATTGTCTTACAAGAAACACGTAGAGAAAACTAGAGCGAAAGTCAACACACGGAACGGCATAATCCGCAAACTTACCAACTCACACTGAGGAGCAAACCCTGAAATTCTACGTGCATCATCCCTGGCATTGTGCTTTGCTCCAGCTGAATATGCATGCCCCGTCTGGAGAAGATCGACACATGCTCAGAAGCTGGACGCAGCACTGAATGCCTCATGTCGATTAATCACGGGATGCCTGAAGCCTACAAACCGTGATCTCCTTTATATGTGTTCTGGAATAGCCTCCCCACAGATCAGACGGCAAACGTTGGCGATGGCCGAACGAAGCAGGCAGTGCGAAGATAGAAGACATCCCCTGTACGCACATCAGCCAGCGGAGGCAAGACTTAAATCTAGGAAAGACTTCATAAAAGTTGAACGTCCACTAACCGAAAGTCAGTCTACAACTAGAGAATGAATGTGGAAACAGAAATTGGATAAAGGCAGTCTGAAAAGTTGGAACATTAAAGAAAAACTTCCTGCTGGATCACAATTGGAATGGAGAGTCTGGAAGAGCCTAAATAGACTTAGATGTCAAATGGGAAGATCACAGGATAACCTGATCAAGTGGGGATACGCCGAAGAAGAGCCCTGCCAATGTGGAGGAAAACAAACCATGACACACCTGCTGACCTGTCCATTTTTGCTGGCCCCATGCACTTTCCAAGACCTGTGGTTGGCCAACGACGCTGCAGTGAAGTGTGCCGAACACTGGAGAGAGATATGAGCCTTGCTTTAGACAATAATGACGACTTACAATATGTGAAGATCATGAATGTATATATGAATGAATAACTATCATTTACTTGTATTTGTAATCTAGTATATATAGCGTATTAATTAATTACAGATGTAGCTCAGACACGATTAAATAAAAATAAAAACAGCAAAAGTATTTATAAGAAAACGGGCGCTGTGAAAATAAAAAAAGAACTTCAACTGAATATGTTTTAATTACATTTTCATATCATTTGGTCAAATTCTTCATTGACTGAACAGCCTGTCTCTAAAACTCAGTTAACACTTGAATTAAATCACATTTCAAAGATACATTAGAAAAGTATGAACGTAGTCAGTTAGCAGTACACCCTGAAGATGGCACTTGCAACAGTTGCCGAAATGTCGGAATTTTATAGTGCAGCCTCCAACCCAGAAGAATTTTATTGACTATACTCTGTAAAAATTCGTAGAATAACTGAACTGAAGGTCGAACATATCGCAGTCCTTTGAAACAGTAACTTGAAATGGAAACCACCATTGTGAATTAAGGTAGAAGACTTCCATGTGAACATTCAGACAACTCACTGTCTGAACAACAAAGCAAAGGGCTGCGACTGGATTCGTGATTTCCTGTCAGGAACGTCACAGTTCGTGATAAAAGACGGCAAATCATCGAGTAAAATTGAAATGATATCAGGTGTTCCCCAGGGAAGCGTCCTGGGACCTCTGCTGTTCCTGATCTATATAAATGACCTGGGTGACAATCTCAGCAGTTCTCTTAGGTTGTTCGCAGATGATGCTGTAACTTATCGTCTAGTAAGGTCATCCGATGACCAGTATCAGTTGCAAAGCGATTTAGAAAAGAATGCTGTATGGTGTGGCAGGTGGCAGTTGACGCTAAATAACGAAAAGTGTGAGGTGATTCACATGAGTTCCAAAAGAAATCCGTTGGAATTCGATTACTTGATAAATAGTACAATTCTCAAGGCTGCCAATTTATGCAACAAGTCCACTAAAGAGACAGCTTACACTACACTCGTTCGTCCTCTGTTAGAATATTGCTGCGCGGTGTGGGATCCTTACCAGGTGGGATTGACGAAGGACATCGAAAGGGTGCAAAAAAGGGCAGCTCGTTTCGTATTATCACGTAATAGGGGAGAGAGTGTGGCAGATATGATACGCGAGTTGGGATGGAAATCATCAAAGCAAAGACGTTTTTCGTCGCGGCGAGATCTATTTATGAAATTTCAGTCACCAACTTTCTCTTCCGGATGCGAAAATATTTTGTTGAGCCCAACCTACATAGGTAGGAATGATCATCAAAATAAAATAAGAGAAATCAGAGCTCGAACAGAAACGTTTAGGTGTTCGTTTTTCCCGCGCGCTGTTCGGGAGTGGAATGGTAGAGAGATAGTATGATTGTGGTTCGATGAACCCCCTGCCAAGCACTTAAATGTGAATTGCAGAGTAATCATGTAGATGCAGATGTAGATGTAGAACTTCACTTAGAGAGTCCGGTGTACGGGGCACACATCACAGTGTTATTCAGTTTTAATTGCAGTTCAATTAGTCTTTAGTTGAGACGATAAGGCCGAACGAAGCAGTAAAATACACCTGTGAATAACATTATGCAAAAGTGTGAATGACATGGTTTAATAGCTCACTACTATTTTGGAGGGTACAGCATGATATAATTGATTGTGTACGTGGATGTGTTAAGTCTTGCATCAAACATCGGCATTTTAAATAAATTGCTGGGATCTTTAAAAAGATTATGCACTTATCATTGGAAAGTAGACCTGCACAATACTATAGCAGATCCACAGAGCCGAATCATCAACGATATCATCTGTGAGAGTGACACAACTTTAGAAAATTTAACATGAGCAAACGGAACTTTAGCGACATGTGCCTGGTGTGTACATGTGAAACAGGAACTATCGCGTAAACGTCACGTTCATCAGACGTTGCAGATTTGTGCTCAAATAACACAGTGGAAAGTGGAAGGAGGACAACAGGAGGAAAGAACATTTTTTTCTGATTTAGATAAGGAAGACACAAATGATACTCATTACAAAATTTCATTTTAGGATGGACAAGAACTAAGGGGCTTAATGTGGAGCAATAGCAAAGAGAAAAATAACGTGCTAAATAAATTTCTGTAATAAAAATATCCAACGCATACAATATCACTGTTCATGGATATAGAGTGTAAATGACTATGCGCGACGGTCATGAGACTCTACTGTCTGTTACTGTGGCCCTTTCAAAGGTGAATGGTCGTGTCAAGAGTTGCACTGAGATACAACCGTGCCACGACGCTACTGTTTCATGACACTCTTGGCGGTAAGTCAGTAGATACGGTAACTATAGTAAAATGCGTAGGACTAGCCATGCATAGCGACCTAAAGAGGAATGACCACATAAAAGAAACTGTAGGAAAAGCAGAGGCCAGGCTAACATTCATTGGGAGAATCGTAAGGAAATGTAATTCATCCACGAAAAAAGTGGCTTACAAAATAGTTGTTCGACTGTGTCCTTGTTGTTCATTAGCCCGGGACCCTTACCAAGGACGATATACATGTAAGTAGCCTGTTTGTATGTTGGTAGCGCTGTAGACTGTGCTAATATCGCTGACAGCGCTCTCCGCCCTCGGCAAGAGATTCTGTGGTTGGACGGACTAGCAGTTAGCGAGTGGATAGAGAAGTGTATGGACATCTTTTTCTTGGTGGAGACCCTGTGTAGGTAGGACACGCAATGTAAAGTGAGATGAAATTTTTTATAAGACAAGATGCGAGAAAAGGTATGATAATGGATGTATGGTTGATAATGTTGGTGTAGTGGAGTTACTGACAACTACATAATTTTTGGAACTGGATGTCACACGAATAAGATAAAATTTTCTAAATACGCTGTTTGCTCTTCAACAGAATCTTTCTTTTGCCTCCCAGTAGGTAGAGCGTATAGTAGTTAGAATCCTTTTATTTAGCTGGCTGTTGTTGCTACTTGCTGTAATTGCTGTAGTTCGTGCTATGAAGATTTTCTGTGAGGTAAGTGATTTATGAAAAAGAATGGGGTTTCCACAATCGGGACTCGTGATTGAAATTAGTTTAGGTAACTAACAAAGTTGGAGGTAGTTTCATATTTCTTTAATTCAGTATTTTTTGGATTTGTGTTGCTTTTAGGATATCTTGCAATTCAGGCCCATTCTTTTGTGTTAATTATTGGAAGTCATGTTGTCAATGTATAGCAGTCACACTGCGTTGGGCTTGTATATTCTGCGTAATAAATGAGTAGGTTAAGTTTGAGTTGTCTTTGTCAAGAAAATTCTGTTGGTCAGTGTTTAATAAAAAGAATAGTTAGTTATTTTCAAACAGAGAATACAGAAAAATCCACCGAAAAGTGGCAAGTTTCGCCACTGGATCCGTTACTCGGTGGGAGAGTATTACTGTGATGATCAACAAACTATAGTGCCAGTCGTTACAAGAAATTTCAAGAGCTTACAGTCTAAGGAGAGTCAGGCCACATGCGTACCGCGAAATGGTCCCGACGAGAAATTTGGAGAAATTAGATGTTGTACGGAGCTTCACCGATAGTCATTCTTCACACGTGCGATTCGTGAATCAAACAGTGAAGGGAGGTAGTACCTTAAGGTTGAAACACCCCATTAGAAAAATTAATGAATTACTGTGCTGATACCCCTCTTACGTTATTTGATTTTCAAACAGCTGAGCAGAACCGAACGTACTCAGACATTTCTCTGTTTACTTATTCTGATCAACACTAAACTAACATGCAATATTTTTAGCGCAACGCAATCTGACTTTCAATAATCCCTACAAAAGAATGGCCCTGACTAACAATAACCCATACCTTTCATGAATCACATACCTCACAAAAATCTTCGTTACTCGAACTACTGCAATACAACGAGCGCTAATACTGCCAGCTAAATAAAAAATTCTAACTACTGAAGGCACTAACTACTGATAGGCATAGTTAGAGAAAGAAAGATTTTGATAGAGAACAAACAATGTATTTACCTTAATAATGTTTGAAAGTCATCATATATACATCTGTTCATGAGATCCAGTATTACAAATTTACTCTCTCTGATGGACACACGTCCAGATCGTCCGCTCTCAAAAGTCTGCCATCTCTCTCCCCACATCCACCACTGCTGGCGGCTCACCTTCAACTGCGCAACGCTATGCGCTGTTCACATCCAACTGCCCAACGCTACAATAGCTAAAATTCCAACAACGCAAACCAGCCACAGACTGGACACAGCACAGCCAGTGATTTTCATACAGAGCACTACGTGACGTTACCAACATAAAAACGTAAACAGCCTCATTACAAGGTGGCTTACATGGTATGCATATGCTGTACAAAATATGTAAACGCAGCGAGAAATGCACAGCTGAGCATAAATGCACATTTTAGTCAAGCCTGTAGGTTGTGCTGTTGTATTTGATGACGAACAACAACTGCTCAGTGTCCTCAATACGGTGCATTTGTCAGTCGTGGTCACAACAGTGTTCTGTATGACATAGTTGTGAGCTCACTATGTCGGAGCTAAGTTACTTCGAACGTAGACATATTATTTGGCTTGTATGGTGGGTGCTTTTCTAACCAACAGAGACGAAGTATTTGTTGTTTCCAGAAGCACCGTATCGAAGATTTACATCATACACAAGGAAATCCGAAAAACATAATCCGCTCAGTCAAACAACTCGGACGAAAGCACTGCGAGCTGGAATTTCAAAACCACTCATCACTGATGCAAATGCCCGTAACAGGAGAAGGTGGTATCGAAGTCACAAAACGTGGACTGTGGAGCAATGGAAGAAAGTCATTTACTCGGATGACTCTAGTTTCACAATGTTTCCCGTTTCTGGTCGAGTTTACGTCCTAAGAGTGAAACGAGGTGGGGTTTGGGTGAGGATTTGGGCAACTGTATTGTCGTTTCCCATGGGCACTATGGTTACTATCCGTAAGGCCACCTAACTGTCAACGATTATATGGCATTTTTGCTGATCAGGTCAATTTCATGGTACACAATTCGTTCCTCAGTGGTTATGCTGTGTTCCAAGACCATAGGACCCTGTTAATACAAGTCGCATCGTCTAGAACTAGTTTTGTTAGTACCGGGGATGATGAGTCGCATGTATCCTGGCCATCACAGTCACCGGATCTCACTGTTATTGAGCCTTTGTAGTCTACTATGGAGCGATGGGAGCGTGATCGCTATCCGCCTCCAGTATTGTTACCTGGACTTGACATTATTTTGCAGAAAAATCTATATTCCCTGAGACTTCCTGGCAGATGAAAACTGTGTGCCGGACCGAGACTCGAACTCGGGACCTTTTTCTTTCGCGGGCAAGTGCTCTACGGGGCGTGAGTCCTTCTTGGGTAGCTCAGTTGGTAGAGCAGTTGCCCGCGAAAGGCAAAAGTCCCGAGTTCGAGTCTCGGTCCGGCACACAGTTTTAATCTCCCAGGAAGTTTCATATCAGTGCACACTCCGCTGCAGATTGAAAATCTCATTCTGGATCTATATTCCCTCTTTTATGTTTCTTTCCTACGCCGTATGAGGCATGCAAAAGTGTTGTGTCTGTGATGTTTCCATATTTTTGTCGACTCCCTGCTCTTCTCGTACATAAGCATTGACATTTGAACGGGATCGCATTATTGTCTCAGAAATTGTGACGATGTTTCCTGCTGTTAATCATTACAGAACATTCCTCCACGTATCCGTGGCGTCTTCTGCCAACCTAACCGAGATACATTAACCTTGGTACCCATTGCAAATGAGATAGCAGCACTATCAGTATCCTGAGTTCAAAATATTCGGAAGACTCCATAACCATCACTATTTAGTTGGATAAAGATTTCGATATACACCTAAAGGACTGATAGGAAACGGTACGAAAATATAACGATCTCTAATGTTGTTAACTTTACGTTGACTTAAGGATTTACAAGCTGTACATGATTTTGAGAAAGAACAAGATAGAGAATTTGGTAAACAACATGTCCCGAAGTCAGGAAAAGGACAAAATTTAGTTGGACTTGAAAAGTGAAAAAATAGCATTTCGCAACTAAGCTCTTGACCATACACTTTGTATTCCTGACACATGTGGTTTATTTGACAAAAAAGGTTAAATCAAATATTAAGAGTAGAACAGCGTACGTACGCACACTTCGCGGTCGGGGACCAGCAGGTGGTGCCATCCTAAGGGAAGAGAACTGCACCTGAAACCAGTTATGTTGGGTATCAACTGCTGAGACGCACCACACAGTAGAAATTTCTGTTGTTCAAAATCTGTAGTATTGTATGGACGTCTAGGTTCAAAACTATTCAAGTGAAAACATGAAGTTTCATTCCTGTTAACAAAAACGGAAAAGTAAAGATATGGCAGAGTTATATCAATCTGTTATCTCATTAACACAAGAGACACTTATGAGAGTGGTGTAAGAACAAATAAAATTATTCCAGAGAGCAAGGGTAAAAGAAACTAAACGACATTGTCATAGTTTTAGGAATAATTCTATAACAATTTCATTCTCATATTTCGTCAAAGCACTACTAAATCTAATGGTGTATAGCATTATTCGCAATCCGAACTGTATGAAAACAAGCATTCTTTAAAACTAAAATACATTGGAACAGAGAAATTTGTTAAAGCTTATTCGTTGGATTGAGCTCTGGTCCTCGATTTATAATCTGCATATTTCAGATCTCCTCTGATATTTTCACAGCTACATTTAACAAGTACGTTCTTTAGTGTCACACAGCGTATGTGTACAAGCCAGAGCCATAAAATGCGCATCAGAATTAAAGGATTACTTTTTCGAAACCCCATAGTTCCCACTCATTGCGACTCTAAAGTTTGAAATTTGCCTCAAAGATGCGGACGACCTTCCTTTGTGGCGCTCTGCGAAGTCACTCTTGGGCTCCGTGATGCTTCAGACATCAAGGTCTCGACCCATGGGAAAAAAAGGCTCATCCCTCGAACTGTCCGTTTCAACGACGAAATATGTTGAATCAGCCCTGTCGGCTCGTATCAATGTCTCTTCAGGGCGACTTTCTCTGCTCGGTTTCTCCTCTCGGACCACCGCGGCTGGTGGTCCGAATTTTCGCGACGTGTGTGTCTCGTTTGGACGGCGCTGGGAGGAAGTTGGGGCTCCGAGCTGAAGCGGTCGGGACGGCGCTTGGCCGATTGTGCGGGAAGTGACCAAAGTTTCCGTTCCACGAGAGGCTGACGGCTACCACTTTTCCATCGAAAGTTTGTTGCCGACGTCGCTCATTGTGTTGCCGTCAGTCGAAATGACCTCTTGGTAACAAGCTGTCAGTTGGCGATTAACTTGAAACCTATTCCCTTGCCTATGATTTCATAGAGAACTACCTTTGGTTGGTTGGTCGGCGCCTCAGCGAATCATGTGCATTGGGTCTTTTGGTCGCTTTTGAGTTCTGTGTACCCCTGATTACTTGCAATTCGTCTCTGTTGCTGCACAATAACTGGTTTTAGTATTGTTTGAGTTTCTTACGCTATTGTTTTTTGGTGGATCATCGATGGGGCCGAGAAGAATAGGAGTCCTACTGGGATAGACAGAGCTATTATTGCAACGAATTGTTGAACTTCTAAGTAGGTTGTTCAGGTTTTTATGTTGGTAACGCCACGTACCGTCCTATATGAAAATCACTGACTGTGCTGTTTGAAGTCTGTGGCTGGTTGGCATTGTTGGAATAGTCGCTATTGTAGTGTTGGGCAGTTGGATGTGAACAGCTCGTAGCGTTGCGCAGTTGGAGGTGAGTCGCCAACAGTGGTGGATGTGGAGAGAGGTGGCAGAATTTTGAGAGCGGGCGATCTGGACGTGTGTCCATCAGAAAGAGTAAATTTGTAATATTGGATATCATGAACTGATATATATATATTATGACTTTTGAACACTATTAAGGTAAATACATTGTTTTTTCTTTATCAAAATCTGTCATTTGCTAAGTATACCTGTCAGTAGTCAGTGCCTTCAATAGTTAGGATCTTTTATTTAGTTGGCAGTATTGGCGCTCGCTGTATTGCAGTAGTTCGAGTAACGAAGATTTTTGTGAGGTAAGTGATTCATGGAAGGTATAGGTTATTGTTAGTCAGGGCCATTCTTTTGTAGGGATTATTGAAAGTCAGATTGCGTTGCGCTAAAAATATTGTGTGTCAGTTTATTGATGATCAGAATAAGTAAAGAGAGAAATGTCTGAGTACGTTCGGTTCTGCTCAGCTGTTTGAAAATCAAATAACGTATGAGGTTTATCAGCACAGTAATTCATTAATTTTTCTAAGGGAACATTTCAAACTCTTTTTTTAAAATTGTGTTTTAGAATTACATTGGCCATCCAGTGGGGTGTCCGCTAGCTTTAAGCGCACAGGACGACGCCAATGACGTAGCGGAGATTATGGAGTGTTGACGAACGCCTTATACTGCTAAGGTACAGTATTTGTAGCTAGTCAAGTTGTGAATGAGCAGTCAATCTTAACGCTGTCGTAGTACAGCATATTTGGAGGAAACTCGTTGCAGGTACCTTTAATTAACCTCGTTTCAAATTGTATCGAGCGAATGGACGTGTTGGGGTATGGAGACAACCTCATGAATCCATGGACTCTGCTTATCAGCAGAGGGGCCGGCCGGTGTGGCCGTGCGGTTCTAGGCGCTTCAGTCTGGAACCGCGTGACTACTACGGTCGCAGGTTCGAATCCTGCCTCGGGCATGGATGTGTGTGATGTCCTTAGGCTAGTTAGGTTTAAGTAGTTCTAAGTTCTAGGGGACTGGTGACCACAGCTGTTAAGTCCCATAGTGCTCAGAGCCATTTGAACCATTTTTTAAAATATTTGTCTTTGTATATACTTCTGAGGAAAAATAATAGTTTTATTAAGTTATCTTTGATTGTGTTTGTCATTTGTTTTTTTAAAAAAGGGAACATATTTGCAGAAGTTCAAAGTGGTAAATTATTCTTGTCTTTTACTTGGTTACTGTGTAAGTTGATCTAAAGCAGATATCAAGTTGTCAGTTTTGCAGGCTGGAATAGTGAGATATTGTATACTGATTCAGCTCCTGGTTGTCCGATCGGTCAGGAAATTGTTCCGGTGCGCCTCACCAGCCGGCCGACTTGACGATGGGAGAGGAAGCGAGATCGACTCTGGGCGGAGGCCGATACTAGGATCTCATTGGGAATAATTTCCGCTCCATGTTAAATCTGCCCCTCCTGTATATATATATATATATATATATATATATATATATATATATAATTGTTGACAATTCTCCAAACGTTTACTCTCTTAAATTGTTTTGGAAGAACTGTAAAATATATTTATCTATTTTTGTTAAAGTGCTTATTTTTAACTTTTGAAATGGAATAGTTCTAAGCCTTCTGGCGCTCCTTGTTGTAAAACTCAAAAATTTCAAGGCAATTTCTAAGCCTTCGGCGCTTGGCGATTCCTGATTTTGATTTGTACATTTTTTGAGAGAGAATTTCAGAGTAAATTCTAAGCTTTCTTGCTCTCTGTGGGGCTGGCCGGAGTGGCCGAGCGGTTCTAGGCACTACAGTCTGGAACCTCGTGACCGCTACGGTCGCAGGTTCGAATCCTGCCTCGGGCATGGATGTGTGTGATGTCCTTATGTTAGTTAGGTTTAAGTAGTTCTAAGTTCTAGGGGACTGATGACCTCAGAAGTTAAGTCCCACAGTGCTCAGAGCCATTTGAACCATTTTTTTGCTCTCTGTGTTTATTGATGTTTATCTCTCTGTAATTTCTTTTAAAGGAATAAATTTCAAAACAAAGTCTTTAATATCGTCTGGTGCTCTATGGTAATTGGTTGTTGTTAACTAGCGTTTCACTTCATCCCATTGTAAATGTGAATTCTAAATACTTTCACGAAATAAATCTAGATGTTGTCATCCACAGGTGATCTTGAACCTGGGGCTTGGTCCTTCTATGAATTCCTGAATGAAAGACCATTTCAATTCTGAGCTCCATCTCAGAGGTGTTAACAGAAGGGGTAAAATAATCAAGACACAAAGGAATTAAAGACATTAGCTAATTAGCTGCCAGTGGGCATGAATTTAAATCAATGGCGAAAGTTGAAAATTTGTGCCGGTCCAGAATTCGAGCTCCGATCGCCTGCTTACTAGCAGATGTGCTGATCACTGTGTCATACGGACCAACGTGTCACACCTCCCGTCAGACACAAATTCTCAACTTTTCCACACACTATTAATGTAGTGTCCCTTGCCCGTTATCCTCATTACGCGAGGCATTTCACCGATCCCATAACAGTTCGAGCATGATGCGCGTCCGTACTGAAATTATCGTTTGGTCGTCCTCACCTTAATTATGTATGTGGTGTCTGTTCTTTCAGATATTTCAGAAATAACAGACACCATGTATATAATTAAGAGGCGAAGTATATATAAGGGTGGGGAGGAGAGATGTGAATACCTTCCGATTGTGTGACATGTCCATGGTGGCAATGGACAGAATTGTGGCGAAATTTGGTGACATTGTGCCAATATTAATCCACCATATACGTCACATGAACTTCCGAACTGTGGCCTTTTTCTCGCATGTGTTGAAACGTTAATGTTTGAAGCTTCATGGAG
This sequence comes from Schistocerca serialis cubense, assembly GCF_023864345.2. Classification (NCBI taxonomy): domain Eukaryota; kingdom Metazoa; phylum Arthropoda; class Insecta; order Orthoptera; family Acrididae; genus Schistocerca; species Schistocerca serialis. Next base: position 414,848,340 of record NC_064638.1, read on the forward strand.
ACACGCTTTCGCCCCACTACACAGGAATTTTGTACGCACGTTTGAGGAAAATTTCTGACTTAAGCGTCGCAATGGGTGGGAATTAGGGACCTCGAAATACGAGGTGTGTTCGAAAAGAAACGGAACTTTTGCTTTATCGGCTTTATTGCTTATTGTACAACATTTTAAGCACTATCCACTTCAAAATAGTCACCTCTACTGGCAATGTGCCGTTCTCATCATTTATTCCAGTTTTGGAATCACTCCTGGAACACATTTTTGGGACGGCGCGCAGGTTTCTCGTCCTGTATGTCCTCTGTGGTTTGGAAACGACGTCCTTTCAACGAGTTTTTCAGTCTGGGAGTCCCGGCGGAGGTTCGAGTCCTCCCTCGGGCATAGGTGTGTGTGTTTGTCCTTAGGATAATTTAGGTTAAGTAGTGTGTAGGGTTAGGGACTGATGACCTCAGCAGTAAAGTCCCATAATATTTCACACACATTTGAACATTTTTTTCAGTCTGCGGAACAGGAAAAAGTCTGCTGGGGCTAGGTTCGGAGAATAGGGTGGATGGGGCACAAACGGGAATGCGGTGTTTTGCTAGGTAGCTGCAGTCAAGGAGTGACGCTTGAGCTGGCGCATTGTCATGATGCAACATCCAGCTCTGGTTTTCCCACAATTCAGGCCTCTTCCCTCGCACAGCATCCCTCCTGCGCACTGGGATTCCCTGGAAGACTTCCCTGTTTACCATCTGAGCACGTGGCACAAATTCATGATGAGTAAAGTCTTTTCAAAAAACGCAACCAACATCACTTTGATCTTTGATCGACTCGTGCATGCTTTTTTTTGGAAGAGGTGACCCTTCGCCCACCCATTGCGACGACTGCATCTTCGTTTCAGCAGTATAGCCGTACACGCACGTCTCATCGCCTCTTATGATGTTCTTAAGAAAGTTTTCATTGTTATTAACAGCGGCGAGCAGTTCCTCGCACATTTGAACACAGGTCTGTTTCTGATCTTCAGTCAACAAGCGCGGTACGAATTTTGCACTGACACGACGCATCTCAGTTTTTCACTCAAAATGTGATGGCAAGATCCTGCGCTGATGCCCACCTCGTCAACAATTTCCCAAATAGTTAAACGTCGATTTCCGCGAATCACATCACGAACGCTAACCACATGGCCATCATCTGCTGATGAGGAAGGACGTCCGGATTTGGAATTGTCACAGACCCACATTCTGCCCTGTTGAAAACGTTTAAACCACTCGTAGCACTGCGTGCGATTCATACAGTCCTCCCTGTATGCTTCGCTAAACATTTCAAATGTCTCTGTGAAAGTTTTGCCAAGTTTGAAAATGGCTCTTAGCACTATGGGACTTAACATTAGTCCCCTAGACTTAGAATTACTTAAACCTAACTAACCTAAGGACATCACACACATCCATGCCCGAGGCAGGATTCGAACCTGCGACCGTAGCGCTCGCACGGTTCCAGACTGTAGCGCCTAGAACCGCTCGGCCACAGCGGCCGGCGGGGCAGGAAAGGATTGATAGAAGGGAGAATGAGTATGACAGTGAAATGAATATGGACAGAAGAAGGGGAGCAGAATACTGACAGAAGGAGCAGGGAAGGTTGGAAGCAGACAGGGGTGGAGGTGATGGACAAACAAAAGAGGAGGAGGAGATGGAGAGACAGAGTGTGGAGGAGGAAACTGGCATATAGAGTTTGGAGGATGAGGAGTAGAGAGAGATTGGAGGGAGGAAGAGGAGAAAAGAGAAAGGGAAGAGGCGATATCTGCATTATATCTGTTGAATCTGTACACGAGCGAAGCTGTGTGGAAACAGTAGTCTACACAGGGTGATTTTTTTCCACCATGTACAAACTCTAGGAACTGATCGATAAGAGGATACACAACAAAGGAGTGTAATGAACTTATGTCCAGAAATGCATGATTTCCGTGCTAGAGACCAAATATTCAATCACACATTGTTACACAGACTGCGGTCTAATACGCGCTTTACCACGCAGTATAGTTACAGGATGAACTGAGAATGGTTTCCATGTGTCACAACACATGTGTATATGCGCTGTAGCATGTTCTATCCCACACTTCCACATCGGCCAGGCAGTGTCAAAGGCAGCATGAATACGCTGCTCCAGTGCCTCCACATCTGGCATGGGCTCTGCATACATGATACTTTTTAGATGGCCCCATAAGCAGAAACCACTCGGGCTGAGATCCGGTGAGCAAGCAGGCCATGTAACTGGACCCCAATGTCCGATCGATCGACCAGGGAAGACACAATTGAGTTGCGTCCGGACGTTAATGGTGAAGTGGGCTGGAGCACCATCATGTAGCACCCACATAACCCTTTGAATCATCGGTGGCCTTCTTCCAGCGAGGGAGACAAAGGCAACTACAAGAAATGCCGTTAGTTCCGGCCTCTTAGGCGACGTGGAAGGAAGAATGGCCCCAAAATACAGTCGCCAATTATCTCGGCCCACCCAAATGGTACAAATGGCTCTGAGCACTATGGGACTTAACTTCTGAGGTCATTAGTCCCCTATAACTTAGAACTACTTAAACCTAACTAACCTAAGGACACCACACACGTCCATGCCCGAGGCAGGATTCGAACCTGCGAGCGTAGCGGTCGTGCGGTTCCAGGCTGTAGCGCCTAGAACCGCTCGGCCACACCGGCCGGCTCGGCCCACGCACTTCGGCTGAACTGATGCTGATGGTTTGCAGTCCCGATGCCATGGATGTTCTGCATACTATCACCCAGACGACTCTTATGAAATTGGAGGATACCACTCGGTGTAAAGATGGCCTCCTCTGTGAGTAGAATGGATGACACAAACCCTGGTGAAGATACCAGTGACAAAACTGCTCCAGATGTGGAATGTCTGTCGCTAGTAAGCCCTGCACACGCTGTAGATGATAAGGGTAGTAACAATTGTCATGGGAAATGTTCCACACGGTCGTCTGGCGTACCCTGTACTGACAGGACAACTGCCTGGTACTTACACGGCGGTGACCTTTCACAGTGGTAATCATATTTTCCTCCGCGTTTGGTGTCGGAACATTTCTGGTACGATCTTCGTGATTTCCTCCTTCCTGAAACGACCATGTCTCAGACAAACGTCGGAACATCATTGCAAACACTGAAAGCTGGGGTTGCTCTTGGTGGGGACAGGTCTCTTGATATAACCTTACTGCCCGCCGCTCGTTGCCATTTGACTTTCCATAAGTGAACACCATGTTGGCTAGCTCTCGATTCGAATACAGAACCATTGTGTACAACGTGTATCACATCCACTACAAGGTGAGTTACCAAAAAGTGAATCAGACACATTGTTACCAATTACTGTGGAAGGAGAGGGCGTTAGGGCATGACGTATGAGGAAAAATGCCAGCCTCTAGGAGAAAACAATGCATACTGTAACTGTAACTGTGTGGCACAGTGTGTATTAGACCGCAGTCTCTGTAACCAAATATTACTGAACAAATGGTTTCTAGCATGGAAACCATGCATTTCCGGACATAAGTTCATTAGACCTTTCTTTTTTCATACCCTCTCATCGAACAATCAAATGGTTCAAATATCTGTGAGCACTATGGGACTTAACTTCTGAGGTCATCAGTCCGCTAGAACTTAGAACTACTTAACCTGACTAACCTATGGACATCACACACATCCAAGCCCGAGGCAGGACTCGAACCTGCGACCGTAGCGGTCGCGCGGTTCCAGACTCTAGCGTCTAAAACCGCTCGGCCACTCCAGGCGGCCAGCATCGAACAATCCCCAATGTTTGTTCACGGAGGATAAAATCGCCCTGTATATACAGAGTGCTCTAAAATGCTCATTATAAGCTTCTCTAGGACTTGTCGAGAGGACTGAGTAGATAATGTTTTCAATTCGAACCCATTTTCAGGCACATACTGTTTCTATGCTACAACTATTTAAAAAATTTCGTAGCATGGCCACTTTTGCAAGTAATCTATTAGTTGTGATCCTGTACATCACTTGTTTTACAATTCCACTCATTAATAATCAAAGAACAAAAAGGAGACTTAGTCAGTTCTCACACGTAATGTTGTTTACAGTTAACTGGGGCCAGCAGCGTTTCCTTATAGTATCACAGTCACGCATGGGCCGAAAAGAGTATTTGATGGAGTAGGACGTTGTTGGATAACGCTCTTAATTAAGGCGACAAGCCACTCTTCCATTATCGTGAGCTTCACCATTCAGAAGATTCATGTCCGTGTATTCTGCAAACAGGTACTCAACCATTTTGCTCTAACACTCGCAGACTCACAGACATGCGAATAAAGCTCGAACCAGGTCAGAGAGGTAGGATGGACGTCAAATAATACCACGTGATCCGACATATGCACCCCCCGCCATGACTACTCTGTTGTATATGTGTAGCTGCCCATATGCACTTACGCGTAAGAACTCGACCCAAGCCACGGGAAAAAAAGACCAAGTCTGACACATAGACCCCTTAGCCCAAGAGTACCGACATAGGGAGATTTATAATTCTCTAGTGTGTTTCTCAAGCCTCTGCCATATCGGCTCCCATTCAAGACAGTACTGAATAGTATCGATCTGCCTTTCTGGCCTGCTCTGCAGGGCAGCTCACATGTCAAGGGCAATATACAGTTCTCTAGCCCCTGACGTATAGGCTGCCCAGCATAACGGGCGTATTATGTAATACATCTACAAAGCGACAAATTAAGTGTTTGTATTTTCCTGTGTTATTCTTGTAGAATATTTATTAAATTTCGTCTATGGTTTTCTGTTTAAAAGCTTCACCCTCGCGTGTTTCTAAGGGTGAATTCATTCGGTCCGTAGCGCAATAGTTGCTCACTGAACAGACTGCTACATACCTCATTTACGCCTCAGAATCCGTTCGTGACACATCAGGAGGTATCAAGTTGCATATCGAGAATACTGTCTGCTTCTATACAAATTTCAGAACAGTTTTTGCATCACCCTGGTTCCCAGAAATGAAAATAGACGTTGACTGTGGGTATTGTATCACATACACAATCCCTTTAACTATTCAGAGATGTCACTAAAGCCGCCCAAAGATGTAAACGACCATGCATGAGCAGCGCCTATTAGACGGAGGAGGTCCGACAGCCGATCAGTTCCAGTCATTCCACCAGGAAGGAAGTACACGGATCATGTTGTCTGTAGTTCAACCATGCCTAGACGTCAATACCGCGGTTCGATCGGGTCCGCATTGTTACTTCGTGCGAGGAAGGCCTCTCAGCAAGGGAAGTGTCCAGGCGTTTCGGAGTGAATCAAAGCGATGTTGTTTGGACATGGAGGAGGTACAGGGAGGCAGGAACCGTCGATGACATGCCTCGCTCAGGCCGCCCGAGGGCTACTACTGCAGTGGATGACCGCTGCCTACGGATTATGGCTCGGAGGACCACTGTCAGCAACACCACCATGTTGAATAATGCTTTTCGTGCAGTTACAGGACGTAGTGTTACGACTCAAATTGTGCGCAATAGGCTGCATGATGCGCAACTTCACTCCCGACGTCCATGGCGAGGTCCATCTTTGCAACCACGACACCGTGCTGTGCCGTACAGATGGGCCCAACAACATTCCGAATGGACCGCTCAGGACTGTCATCACCTTCTCTTCACCGATGAGTGTCGCATACGCCTTCCACCAGACAATCGTCGGCGACATGTTTGGATGGTACCGGTCAGGCTGAACGCCTTAGACACACTGTCCAGCGAGTGCAGCAAGGTGGGGGTTCGTTGCTGTTTTGGGGTGACATTATGTGGGGCCGACATATGCCGCTGGTGGTCATGGAAGGCGCCTGAAGGGCTGTACGATACATGAGTGCCATCCTCCGACCGATAGCGCAACCATTGGAGGCCTCCCCTTGACAGGTCAGGGGTACACAACACAAAGGAAGCAGCTACTCGGGTAGTAGAGTACTTGTGGAGTGCACATGAGGGCTTTTTAGGCTGTACGGTAGTTTGAGGTGCTCTGATGAACACTCGGCAGTCGATTCGCACCAAGGGAAGTTAGAAGGCAGTAAGAGTAAAGACACTTCGTGTGTCTACGTTTTATCGGTAAACTGTCAAAGTATTCGTAATAAAGTTCCCGAATTTGATACCCTCGAGGAAAACTCTCGCGCTCAAATTATTCTTGGATCAGAGAGCTGGTAGAAAGCCAAAGTGGAAAGCTCTGAAACATTTAGCAAGTCGTGGAACGTATATCGCAGAGACAGGTTAGAGACCATAGAAGGGGAAGCGTTCATTGGAGTTGACAATAATACTGTCTCTCTTGAGGCTGAAGTTGCATAAGTTTTGAGGTCATCCTTAGTTCATAAAGGGAGCTTGTAGCTACAAATAAGCCGGACCTTGTTGAACATGTCAGTAAAGAAGCGGGGATTAGCGGTCATGATGTCATTATACCAACTACGGTTACAAATGTTAATAAATCATCAAAGAAGGCTAGGGGAATGTTTCTACTAGACAGATCAGGTAAGTAGTTGTTAGTATCTCACTTAGAAAGTTAACTGATGTCACTTAGTTCCAGTAACGTGGATGTAGAGGACTGATGGGCAAAGTTTAAGCAGACTGCAAATCATCGTCTGGATTGCCTAGTAAGTGCATGAAGGATGGAAGGAAACCATCATGATTTAATAACGAAATTCGGAAGATGTTGAGGAAGCAGATGTTGTTGCACTGTCGGTTCAAAAGATAACGCACAAATGACGAAAAGCAAAGGTTAGTAGAGATTCGTACTCTGTGAAAAGATCTATGTGCAAAGCATACATCAACCACTATCGTCACACCTTAGCAAAAGATGTGGCACAGAATTCGAGAAAGTTCTGATCCTTTGTAAAATCGCTAAGCGGTCTAAGTTTTCCATTCAGTTCTTTGTTGACCTGCTTGGTGTGGCAGTTAAACACAGCGAAACGGAAGCCGAAGTTATAAATTTCACTTTCAAGAAATCGTTCACACAATAGAATCGTACAAACATGCCGTATTTGACCATCGGACAGAATTCCGTGTGGACGACTTGGCAATAATCACCCCTGGCGCAGAGAAACAACAGATAGATCTGAAACCAAATAAATCATCAGGTTCAGATGGAATTCCAGTGCGGTTTTACAAAGAGTACTATACGTTATTGGCCCTTTACCTAGCCTGCATTTATAGTGAATCTCTCAGCATAAACTCCCAAACGACGGGAAAAAAGCGTACATGACTTCAATATATAAGAAGGGTAAAGGAACGGACATGTAAAATTAGAGAGCAATATCCCTAATTTCGGTTTGCTGCAATATCGTTAAAATATTTTCGGTTCGAATATAATAAACTTTCCTGAGACTGAGAAGGTTATGTCCACGAATCAGTATGATTTTAGAAAGAATCGCTCTTGCAAAAGGGAGCTTGACCTTCTCTCACATGGTACACTGCGAACTGTGGAAGAAGGGCATCAGGCAGGAGCCATATCTCTAGATTTCCGGATAGCGTTTAACACGATACCCCATTGCAGGCTGTTATCAAAGATACTGTCATATGGAATACGTTTACAGATAACTAAGTGGCTCGAAGACTTCTTAAGCAATAGAGTCTAGTATTTTGTCTGGAACGTGAGAGTTCATCAGAGACAAGGGCGTCGACAGGGGTGCCGCAGGAAAGTGTGATAGGAGCGCTGTTGTTCACTATATACACAAATCATTTGGCGGAAAGGGTGGGCAGCAATCTGTGGTTGTTTGCTGATGATGCTGTGGTGTACGGTAATGCGTCGAAGTTGAGTGACTGTAGGAACATAAAATACGATGTAGACAAAATTTCTAGTTGGTGTGATGAATGTGGAAAAATACAAGTTACTGCGAATGAGTAGGAATAACAAACGTGTAACCTGATTTACACAGTCAAATCGTTTAAATATCCGGACATAACACTCAAAAGCAATATGAAATGGAACGATAATGTGAGAAATGTGGTAGGGAAGGCGAATCGTCAACTTCGGTTTTTTGGAGAATTTTAAGAAAGAGTGGTTTACATGTAAAGGAGACCGCGTGTAGAACGCTGGTGTGACCTATTTTTGAGTACTGCTCGAGTGTTTTGGATCTTACCAGGTCGGGTTGAAGGAAGACATTGAAGGTATCCAGAGGCGAGCTGCTAGAGTTCTTACCGGTAGGTTTGAACAACATGTAGGTGTTACGGAAATGCATCGGGAACTCAAACAGGAATCCCTGGAGGGAAGGTGACGTCTGTTCAAGAAACACTATAGAGAAAATTTATAGAACAGGCATTTGAAGCTGACTGCCAAACAGTTCTACTATCCTAAGGTACTCGAAGATAAGATAAAAGAAAACAGGGCTCATACAGAGACATATAGATAGTCGTTTTTGCCTCACTGTATTTGCGCGTGGATGTGGAAAGGAAGTGACTAATAGTGGCACAGGGTACCTTCCACCACCCACTGTACGACGGGTTGCTATGTTGATAAACACTGAGGGGCCAAAGAAACTGGTATAGGCATACGTATTCAAATACAGAGATATGTAAACAGTTAGAATATGGCGCTACGGTCGGCAACTCCTATATAAGACAAAAAGTGCCTGGCGCTGTTGTTAGATCGGTTACTGCTCCTACAATGGCAGGTTATCAAGATTTAAGTGAGTTTGAATGCAGTCTTCTAGTCGGCGCACGAGCGATGGAACACAGCGTCTCCGAGGTAGCGATGGAGTGGGGCTTTTCCCGCACGACTATTTCACGAGTGTACCGTGAATATTAGGAATTCAGTAATACATCAAATCTCCGACATCGCTGCGGCCGGAACAAGATCCTGCAAGAACGGAACCAACGACGAATGAAGAGAATCGTCCAACGTAACAGAAGTGCGAAGCATCCGCAAACTGCTGCAGATTTCAATGCCAGGCCATCAACAAGTGTCATCGATTTGTTATTTTTTTTAATCTTATGGGACTTAACTGCTAAGGTCATCAGTCCATAAACTTACACACGACTTAACCTAAATTATCCTTCCCATGCCCGAGGAAGGACTCGAAACTCCGCCGGGACCAGCCACACAGTCCATGACTCCAACGCCTGAGACCGCTCGGTTAATACCGCGCGGCAAAACATCATCGATATGGGCTCTCGAAGACGAAGGCTCACTCGTGTACCCTTGATGAGTGCACTATTCAAAGCTGTACGCCTTGCTTAGGCCCATCAACACTGATATTGGACTGTTGGTGACTTGAAACATGTTTCCTTGTTGGACGAGTCTCGCATCAAATTGTATCGAGTGGATGGTCGTGTACAGGTATGGAGACAATCTCATGAATCCATAGACCCTGCATGTCACCAGGGAACTCTTCAAGCTGGTGGAGGCTCTCTAATGGTGTAGGGAGTGTGCAGTTGGAGTGATACGGGAACCCTGATACATCTGGATACGACTCTGACAAGTGACACGTACGAAAGCATCCTGTCTGATCACCTGCACCCATTGTGCACGCCGACGGACCTGGGCAATTTCAGCAGGACAATTCGACACCCCATACTTCCAGAATTGCTACAGACTGGCTCCAGGGACGTTCTTCCGAGTTTAAACACTTCAGCTGGCCGCCAAACACCCAAGACATGAACATTATTGAACATATCTGGGATGCCTTGCAACGTGCTGTTCAGAAGATATCTCCAACCTCTCATACTCTTACGGATTTATGGACAGCCCTGCACGATTAATGGTGTCGGTCCCTCCAGCATCTTCCATACGTTAGTTGAGTCCACGCCACGTCGTGTTGCGGCAGTTCTGCGTGCTTGCGGAGCCCTACATGATATTAGGCGGGTGTACCAGTTTCTTTGGCTCAGCAGTACAGATGCCAATGTAGAGACATATCAGTCTGATTTTCAGGACAGCCTACTTGTCAGGGGCAAGAAACTGTGTTCCAGGACAAAGAATGAGGGTAGGGGGATACGGACAGAACGAGAGAGAGGGAGAAGTGGGAAGTAGGAGATGGACAGAGGGACAGGTATGATGGAGGTTGCAGGAGGAGATGCAGAGACAGAGGGAGTGGGGAGAAGCAGATGGGCAGTTATGGGTGGGAGGATGAGGTGAACAGAAATTAGTGCGAGGAAGAGATGGACTGATAGAGGGGAAGAGGTGGCATACACATCAAACATGTAAGTCAGCAAAGCCATGTGGAAAAGGATATTATATACCGGTATATAGCAGGCTATGTAAGTATCTATGTACATGATTTCCTCCCAAACTCCTGGATCGATTTTAGTTAGCTTAGGTACACAAACGGCAAACTTTATGTGTATTAGCAGCCTAGATGTCAGGGTTTTCCCAGGCTTGTTGTGTTAGAGTGGTGTCAGGCTGTCCTATTAAACATCTTTGTGTGGCAGCCAAGAAATAAGGACAAACAATGGTTTCATGCTCCTGACATATGCAAAGGAGTGATGGACAAGAGTACTGTTTTGGAGTATTACTGACCAACATCATCAAACTGTTTTTCAGCATGTACACATACAGATGGACACGACTGGGGGGTGGTACAGATGCATGGAGAAGGAGACAGATAGAGAGAGGGAACAGATGGTAGTGGATAGTGAGAAAGCAGCTAGAAAGGATGGAAATTGTGATTGAGTTAGGGGGGGAGGGGAGGAGGAGATGTAAGGAGAGAGGAGGAGGAGATGATGGACAGAGAGGGATGGGCAGAGAAGAGGGAGGAGGAAATGGACAAAGAGAGGGGAGGAGGATATCAACAGGGAGAAGGGGAGGAGAGATGGACAGAGAGGAGGGAGGAGAAGTGGGGTAAAGAGGAAAATTGGAGATGGGAAGAGCGAGGGAGGAGGTGGAAGGTGGAAGGGGGTAGTGAGTGGGTGGAAAAGGAAGACTGTGGAGGAGGATACTGTCAGAAGAAGTGGGGTTGCACTTGGCTGAGCGAGAAGGAGGGGAGGTACACAGAGAGACGAGTATCAGGAGAGAGAGAAAGAGAGGGCAGGAGGAAATAGACATAGACAGAGACAGAGGGAAGAAGAAGATGAACAATTTAAGGGGAGAAGAGGAGATGGATTGAGATGCAAGGAGCACTGTACGCATATATACAGGGAGGAGGCAAAGATATAGAGACAAATTGTGGAGGGAGGATGAAGAAACTGGCAAAGAGAGACACATTGTTCCAAACTATCCGCAGTGACCTTACATGGAATGACCACATAAAACAAATAGTAGGAAAAACAGGAACCAGGCTGAGATTCATAGGAAGAATCTTAAGGAAATGTAACTCCTCAATGAAAGAAGTAGCTTAAAAGACGCTTATTCGACAAATCTTTGAGCGTTATTAATCTTAGACACTTGCCAGGTAGGAGTGATAGAAGAGACAGAGAACATCCAATGAAGAGCGGCGCATTTACTCACAAGTTCGTTTGTTTGTTGCGTGAGTGTTGCAGGTATTCTCAGCCAACTTCAGTGGCAGACGCTACAAGAGAGACATTGTGCATTTGAAGATACTGAAATTTCGAGAGAATAATTTCCAGGAGGAATTGGACAAAATATTACTTCTCCCACAAACTTCTCACGAAATGACCACAACGAGAAACTTCGAGAAATTGGAGCTAATACAGAGGTACACCAACAATAATTCTTCCCAAATGTTATTTGCAAGTGGAAGAGGGAGAGGGTGATCAGTTAGCAGTACCCTCCGCCACACACCATCAGGTGGCTTATGGAGTACTGGTGAAGATGTAGTGGCAGAGAGCATGTAGGATGAATAGGAAGACAAGAATGGGGGAGGAAGAGGTGGTCACATAGGGAGAGAGGAGAAAAGAAACGGGGGAATGAGGGGACAATAGGAGGGTGAGGGTTAAGATAATGTTTACACACACATGGAAGTGGAGGAGATGAACAGACAGAGGAGTGAAGGAAGAGATGAACAGATAAAGGGGGAGAAAGAGATAGAGAGATAGACAAACAGTTGGAGATGAACACATAAAGGGGGAGGAGTAGATGAAAGTATGGAGATGGGGGAGGAGGAGTTGGACAATCAGTAGAGGGGTGAGGAGGAGATGGAAGGACAGAGAAGCAAGAGAAGATGGATAATGGAAAAGGAGAAGGAGACAGGCATTGGGGGGAGAGGAGATGGACAGAAAGAGGGACGAGGAGGAGATGGAAGGGCACAGAAATGAGTAGAAGATCAACAGAGAGGAGGGTGTGAAAGAGATGGACAGATAAAGGAGGAAGAGTAGATGGAAGGACAAAGCGGGGTAGAGAAAATGACAGACAAAGCAGGGATAAGGACATGAACAGATATAGGGGGAAGAGGATATGGAAAGATAGAGAGGGAAGAAGAAGATAAACAGACAGAAGGAGAGAAAGAGAAGAGCTGGAAGGACATAGGCGAGAGGAGGTTTGATGTATAGACAGACAATGGGGGGAGAGAAGGTGGCAAATAGGGGGACAGGGGGAGATGGAAATATAAAGGGGAAAGAGAAGGTGGTCAGAGAAAGGGGGAAGGAGGAGATGGACAGAAGGAGGGGCAGGAGCAGCTGAAAAGATAGAATGGGAGGAGAAAATAGACACAGAGACGGTGCAGGAAGAAATGAAAAGAGAGATAGGGACAAATGAACACAGAGAGGGATGGCGATGAACAGGAGGGAGAAGGTGTTAGAGAGATTGAGAGGTGATGAGCAGATGGCCAGAGAGAGGGGAGAGTAGGAGACGTATCTATGGAGTTGTGAAGATGAAGTTTGACTGAGATGAGGACAAAGGAGATGCAGAGGTAGACTGGGGAGGAGGAGATGAACCGATAGAAGGGGGTTGGTGGAGATGAACAGAGAGAGGGGCTTGCAAGAGATACAGAGGAGCAAGGAGATGGACAGAGAAGAGAACACATGAAGAGACTGATAGAGGAAGGAAGAAGGAGAACATGGACAGATAGAGGGGAAGAAGACAGAGAGGAAGAAGGATATTGACAGTGGGAGTGGGATGTGGAAATAGACAGATGGAAGGGGGAGAAGGTGTTGAGTAGATACATGGATATGGAGGAGATGCACAGATAGTAGTAGAAGAAGGAGAATGACAGGGAGAAGGGGGAATAAATGGGCGGATTTAAATTTTGTCGGAAGCAAGAGATGGACAGAGAGAGAAAGAGAGAGAGAGAAGGTGCAGGGGGAGATGGACAAACGAATGGGGGGGTGGGGGGTGATGGTGAGAATAGGAGAGCAGGATATGTTCAGGGACAGTTGTAGGCAGAAGCAGACAGTATGGGATGAGGTGTAAGATATTGAGAGGGGGGAGATGGACAGATAGAGGTTGCGGAAGGACAGATGGAGGGGGAGGAGTACTGTAATTTCTACATTCCCCTAAAATGCCCTTCCAGTTGCTTGTTGTACCATAGTCCCATAGTTTTGACAGATATCTTATCATTTACTCCTTCCAATTAGTCTTTCCATATATTCCTTCCTCTCTGATCCAGTGTAGAACGTCCTGATTTCTTATCAATCAACTTAATTTTCAGCTTCCTTCTGTAATTCCACGCGTAAAACACGTAGATTGTCTTTTGCGGTGTTCTCATAGGCCATGTTTAACATACATAGAACGCTGTACTCCACACCTATATTCTCAGAAACTTATTTATCAAGGTAAGGCTCAGTTTTCAAATCAGAAAACTATTTTCAGCGACGAATGTTGTATTTTAGTGCTCTAGTTTGCTTCTTATATCCTCTTACGGTAGTCTCACATAGATTATCTTGATTCTAAGGTAGCAAAATTCCTTCACTCCGCCTACTGAATGGTCCTCAGTTTGATTTTTTTGTGGTTGATATCATTTGTACTGCTCTTGAATGATTTCACCTTTCTTCTGTTTATTTCTAATGCGTAATATGTGGTCAATAGCCCATTCATTCCTCCAGTGTGACAGATATGTCATCAGCGAATCTTATCAAATGGTTCGAATGGCTCTAAGCACTGTGGGACTTAACATGTGAGGTCATCTGTCCCCTAGACTTAGAACTACTTAAACCTAACTGACCTAGGGACATCACACACATCCATGCCCGAGGCAGGATTCGAACCTGCGACCATAGCAGCCGAATCTCATCCGTGATAGTCTTTTCCCCTATATGTTAACGCCATTAATAAACCGTTCTCTTATTTTGGGCATTGCTCTGCGGATGTACAAGTTGAACAGAGGAAGAAAAACATTGCAACATCGCCAACATTCTTGGTCTTCTTGGAACTCATCCTTACTGAAACGAATCGAGTGTTGTAAAATGTAAACTTTGAAGGGCGAAAATGTCACACTTCTTAAATTATCCCGGACTAATATGCCGGGTCGGATGAATTTCCTGTTGAACCTCACGGTTTCGTCCCTTTCTTGAAGGAGGATGAGACGGGAGCGGGGGCTTAATAACTGTAAAACGAGTGACGCAAGGGGCACATGCTCGTTATCCTGCTTCTGGACGACAGCAGCATGCAGAGCCACGTCCTGGCAGCCACGTCGTGCCAGCTCAAATTTTTGATCACGCGACAGCTGAAACACACACTACAGGCTGGTCACCTCTGAGCATTAGGGAGCGTTAACTGGAGTCTGGGCTGGGAGTAAGAGTGCTGCTGGACAGATTTCCTGTTACACTCCATTACCCAGAAGCCCGACTGCATCGGAATAGCGATGGATGAGTGGCAGAAATCCATGAGATTAGATTTGGCCTTGGCGTCAGTGGCGGTCAGTTCCTTGTGGGACTCGGGAAGTCAGTCACGCAGCTGCATTCAGAACCATCTCCTCGAATTGGTAACAAAAGGAGCGGTATCGAACAAACAGCGGAAACCTTTGATGTTTCTTGAGAGGACACAGTGGTGGAAATTTCCGGGACTTATGTTGGTATAACGCCAGAGATGTCCTCTCCCAGTATGACAAAGTCTGTAGGCGCACATGTCACAGTATTCATAATGCTCGTCAACTACTCTTTCCGGTACGATCAACAGATCTGTATGTGTGTAGTAAGCTGACATTGCATCTAGAACGGTCTGAATCTTTAGAAACAATCTCCGCAAAGTTAGTGCAATAGACAAAATAGAGAACCGATTGTCTCTGTGCACATATTACTTCTACGGGTGGTTGTACAAGATCTAAATCGATATCCACACTCTGCACCCCAGCGCGTACATCCCATTGTACCACAGGATTCTTTCTATCCCATTCGCTCATGCAGTGCAGGAAGAGTGAATGCTGGAATGCATCTGTGCACTGTAATCCTGTCTCGTGATCCGTGTGGGAGCAGTATGTAGGAGGCTGTAGTGCTTCCTAGCTTCTTCGTTTGATTCACGTTCCTGAAACTTTGCAACTATTCTTAAGTGATGAGGCAGTATAACAGCTCTTGCCAGGGGCTTATAAATATACTACTACATCTTTACTTTAGAGTGCTAATATTCAGTACGATAATAACTCCTGTTACCTGGTGACTGTTGATAGTGACTAAATTCTGCATTTGCTGCTGGCTTTAAACTGAGTATCTATATCTTTAAAATAAACAAGTGCGACCGGTTTATCGCACGACAAAATAAAATAGTCCGAATATCGACTGTGAAATTCTAGCCTCCCAGATAATATTATCAAAACCAGCAATTTATATTTTAAGCTAATCACTTATTTTCACATTACAATCATTTTCCTTTCTTAAATAATTCAGTGATGAGTATATGTAAATGACTCACACGGCTAGTTAATAGCTATTATCTACGCATTTTATTCGCTGGAAACGTAATTACTTTACAATGCATTTCATATAGATACGCTCGCAATGATACGCCAGCTTTTGCCGTGAAATATTTGTCAAAACCTATTTTAACTGGTCAACTCAATAAGCTATAATGCTGAAGTAAAGCCTAAGCAAAATCTGTAGCTGAAGTGGGGTTCTTTAAACAGCAGTTTTGCCTTTTATATTTTCTAGTAGTCAGCGAGTGGAACTAAAATGACTACAGCCATATTTGAGCACGCGCGCAAACGTCTCTGGAATCTAACTCGAGCGACAATCAAAGATAAGCAATTTGAAATAAGGCTCGAGGTAAAATGCTATGTTATAGAGGCCTAAGACATTGTATTGTACTGTATTGTACGTTAACCGGGGGCCTAGAAACGACGGATAGGCTCCGTACCCACCGCAGCCGCAGTGGTCCACAGCCCCACGATGACTACCGCAGTCCACTTCACCCCTTCGCCGCCCCAAGCTGAACCACACTTTCAGGATTATCGTGCGGTTCGGCCCCCGATGGACCTCCTCAGGGGAACGTCTCACACCGAACGAGTGTAGCTACTATGTCTACGTGATAGAGTAATGGTGGTGTACGAGTGCAGCTGAGGCGGAATAAGGGGAACCAGCACGCATTCGCCGAGGTAGATGGAAAACCGCCTGAAAACCATCCACAGACTGGCCGACTCACCGTACCTCGACACAAGTCCGCAGGGTGGATTCGTGCCGGGGACCAGGCGCTCCTTCCCAATCCGGAAAGCCGTGCGTTAGACCGAACGGGTAACCGGCCGGCCGGCCTAAGACATACTCGCCACCGCTACCAAGCGAGTCCAGCTCTGTCCGCCATTCCTGGCATACGTCATACGTCACCAGACGCGTGGTCATGACAAGAGTTTAGAAGACAGTACAGCACCTGCAAGTGGCGTCGTTTGTGTTCACTCCTCATTTCATAAAAATGTTCAGCGTTTCTAGGAGTCTCTTGCTATTCCAAACGGTGCTTTTCCTCCTGACTGCGATTCCGAAAATTGCTTGTGGGTAGTTGGCTCTGCTAATGCCTGTTAAGATCCTATGGAGAGCTCGTGGCTCTATTGCTATAACACCGAAAAGTTTGCCGTACCTATTGAGCGAATTGATTTGATTGTTTCGGATTTCATGCCGCAGTCCCACCACGAACAATACTGTTGCTGTTTTAATAAAAACCTTTTCGACAGGTCAGGCTGACAGTTGATATTTACCTTCAGGTGTCTGTCACTCAGGTTTATCAGCGTTTCCGTGAAGTTCTCGCGCGGCTCGACTATTCGAACTGCTCTTCCTTGTATGGGTTCAGTACCCTCTGTTGGTTACCTATGATATAGATCCGACACATTTAAGCAGTGTTCTAAGATGAGTAGCACGAGTGTTAAGTAACCTATCTCCTAGCCCACCCGGTTAGCAGTGCGGTGTAACGCACGGATTTACGCACGAGGAAGGAGCGCCTGGTCGCAGGGACGAATCCGCCCGGCGGACTTGTGTCGAGGTCCGGTGAGCCGGCCAGTCTGTGGATGGTTTTTAGGCGGTTTTCCATCTGCCTCGGCGAATGTGGGCTGGTTCCCCTTATTCCGCTTCAGCTACACTATGTCGGCGATTGCTGCGCAAACAAGTACTCCACGTACACGTACACCACCATTACTCTACCACGCAAACATAGGGGTTACACTCCTCTGGTGTGAGACGTTCCCTGGTAGAGGGGGGGGGGGGGGGGGTCCACCGGAGACCGAACCGCACAATAACCCTGAATGAGTGGTTCGGTGTGGGGTGGCGGAGGGGCGAAGTGGACTGCGGTAGTCGTTGTGGGGTTGTGGACCACTGCGGCTGCGGCGGGGACGGAGCCTTACCGCTCTCCGTCGTTTCTAGGCCCTCGGTTAACATACAATACAATACAAGCTATCTCCTTTGTAGACTGATTACATTTTTTCTACATTTTCCTAATATCCCACGAACGTACATAAGTCTGCTAACATTTCATTTCATATCCACACGGATTGTTAAACTCAACTATTTGTATGAATGGACTGAATCTAATTGTGTCTCACTGGTGATGTATTGATACGTTTAGTGAAGTGCACAATTTCAAGTATCTGAGCATTTAAAATAAAATGCCAGTTTCTCGCACCAGTTTGATATCTTATCAGTATTGGATTGAATATTTACATGTAGTACTTCGGTATAGATAACTGAAAATAGTTTGAGGTTACTATAGGGGTCGGCCGCGCACCCCCAGGAGCTCAGACCGTCAGCGCACCTGACATGTCTGATCGCCGAAATATTGTGTCCCGTGGACTGTCGAACGCTACGAATGTTGTCTGCGGGCTCATAAATATACAACACGATCTTCGTTGTAGATATTAACTGCAAAATTGATATATCTCTATGATCGTATCACTTCACTATTCTACATAGAGAAGTTTACATATCATACCGAAATTCTTGTTCAAGACAATTTCTCCGTGTGCGCATGATTCTCCGTCCCCTGAGTATGTCGGTAACGTATAATTTACATAATGTACCATTCAATAACAATATTAGTCCCTTGATGCATCTATTTTCATTGTCGTCTGGAATACATGTACTGAGACTAAAGAAAAATACAGAGAATTTTGGGAACATCTTGTCAACTACATGTGAAATTTCCTGCTGATGCAATATATATATATAATTTTTAATTAAGGCGTCTGGTGAAATGGAAAGTTTTAAAACACCACGACGCATTTTTGGGAATGGTAGGTGTGGTCGGTGGAATGCCCCAGTGTGGTAAACGTAATAATGAAAGCATTTTTGTAAAGTACTGTGTGTTTTACTATGTGAAACATCATAGTATAATTAACTTACTAATTTGTTTAGAGCTTGAATCCTTCTACAAAAAGGATACCATCTCAGTACGACTGAGGATGTCTGTCCTAAGATTATCTTCTTCTACCAATCCAGGTTTAGGCTTTATGACCATTTCCGCCCTACACATCTCCTCTTCGGCCTTGTCACACTACTTCTTCCAGTACGACTGCATTCGATCGCTTGTCGATGGATTCTCTGAGGTGACATACGCAGTTCACGCAGTTTCTAATACTGCTTTCGTAGGATTACTTTTTCTGTTCTTTATTTATTTCTTATTTCGTCTTCTTTCGTGCAGACTTTCACGAAAATTATGGTTTTGAATGGAAAAGAGTAAATTTTAATGCTCTATCATGTCAGCTCGATAAAAATGAGAAGAGTTTCAGAGACTTCGCTATAGATAGACCCCATCTGCCACTTTGCAAATCATCTAAAAATACGTGGGTAGTTTATTTTCTGACCAATTTGAAATACGAAAAGCGTACGAAAAATGTAGCTTACGTGTGTCCAAAACCATAAAAGAGAATGTCATGTATTCTAAATTATGAATTAATAATTAATTACAAATTAACTATGTGACAACACAGGTGTTTTCAATACTTTACTGGTCTGAGTGCTACAGTTTAACCGGTAAAACTTTTTTAATATGACAGTCCCAGAATGGATGCCGTTAAAAATTAATTCACAGCACTCAGGGACTTTACCGCAAACATATAAACGCTTTTTTCCGGTTGGGACGTGACGCATAATACGCGTGAGGAATCAAAAACTTTGCACAGTTTTAATCCCATTTGATGACGACTGCGCTCTTATTCTCCATATCAAACGACACTGGATCTAATGCACGTAAGTTGTCATTTGGGCACGGATTAAAGATATCTCGTAACATTTTATGGACAGTTGAACCAAAGATTCGTTGTAGGTATTCCTTAAATGTGATGATGGATGATATGACTGACAGGAACAGCTTATTGATAACGAGTATCAACGCAAAATTTTAAGAAAATAAGGGTGTGGATTGTCTGAAATGAAGTGTTACGGATGAAAGTTAATAACAAAATGGATAAAAAAAGTGCGAAGTGGAGAGACTTTTGTCAAGGACGCTCAGGAATGAAGTACACTGATACCTTTTACACGTAGAAGGAAGAGTACGGTGGGACATGTAAAATGGCATCCAGGAATAATTAACTTTGCACTGTTAAGAACGACAGAAAGAAACAACTGTTGAGGCATCAAAGATTAGAATCTACAAAATTGATTTTAGGCAACTAGGTGACGGAAAATAATATCTTAAAAATTCTTTGTTTTCTTGGATATCGGTATTAGTTTTTAGTATTATTATTTTATGTAACAAGATCCAAGCACCTTAATATTACATGTATGAATGTTAACTTAAAGTTACTTATTGAGTTTTACAATATGCAGCAGTAAAACAACTCAGGTGCGTTATTTTACGAGTGAACTCACTCACTCACTCACACACACACACACACACACACACACACACACACACACACACACGTACGCACACTAAAATTTCGCACAGGATATAACTAAATTTCGTTTGCAGACTCTGAGGACTGGTTGAATACATGAAAACAAGAAATTATGTGCAGTAAACATGGGTTCCAAGACGCATACCTCAAGAGCTATGAGGACTTGTTCAGCTGGATAGATGTGTGTTACAGTAACGAAGATGAGCAAGCGCTTGTAACTCTTAAAGTATGTATTTTGGTGCTCATTTTCTGGGCATCGTTTTCTTGTTTTGGGGTATATTACCTTACTCCAAAATACGGAAAATAAAGAGGTTGCAGCAGAAGAGATATGTTTCACACTACCGAAGATGAAGAAGTACTCATATCTCTTAAGATTTGCATTTCAGATCCATGTTTAGTAGACTTGTTTTACTGTTTTGTTGTACGGATCCCGTCCTCAAAGTCTGTAAAGAGAATTTAGTAGAGCCTGTATACAGGGTGTGTCACGTAAGACGTTAACATCCCATTTATTTCGCGAACGGTTTCATGTATCGAAACAAGGTATTCCGCATATGGCAGTATGCTAAAGGGTACATACTTAGGTGTGTGACAGAGAGTGTTAACCCTTGTATCGATCGAGATACGTAAGCAAATACGATTTTTTAAACAAAATGATATATTGTAACGACATTCGAGAGCGGTTGAAAAAAAGAATACATTGGTGTAATTCTTCTTAATGCTAGGGCTGAAACTCTTCGCTAAAAAATCGAGAAATATTTTAAAACTGTAAGGCAAGTCGACCGGAGTCGTCTATTGCGTTGTAAAGACGCTCATGCCAGGCTACATCGTCGTATCAACTTTACTTATCTGCACTGCAGAACTAGCAGGAACTGTGTTGTCTATCGCCAGGCCATTCCTGCTCCTACACTTCTTGCATGCAGACACGTACCGCAATGAGGACAAATTAGACATGCTACTTTTATACGGCGTTTGTCAAAGAAATGCTGTCGAAACGGTACAGCAGTATACGTCTGTCCTGATTGTCGCTATCCGTCGCGCAAGGTACTTGTACCAGTTATTAGATCAGTAGTGCGAACAGGCAGCTCCAACGTCAAACGGAGGACGAAACTAAGACTGACAGACTACATGAAAAAGCTGTTCTGGCTCCGATGCCGATCAGTCCGCATGGTGGCAAGAGACCAGTTGTTGAGAAATGTTTGACCAGCCAGACCAGTGCCATTCGCATCTCGCATCAGCGACGAAATTAGTAAGCTAACATACTTTGTGTGGTGTCACCGCCAGACACCACACTTGCTAGGTGGTAGCTTTAAATCGGCCGCGGTCCATTAGTACATGTCGGACCCGCGTTTCGCCACTGTTAGTGATCGTAGACCGAGCGCCACCACACGGCAGGTCTCGAGAGACGGACTAGCACTCGCCCCAGTTGTACGGACGACGTAGCTGGCGATGCACACTGACGAAGCCTCGCTCATTTGCAGAGCAGATAGTTAGAATAGCCTTCAGCTAAGTCAATGGCTACGACCTAGCAAGGCGCCATTAGTAGTTTATTGCCTGAATCTACAGAGTCTCACTTGTAACGTCAATAGCGATGTACAACAAAGATGGATTAAAGTTAAGTATTCCAGCAGCTACGTACTTTTCTTTATAGCATTCATTACGTATCCTGTTTCAGACCTATCTCTAGCCTGCGTGAGTCAACGCGTGCCTTTCGGCTACTTTCGAGTGGCGTGGCTGTTAACCTACGCCACAACACTTTGCATACTTCCACTCTCTGATGTCATACGGAATAATATTCTGGGGCAACTCAACACTTAGACAAAATGTATTCACTGCTCAAAAGAAAGTAGTTATAATAATGTGTGGGGTTCATAGTCGCATATCTTGTAGGCATCTGTTTAAAAGGTTAGGAATTCTTACAACTGCTTCACAGTACATTTACTCAGTAATGAAATTTTTTCTCAACAACATGGACCAATTTAAAATCAACAGCGACATTCATAATTACAATACCAGAAAAAAGAAAGACCTACACTATCCTTCACTTAACCTATCTTTGGCACAGAAAGGGGTAAAATATGCTGCTATAAAACTTTTTGATAAATTACCAGATGAAATAAAATGTCTGACGGACAGCAGTACTAGTTTCAAAAACAAATTGAAATCATACCTCCTTGACAACTCCTTCTATACCGTAGATGAATTCTTGAATATGAGTAAATAAATCTGGAGATATAATATATGCATTTTGTGTCATTTAAGGGAATGGGATAGATAATAGAAGTATTAAGGTATAACACTATAATGCAAAAGAAACTTGTTTCCTGCACGCATTTCTTGTGCATTTGACACGTTCCACATCATAACGGTTTTTCCATGCAATTGATCAATGAAACACGTAGCAGACTAACTAACTAATCCCACCAGCATCATTTGTCACTACGTTAGAGACTTGGAAGACATGATTTCGCCCGTCGTATAAAATTCTGTCGATTTGCTGCACAACGCCTGGGAAGAGGCACTATATTTTCACAGCGGGTGCTCTTTACCCATGAATCAACGTTTACAAATCACGGTAAAGAAAAATATCATAAAATTCTGTACTGGGTGGCTGAAAATCCAGGCTGGTACATCAGGTACAACGGCAGTGATTGTGGAGGACCAACATATCGTGCGACATCATAGCAAATTCCATTGTGGAACCTTACTTTATCCCAAGGATATTAAATGAAAGTACGTGTGCACCCTTTCTTACGAACATTTTACCTTTTCTTCTAGAAAGGGTTCCACTACATAAGCGACAGTGTATGTGCCTCTAGCACGACAACTGCCCGGCTTCGTCTTCCCGTGTTGCAAAGTAAACATTGAATGAATCGTTTCCGGACCGTTGCATGGGACACAATGCTGTAGTACAGTGGCCGGCCAGGTCTCCCGATTCGACTCCTCTTCATTTCTTCCTCTGGAGAGCACTGAAAGATACAGTCCATCATGAAGCCCCATCTACGCCAGACTATGAGCCGACGAATCGCCACAAAATACAATGGCGTATCATCTAATTTACTTTCAAATGTCTCCCACTCTCTTGAGCGGAGATTGTAAGTGTGCCTTCGTAGCCCTTTGAGCACATGCTTAAGTAAGGTGTAAAAGAACATTTCGTTATGAAAATATTTATTTTGTGGATGACACGTCTCGGTCATGCTAAATAAAATTTATTTAAAGCGTATTCCGTCTGAGTACTATCTCGCGTAGTATCTGTAGACACATTTGTCCAACAGCAGTTGTTTTACCTCTAACAAACATTTCTGCGTGTCCTGGCAAAGACCTGTCAGAAATCTAAGGAAGTTACATTACTGGCCATTAAAATTGCTTCACCACGAAGAAATGCAGATGATAAACGGGTATTCATTGGACAAATATATTATACTAGAACTGACATGTGATTACATTTTCACGCAATTTGGATGCATAGATCCTGAGAAATGAGTACCCAGAACAACCACCTCTGCCCGGAATAACGGCCTCGATATGCCTGGGCATTGAGTCAAACAGAGCTTGGATGCCGTGTACACGTACAGCTTCCCATGCAGCTTCATCACGATACCACAGTTCATCAATAGTAGTGACTGGCATATTGTGACGAGCCAGTTGCTCGGCCACCATTGACCAGACATTTCAATTGGTGAGAGATCTGGAGAATGTGCTGCCCAGGACATCAGTCGAACATTTTCTGCATCCAGAAAGGCCCGTACGGGACCTGTAACATGCGGTCGTACATTATCCTGCTGAAATGTAGGGTTTCGCAGGAATCGAATGAAGGGTAGAGCCACGGGTCGTAACACATCTGAAATGTAACGTCCACTGTTCAAAATGCCGTCAATTCGAGCAAGAGGTGACCGAGACGTGTAACCAATGGCACCCCATACCATCACGCCGGGTAATACGCCAGTATGGCGGTGACGAATACACGCTTCCAATGTGCGTTCACCGCGATGTCGCCAAACACGGTTGCGACCATCATGATGCTGTAAACAGAACCTGGATTCATCCGAAAAAATGACGTTTTTCCATTCGTGCACCCAGTTTCGTCGTTGAGTACACCATCGGAGGCGCTCCTGTCTGTGATGCAGCGCAAAGGGTGACCGCAGCCGTGGTCTCCGAGCTGATAGTCTATGCTGCTGCGAACGTCGTCGAACTGTTCGTGCAGATGGTTGTTGTCTTGCAAACGTCCCCATCTGTTGACTCAGGGATCGAGACGTGGCTGCACGATCCGTTATAGCCATGCGTATAAGATGCCTGTCATCTCAACTGCTAGTGATACGAGGCCGTTGGGATGCAGCACGGCGTTCCGTATTACCCTCCTGGACCCACCGCTTCCATATTGTGCTAACAGTCATTGGATCTCGATCAACGCGAGCAGCAATGTCGCGATACGATAAACTGCAACAGGCTACAATCTGACCTTTATCAAAGTGGGAAACGTGATGGTACGCATTTCTCCTCCTTACACGAGGTATCACAACAACGTTTCACCAGACAACGCCGGCCAACTGCTGTTTGTGTATGAGAATTCGCTTGGAAACTTTCCTCGTGTCAGCACGTTGTAGGTGTCGCCACCGGCGCCAACCTTGTGTAAATGCTCTGAAAAGCTAATCATTTGCATATCGCAGCATCTTCTTCCTGTCGGTTAAATTTCGCGTCTGTAGCACGTCATCTTCGTGGTGTAGCAATTTTAACGGCCAGCAGTGTAATATAATAGTTTCTTTTCTTCCGTAAACAGGACCGTTCATCATTATGAAGAATACACGACTGACGTCTCTGTTTCAGCTTTGACAATTAAGCAGCAACTCGCGGTAGTTAAATGGGAAACTATCTCACGAAGTGCTAGCTCCACAGCAATATAGAAACGTCCACACAAGCCGCGCCGAGTGGCCGCCTGGTCTCATGCACCATGCCACGGATGTGCTCTCCCCCCCCCCACCCCCCCTCCGGAGTTTCGAGTCCTCCCTCGCGCAAGGGTGTCAAGGGTGTATGTGTTGCTCTTAGCGTAAGTTATTTTAAGTAGTGTGTACGTCTAGGGACCGATGACGTCAGCAGTTTGGTCCCTTAGGAATTCACACACATTTGAACATTCTTTTTTTGGTACACACAATCTTACTAAGCCCAGTCTGATGCGCAAGAAGATAGTATATGCCGTAATTTCGTGTACAAAACTCATAGTTGGACCTGTATCTATGCCATATAGGAAATGAGGTTTTATCCTATTAGTGTAAACCACTCTACCGTGCGACTGCTACGGTCGCAGGTTCGAATCCTGCCTCGGGCATGGATGTGTGTGATGTCCTTAGGTTAGTTAGGTTTAAGTAGTTCTAAGTTCTAGGGGACTGATGACCACAGCAGTTGAGTCCCATAGTGCTCAGAGCCATTTTTTGTAAACCACTCTCGTTCTGCCTAACGACGGTGCCTGGCGTGACAGCTCTGTTTAGCAGTATTTACACCGCAAAGCCAGTTTCGAACGCATTGCTTTCCTGTTTCAGAACATTTCTCGGATTCTTTTGCGAGAGGATTCGACGTCAATACCAACAAGCTCTACATCACTGTAACTGCCTTCCCAAGATCAATTAAATGCACTTATGAATAGTATATGATTCAGTTTAAAAAATACTTTTTCCAATATCTTGGTTGATACCAGACGCCACACAATTATCCGTACGAAACATTATTCGCCGCTCAACATACAATTAATTGCGGAAAACCTCGTTTCGATATCTGGAACCCTTCATGAAATAAATATGGGCCATCTTCCTCCTTCATCAACTATTTGTTTCCTTAGGTTCGCCTTGCCTTCCGTTAAATCACTGCGGACTAATAGTTGGTCGTAAATAGTTTGCGCTCCTCAGCTGCAATTTCGTATTGCGCCTTTAATTAATCCGAAGCGAATGTAAGAGGTAACATATTTTATTTTTGAGGAGCGAGACGCTCCACAGCTAACATTTTGTTTATCGCGGATGTAGGCTTCTAAGCACAGCTTCACTATTTGCCAATCAACGTACTATCCATTGATGTAATTAAGTGATACATTTGTAGACGCTGGAAGCGTCATGTTTTGTACACAGCGATTACAAATATGACGTTAGAAATTGATCGCATTGTGCACTAACCAGCTGCTTGTTCGAATATTATAGCGCAACGTAACTATTAGACACTGAATAAAATTCACAGATCCTAACACTTAATGCGAAAACACTAATTATCAGGAATACTAGAATACTGCATATTGTCAGGGTGCTAAACGCAGATCATATCGCTGAAGAGTTCGTGTGGTTTCACGCGGGTTAGGCTATGTAATGATTTTGTTCAAATGGTTCAAATGGCTCTGAGCACTATGGGACTTAACATCTATGGTCATCAGTCCCCTAGAACTTAGAACTACTTAAACCTAACTAACCTAAGGACATCACACAACACCCAGCCATCACGAGGCAGAGAAAATCCCTGACCCCGCCGGGAATCGAACCCGGGAACCCGGGCGTGGGAAGCGAGAACGCTACCGCACGACCACGAGATGCGGGCAATGATTTTGTTGATCAGAGATAATTAATTAATAGTAGGAATTGTAAACTGGTCAACTTAACACGATAGAGAAAAATGGAGGCATGCACAGGTTGGGTTGAGAAGTTAGGGATAGAAAGAGAGAGAGAGAGTTTTAGAAAGGCCAGAAGAGTGCATAAAAAGCGATAACCTGCTTATTAGCATGTAATAGTTTGTGTCTCCGTCTTACATTTTTAAGAATTTTTTGACTCATTACAACTCCATGGAGTTTACAAACATCAGTCAGTCTTTCTATAATTCAAGATAGCTTCAAAGTGTTCATTGTAATACTTATTCATCTGAAAAGTTTCTTGAGATATTTAGTTTGAAGCCCTTCAGCTGCACATTAGCATTAAGCCACTTGTGGCCATTTCTGAGTAGATGACCGACGATTGCAGACTTGTAGTCGCTGCTACTAGCATAATAACGTAGGGTAAGGGTATTTTATTTCCTTACTGACTGACAAACCCGTCGTTGGCCAAGTATTTATCTGTAGCTACGCCTGACAGTATGCACGTGTTTATTTTTGAATTATAAAGGCTCTTTGCATCCAATGTTTGAAGTAGGCTAGTAAGATTGCGGATGTGAACGAAGAGCTTGTTTGCTTCAGTAGCACAAGGGAGAGCCACCTAGAGCTGGCTGAGTGAAAAGCAACTGACACTAATGCCGACGCCCACAACGTGCAGCGTCTGGACTTGTGTTTCGTTTTTGGTCATGGCATAATGTAAGCTCACCGGGAATTGTACACGTTTAAACTGAAATGGTAAATTATTGGGAATAAGCGGGATTCAGCATGTAAGAACTCTTCCGCCTGCACCTCTTCTCACCAAAATTCCGTTTCTATGATGTTACGTTGGAGAGAAGTGACGTTAAGCCTCTGTGAGTGGAAGGTTCTGAGGAGCGAGGTATTGCGTGATGTTCTCGTTCGTAGTTACTGTAGTGTTGGCAGAAGAGCCAACACTGTTTTTCTAGAGGAGGCCGAAATGCACGCGTTTAATTACACGCTGACTGGCGTGAGGTCTGGAACAGGACAATATCTTGAGAATGGCAAATAAAGTACGTAGATGATGTAATACTTAACTTTACTCCACAATTGTAGAACATCTCTCGTTACGGTACATGCTTCATAATATTAATTATCAACTGCTATGGCGCCTTGCTAGGTCGTAGCAAATGACGTAGCTGAAGGCTATGCTAACTATCGTCTCGGCAAATGAGAGCGTATCGGTCAGTGTAGCTTCGCTAGCAAAGTCGGCTGTACAACTGGGGCGAGTGCCAGTACGTCTCTCTAGACCTGCCGTGTGGTGGCGCTCGGTCTGCTATCACTGACAGTGGCGACACGCGGGTCCGACGTATACTAATGGACCGCGGCCGATTTAAAGGCTACCACCTAGCAAGTGTGGTGTCTGGCGGTGACACCACAGTTACATTGCGCCTTGCTTTCGGAAGGAGTTTCCAAAGAGCATGATGTTCTCGAGTGCTGCAGAAGTCTCGCCACACGATCTCCATTGGATTCTCGAGACCACTTAGTCGTCAGTCTGTCAGCCGATCTGGTGTATTCAGAAAGACTCGACCGGTTTTATTCATAAACAAAACGAAATCTAAATGTAACCAGTAGGCACCCAAACCACAAATCAAACTTAATAAACTCGTTTTTCCTAGTAAAAAGCGTGAATAAAACATATAGAAACAAGCAAAGAAATACTGTTGACTTTATAATACACAAAGTGAAATCAGTTAATTCATTTATTTCCGGTGCTTCTAGGCGCTTAAGTCCGGAACCGCGCGACTGCTACGGTCGCAGGTTCGAGTCCTGCCTCAGGCATGGAAGTGTGTGATGTCCTTAGGTTAGTTAGGTGTAAGTAGTTGTAAGTTCTAAGAAGCTGATGACCCCTGATGTTAAGTCCCATAGTGCTCAGAGCCATTTGAACCATTTAATCCATTTATCCTAGAAAAGTAAATTCAGTGTTAGTTTGCATCCGTAAAGATAAGACTACAGTGCTAGATTCTGTCGCTGGCGTAAACTTCAAAAAATACGTCTGTCACTGAGTTAAAAAAAGAAAAGAAAAACAAGTGCCAACCAACTATGCTATCTATTGGTACTTTGGTATTTGCGATATTTAATCACTGAGCAGGCGATTTTGGACAAAATTTTAAACTGTGATACCATTTTTGTGTTCGATTTTTATGAAATAAAGCATATACAGGGAAGTCCTTTGACAGTGACCGGGCCAAATACAGGATGTTACAAAAAGGTACGGCCAAACTTTCAGGAACCAATCCTCACACACAAAGAAAGAAAATATGTTATGTGGACACGTGTCCGGAAACGCTTACTTTCCATGTTAGAGCTCATTTTATTACTTCTCTTCAAATCACATTAATCATGGAATGGAAACACACAGAAACAGAACGTACCAGCGTGACTTCAAACACTTTGTTACAGGAAATGTTCAAAATGTCCTCCGTTAGCGAGGATACATGCATCCACCCTCCGTCGCATGGAATCCCTGATGCGCTGATGCAGCCCTGGACAATGGCGTATTGTATCACAGCCGTCCACAATACGAGCACCAAGAGTCTCTACATTTGGTACCGGGGTTGCGTAGACAAGAGCTTTCAAAGGCCCCCATAAATGAAAGTCAAAAGGGTTGAGGTCAGGAGAGCGTGGAGGCCATGGAATTGGTCCGCCTCTACCAATCTATCGGTCACCGAATCTGTTGTTGAGAAGCGTACGAACACTTCGACTGAAATGTGCAGGAGCTCCATCGCGCATGAACCACATGTTGTGTCGTACTTGTAAAGGAACATGTTCTAGCAGCACAGGTAGAGTATGCTGTATGAAATCATGATAACGTGCTCCATTGAGCGTAGGTGGACGAAACTAAAATGAGCTCTAACATGGAAATTAAGCGTTTCCGGACACATGTCCACGTAACATCTTTTCTTTATTTGTGTGTGAGGAATGTTTCCTGAAAGTTTGGCCGTTCCTTTTTGTGACACCCTGTATATCACGAAATAAGCGTCAAACGGAGAAACTACAAAGCACGAAACTCATAGATCTTGAAGCTTTTAACACGGGTAATGTATCACGAAGCAAATACCGTCCGCACTGATGAAATGTTACGTAGTACCACGTACTTATACGTTTGTGACTGTTACAACGCCATCTATCACAAAGCGGAAAAAGTGGTGCAACTAAAACATTCCTATTTCTTTACGTAGTACACGAATATGTAATAAAAAATGGGGGTTCCTATTTAAAAAAACGCAGTTGATATACGTTTGACCTATGGCAGCGCCATCTAGCGGGCCAACCTTAGCGTCATCTGGTTTCCTCCTTGAAGCTAGACGAGTTTCGTTCTTTGTATTTTTTTTCGTTTGATGCTTATTTCGTGAGATATTTGGCCCGCTTACGATCAATGGACTACCCTGTATAGTGCCTCAAGCTACGCTCAAGTTACCTGTGAAAAACCTTGTGAAAACTCGGCTACTACTTTTGGATATTAGCGTGTTCAAACAGACAGACAAGACCGTTTTAAAGTCTTATTATTATTAGTACAGACGGCACATTTAATCTCTGAACTCGATGGTTTCCTCTTGACCATCGTTACAGCTATATTTTTCGATGACAGATGATGGGGAGGAATGACAGCAGTTGCCAGGGAGCGAGCCGTGCTTTCCTCGCCTGAGTCTGAGGGCGGGAGGCAGGTGGCGAACAGCCGGTGGAGCCGGCGCTCCCTGTAGCCGTGCAGCCGCGTAGCCGCCAGGCGGCCGCTCCAACTCGGCCCTTGGACGGGACGGCAATCAAACTAAACGCCAACAAACTTGCCCGCCTGGCTGCCGACTAGCCCGCCGCACCGTGCTCATTAAATAGCAACCCTCGAACATCATGCTAAATAAACCATAACTGCTATTAGTTTATGCTTGCCGGTTGGAGCAAATGTTTACTTTCCGAGTTGGTCAAGAGCAAGACAAACACGCGAGTGGCAACTTAAGGCTGCGGCGGGAGTTACTTGCTGGTGCGGGACCGACGACAGCCGGGGCTCGAGCACCGCCTAAGGGACCCGCTTCCCCACCAGCCGGTCGCCCTCGCGGTAGGCGACAACCGTCTTCTGGCTGTAGCTGCTTGCCTCTGTCCGATTGCCTGAATGGCGTCCTAAAAACACACATAGAACAACTCTGTTTCACGGTAGCATTTCCACAGATTTATATGTACGATGAGTTTAGCCATTTTCTTTCATTCACGTTGAGAGCTTTCGTAAGGGAGGCTGCTGCTTTTAGGTTGCGGCTGCCGAGAAGTCTAAAAAGGGATCGTTTGGACCTGAACTATAGTTTTTTTTGTCCCGGAATGGGGGTTTCACTGCATTACTTTCGAAAGTGACAACACACATTCACATGTCCACTCCGACATCAAAGTAAAACTGGACCAATAAATAACGTCTTAGAAACTTTGCTCGCCATTTAAACAACGAGAAACTGTAGAAAGACAGTTTCTTAGCGCCGAAGCTGTATTTATTTTTATTTTTTCTGTAAATGTGCTTTGGCCAACGTTATACCTATTAGTACGTTTCGTTCAAGTACGACTCTATAAAAGATTCGACCAAGAAACACAGTTTTATTTTGGTGTAACGGTTCCTGGAAGACATTGCTTAATGTGTAGCAAACGAAAAAAAGCTTTTATCGATATCAAAATCACCTTATTATCAGATGGAGACTTTCTCACCTTTCCAAATAAGTACATTGATGCACCCTCAAAAGGGAAAACGACAATGAACATTTTGAAAAATGCTTTTAACCTGTCTTCGCAGGACAGGTTCATTCAATTTGTCTGCTATTTAACTGCAGACGACAAAAATAGTTCCAGAATGAGATTTTCACCCTGAAACGGATTGTGCGCTGATGTGAAACTTCCTGGCAGATTAAAACTGTGTAGCGGACCGAGACTAGAAGTCAGGACCTTTGCCCTTCGCGGGCAAGTGCTCTACCATCTTTTTTTTTTCATCTCATTTTGTTCGTTATAGTTCGCTGCATTTGTTCGTAGCGGACGTCCCCTGACGCCTGTTGAAGTTCATTATTGATCCATTCACTCAGTTTTTTTTAATTCTTTTTTTATTTTTTTTATTACAGACGGCAGCTACTCGTCTGCCCGAACACGCTGATCTACCGTGCCGGCGGCCATTTGAGCTACCGAAGCACGACCCACGCCCGTTCCTCACAGCTTTACTTCTGCCAGGCAAAGGTCCCGAGTTCGAGTCTCGGTCCGGCACACAATTTTAATCTGCCAGGAAGTGACAAAAATATTCTTAGTCATCGCCATTAAATAAAATTCTAAGTCTGCAACGGTTGGACGTCTATGTATCACTCGTCAGCTGGATATCTGTGCCAGACAAACTCCGTATTTCGTATTGAAGGCCTTCAAATTTAGCTTCATGGTACAATATTCACAACAGAACAATTTTTGTACCCTGTTATGAACCAGGTGATAAATCACGTCAAGAATGACTTGTTCTTGAAAATCTATTTGACATTCGGTTAAACCGTTCCGCATTTCATGGCTATTGCTAATTACTAAGATGTACTGAAAAGTAATCCCGCCAAATTTTATTATATGAAAACTCATAAAGCTTTTTTTAAATGAACCAAGGGTTATAAACGTTCTATATCTTTAAGTCATGCCAACATATTTCTTTCTCAACATAGTGACCCTGGTAGCAAACACATTTCTCCCAACGAGAGACCAGTTTGTTGATACCGTCCCTATAGAATGTTTGACTTCTTTGGCGAAGCAACAATCTCACCTCTGTTGCACCGCTTCGTCGCAATCAAAGTAATGTCATCGCAGATGTTCTTTAACTTTTGAATACAGATGAAAAACGGGTGAGGCCAAGTCGGAACTGTACGGAGGATGATCGATGACACTGAACCAAAGGCGTCGGATTGTTGCAGATGTCGTAGCACTCGTCACTGGTCTGGCATTGCGAAGCTGGAGGAGAGCGTGCAGCATGTGTGGACGAACACGTCGAGTTCGTGCTTTCAGTTCTCTGGGGGTCTCGCAGTACCTTGCATAATTTACGATGGTCTCTTAAAACCTGAATTCCAAATGCACCACACCTTGACCTCCCAGAAAACAATGAGCATGAGTTTGCCTGCTCATGGTATGGTCTTGAACTTTTTTGTAGTCAGTGATCCTTTGTGGCGGTGCTCTATTGACGCTCATTTGGTTTCAGGATCAAAATGGTGAACTCACTTTTCATCACCAGTCACAATGTTGTTTAGGAGCCCATCACCCTCACACGCAAAAAAAAAAAAAAAAATAATAATAATAGATGTCCAGTATTGTCTGTTTCACCTCAGTAGTGAGCATTCGAGGCACCCTCCGACCACACAGTTTTCTGTACCGCAGCTCTGTAGTAGCTCTCCCGAAATGTCACACGTAGGGAGCTAAGCCTGTGTTATCCGACGATTTTCTCTGATTAGTTCGCCGAGGAAATTTCGATGGTCTTGTTGGCTGCCTCACGCGTTCGTCCTCTCCGAGCTCTGTCGCATACGTCGATGTTAGCACCGCCGTTTCCTTCACGAACAACCGAATGTCGATACGGTCTCCACAGTACACAGTTTCCATTGTTCTAAGGATTTCATTAGCAAGCATGGTTTCTTCAGTTAGAAACTCAGTTACAGCGCGCTCTTTCTCACTCATTGACATACACTATGTGATCAAAAGTATCCGGACACCTGGCTGAAAATGACTTAAATTTCGTGACGCCCTCCATCGGTGGTTCTGGAATTCAATATGGTGTTGACCCACCCTTAACCTTGATGACAGCTTCCACACTCGCAAACATACATTCAATCAGGTGCTGGAAGGTTTGATGCAGAATGGCAGCCCATTCTTCACGGAGTGCTGCACTGAGGATAAGTATCGATGTCGATCGGTGACGCCTGGCACGAAGTCGGCGTTTCAGAACATCCCAAAGGTGTTCAATAGGATTGAGGTCAGGACTCTGTGCAGGCCTGTCCATTATAGGAACATTATCGCCGTGTAACCACTCCGCCACAGGCCGCACATTATGAACAGGTGCTCGTTAGTGTTGGAAGAAGCAACAAGAGGTGCAAGCCCCCTCCATGAAAAACACGACCACACCGTAATACCACCGCCTCCGAATTTTACTGTTGGCTCTACACACGTTGGCAGATGACGTTCACCGGGCATTCGTCATACCCACACCCTCCCATCGAATAGCAGCATTGCGTACTGTGATTCGTCACTCCAAACGACGTTTTTCCACCGTTCAGCCGTCCATTGTTTACGCTCCTTACACCAAGCGAGGCGTCGTTGGGTATTTACCAGCATGATGTGTGACCATGAAATCCAAGGTTTCTACTTCCCGTCTAACTTTCATAGTGCTTCCAGTGGATCCTGATGCAGCTGGCATTCCTGTGTGATGGTCTGGATACATGTCGGCTTATTACACATTACGACCTTCTTCAACTGTCGGTGGTCTCTGTCAGTGAACAGACGAGGTCGGCCTGTACGCTTTTGTGCTGTACATATCTCTTCACCTTTCCACTTCACTATCACGTCGGAAACAGTGGGTGTTTAGGAGTGTGGAAATCTCGCGTGCAGACGTATGACACAAGTGACACCCAGTCCGTGAGTTCCGCGGACTGCCCCATTCTGCTCTCTCACGTTGTCTAATGGCTATTGAGGTCGCCGATATGGAGTACCCAGCAGTAGGTGGCACCACAACGCACCTAATACGAAAAATGTGTGTTTTTGTGGGTGTCCGGATACTTTTGATGGCATAGTGTAGCTACGTTAAACACCGCCTGTTACACACTACAATTCGGAGTCCCTTGGCGACCTCTACACTTGCGTCAGGGAAGGAGATAAGTCGACCGAATAATACGCACGACATGTACTACCTCAAGCAGTACTGAGAACAGAATAAAAAATTCGGAGGCATTTACTTTCCATCATGCCCTCGTATCTTTAGTGAAATATAGCTTCAGTGTTTGTAAGTTTTTATTCCTTTTAAATTGTCAGAATATTTATAGATTTATGGTTCCTTGCTTATTTGTAATATGCCATATAATTCAGATAATGTTCAATAATTTAACAATGTCAGTTCATATTCTGACCACGCTTAGTTCCATTTCAGTACGTTTTTTCATATTACAATATCGTTGTTGCAACATCTAAACTACAGGAAACCTATTAACAGGCGTATGATCGTTCTTTCGAGATTCAGCCTTTGGTAACCCAAACATGAACCACATTTTAATTTTGAATTCCTGGTGCTGGAAGCAACTCAACTCATGTCTCAAAGATAAGAAAGTAACCCAAGATCAGATCCTGAGAACAAAGCAGTTTCGACCAGTCGCAGCTCTGTCCTCTCCCTACGTTGTCATTTTACTGCAGGGAGGGTCAAGTCCTCAGCACACCGTTCTAATGTCACTAATGTCGGCGTTCGGAAACAGACCCACTGCTTTCTTTCAACATAGCTCATCAACTCAATTTTAATGTAAAACAATAAAAAATGTTCATATAGCATCCTTTTTAAGTAAAATAAATGAATTACCATTCCATTACTAGCCTTGTCATTAATGTAAAACGTGTGAACAATTTGGCTTATACACTGATTAGCCAAAACATTATGAGTGCTGCCCAACGCGACGATGGATGCCGCCTGGTGACGTTGCGGACACGTGACGCGGTAACAATAACCTGTAAGTGGAGCAGACATGGACGGGGGATCACCCTAGCGAAGATAAGGGGTGCAAATGACGAAATCCATTGAGACAAGGGTCATCGACAAAGGGCAGATTATTATTACACATAGCCCACGAACGAGTATCTCGAAAAAAGCGGACAGATAGAATCTTCCTGTGTGACGGAAAGAACAGTGAAACCACCACGAGACGCTAAATGGTTGGACGTCCACGACTCTTCACAGAACGTGGCGATCGCAGGATTGACTTCTCTGTCAAGTAGGATAGATGGCGATTTGTGGCATCTCAGCCGAAAGAGCACACTGGTGGTACACGCACAATGTTTTGGAGCATACAGTTCATCATATATTGTCGAACATGGAGCTGTGCGGTAACTGTCCCCTACGTGTTAACATGTTGACCCAGCGACATCGTCAATCAGTATTACAATATTCACGGGACCATCGGAATTCGACTGCCGATGAGCGGAAACGCGTCGGCTCTTCGGGTGAATCACATTTTTTCCACACGAGGCCAATGCTCGTCTCCACAAACGCCTTCATCGAGGAGAAAGGCTGCTGGAAAGAAGTAATCGAAGACACACTGACAACTGCGAACCACTTGCATCCCTCATGCTTGATACCTTCTCCGATGGCGATATCATATTTCAGCAGCATAACTGTCCGAGTCTCGGAACCAGATCCGTGCTACAGTGGTTCGAGGAGCATTACAGTGAACTCACGTTGATGTCTCGGCGACCAAATTCGCCTAATGTAAATCCTGTGGAACCCATATGGGTCGATATCGGGCGCCATCACCGCGTAAGCAAATGAGCCCATTAAACTGTCGGATCCCTGATATGTAGAATCAGTAATGTATTTAGTTCAAAAGACAGACAAACAAGCAATTAAGCAGGAGGTCATAAAGTTGTGGCTCACCAGCGTGTAACAGGCGCGGCAGTGAAACTGGCGATTTGACAACTCTCAAAATAGCACGTTCAGTTAGGAATCAGAAAACGAGACTGATGTACCTGGACAACAAACCTCTGCCATTCACCCTCATATCGATGTTCTGCCGTGTACCGGTGAACAATGCGCTGAACAAAAACAACAGCTACGTGGTCGCGCAGTGTGCATTTCGTGCTCACTATAATTTCGTACTTCATTCTCCAGTCCCGTCGGCACATGCTATCAAAGAGTGACTACAGAAATTGGAGGAAACGGGAGATAGGGTGCGGAAAAGTGGTGGAAGTACAAACGGCGTGTGCACACGACAAAATGTTGCAAGAATGGGAGTAACCTTCAGCCAAGGCCCCAGCCGTTCTGCACGCAATTGTGTTCTGCAACTTGACGTATCGGATGAACGTGTACGGCGAATATTGCACAAGAAACTGAAATACTACCAGTACCATAATTCACAACACAGAAATCGAATGCGGGCCATCTCCCTTATGCCAGCAATTGTTGGAACTCATGAGCTGCACAGGCGTGTGCGACAATCAGATCATGAGCAATGAGTTCGCTTTCCACATGTCAACCTTCGTTAACAAGCAGAACTTAACATACTGGTCACTTTAAAGTCCATCATTTTTTTTTATTTTTTATTTTTTTTTAAGACGATCACATCAAAGCTGTTACTACGAATACTGAATGTTAAGCTCA
This sequence comes from Schistocerca serialis cubense, assembly GCF_023864345.2. Taxonomy (NCBI): domain Eukaryota; kingdom Metazoa; phylum Arthropoda; class Insecta; order Orthoptera; family Acrididae; genus Schistocerca; species Schistocerca serialis. The sequence goes on from NC_064638.1 coordinate 414,885,392, forward strand.
CATGTTGGATCATTTCCTGCTACACTATGTGATGAAAAGTATCTGGGCACCAATGAAAGTTCGTGGCGCCCTCCGTCGCTAATGCTGGAATTCAGTAAGGTGTTGGCCCACCCTTAGCCTTGATCACAGCTTCCACTCTTGCAGGCATGCGTTCAGTCAGGTGCTGGAAGGTTTCTTGGGGACTGGCAGCCCGTTCTTCACGGAGTGCTGCTCTGGGGAAAGGTATCGATGTCGGTAGGTGAGGCCTGGCGCGAAGTCGGCGTTCCAAAACATCCCAAAGGATGTTATATAGGATTCAGGTCAGGACTCCGTTCCGGCTAGTCCATTACAGGGATGTTATTGTCGTGTAACCATTCTGCCTCAGGCAGTGCATTACGAACAGGTGCTCGATCGTGTTGAAAGATGCAATCGCTATCCCAGAATTGGTGTTCAACATTGGGAAGCAAGAAGGCGCTAAAAATAAATGTAGGCCTGTACTGTGATAATTCTATCTAAAACAACAAGGGGTGGAAGGCTCCTCCATTAAAAACACGACCACACCATAACACCACAGCCTCCGAATTTTACTATTGACACTACACACGTTGGCAAATGACGTTCACCAGGCATTCATCATACCCACACCCTGTCATCGGATCGCCGCATTGTGTACCGTGATTCGTCTGCCAGTCAACAGACGAGGTCGGTCTGTACATTTTTGTGCTGCACGCGTCAATTCATGTTTCCACTTCACTATCACATCGGAAACAGTGGAGTGTGGAAATTTCGCGAACAGACGTATCACACAAGTGACACCCAAAGACACCCAATTATCCGACCATGTTCGAAGTCCGTGAGTGGCCGTGCGGTTAAAGGCGCTGCAGTCTGGAACCGCAAGACCGCTACGGTCGCAGGTTCGAATCCTGCCTCGGGCATGGATGTTTGTGATGTCCTTACGTTAGTTAGGTTTAAGTAGTTCTAAGTTCTAGGGGACTATCGACCTCAGAAGTTGAGTCCCATAGTGCTCAGAGCCATTTTTTTGTAGTCCGTGAGTTGCGCGGAGCGCCCCATTCTGCTCACTCGAGATGTCTAATGACTACTGAGGTCGCTCGAATACCTGGGGGTAGGTGGCAGCACAATGCATCTAATATGAAAACCGTATGTTTTGGGGGTGTTCGGATACTTTTGATCACATAGTGTAGCTGCTCTTCCTGTAACTGCAAACACATTCTTCAAGACGGGGGCAAGTTCCATGCCTCGCTGCATCCCATTAATGCGCTACAGAACATTCTTCCTGTTCGTCTCATCTCAAAGAACGACGACATTTTAGAGTGTGTTTCTTCCCTTTGGGTCATTTTAAGTCTCAGATCTTCCAGTGTGACCCACCACACACCATGCAGGAACCGAACGATCGAATTCGGGAGGAAGTTTGCAAGTAGGCTGTTTAGGTTTTTATGTTGGTAACGCTATGTAGCGCTCTGTATGAAAATCACTGACTGTGCTGTGTGCAGTCTGTGGCTAGTTGGCATTGTTGTAATATTCGCTATTGTAGTGTTGGGCAGTTGGATGTGAACAGCGCTTAGCGTTGTGCAGCTGGAGGTGAGCCGCCAGCAGTGGGGGATGTGGGGAGAGAGATGGCACAGTTTTGAGAGCGAACGATCTGGACGTGTGTCCGTCAGAAAAACGAAATTTGTAAGACTGGATGTCATGAATTGATATATATATATATATATGATGAGTTTTGAACACTATTAAGGCAAATATATCGTTTGTTCTCCATCAAAATCTTTCATTTACTAACTATGCCTATCATTAGTTAGTGCTTTCACTAGTTAGAATCTTTTATTTAGCTGGCAGTATTGGCGCTCGTTGTATTGCAGTAGTTCGAGTAACGAAGATTTTTGTGACGTAAGTGATTCATGAAAGGTATAGGTTAATGTTAGTCAGGGCCATTCTTTTTTAGGGATTATTGAAAAAAATATGTGTCAGTTTAGTGATGATCAGAATACGTAAAGAGAGAAATGTCTATGTACGTTCAGTATTGCTCAGATGTTTGAAAATCAAATAACGTAAAGGTTTTCCAGCACTGTCATTCTTTACATTCAAAGGGGATGTTTCAAGTTAATCGAAATTCTGTGCCATTTCTGCAATACGTGATGTCTTCTTGTGACTTCCATAAATGACTTGAATGTGTGTGAAGGAAGATTGCTGCCACCTATGTGGCGTCATTTTTAAATGGCAAGTATTGTAAATTCATGTCTTTTTTATCGCTGGGAATAAATTTTATCCCTGGTAGAGGTTCCAAAATCGCCCTATCACTGTTGCATCTGCTAGTATTCACATTAGGTTCTACTGAACCTTTCGTCGCTCTCTCTCTCTCTCTGTCTCTCTCTCTCCCTCCCTCCCTCCCTCTCACTCTCTCTCTCTTTCAGGTTACTTTCATATAGAATTCGCAAATTTCAGTTCGTTTGGTTAACTGATACAAAGTGTATGACTAAGACGCACTATTTCTTCGTGTCCGTATTAGTTTCACTCATAGTTCGCTCATTTTTATTTATCTCCTCAAATTGTATCGATCTTCTTGGATTTTCCGCCATGCTACCAGTCCATTCATGAATATCTGCCTAAAAAATTTCCTGCATGGTACATAAAATTATTTCTACTACATTCAGACTTTCTTTAATTTCACTGGTTCATTTTATTGTTTCAACTTTGACGTTACTACGAGTTTCATAGAATTCTAATACCTGTCTAATAGGCTCCATTCTTTTAACACACTCATAGAATTTTACCTTGCATTTTTTCGGATCCGAATATACCTTCGTATATTTTTCAATTTCGGTATTTCTTCTTAGGCTGTGTATTCCTTCCGACAGTCTAGTTTGATGACTGTGGTAATGTCTCAGTGTCTCAGATTTGCGTATTTTGAGACACATTTTTTTAGGTTATAGATGACTTTTTTAAGCCTGAAAACTCTGTCCATTTTGTGGCAACGAATTACTAACTAGTCCAGGCCTGTTTCCTCAATTTATTCCCTAAATATTTTAAATGTGAAACTCTCTCGATTTCCATAAGTTTAAGTTTTAAGATTTTGGATTCCATTTTGTTGGTTAACATTTATTTTGTTTTCAAACCGGTTTTGGAATCCTATTCTTTATACAGTTGCTTTAAGAATTCCTGTTTGTTTTTGTGCTGTTTGAATGTCCTGAAATAATATCCATAAAAGTAAAGTAGTCTCCTCTAATATTGGTTCTTCCTAATTCGAGTGTTTAGTCAGTCTGAAGCTCCGATTTCAGTTTGGCGCCACTCTCGGATTAATTTTTACAAGTCAGTTAAAAAGTGATGGAGAAAGTCCATCATTTTGTCTCATTCCTGTGTTAGTTTCAAAATTTTCCAAAATTTCTCTCCTGAGTCTTAGCTTAGATTTAGTACCATTTACTACTTCACAAATAAATGCAGTGTTTCTGAGGAACAAGAGGATCTTACGGAACAAGAGGATCTTACGGTCATCTAAGTCATAAGAGTTTTAATATATATTTATTGGTTATGTAGTAACAGGCCTCTTCAGTTGATGAGTTGCAATGTAAGTTATTTAGATTTTCTGATGGTAATTTGGTAAAAAATCGAAACCGTTAATTATACCACTTGACTACTTGCATGAGCTGAGACTGAAATATATAACTTTAAAAAAATTGAAAGGCTGTCAGTGTGTTTCCCTAAGGCAATGCGACAAGTCTGAGTCGCTTTCATGCCTATCGACGAAAATCGAATTACTTCAGGAACTCATATATTCCTCGTAAGGGTGAGTGGTCACTGTCCTTTATCACATTCTAGCATAATCACGTAACATGTTGCAAAATAAACATTATTGCGATTCAAGAATAAAATGATAATTAACAGAAAATATGATGCTTTATTACTTACATTTTAAGTGTGATATTCGTGTGAGTCATAACTGGAATATTTATTAATTGTTGATGGCACTAAATTATCTCCTCTTTTGCAAGATTTACATTAAGTAAACTGTTCTAAAAAATTTAGTATTAGAAAGGACGTAGATTCAAATTTCCATGCTGATTTCCTGAGTTGAGTTTTTCTTGTTGTATCTGGAATGCATATCGTCAGATTTAAAGTTCTGTCGTAAGAATTACTGTTAGAGCTGGATACTGTATGCGTGTATCTGAAAGGATTCTTTTACTTTTAGTGGATATTTTGAGAGATGTGTAAATTGTAGTCTTGCAGCATTCCAGCAGAAAAACAATATTGACATTGGAACGTCAACGAATTGTTCAATGAAAATCGCGTCTCTCTTCTTGAGACCGAATAGTTAATACCTATAGCGCAAATTTCCTTCAGTCAATAGTAGTATTGCCACATTTTTAAGGCAAATTTTCATGCTAAAATGCTTAGAGAAATCGTATTCCGTTTTATTTGATTGTCGTAGTTGCATTACATATCACAAACGCTACCATTGTTTTTCTTCATGAGATACTACTGTATGTTAGGCCAATGGGAAGGCAGATATGTTTCTGCTGTTCGCAGGACATCCAAAATGGTTTGCATTCTGCTGCGTCTGAGTGTCTGTCCACTTGTTAGGTTATTTGTCCTATTCTGTGAACTCTCATCTTCCGACGGTATACATATTCCATTCAGTACACTGACCGTCGGGTAACATACGTAACGTTGATTTTCGAGTGAAGTGCAGCTGTTTCCATTGACGTGTTTCACTATGGGCTTATGCGTACTTTCAGATTTCATGCCTGGAATAAAGAAACATCCCAGCTCATATAACATGTTTCCCTAGGAAGTGCAATACGCTTGGTAGTCCTCAATGTACGTGTGAAATCTACTAGAAGGCACCAGCATCATTCCCACACTGTATACTGGCGATTATCGTGAAGCGATGCATATTTTCCGACGTTGGTGGTTATCCCGGTAAGGGGAGGGAACGGGGTGCTGGAACAAATTCCAGACGTCTTTATAGTGTCTCATAGTGAAACATTTCATGGTGATCCGTCCGTCAGATGAGGACGTTAAGCTCGGTGGCTCGTTTCTCTGAATGAAATGTATGAAATGAGTAGTAGAGCAGGTAGAATTTTAACGACAAAATTCGAGGAAACTGCTTTTTAGCTATGAAAGAAGTGGCATACCCTATACCAATATGGTGTACTATACAAGGCGGCCCATTCAGTATTGGCGTCTGCAAAAACTATAGCATGTTTGACGCACAGAGTAAATGTTTCAGACTGTTGTTTAGTTTCAAAATATCTACCTGTATACGCTACCGGACAGTACGTCAATAACTTATAGAAAGATATGCAACGGTCGCTACTGTTTCTTTAATCGGGCTATGTTTTTTCTTCACACTAAATCAATATTATGTAAAGATTACAGAAGAATGGAAAAATTGGTAAAGCAAACCTTCGGGAAGGTTAGTTTGGTCCCCGTCAGAATGTAGGAACACGAGAGATTTACCTTAGCAGATAGGTTAAAAAAAGGCAGACCTACGTTCCTTGTGTCATGATCTTCATCTCAGGCTAGCATTTGCATGCTAGATCTTCAGTTATTTGTTGAATATCTTCCCTGGCGGTTTCATCCTCTACAGCTCCCGCGGAAGTTATTCCCTGATGTTTTAACATATGTTCTACCATCCTGCCCTTTTTTTGTCATTGTTTCCAGTCTGTTCCTTCCTTCGCCGATTATCTGGAGAACCCGCCCCCCCCCTCCCCTCTCATCCGTTACTCAATCAGTCCAACAAATTTTCAACATCCTTCTATAGCACCGCATCTCAAACACTTCGATTCTTCTCTTCACCGGTTTTTCTACTGTTCATGATTCACTAGCGTACAATGCCGTGCTCCAAATGCACATTCTCAGATATTCCTTCTTCATATTAGGGTCGATGTTTGATACCATTAAACATCGCTTAATCAGGAATCTTTCTTTACCTGTAGTGTTCTGATTCTTATGTCCTCCTTGCTTGGATCCTCATATGTTATTTTATTTCCAAGACAGAAAAATACTTTTACTTTTTCTACTTCGTGCTGCCCAATTTCGATATTAAGTTTGTCACTAATTTCATTTCTGCTGATCCTAATTATTTTCAGATTTCTTATGCTTCCTGTCAGTCCGTATTCTGTACTCATTAGCTTGTTCATTCCATTCAACATGTCCTGTAATGCTTTTTCTTTTGCACTGAGGATAGCAATGTCATCAACGAATCTTGTCATTTACATCACTTCGCGCTTAATTTTAATTCCATTCTTGAAACTCTCTGTTTTATACACTCTGGTGTCTTTCCTAGATCGTCATCCAACAGGGAAAAAATACTACAATACAATGAAAACGATAGTTGCTACCCACCAAATACCGGAGATGCTGAGTCGCAGAAAAGCACAACAAAAAACTGTCGTAAAGTTAGCTTTCGGCCAACAAGGTCTTTGTAAAAATAGACAATATACACGCACGCACACACACACCCATACGCAACTCACATATATATGGCCATAGTCTTGGCAGCTTCAGCCAGGATAAAATACAGAAAGCGAAAGGTTGTACACAACTTCAACGAAAAATGCAATTACAAGAGCCGAAGGACATGACATGGGAATGAGTAGTTGAGATGATAGTGAGACAATGATACCGCCTACCCCCGGTATTGTTCAATCACAGTGTTATATCCTATGTCCGATGTTATTCAGCGTTTTCATTGAGCAAGTGTCAAGAGAAACGAAGAGTTATAGAAAAAGAATTAAAAGTTCAGGAGGAGAAATAAAGACTTTGAAGTTTGCAGATGACTTTGTAATTCGCTCAGAGACGGAAAACAACTTGAGAGTTAGGTAGCTGAACGGAACGGATAACGTGTTTGTTAAAGTTTTCCTGGCGCAGTCATGACGTTTTGGGATTGAAGGCGGATGACGTCGACATCTTGTTATCATATTACAGCAGAGAACCATTCAGCTATCAAGTGAGTTTTTTACACTGTAAATTTCTGGTGGACTTAGCTAAATTGAGACAAAAAAAAGTATGCTCGTAGTTCACAGCTGTTGCTATACCTGTCATCAGGTATAAAAATTATTCTTTCTGATGATATTAAAAATATCACTGGCTTCCTCACCTTATCAAGTTTAAAGCAGCTATCAAGATTAATAAGATCTTCAGGCAAACGTACTTCCATAGATTCCTCAATAGTTAAATCCAAGAAGGGTATCGTTGTGGACAACATTTCCGTGACAGAATAATCCGTTGAATGCCGTAGGGAGATACACTACTCGGTTATGGATACTATTTTATAATGTAAAATCAACGAAAGGACAACAAGAGTAATAGAATGTAACTGAATTACATTACGAACTGAAATAGTAAAAGCGATAGACGCCTTTTACGTTCGTACTATCTGGGCAGAAGAATAACTATTGGCAGAAGTGGAGAAAATATAAAATGCAGGCTAGCAATAACTAGGAAATAATTTCTGAAACAAAGAACTTCATCAACATTGAATATAAATTTTGTTAGGAATTCTTTTTCTGAAGGTACTTGTCTGTGGTGTAGTTGTCCAGAACTGAAACGTGGACGATAAACAGTCCAGACAAGAAGAGAGTAGAAGATTTCGTACGGTGGCGATACAGAGCAATGATGGAAATTGGATGGATAGATCGACTAGCTAATAAGGAGATACTGGACTGATTTTGGAAATAAAGATATTTACGGCACAATTTGGCAAAAAGAAGGGGTCGGTTGATAACACATATCATGATGCACCAACGAATTGCCAGTTTGGTAATGACGGGGAGTGTGGACGGTAAAAATCGCAGAGGGAGATCGATAGATGTGTACAGTAAGCAGATTAAAACGGATGTGGGTTGCTGCAGCCACGCAGGGGTGATCAGGCTTATAGAGAATGTACTATCGTGGAGAGCTAGAGTAAACCAATCTTCGGACTGAAGACCGCAATAACATGTGACTCTCTTTTAGATCTGACAGATTATTACGGATAAACAAAAATTAAACGTGGATTTCTGTGCTGTTGTTAGAGCTGCTTAAATGGTGCGCTCCCGGAATGTTATTGCATTGTTTACTTCACGTGGCGTAAACATATCCTATCAAAGGAAAAGATACACGTCCTATGCCTCTATGAGCACCACACAACCGCAGGGTTAGATAAGTTACATATCAAAGACTACAGTCTAGCAGCTTAATCACGCAGAACTAATACGGGAAAAGGAGGAGTTGTTGCATATATTAAGACAGAACACAAGTTCAGAAGCCTTGATACAAGCAGATTTTGTTGTAATCAGCACACAAAAGTGTGTGCTTGTGAATTAATACTGAAATACAGTTGACTTTTAATTGTAACAGTACATAGATCCCCATTGGGAAATTTTGAATTATTTATGAGGAAAGCAAGCAGTTAATAGTCTGTGGTGACTTCAGTGTATATTTTCTAAAGGAATCTGGTAGGAAAAATGATCTGGAAACCTTATTTGGGTCCTACAATTTGCTCTGAGTAGATAACTTTCCAAAATAAGTGGATAAAGACAGTAGGTCCCTAATTTATAATGTTCCCTTTGATGAGGCACAAAGCAGGAAAATAACTGTTTACCAGTAACAAATGCTCTCTCTCTGATCATGATACACAGTTAGTCAGGATAAATGACATAGTGCCTTACAGTGTGGATACACCTCAGTGGAAGTCGGAATCATTAATGATTGCAGTGCAAGTATTTTATAAGCGTGGTTTACAAGAAACAACTTGGAATGAAATTTATAAAGAGCCAAATGCCAATATGAAATTTAATCTATTCCATGATAAATTCATATTAGTAGTTGAAAATAGCTTTCCACATAAGTTAAACAGAAGGGACATTAAACAACCATGTAAAAAGCCATGAATGACTAAGGGGATTAAAGTATATTGTGAAAGGGAAAGGGAAATGTATCTTTTGGCAAGAGCAAGTAGAGACCGTGCAGTGGTTGCACACTACAAAAACTATTCAAAATTACTAAGAAAGGAATATTTAAAAAAATCAAGAAACATGCATATAATGTCAGAAACCAGTACATCTGACAACAGTGTTAAGGCAATATGGAATATAGTGAAGGAAGAGCCAGGACAATCAACCACAGAAGAATATAATATTTCTATTGCATTTAATAGAAGGGTTATCAATGACAAGTCACAGGTAGCAAAGTATTTAATAATCTCTTCTTAAACATAGTAGAAAGCATAGGGACCTACAGTTCAAGAGAAAGATCATAGCAATATGTTGAAGAAGTAACTCATAAAATTACATCATATGAATGTACCACCAACTTCTACTTCTGAAATTAAGATAGTCATACATTCTCTCAAGAGTAAAACGTCTTTTGGTTTTGATGGTGTTTCCAGTAGAGTACTAAAGATTTGTTTCCATATAATAAATTTGGTATTGTCCGAAATATATAATACATCACCAATTCAGGGCATTTTTCCAGAGAGACTAAAATATGCTGTTTTTAAACCCCCCTTTAATAAAGGTGATAAGGGAGACGTCAGTAACTACAGACCTATTTCACTGCTGACATCATGTTCCAAAATTTTTGAGAAGGTTATGTCTTCTAGAATGGTATATCACCTTGGCAACAACAATATCCTCACCAAATCACAGTTTGGGTTTCAGAAGGGTTGCTCCACTGAGAATGCCATTTAAATATTCGCAACCCGATATTACAAGCATTAAATAACAAAATGCAACCGGTAGGTGTTTTCTGTGACCTATCCAAGACACGTGATTGTGTGAATTAAAGTATACTCTTAATTAACTGAAGTTGTATGGGACTGATCGAATAGCCAATCAATGGATCATGTCATATCTAACCAAAAGAATGCAGAAAGTTGTACTTAGTAGTAATTCAACCAACAAAGTTCAGGGACATAATTCTGTCTGGGGAGAAATCACGTATGGTGTTCCCCAAGCCTCAATCTTAGGTATACCACTTTTTCTCATATATGTAAATGATCTACCGCCTAATTTACAACAAGCAGAAATAGTTCTTTTTTGAGATGACACAAGTATTGTAATCACTCCAAGTATACATACAGAAATGGAGGAAATGGTGAACAAAGTTCTCAAAAGTATTGTTGACAGGTTTTCTGCGAGTGGTCTCACCCTGAATTTCACAAAGACACATCATATTCAGTTCTGCATCTCTATGGGCACTACAACAGTGATAAGTGGAACGCATAGTGATGAAATAATACATAGGATGGAAACTTCAAAATTCTTAGATGTTCATATTGATGAGATTTTAAATTGGAAAAAACATGTTTTGGATCTCCTAAAACAACTTAGTTCAGCCACATTTGCCCTTAGAATCATAGCAAATTTTCAGGGGAGAGAAATCAGTAAGTTGACAGATTTTACTTTTTTTCATTCAGTAATGTCATATGGAATAATGTTCTGGAGTAACTCGTCTTTAAGAAAGAGGGTCTTCATTGTCCAAAAAGTGCTGTAAGAATAATATGTGTGCTCACCTGCGATCATCTTGTAGACATCTGTTTCAGGAGTTGGGCATTCTGACTACTGCTTCACGGTATATATATTCCCTCATGAAGTTTGTTGTAAATAATGCACTACAGTTCAGAAGGAACAATGAGGTACATAATTACAAGACTAGAAGAAAAAATAACATTCATTGCTCAACATTAAGTGCCTTTAGCACTGAAAGAAGTGCGCAATATTGCAACAAAAATTTTTGACCCCTTACCCATTGATATGAAATGTCTAACAGATGGCAAGGTAAGATTTGAAAATAAATTGAAAAAGCTTCTCCTTGACAACTCCTTCTATTCTGTAGAAGAATTTCTATGTTCATAATATGTAAAAGGTGGTGGGTAGGAAATGTTAACTCATCTGCATGTCTCGTTTTTATTTCGGGAGGGGAGGGGATAATAGTAATAATACTAATAATAATAATAATAATTACTATTATTATTATTATTGATACATGTCCAATTACCCGAAAGTTCCTAAATGCAATGTAACATATACTGTACAGTTAAAAGGAAGTCACGCTTGATCAAGGTCTGCGTCACTTTCCATTTTTAACCAGACATAACGTCTGAGAAAGGATAGAAATAATGATAATAATATGGTGATGTTTAGGGTACAAATAGATGTACGGATTAATTTGCAAGATGAATGTAAAATGATTCGATCAATATCAAGACGATTTATCGTGCAAAATGATCCATGGAACATGAAAGCAACTAACTAACTCAGTTGTCTAGGTTGCACTAGTTTCCGTGTAGAGTAGAATCGTGCTAACTTTGTCTGAATCATTTTCTTGTCATATCGAAAACTAAGTTACCTGTTAAATATGCCAGAGTGAGACGGGGCTCCCTCCATAGTGTTTCCTGGGTTTCGTGTCTGCATCAAGTCGACCCTTAAGGTGACGTGGAAGAATCCAGAGTCATGTATTAGGACTTAAGAGGTCGATGTACTCCATATGAAAGCATAATACAGATTTTCAGGGAATTTAAGTAAGAGTCTTATGGACAAGGGCGAAATGTTTTTTGATAAATTTGCAGAACCGGTACTAAGTGGCCTATGCAACAGTTCTGCCTCTAACATCTCGCGTAGGGACTGTACGAGAACGTACAAACGCAAAGTATTAGCTCATTCATTTGCAAAGCACGGAAACTGGTTAATACCCTCTGCTAAGCACGTCTTGTGCCTTGTGAAGTATGTGTTACATACTCGTGTACAGTATTTTTTCTAATAACGGAATGAAAAGTGTATACGCTTCTGTGATTACAAATGTCAGGTGACAAGAACTACTCTAGTATGTCTTAATCTCACCTTTGTTCTTTCTAGAAATAGATACGTTGTGTTCTTTGAAATTCACGTAAATAACTATTTCTGAAAGTCGTTTTCTTGTGTCGACACACTAAAAAATGAATTGACGTCCCTATTAGGTAGAAAGCTTCAAAGAAGCTGAATAATTTTTCCCCATTTTCATCGGTGTCTATTGTGAGCTACCTATAGGGTAGCAGTACTACTAATTTCTTTCGTTCGCCACATTGTGAAATGAAATCTACCATCAAAACTACAGTACTTTTTAAAAAATAAACTCAATAACGTGCGGAGACCAGTTCATGGAACTGAGGATATTAACCACTGTTTCACTACGAAATAATTCCTCATTGAAATTATTTATAAATAATGTATGTCTTTTTTAAACGAACGCTGTTTAGCCTTCAAGGCCCCTTCGGACGGTGTTTATATCTCTGGATGAGCGAAATACGACAGACTGGACTGGATGTATGCAATAGCCAGATTTTATGTAACGTGAGTGTTACTTAAAATCTGGCTTCTTCACATAAATTTTACCTAAGACTCATGTTATTTGGATTTATTAATTTTAATATATTTCATGTAAGTAATTAATAATGTCAAATAACAAGAGTGTCACTAAAATCCGACTTTTGTGCCTCTTCACCGGAGTAATGTGATTGATGCAAGGATGTGTTGAAATAGATTTTCTGCAGTGTGTTGCAGATTTGTATATCTTGTGTCAATTTTGTTATTATCACCTAATTGAAGATGTATGGTCACATATATGGCCAAATGTTAAGGATTTATTCCTCACGATTGCAGGAAGAAGCTGCATTCTATGGAGATGGGGTCGGAAACGCTTTATTTCTGTGTTTGATTTCAGTTTCTACAACTCTCCAGCACGTTAATCATCTACTCTGAAACGAAACCTCAAACGCAAACAGCACATTTGCTCTAGAGTATGGGTTGACGCGTTGTTGAGTAAATTGTTCCCAGAAGAATATCGGTGCAGAAAAATCAGCTGATGTTAGTTACTGCAGACGCTGTGCGTGTAAACATACAGCAAGTTCTCAGTGTGGTGCTGTCCAGACAGTCTTCAAGTGCTCGGAGTAGTTCCACTTCCAGTTGTGGTGTCCTTTCCATCTGAAGGGAGAAGTAGGCTTAAAAGTCCCATGCTCCCTGTGACTATAACCAATTGCTTGAGACGTACTCCACTCTCTCGGAGGACTGTCATTCTGGAAATCTTTCCTGATACAAAAGTTGAACGCCACAGCCGTCACCACCCGCTCATCCGTACAGCAAACGGCCATCTTCCAACGAATTTGACCATATATCGGTTGCATAGTACCGGAAACCAAGTCCGAGATGAACTATTAAAAACCATTCAAAAAGCCTAGATATCACAACCGATTTTGACAGTCGTACCTGTTATCTTCGGGTATTAAACTTTTTTTGTTAGTAAAACATGTTCATTTTACGCTGACCTCAAGCACAAGATGTCAAATGGATAAAAGTCAGAACATTATAAAAGTCTGTCACTGCTAAAATATTTAAAAACACCCAGCAGTATGTGTCCAGCATACGAAAACAGACGTGCTATTGTGTACTGTATTTATATCACGTAACAAACATCTGAGAGAAACATATATATGGACATGGCCTTTTGGACAAAATGCTGTGTGTTTTTAAATATTTTAGCGATGAGATATGTTTATAATGTACTGAGCTTTATCCACTTGACATCTTGGGCATGAGGTCAGCGTAAAATGAACATGTTTTACTATAAAATGAAAGTTTACGACCTTAAGATGACGGCTAAGAATGTTGAAACCGGTTGTATTGACTAAAAATTTGTTCTGTGATCTTAGCTTTTCAATGGTTTTTAACAACTGAAACAGATCACCCTTCAATGCTCTCATAATGAGAAAATTCACTCCGAGATGAACACTAAACAGTTGATGTTATGTACTTATGCCAACAGCAGTGAAGTTAGTCGCATGTCAAGACAAGCAAAATGAGGAGAGTCACATGTCAATATTACCTTCGTTCAATCGGAACAATAAACATTGGATGTGAATCTAAGACTTGCAACTTACTGTACATTCTACACAAACGAGCCATGAGGGTATTTTGAACATTTCATGTAAGAAAACGTTTCGTGTAATGTTGGTACGTCCTGTTTCTATGCGTTGCTCATGATTAATTTGTTTATGTAGAGAAGCAGAAAATGAGCACTAAAATTAAAATGAAGCATTTTCTGACTATGTCCATACAACGCAATGTATTCCTCTGGGGTGAGCAATGTATCCTGAAAGTTTGGTCATATCTTTTTGTTACACCATGTATGGATAAGATGTTTTTGATTTGCCGGTCGTGCTGGCCGAGCGGTTCTAGGCGCTACAGTCTGGAACCGCGCGACCGCTACGGTCGCAGGTTCGAATCCTGCCTCGGGCATGTATGTGCGTGATGTCCTTAGTTTAGTTAGGTTTAAGTAGTTCTAACTTCTAGGCGACTGACGACCTTAGAAGTTAAGTCCCATAGTGCTCAGAGCCATTTGAACTACTTTGTTTTTAATTTGTATCACAGCGACTAGGACCAATTTGCTTAAGAACTGTGGGAGCAACGTAAGTATCTTTTTTGATAAATATGTATTATGTATTATCATTTTACGATGTGTTCTACATATTTGATGATATTCTCACAATGGATTCATGGAAAAAAAAGTACAGGGTATCCTTAAATTATCTTTACAACTTCAGACTTAAATAATTTTAAAAGTATTTTAGGTAATAACAATTACTTCCGACGTGTGACAAGATTCATAAAGTTTTCGTGCCGCAGATCTGACAAAAAATATGGACTCCAGAGATGTAAATTCAAAGTGTAACCTGGTCAATAGGGAGTAAGTCCGGTACGAAGCTACAACTAAACTTAAGGTACATTGAAACCGATGCTCCTTCCGACTGTAGCTTGCTCCATGAGCCGGTAGAGGCAAACATGTAGGTAGATGGTTCTTCCCCAACACGTGTGTGCTAGTGATTCCATTCGCACCTGTGTTCGAACTGGGCGCCGCTACTTACGTGAGGGGCAAGCTACAGCTGCAAGGCGCGCAAGTGTAAACGCACCTTTACGGATGCAGTGTGGGGGAGCATCATTGTCCCGACCAATTATTCGGGCTTGATTACATCATTTACTGAAACAGGCAGCGTTCTCCATAAACAGCAGGCGGGTCACCCACCTATTTCAGACGTCACGAAAGACAAGGTTAGATTAGAGATTAGATTAGATTAGTACTTGTTCCATAGATCATGAATACGACACTTCGTAATGACGTGGAACGTGTCAGGTTAATAAAAGGTGTCTATACGAGATATTACATTACACAAAATATTACATGACACTCAATACTTTTATTTTATTTTTTATTTATTTATTTTTTGTGGGGATAGGGAAATTACCCACTTACTATATCCAAAAATTCATCTAATTAGTAGAAGGAGTTGCCATTAAGAAATTCTTTTAATTTCCTTTTAAATGCTATATGGCTGTCTGTCAGACTTTTGATGCTATTAGGTAAGTCACCAAAGACGTTTGTGGCAGCATAATTTACCCCCTTCTGAGCGAAAGTTAGATTTAACCTTGAGTAGTGAAGATCATCCTTTCTCCTAGTGTTGTAGCCATGTACACTGCTATTACTTTTGAATTCGTTCGGATTGTTAACAACAAATTTCATAAGTGAATATATTTATTGTGAGGCCACAGTGAAGATTTCTAGCTCTTTAAATAAGTGTCTGCAGGATGATCTTGGATGAGCTTCAGCAGTTATTCTGATTACACGCTTTTATGCAATGAACACTCTTTTACTCATTGATGAGTTACCCCAGAATATGATTCCATGCGAAAGCAGAGAATGAAAATAGGCGTGGTAAGCTAATTTACTCAGATGTATATCGCCAAAATTTGCAATGACCCTAATAGCATAAGTAGCTGAACTCAAACGTTTCAGCAGATCCTCAGTGTGTTTTTTCCAGTTCAACCCCTCATCAATGCATAGAGCTAGAAATTTTGAATATTCTACCGTAGCTACCGATTTTTAATCGAAGTCTATATTTATTAATGGTATCATTCCATTTACTGTACGGAACTGTATATACCGTGTTTTGTCAAAGTTTAATGAGAGCCCTTTTGCAGAGAGCCACTTAATGATTTTCTGAAAAACATTATTTACAATTTCACCAGTTAATTCTTGACTGTTGGGTCTGATAGCTATACTTGTATCATCGGCAAAAAGTACCAGCTTTGCATCTTCGTGAATATAGAATGACAAGTCATTAATATATATTAAGAACAGCAGAGGATCCAAGACCGAACCTTGCGACACCCCATTCTTGAGTGTTCCCCAGTTTGAGGAATCACCAGTTTTTTGCATATTATGTGAACTGTTTATTTCAACTTTCTGCACTCTTCCAGTTAGGTATGATTTAAACAATTTGAGGACTGTCCCATTCATACCACAGTACTTCAGCTTATCTAGAAGTATTCCACATTCGTTTGGAAGGTGTCCAGCAAAGTTCGTGTGTACGGCAGCTAGAGGGATGGGAATACCACAGTCAAAAGCGCACAAAGCATTGCAAAATAGTTTACATCTTCATGCCACCTTCAGGCACTGAAGAAGATGGGAAAACCACAATTTTCAGTGGATATGTTATCCAAATTTGACGCAAAGTCTTTTTTGAAAAAGATTTGTTTCTCAGATGAGTGAAGTTTTCACGTATCCGAAAAACTGAAGAGTTAACGTACATATGTGAGAATCAGAGTATCCTCATGTTACACGTGAAATGGAAAGTTTAGTGTGATGTTTACCTATACACGTTACAAGAGTCTGGTGTGCCAGAACTGGAACACCTGGAACTCGGCGTCATATATCAACAATATGGGGCACCACCTCAGTAAACGTCCGTCAGTTAACGAATGAAAAATTCGAGGATTGGTGGATTGGATGGAAAGGTCCGATTCAGTTCCCGCTATCTTATACCAATAGATTTCTTCCTACGGGATGGTGTAAAGAATTACGTGAACCGAACGAAGGCCTTCACGATTTGCCCTCGCAGTGGAGATCCAGGAAGAGACACTGAGAACTCAATACCAACTTGATGTTTCAAAACATGGCTCTAAGAACTACAGGACTTAATGTTGGGTTGGCAGAAGAGCCAACACCGTGTTACGAGAGGAGGCCGAAATGCACGCGTTTTAGCTCACGCAGGCTGGCGTGAGGAGGGAAGAACTATACTGACGTGAGGTCTGGAACATGACAAAGAATTAGAATTTAGAAAGCGGACGAAATTAGTTTGATACTTTAATCCATTTAATGATGAACGTCGCTCTTGAAGGTACATGATTCACAATATCAATATCAATAGTAACTGAATATGGCGCCTTGCTAGGTCTTAGCAAATGACGTAGCTGAAGGCTATGCTAAACTGTCGTCTCTGCAAATGAGAGCGTATGTAGGCAGTGAACCATCGCTAGCAAAGTCGGCTGTACAACTGGGGCGAGTGCTAGAGAGTCTCTCTAGACCTGCCGTATGGCGGCGCTCGGTCTGCAATCACTGATAGTGGCGACACGCGGGTCCGACGTATACTAACGGACCGCGGCCGATTTAAAGACTACCACTAGCAAGTGTAGTGTCTGGCTGTGACACCGCACTTATCATCTGAGGTCGTCAGTCCCCTAGACTTAGAACTGCTTAAACCTAACTAACCTAAGGACATCACACACATCCATGCCTGTGGCAGGATTCGAACATGCGACCGTAGCAGCAGCACGGTTCCCGACTGAAGCGCCTAGAACCGCTCGGCCACAGAGGCCAGCAACTGGATGTTTCCCATGCCACTAGGGCTCATTAAAAGGGACACGCATGAATCACGTATAGTTACCTTGTCACCTGCTGAAAAGCAGTTTTTTTCTAGTAAAGTTTTAAAATTTTTAAGATCTAAAGTTGTAAGTATAGTTTACGGACGCGTCATATATCTAATGTAATCTGGAATATTGATGCCAGAGAAAATTCGAGTTATATGAGTCGTGTAGAAAAACGTGGAAGCGAGACGGAAAAAAGTAAAGGATTTTAATTTCAGTGTGAAACATAATCGCTGAGACGGTTGCGAGATTCCTTGTAGCCGCTAGGAGGGGCTGATCCCTCTCTCGCAGCACCTGCTGCTGGTGCTGGTTGCAGAGCGCGGTGCCGGCGGCCGCGGCTTTGTGTATTCACTGTGCAGGCAGGGCCCAGGGTCCGCTCTATCGTCCCGGATCCCTCCCAGCAGACGCTAAGACGGCCGCGGCCAATGTGGGCCCGCACAGCACGACAGCTGCAGAAGGCGCGCCGCGCGAGCAAGCCGCAGGAAATTGTCCCGGGGGCGTCGGAGCGGAAGATCGGGAAAGAGAGCGACTTCGCAGATTTGTCCCTTTTCAGTTCGGCAACGGCGGCCGTGGGGGAAGGAGGGCCGAACTGACCAATCACGGCGCGCGGGCACCCTCTTCTGTCTGCCACGGGATTAGCAGCCTCTCCCGTCTTGCTCTCCGAGGTTGCCAGCTTGGATTCCATCTCAAAGCGGAATTTTCCTTCCTTCCTTCTTTCTTTTCTCCTTGAACCTGTACACCACCGAATCATTGATTTAGCACCGTTTTATGCACCTCCGAAGCAGCCGCATAGCAAATGCATAATCTGACAATATTATTCATCCTCAAGCCTGAAATATGAGGTAAAGGGAAGTGCCAGCTTCGCCAACGAGGCATTCATAATCTAAGTACGCCGCAGAAATTGGGAAAATATCAACATTCCATGCACTCGACATTTAATACCAGCAGTACATTAGACAGTGCAGTGCATCGTAGACTGTACTGCTATTATTATTAGCCATTCGCATAAAGAGTTCTAACAATACCACCACTTGCAAAGTAGGTTAGAAATCAGATTAATAATGTAGCTCACGCAGCATATGTTAGCTTTATCAGGCAACAACAAGTTATTGACTGTGGATGGTAACGTCAGAATGGAAATAATGAAGTCACTGTAAAAAAAGTCATTAATTTTGGCACTTATCTTGAATGGATTCCCACGTAGATTTCGTCGAAGTTGTTATGGCTCATCTTGTTGATTCTAGGGTGATTCCACTTTGAGTGCTAGAAGGTCCAGATCTGTATTTTAGCAATATTTGAAGACCTAAAAAATGCGTTTTTCAGGAAATTCTCAATTATCAAACAATCCCAGATTAGAACAATGGTATGGTAGAAATAATTTCTGACTTGGTGTTCACGATCCACATTTTTATTAAACTTCTCGTAAATTCACATATACTTCTTAATTGTCACATCATCAAGAAAACAGTTTTGTATCAATCTTCGTATATTTAATTTCCACTTTAACCAAACACAAGACTTGACTGTTCTTTTACAATGCGAAACAGCAACTTAACTTCTGCAAAGTGAAACATAGACTGCTCTGTGCTCATTCGTGTCAAAACGGTTACAAGTAAGTCAAAGATTATGAGTGTCACAGAAATGAATACACACAAGAACTATATCACTGTAATATATCGATACATCGGAGTGCTAATACATTAATAAAACCAAATGTGAATATTGTCACAAAAATATGTCTGTTACTTCGCAGAAAAGTAGTACGATATTACTGGTATCGAGAGCTGGGGTTGGAGTGCCGTAATGGTCACATAAATAGAGAACCATTACAGAGTGTGAGAAAAGGTAATCGCTCTCAGTATGCCTCAGTACGCACCACATCTCCCTTACCTCACGCTTAGTGCCCTTTGCTGCATAAAGTATATGGAAACAGAAGTGTATCACAGTTTAAGTCGAATATCCAACTTTAAGTTTACCAAACAGTGTTTCGGCACATAAACTCCCCCTTTCGTTCTCCCAGTAATTTCCGTTTCAGTGAGCTGATCATCTCTCCTACAGTTACATGTGCTATACTGTTCTACTAAAATTCTGCCACAAAAGGTCTGAACTGACTCTATCGAATCGATCGCGAAGTCACACGTTGGTGTAGAATGCAGTACAATCTACATTAACGCACTGAACTGTCGCAGAATTCTAACAAAAAATGTAAATCTTCCATTTACCTTCCTTACCGTAAATTTCCGTTTCCCGTCACAGCGTTACCCTACCTGTTTTCAACGTAGGTACAGGCTCCATATGCAGACAAAAATGCTCCTCTCTAATTTCGATATCGGTTATGTAACTAATGCCGATCAAACCGGCTGCCAGTACCAAACGACGTACAAAAAGATATGAACAACATTAGTCGTTCTTTCAGAGCACAGAGTACGATAACTGCGTCAGGAAATATGTTCCCTTACGTTTTCTTATGCATGTGACAATCATCCGGAAAATTTGGTCGGATTTTTACCTAAATGTCGCCAAAGTGCTGTACGAAGAGATTTTTAAAGTCCTTCTGTCAGACGTGGGAAAAGTTTTTTTTTTTTTTTTTTTTTTTTTTTTTTTTTTTTTTTTTTTTTTTTTTTGACGATAGTTGTTAGTGGGGAGGGCAGGCTGAGCAGACAATTTATAATCAAATCTTTGTAGATGAAAGACAAGCATGCACCTGCACCGTAAAAATTATCCCACCCAATCGTACTCCACTTTGCAAACGCCACAAAAAAATTCAGAGTGCTCCCGACTTGTTAAAGACTAATAAAAAACTCGCTTCGAGGGAAGGTTACGTTAAAACACGTTCTTCAATTTTGCGCGAATTTAATAAACCTGCCTTCAGGTGTTCGCCTCTAAGCTGATCGAAGTAAGGAAAATCTTTTTGAATTTAAATGAATTGTCTTTTCTGATATCGCTTCTGAACAATCCGCATGCCTGCAATTGAGCGGCTTTTATTAAATGTGCGCGATGCTCTACGAATTTGTGTTTCGGCTGCTTCTATGACGAATACCATCCGGAATTCCATTGTAGCACAGCAAGTGATGCCAGCGGGGAACTTGCCGTTAATCTTAGCCGTGGCGCCGCGCTCACCTCCTCATTTCTTCGAAATGTGCTAACTTCGTCATATACTTGTCACTCTTAATACTTCCAACAAAGATTTTCTCGGAAACTGGGGGCATGAAAGGTGGCTAACCAGGTACTCAGAACAAGTCCCTCTACAGCATAGCTAAGACTCATTAAAATTTGTGATTAACAGATCTGATGCTCCGCTTCAAGGCTTAAGATGATACAGCACAACCAAACGGGGGAGATATGTTGGAAATAAACCGTGAAATAGTGTACAACGCAAGATTCAGAGTGGACGATCATTTTGTAACGTCTGTTGTGTTGTTGTTGTTGTTGTCTCCCGGCCAAATACCGGTTTGATGCAGCTGTACACGCTAGCCTACCTTGTGGTAGCGTCATCATCTCTGCGTAGCTACCGCGACTTTTATTCTGCTAATAGTATTAAAGCCTTGGTCTCCCTCTACAGTTTTTTACCCCCACACTCCTTTGCATTACCTAACTGGCATTTCATTAATGCCTCAGTATGTGTTCTATTAACCGATTTCTTCTTTTCGTCGAGTCGAGCCACAAATTTGTTTTCTGCCAATTTCGACTTAGTATCTCCTCAGTGGTTTCTATTCTCTTCTTGTCTGAAATATTAATCATCCACGTTTCACTGCCGTTTTTCTCCAGCCAAATGCCATCAAAAAAGACTTCCAAACTTTCAGATTTACATTAGAAATCAGAAAATTCCTTTTTTCAGAAATGCTTTTCTTACTTTTGCCTATCTGCATTTAATATCCTCTCTGCTTCACTCATCATCGGTTTACTGCCCAAGTAGAAAAACTCACCTACTGATTTTAGTTTCTCATTTCTTGATCCATTTTTTTTAGCAACTCTTGTTTTAGTGATTTGATTCTGTTGCCGTTGTTTCACTTTTGTTGTTGTTTCGACTGTTCTTCCAAATTTTTTACCACCTCTGACAAAATTACAAAGTCATCTGCAAACCTTGACATTTTTTTGTCTTCTCCATGAACTTTATTCAGTTTCTGAATTTGTCCTTGCTTTCTTATTCTATTTACTCAATGTACAGATTGAATAACATTGGGGAAGGGCTACAACCGCGTCTCCCTTCCTTCTCAATTACAGTTTCCCTTTCATTCTTGTAATTGCAGTTTGCTTTCTGTACAAGTTGTGAATATCCTTTCACTCTGTATTTTATCCCTGTTACCTTCAGAATATCTAAGAGTGTAGTCCAGTCAAGTGCTATTAACGTAAGTTTTTCTTTCTTCAAGTTCCGATCTAGGATAAGGCGTAAGATAAGTACTGTCTCACATGTCCCTATATTTCTCTGGACCCCAAACTGATCTTTCGCATCTTTCTACACGCTTTTCCATTTTCTGCAAATAATTAGGGCGTGTATTTTACATCCAGGGATTGTTAAACTGATGGTTCTGCATGTGGAATAATATTGTTATGGAACTTTAACAGGTAGATTAGGGGCACATATAAGATGACAGACAGTATACATACAGAGCGGGATGGTGCAACGACTATCGCACCAGACTACCGTACAGGAGGAGCAGGGTTGATAATCACTATCCATCATGCTGCTTTAGAATACCCATAGTTTCCCCATACCAAGTAATGTGAGTGCCAGAACGGTTCCTTTGGAAAGTACACCACCAGAGGCCTACCCCTGTGCTACATCGTGCTACGACTTTAAGGACTTTGTCACTGACGTATATTTATTACCCCTTTTAGATGCTACACCAAAAATAATAGACGTTTTGAGCATTGTGCATCGAATGAAAAACAAGTTTCTTCCGCTCGCTATGAGATTTACATTCTGTTTCGAGGCACTAAAAATCAGAGATTATTAGTATTTTTGCTGGCGACGTTATGCACAAATGGTAGAATAAACTGAGTACATACTTTAATATTAATGATGTTGACAATCTTTCTCTTATTACAACTTTTGAGAAACTTTTTATCTGAAAGAGAGATAAGTCTTCCTCATAGATTGTATTCGCTGATGGAGGTAACAGAGGAATACAATTTGCGTATCTCCACTACAAACATTAATATTATGGCGATCAAAGGAATTTAGGCAGTACGGGTTACCTAAGTCTAACGGCCAAAAAGATTAGCGACTTCCTATATTCAGGTTGCTTATGGAGCACATGTCCAATTGTGCTAACGTAAAGACGTCCTAATCTCAGAGGATGGTTTGAACAACACCCTGCTTTACCATACATTGTCCTGTTGGAGGTGGCACGTCTTTACAGTTCTCCCGTCTTTGATGAACTGACTTACCCAACCAGTTATTGTGGGAATTTACTGTTTAATGGACTCCGAATCGTGGTCAACTCGGAATTTTTTACGTACACAAATCATTACCAGAGTCAGAAAAGTGATAAATATCAGAAAAAATCCTAGGATCGTCTAGATTGAATCCCAGCTTTTTGAATTTTTATTCAGACTCATAGCCATCGAGCCACTAACTGGCGATTCTAGGAGAAATATATATATAAGACAAATGACGAAAATAGAGACTTGAGGTCAGTATTGCACGCAAAAAACAGACCTTGCTGTGAGAAGATGCTATATTAAAACTTTCATTTAAAATCGTTCATACTTCATCTTGAGGCTGAAGCTATTGTGTCCGTGTTTTCTTGCCAATAAATTTGGTTTTGGATGGAATCCGTCTTGAGCAAAAGACGATTTTTTCGTCTTTTGCCCGGAAACCTTTGGCTAACGTTACAGCATCCCCAGACAGTCTTTTACTTTCTTTCATGTTACCATATGCTGTGATTTTTGTGGTTTTTGTGTTTTGAATTGTAGTTGTTTTTTCACATCTCTTCCTTTTTGCTGGTTTCCCCATTATCTTCACTGTGAACACTGCACTTTTCACAGTTTTACTGTTACTGCTTACAATAAAACGCAAACAAGATCTAGTTTTCGTAGTTTCGTAAACAGCTTATTGCCTGTCAAGCAGTGGGAGCCGAGTGTTTATAAAGCAGAAATTTGTGCTGGTTATCTGTACAAGAGGATCTTGCCCTTAACGTATGTGATTTCTCCTACAGAATACCATTTTGCGTGGATATAAACACGAAAGAAAACATATCAATACTGTATGTTGAATAAGTGTTTCTTTAGAATGAGATTTTCACTCTGCAGCGGAGTGTGCGCTGATATGAAACTTCCTGGCAGATTAAAACTGTGTGCCCGACCGAGATTCGAACTCAAGACCTTTGCCTTTCGCGGGCAAGTGTGGTAGAGCACTTGCCCGCGAAAGGCAAAGGTCCCGAGTTCGAGTCTTGGTCGGGCACACAGTTTTAATCTGCCAGGAAGTTTCAAGTGTTTTCTTTGCTTGTCCTGAAACTGTATGGATCTGTGTGACCTTTCACAATGCAATGACGCTGCATTCAGGCAAATGATTGCTTGTGACAAACAGACTTCTGAACACGCCTCTGTGAAATATTTTCACATGCCCTGTTTCATAATCATGACACAGAAAGATATATAATCTTGTATTAAGCCTGAGTAATTTTATGATTAAGAATGAAATATATTCAACATTTTCATGGTCAGCGACTTGGAAATGAGTATATGTTTTATATTATGCATGGCACTGTTACTGTCGGACCCCGCTGAGAAGAGCAAAGTGAAGCCATGAACAGAAACCGGTCATTGTCTGATAATGCAAATCTTATAAGTGGCTAATTCATGAAACAACATACATTATAGTTTGAGTTTACCAAATACTGCGCGAGTTCAGCTACTACTACAGACGAAAAGACCAGTCTACTACAGTTCCTGTAGCTTACAACATTGTAAGCCTAGAGTATAGTGTACGGCGCAAGTAATGTAGTCGTGACGAAGACGCTGTTTAATAGTTGCCGGATATCTAGGAAATAATGTTTACTAGAAAACAGCCTTCTCATTGAATTCCAAACATAATAAAACATTTAACAACCCTTGAATTAAAAAATACATAAAATAAGATATTTAATGTCAGAAAATTGGAAATAACGTTTGCTTGTAAAATGAGGAATATAGTTCGTTAATTCCAATTGCTATTACGTCTATTTCTTTCAAAAAGTAAAGACAAAACACGATAATGTTTATTTTAATTACTTAAAATAGCTCCAAACTTAAGGAGCTGATTCATCGTTGGTGTAGGTTTAGAATTCTTAGTTAGATTTTATAACTCGCATCTAGAGGTGGCTCACCATAGCTACATTCACTACGTATAATCAAAATTATTGTACTGAATTTTTAACTTCTGAAGAATTCCGTTAGATAGTTTTACATCATTAAAGTAAACCGAAGAACATTATAGAGAGTGTCGTGTATCATTTATACAACTTCAAAAGAAGAATTATAGCAAATAGCAAAGTTCAAAAAAACTCTTTTATTCTTTACACTTACAGACAAAAATTGTGGACTGCTAAGACTAAACTTCTTGAAGTTTTAGAAAGAGGAATCATTAGCTTCTTTATATTTGCAGGAAAGTGTGTGAAACATTTTTAAAGCAGTGAAGTACAGGGATGTGCTAGAATTAATTAAACCCCCAGTTCCGTGAGAGAAGGTGCTACCTGTTAGTTACTGTATCGTCTGGTTGTTTGCTGAAATGATCGACTATAACTAATTGTGTAATACAGAATTCAATGTTTTTGACTCATTAAGTAGCCCCTTATCTTGAAGCAAGCGAAGTGACGCGTTATTGTGACTGGACTCGTATTCGACAGGACCTCGGATTCGGAGCATTCTGCTTCAAAGGCGTTCTGGTTTAAGTCTTCCCTATATCACATGGACTGAATACGAGTATGTTTCCTTAAAGATGTGTACGGCCGATTTCCTTCCTAATAATTCCAAATTCCAGATCCCTGTGCTATCTTTAATGACCTGGACGTGGACAGGACGTAAACAGACAGATGATTTTGAAGAAACTGTACAGGTACTGAAAAGAGCTCTGGGAAAGTTTTCTGATGTCTATAACGAGAATCACCCGTAGCGAAAACCACACAAAACTGAGGTCTGCGGTTTTCCCCTACGACACAGGCAGACAGGAAGAAAACTTAAAGTTTTCGAGGAGGAGCATTGTTTTACAACCAAATGTGGAGTTCTGTTAGACAGATCACTCACTCACCGGCGGCACTGCCTTACTGCCACACATAAGGTGTCAGTCCGAAACGACATCATCCTCAAACTTGCTGGTTGCAAATGGGTTGCCCAACTCCCGGTGGTCCGTATTTTTGCTGTGGCACTGTATTTACGGCTGGTGAATATGTCTGCCCAGTGTGGTATACATCCACCGACACCAAAAAGGTAAATGTAGTCCTTAATGAGTCTGCAAGGCCAATTACTGGACGTCTGAAACCAGCTCCTGTTGTTAAATTGTTCTGCATGACAGATTTTGGTCCTCGTGACACACGCCGGAAGTAGCCTCAAACACAGAAAAAAAAGAAAGTCGAACAAAATTAGTTAAACCCACTGCATCGACGTATTCCATCAAGACCTGGGTTGAAGTCTAGGAAGAGCTGTTTACAGGCAACCTCTGCACCGAATACATCCTTAAAGACAGGTAGAGAAAAACTGCAAGCAGCTGAAGTAAGTCATGTTCAAACAGGGGTAAAGGCAGCAGAACGTTTCCAGCCGAACAACACTTGTACTGGGCCACCAGGAGGTCACGAAAGAGGTTACAAACTGTCGCTGGCAAATGATCCAATACTGTGTGAATGTGAAGCACAGACAAAAAACATTTGGGTCAGTGTTTATGTTGCCCTAATTTTTGGAACGAGGAGTTCTTAAAAGATAAATTAAAACCAGTACCTGAGTCAGTCACTTTGTTTTCTCCCACGACGCTTTTCGAGGGTCTATACCCTCATCTACAGGTGTATCAATGTCTTATATTACATTTTTATTTGCTGGATGTACCCAGGTGCTAGTTTTGATTTTCTTTTCGATACATGTAAGGTATGGTCAGCATTTGTTAATGTAATTGACAGTAGGATTACAAATTTTGAAAAACAATAAAGTTACGTAGAATACGTTCCAGGAAAAACAAGCCTAAAATTCTTCATAAAAAGACGTTTTTATCATTAGATACCACACAGACTGGAAACAACAACATAACCTGTCCCGAATTGTAAAGATGTAAAAATACAGTACAGGTTGCAAAGAGTTGAACACTTATATATTTTTACCTGTATCTTTGCTTTGTAACGTAAGCTGTTAATGAATGCTCCTTGACTTACAAGGCACTATATTTCTGCATCTCGACAGTCTCTGGACTTTTAATGTTGTTGTTTCATGTTTGTGTAACATCTAAAGATGAAAATGTATATTTATGTCAACCTCGAGGTCCTGCAACATATTATTATTGCCTAAGATTTGTAATCCTAGGACCATATTACGTTAAGAAGTGAAGCGCAATTTGTGGTGAAGCGCAATTCAAGACAGACAACTGCCTACATCCAACAAACAAAACTGTAATGTAATCCATCTGAAGATGAGGGTGTAAGCTCTCAAAACGCGTCGTGTGAGAAACTAAAAAATGACTCACGCAGATAATTGTTTTAATTTATGTTTTATTTTCACAAACATTCACAGTTTCCTAACAACAGTCCTACGTGGACGACCTAAGAGGATTTGCTCAAGACACAAAATAGTATTGTTGCACCCGCTCATTTCTGGGGATTACAATTTTATATTCCTTCTTTTTACTTATCCGAAATTGTAAATTTATAGAATCCTATGTTATGCTCCCTACTCGAGTAAATAAAATTTTTGACTTTCTTGTGCTACATTGTGTTTCATCTTCGCTCATCTTTCATATTTCTAGTAGGTACGAATCTCCATTTGTCATGTAATCATTAATAATTCTATGTATATAAAGTTTTTATTCATATTTCTGAACTGACGATCTTAATGTCGTTTAAAAGCAGTCTGTAATGTCATGAACCGTTCTCACAGAAACACTTCCATCAATTTACTTCTATGCTGAAATCCGGAGACAAATGTTGATTAACTTCCCTAAGATAGTTAGTTTAAGAATAGCGTTTTCTTGCAGTCGTAGGTTAAGTGATCTTTTATAACTTGACTTGCAATACATACTTTCCAAAGGTCTCTAAATCTACCATTTGTTTGATGTTGCTATGGGAACAACCAGTCTCGGATACGAAGTTTAAATTGTACTAAAATGCAGTTGCAAATAACGTGTAGAGACAGAGCAACTAAGGGTAGCAAACATTTCGCAAGAGAACCGCAGAGCCAGAGAGAATTAAATAAGTTACTGTCTTGCCCAAGCATTTATTTACATTCTGCTGTATAGAGACAGTTTGTACAGGGGAGTGTACAGCCTGACAAGTGCTTCGTAATGGGTAGTTTCTCTTGCCACGAATCACTGCAGTTACCTTTTCAACTCAAAGCGACTTCGTTGGTTGTTGTCTTATGTAACACTGGCTTTAACGCACTAGAGTTTCCGCCACGTTTCTTTCCATTCTGACGTATATACTCTTGTATACTCTTAAATATGTTCCCTTTAATTTCTGTTTTTACCTCTTCATAACGACATATCTTTTCCACAAGCCATCCATCCGCAGCGGGTCCTGAACGTATGAAATTAATTTTAGTCGAGTTCCTTGTAAAATTGATCGTTCTTCGCCAATGAAATTAATTAACTTAGAGTAATTTCCAGACGTATCCGGTTAAAAACCTGTAGAGACTGCCTGTAATTTCTGTAACGGTAGCATCTTACGTTGACTGAATTACGACCATTGCAGTGAGTGGATTATTTTGTTAAACATGTATCTACTATAAAAGCAAGTGTTTATATTTGAAACAGGATACATTTCTTACACAAGTATAATCGCTAAACTCTTTATATAGCGCAATTAAACCACTGTGGTTAAAAAACTGTTTTTCCTAACTAAGCCAGAATATTTAATAGAAAATGTATACTCATGCAACTAAAATGGTCTCTTCACTGTCGATAAGGGAGGGAAAATCCTATGGAACGTGACAATCTATTTTTATTATATCCTTTATTATATCCTATGTTTACAAATGAGCTACTCAGAAAACACACTAAACTAATTTCAGTGGGGAACTGTTTCCAGGACATTTTAAATTATTGAAATAACATGAATTGCTATCGAAAATGTAAATGCTTAAATATAATAGTTTTGTGGATTGCATACATACTCCGAAACCGATCATATGAATAAAAAATTTTGCAGTCAAAACCGATTATAAGTAACATTATTCGTTAATACCTTATTTGTTCTAATTTGTCTGATTCCATTTGTCCCGCTGTCTTCCTGCAGCTGTCGTAACAGAAAGGGCTCAATAGCCTTAGAAATAAATCTAATACATCAGATCTATTTTCGATAATATAAAATCTACATCTACATCTACACGGATACTCTATAAGTCAGACTTAAGTGCCTGACAGAGGGTTCATCGAAACACCTTCACTATAATTCTCTATTATCCCACTCTCGAACAGCACGCGGAAAATCGGACACCTGTGTGAGCTCTAATTTCCCTCATTTTGCTATGGTGATCGTTTCCCCTTGTATAGGTGGGCGTCAACAAAATAGTTTAGCAATCTGAGGAGAAAGTTCGTGAACGATATTCGTCAGAAGATCCTCCCGCAGCGAAAAACGCCTTTGTTTCAATGGTGTCCATCCCAAATTCTGTATCACGTCCGTGACACTCTTTCCCCTATCTCCAGGTAATACAAAACGTGATGCTTTTATTTGAACTTTCACGATGTACTCTGTTAATCTTATCTGGTAAGGATCCCAGGCTGCCCAGCATACTCCAAAAGAGGACGTATAAGAGTATTGTCGGCAGTCTCTTTAGCAGGTCTGTTACATTTTCTAAGTATTCTGCCAATAAAATGCAATCTTTGATTTGCCTTCCCCACAACATTTTGTATGCAATCTTTACAATTTAAATTGTTCGTAAGTGTAATTCCTATGTATTTAGTTGAATTGACGGCCTTTAGGTTACATTAATTTATCGTGTAACCTAAGTTACACGGATTCCTTTTAGCTCTTATATGGATGACCTCACACTTTTCATTATTTGGGGTCAACCGCCAATTCCCGCACTATTCAGATATCTTTTATAAATCGTTTTGCAATTTTTTTGGTCTTTTGATGAATTTACTAGATCATAAACAACAGCATTATCTGCAGACAGCCCAAGAGGCTTGCTCAGATTGTCTCCTGAATCGTTTACATAGCTAAGGAAGAGCAGAGGCCCTATAACACTTCCTTGGGAAACGCCAGACGATGACTTTCCGTCAGTTGCTACTGTGATATCTCTGACAGGAAGTCACAAATCCAGCCACACAACTGAGACGATATTCCATAAGCACGCAATTTCACTACAAGCCGCTTGTGTGGCATAGCGTTAAAGGCCTTCTGGAAATCTAGAATCACGGAATCAATTTCTAATACTTCGTCAATAGCGCCATTAAGTAAAGTATTTTAAGAAGCTGTTCGTAATGCGTTCATGGAAAGCAAGAACTGGAAAGGATCAGATATAAAAGAAAGTGCAGCATTATGCACTATTACGATTGTCATCTACCACCATTCCCTTAGCCACGTTGCCTCGTTCTTTTCTAGTGAGTATCCTCTGTATTTCTACCATTTATGTGATTGTCTACTTATAGTAAACAGTTCCATTTCGTTTTCACTTGTGCCCTAATTCTATCTTCCATTTGAGTTTGTCCACCACTATTTTATATCTGTTACAGTAATTGCTCCTGTATAACGCTGTATATCTCTCCGTTGCTCGTTGAGGAACCTTCTGTTTTTTTAATAATTTGCACGTGAGAAGTTCGTGTGTCACTGCGGTAACTCAAAGCTGTTAATATACGGTAATACTAATCTTCTGGTTCAAGTACGCCGGAAATATTGTTTTAACTGTAGTTAGTTTCCCAAAAGCGATTTCCACCCATCTATGTGATTCATTTCCTGTTCTTCCAGTTGTCTTCTTCAAGTGATCTAAATATAAGAACTCAACGGTTGGTTCTATACTTCCTGATTTCATATAATTTTCTTTTCTAAGTGTGTTTCACACACTATGTTAATGTAATATAATAATTGGTTTTCAGGCCTACCTGGCAGCTAACTCCCTATATCCAGGCACTTATGATACATACCGTTTTTGTTTAAACGATTTTTACTATTTGGTATTAGTATGTATGATGCACCTTCCAGCAACCACGTTTGGCGTCCACTTTTCTTTCACATACAGAGATATCCATAAAATGTTGAGAACGTCTTACAGGTTGTAAACAAGAATGTATCCGTTAATCTTCAACAGATATAGTATTAATTTTGTGTTTAGTAGTAAATCATATGGTTTTCGTTCTACTGTTATTTGGGGTTTATGCTCCGAAATTTCTATTCTTTTGACGGAGACCACGTAATACATTCTTACGACACATAAAACAGTCTCTGCTGTTACGTGTACATTTCCGTCTCAAAACTGCACTTGACAATCTGATCCCAGACGTTATGCAGTGTTAGCTTCTGTTTTTGTTTACGTTTACTCAACAGATGTTAGCGGGAAAGTAACCTCAGGATGTTGTGGGAGCAAATTTGCTTCGCAGTCAAGTTTCTCTTTTTCAGTGCTCCCTGCCAAATATGCTCTTTTTACTCTTGCTACAGAAACTCTGAAAACGTTTTTACGGAACCAATATTTACGTTTCGCCTGCGTTTATAATTTCTTAACTAACCACTTCACTTACCTCATTGTCGGTAAACTTTTTGTGACCATGTGGAGCCAATAATTAGATACATTATTAAAAGAAATATAGTAAACAGAGATCGTAGAAAATACTTCCGCGTTAGCAATGTTTTAATGACAGTCCTTAGCAGCCGCAGCAGTCTCGATGTTGTCGAGCCTGTGCGTGTTTCTTTAAACTCGCTCTTCAACGCTACAGCCTATTATCTTCACAGCTAAACTATACCACACAAACGAAATAGTGTATTACTGAAATTTTTCAACAATAACTGTCACTGCGTGCTACGTACTGAAGAAAAAGAAATTTAAAAGAACTATCTAGCACTACAAAGTTGATATTGACCCTTGAAACAATTACCCAAATACTAGTTCTACCGTGTATTTTGTTGCTACTATGGCTACTATCACTAAACTCTTTTAGCGGAACTACTACGTATGAACTGTTGAATAACTATTTTCTGCAACCGGATGAATCCTGGAACTGCTCCGTTCAACAACTATTGTGTGTTGCGTTATTGGGCATAACGTCAGTAGTGTTAACAGTGTCGCAAACAGTTCTATAATTCACTGTACTATCTCGGTCTCCACACGTCTGTAGTCGATTGCACTGATACGGTGGATCGTTTTGAAGACCGTTTCTTTCAGTGGTCGCCGACATGCGGTCCATTCTCTGTATCTGTTGGAGACTGACTGTATAACATGATTATAAAGCGGACGCACACAGTCGTTACTGTAAAATTTAAAGTAACCGATTTATTAACGGCTAGTTGTGCCACTGTAGTGCCAATTGCTGCTTCGATTGTTGGTGCAGGTGCAGTACGATGTGCCAGAACCATACGCCAAACACGATGGTATTACCTCTCGGTAGTGCTACGTGGCAGTCCGGAGCCCGGTCTTCTAGTTACTGTACAGTCTCGTGACCGCCGCTGTCAGCAATCAAAAACAGCGTCTAAATTTCTGACAAGTTTTTCTGCAGTATCACAGAAGGCACACACAGCACTGAGGTGCTGATGATGCCGCCTTTGTCGCTTTAAAGGCATTTTTTACTAATATCAACTCACCAGGTCCAGTCTCAGGGTAACTAAAGCTCTTTATTTGCATCGTCATAGTGGTGCTACTACTGCTACTCGTATGCGACTGGCGTAAAATTTGAACACACATCATTTTTCAGATGTAGAAACATGCCTACCAACTACCGTTTATGTGGTACAATTCCTTCTATTTACTGTGTCGGTATATTTGTGGGTGAACAATAGTAGCTTTTTTGACAGCATCCTAAACCCTTTGTTGTTACAAAAAGTCCAAGCTATTTCCTGCCAGTAATTGTTGTTGCTGTTGTTGTTGTTGAGCCAGCCGCTGCGGCCGAACGATTCTAGGCGCTTCAATCCGGAACCGCGCTGCTGCTACCGTCGCAGGTTCGAATCCTGCCTCGGCCATGGATGTGTGTATTGTCCTTAGGTTAGTTAGGTTTAAGTAGTTCTAAGTCTAGGGGATTGATGACCTCAGATGTTAAGTCCCATAGTGATTCGAGCCATTTCAACCATTTTTGCTGTTGTTGTTGTTGCTGCTGTGGCCTTCAGTCCGAAGACTACTTTGATGTAGTTCTGCACGCTAATCTACCCTGTACAAACCTCTTCCTATTTGCGTAAATATTGTAAGTAGGCTGTTTAGGTTTTTATGTTGGTAACGCCACGTAGCGCTCTCTATGAAAATCACTGACTGTGCTGTTTACAGTGCGTGGCTGGTTTGCATTGTTGGAATATTTGCTATTGTAGTGTTGGGCAGCTGGATGTGAACAGCGTGTAGCGTTGCGCAGTTGCAGATGAGCCACCAGCAGTGGTGGACGTGGGAAGAGAGATGGCGGAGTTTTGAGAGCGGAGGATCTGGACGTGTGTCCGTCAGAAAAACGAAATTTGTGAGACTGGATGTCATGAACTGAGATTTATTTGTTCTCTATCAAAATCTTTCATTTGCCAACTATGCCTATCAGTAGTTAGTCCCTTCAGTAGTTAGAATCTTTTATTTAGCTGGCAGCATTGACGCTCACTGTATTGCAGTAGTTCGAGTAACGAAGATTTTTGTGAGGTAAGTGATTCATGAAAAGTATAGGTTATTGTTAGTCAGGGCCATTCTTTTGCAGGCATTATTGAAAGTCAGATTGCGTTGAGCTAAAAATATTGTGTGTCAGTTTAGTGATGATCAGAATAAGTAAAGAGAGATATGTCTGAATACGTTCAGTTTTTCTCAGCTGTTTGAAAATCAAATAACGTAAGAGGTTTACCAGCAAAAAAATTCATAAATTTATCTAAGGGGTGTTTCAATGTTACAAGCTGCATCATTCTGGACCTGCTTACTGTAATCAGGCTTTGGTCTCCTACAATTCTTAGAACCTGCACCTCCCTACAATATCAAACTGACAATTACTTGATACCTCAGACCATATCCTATCAACCGATACTTTCTTTTAGTTAAATTGTGTCACATTCCATTTTTCTTCCCCATGTAGATTCAGTACCTCTTCATCAGTTATTCGCTCTACTTATCTAACCTTCAACACTCTTCTGCAGCAACACATTTCAAGAGCTCTTTTTGTCTTAACAGTTATCGTGCTCGTTTCGCTTCCATACGAGGGTACAAATACCCCCAGAAAATACTTTCTAACTCTCAAATTTGTATTAAATGTATATAAATTTAAACGGGTGCAAGATCTTCAAGATTGGCGATCTTTTACAGAAGCTCGAAATTTACCGCAGACTTCAATGCAAGATGTTTGTAATAGTTTCCACACCGTAACATTGTCTCGAAGCCTGGCAGAAAATACGAAGAGATCCTGATCGTATGTGAGATATGCTAGCAGTAAGACAGAGTCAATGCCTTCTCTGCGCGATACCAGTGGAAATACTTTCGACGACAGAGCTGCCAAAGCAGAGTTACTAAACACAGCCTTTCGAAACTCCTTCACCAAAGAAGACGAAGTAAATATTCCATAATTCGAATCAACAATAGTTGCCAATATGAGTAACGTAGAAATAATGAGACAACTTTAATCACTTAACAAAAGCAAATCTTCCGGTCTGTGGTGTATACGAGTTAAGATCCTTTCAGAGTATGCTGATACAATAGCTCCATACGTACAAATCATATACAATCGTTCGCTCTACCAAACATCCGTACCCAAGAATTGGAAAGTTGCACAGATCACACCAATATTAAAGAAAGGTAGTAGGAGTAATTTACTAAATTACAGGCCCACATCATTAACATCGATATGCAGCAGAATTTTGGAACACATACTGTGTGCGCACATTATGAATTTTATCGAAGAAAACGGTCTATTGACACAAAGTCAACACTGATTTAGAAAACATCTTTCTTGTGAAACACAACTAACTCTTTACTCACACGAAGTTTTGGGTGCTATTGACAAGGGATTTCAAATTGATTCCGTATTTCTAAACTTCCAGAAAACTTTTGACACTGTACCACACAAGCGGCTTGCAGTGAACTTGCCTGCTTATGGAATGTCATCTCGCTTATGTGACTGGATTCGTTACTTCCTGTTAGAGAGGTCACAGTTCTTCGTAATTGAGGGAAAGTCATCGAGTACGGCAGAAGTGATTTCTGGCGTTCCCCGATTTAGTGTCATAGGCCCTTTGCTGTTCCTATCTGTATAAACGATTTAGGAGACGATTTGAGCAGCCGTCTTAGGTTCTTTGCAGATGATGCTGTCGTTTATCGACTGGTAAAGTGATGAGAAGATCAAAACAAATTGCAAAAGATATTCGTATGGTGCAAAAACTGGCAATTGACCCTAAATAACGAAACGTTTGAGGCAATCTACGTGAGTGCTAAAGCCGTTAAACTTCGGTTACACGATAAATCAGTCTAATCTAAAGGCCGTAAATTCATCTAAATATCTAAGAATTACAATTACGATCAATCTGAATCGGAAGCAACACATAGAAAATGTCGTGGGGAAGGCTAACTAAAGTTTGCATTTTATTGGCAGAACACTTAGAAAATGTAACAGATCTACTAAAAAGACTGCCTACACTACGCTTGTCCGTCTTCTTTTGGAGTATGCTGCGCCATCTTGGGCCCTTACCAGATAGGTTTGACGGAGTACACCGAGAAAGTTCAAAGAAGGGCAGCACGTTTATTATTATCACGAAATAGAGGAGAGAGTTTCACTGAAATGATACAGAATTTTGGATGGACACCATTAAAACAAAGGCGTTATTCGTTGCGGCGGTAGCTTCTAACGAAATTTCTGTCACCAGCTTTCTCCTCCGAACGTGAAAATATTTTGTTGACACCGACCTACATAGGGTTCAAATGATTCAAATGGCTCTGAGCACTATGGGACTCAACTTCTGAGGTCATTAGTCCCCTAGAACGTAGAACTAGTTAAACCTAACTAACCTAAGGACATCACAAACATCCATGCCCGAGGCAGGATTCGAACCTGCGACCGTAGCGGTCTTGCGGTTCCAGACTGCAGCGCCTTTAACCGCACGGCCACTTCCGCCGGCCTACATAGGGAGAAAGGATCATCAGAATAAAATAAATCAAATCAGAGCTCGCAGGGAAAGATATAGGTGTTCGTTTTTTTTCCCTGCGCTGAATGCGATTAGAATAAGAAAGAATTGTTGTGAAAGTGGTTCGATGAACCCTCTGTCAGGCG
Organism: Schistocerca serialis cubense; assembly: GCF_023864345.2. Classification (NCBI taxonomy): domain Eukaryota; kingdom Metazoa; phylum Arthropoda; class Insecta; order Orthoptera; family Acrididae; genus Schistocerca; species Schistocerca serialis. The sequence continues at coordinate 414,921,632 of NC_064638.1, forward strand.
CTTAAATATTATTTGCAGCGTATCCATGTCGATGTAGATGTAGAATAAAATCTCAGTTAATTATCACCAAAGTTTCTAGCCACCTGTTAGATTATTTTTTGCCCTTTTGTTTCGCTTTCACCTTTAATCACCAAGAATTCTATGAGAGTGTCTGTTGTTCACTTCTTACAAGGTGTTTGCTTCTTAGCAAGAAGGCAATTTTTTAACGATGCCAGTGCAGGCAATGATCCTGTGTGGGCTTTGTTAAACGGGTGCGCGTATACTGATGCCATAACTTCAATGTATGTAATTTATTTAAAAATATTGAGAAGATATCTATGGGAAGTTATTTTCCTGCCCAGCTGCAGACCACATAATAAATTGTTTTTGAGGTCCTTTGGCAATATCGAAAAAAAAAGTATCAGGACCTACAGGTCTTGTAGGAATATTCCAAACAAGAAATTATAATGTTCCACACAAACCTTTTGCACTAGACAGAAGTGCCTGTTGGGACAAAGTGATATTGTATTTTATTCTTATTACTGTTTTATGAAATGAAGTTAAAATAGCAAAAGGAAACTATTCAACAAGAAATACCATTATTTTTGATACACTGGATTTCATTATAAAATATTTTGACACATAATGTTAACAAAAAATACAGTTCTACTTGCAACATCTTCTGTTCCACTATGTACAAGTAGCATGTTTTCCCCTCTAACGCATGACATTACTTTAAATATTACGCCGATAAAATTACAGTTTACGCATTTAAGCTATCAGTTTATATTAAAGGTAATGTATATAACATTCCCTTCAAAATGACTTCAGTAATCAATAATTTTACTCGTTAGCATTCATGAAATTCTTTTTCCAACTTCCAAATTGCTCTCCTGAACAATCTGATAAGTGGAGAAAAACATTCCTTTGCTGTGCTCTTCATATGCTGGAGATCAGTGTTAAATTTCTGTCTTCATACCATCTCTCCAGGGGTAAAGTGATTAAGAGTGCCTCCATGTAGGCTGATAATAAGGTTTCAATGTCAAACAGTCGGGAGGATTACGACATCTGCGGTGATCTCATTCGTGATTTTGTCTGCAGACAGCCAACGGTCGAGAGTCAGAGTGAGACTTATCAGCACAGCGAGTCTGGTCAAACACAGATGGCGTCCGGCTTACGCTTCACTGATTGCAAAGACTCGAATTTCATATCGCCTCTCGCTCTCGATTATCAGTGTGTTGATTGATGGTGAACTTGGGCGGCGCGGACTGCCAGCTCCACCTGGGAGGTCTGTCTGCCTCACAGGGGCTCCTACATTCTAGCACTGACATCACCATTACCTACAGATGTCCAACAGACAACACGCGTCAGCGCTGCGCCTCCTAGTACTGTGTTAGTTCATGGTTCACCTATCATTCTTGCAAAAGAGTAGTTGGAATTCATTTTATTTGTTTCTAGGCTTTAAGATTTCATTATTCGGCCCTGCCAGTCATCCGTAATTTCTCAGAAGAGGACTGTGCGTAAAATAAGACGGCTCACTTTTATAGCCGTCTCACATACTTTGGGCGCGTATGCTGTGTCGTAGAAGATTCGAAGCACGAAGCACCTCGTTACCCCCCCCCTTCTTCCCCCTCCCCCCATCATTTATGCCTACCATCATTGCGTAGCTGCAGCACCTTTAGATAACATTAAATCTTTCTCAGTGACTCTGCTATGACTCTGTAACAAATTACCCTGTAACCTGCATCTTTTCCGTAAGCACTTTACATTCAAAGAAGATTAAAGCTTTATCTGTCGTCACCGGCGTAGCTTACCTCCCAGCATATCTCAGATGTTTCCTTGCGCACAAAGTGATCCAGTATCTCACACTGTAAACTGTTCATGCTTTGGGTAGTAGATCAACACTCAATACAGCTGGTATCAAAAAATTCACAGTCAGTGAATTAATTTCGAAGTAACTCTGGAACATCCTGTATGTTTTGAATGTTGGGCTCCATAGGGTTCCCTTTCTGTGCAGCGACCGTGGAATATAAAATTATAAATAATGTAGCAACCAGTCGCGGAAACATAATTTATTTATCTTGTTGCAAATCGATTTCGACTGATATCTGACATCATCGGTGCATTTTTCTAACCGATACATGCCATAAGCAGAAGTACTGTCCTTGGCAGAGTTCTATCATGACAGAAATCTGCCAAGGACATTAGATTTCTATCATGATAGAAATCTGCCAACGACAGTACTTCTCCTTATGGCAGGTATCGGTTAGAAAAATGCACCGATGATGACTGATATCAGTCGAAATCGATTTGCAACAAGGTAAATAAATTATATTTCCGTGACTGGTTACTATATTATTTATAATCCTGTATGCTGTGTGCGCAGCACCTGGGCCAGTGGTTACTACCGCTTCCTGTAGATCACGAGTTACCAAGGTTCATTCCCGGCCATACTGATATTTTCTTCACTCCGGAACGGGATGCTTATGTTATTCTCACCATTTCATTGTACCTTCGTCGATGCAAGTCACCGAAGTACGTGTGTGTGTGTGTGTGTGTGTGTGTGTGTGTGTGTGTGTGTGGTGACTCGCAAGGGATATCTGTTTAGATGTAAGAGAGGGCCTGAAGACCTTAGTCTTGCCATGTGAAATCAATGCGTAAATAAATAAAGTCTTCCTAGATGACAGTTCTCAGAGTGGAGAGAGGCTGTAACTTTATTAACTAAAGAGATAGTTATGCAACTGTGGTGTTTCAAAATGTTACTTGTTAATGGTGTCCGAAGAGTCCTGAGTAGTAAAAGAATAATGATGTAATATTTCTGATTCTCTTATATGCGAGAATCCACTAAGTAAGTAAGGAGTAATTGTGCCGATGCCTCGTATTACGAGGTACTGTTTCATGCTTCGACTACATGTTTAGAAATCTTCCTGGTTGCTCTTGCGTAATGATACTTTTTCTACATGAATAAGTATTGCAGTACTGCAGTATTCAGGGCAGATTTGGAAATAAATTATAAGGTTCATCCAACAGTTAAAAAATACAGTTGTTTAAATATCTTGGTAGAGAAAACAATAACATCTGTTGATCATACACAAATATGCCGCGCACCCCACGTATTCAGTCTCTTGGTGGAAACCTCCTTTGTATATCTTGAACCGTCTGTGTAACATTGGCACTCTCGATACTCACGGACAAGGTGATTGGTTTGGCCATTGATATTATACCATACACGTTTTTAATTCAACATGCGCTGCGAGCAAATTAAAGATATGAGGATTAGTGGTCTGTGTCGTCAGTTTTCCTCATAATTGTAACTGTTCAAATATTTGGCAAGAATTAAAAAAAAAAAACATTTTATTTGCTGCCTAAATTTTCCGATAGTTCTTGGTAAATTCATCTTGCTCGTAGCGGATTTGAATAGTATCATCACTTCATTATTTTAGTTCTTGAGCTTTACTTAGTACGTGGAGTATTTTATGAGTGTTGGGGGTCTTGTCAGAATTTTTACGACTTTTTTTGGGATTTATGGCATTTGGGCTTGATTTTTTCTTATATCAAGCCCTGAATTCTGCTTGCGCGGCAGGAAAATATAGGATCCATCTACAGTGGCAGCTCCTCTAAAAGTTTCATAAACAGCAATTGGTTTTGTCATGGCTGATATATTCCCGGGAGACATATTTCTGGACTGTGTTGAACACAAATCTTTTATTAGTGTCGAGTCGACCTCTGATACCTCACACATTATGCAGTGTGCTCTCCCAATAATTTTCGTACACAATTACCCTTGTACTGAAACATATGCCAGAGCATTAGTCTCCAAGGAATTTTACTCCTTACGTTTTTCCTATACGTTCCTTGCCCAGCTTAATAATTATTCTTAAAACTTACAGGAGACCAGCTGTGAAATATGTAAATAACTATGCATGCTTATATGATCGTTCTTCGCACGAACTGTCTCGGTGCATGTAGTCACTGGTACACTGTTCGTACACTGAAGCATTCAGCGAAGAAGACCTCGGGATGCAGCCAAAGTCATTAAGCAGGCAGCAGCATAAAACATAAACAAGTACAGTGAGATGGAAAACTTAGTAAGAAGAGTTAGGACAGGAGCAGAGTAATAAAAAAAGTAGTCGATACACTGAGACGTCATTTACAATCATAATGTGTTTAACAGGTAGTAAAGGAGCAGCGTTCTTACCGACAAAATTATAATAACTCACTATTAGAACATTACCATTTCAATACATGAAAGTGAAATGCACAAAATTAGGGACAGAACTTTGTCTAGTGAATAGGGCTGGCAGGATGAAACCAGCACAGTCCACGTTCGTACTCGATATGTGCTTGTATAACCTTTCAGGCAAATCGACAGCGGTAACCACACAGTACGAAGTACGTACGGCCTGGGTGCTCAGATGTGGAGGACAGAATCTTTTAGCCAACATACATTGTCTCCAAACTCTTGTGCCTTTATGGCACATACCTATGAAAAGTAACTATTGCTTATCCAATGGCATTCCAGAATTTTATGTCGATAACCTCCTGACTACCGAAATAAGACGGTGCATAATGAAAACCATCCCATGAATCCAGCAATCAGTTTCCCTGAAGAGGACCGTGGAAAAGTCGGTCGAAATCTCGGAATTTTAATTGTTTTACTGTTTCGCAACTACGTGACCTAATACCAAAAATGATTTTATTGAGATTAACTATTACTCCTTTCACGTATTTCGATTTGCATCCTTAGTAGCAACAGCTATACGCCATTGCTGTTACTGGTAAATAAATGTCTGACAACAGTACAAATACTTGTAATAATCGAGTTTTGGTCTTTTAATCAAAATGTAAACAACAGCAAAGTACCAAAAGTCAAGTGACATTAATTTTTAAGTTGACAACAAGCATAGTTTGCTATGCTCAGTCCGTAGACATTCTTACTCTGCGGCAGCAAAACGGGATATAATTGCAAAACAACAGAGGGCTTTAAAGTATCTCAAAAAATATTAAGAAGAGGACTTACTTGAAGTATTTAAATTTTGCTCGTACATTCACAGAAACCAAGATGATTTCAGCACACGTACTGAAAAGAGGGAGAGTTCATTTGTGAATTTCTTTGTCATCTCCAATATTACGCCCATTTGATTTGTGAATTGTGGTATAGTATACTACCAATTTATACGTCGAAGTTCAAAAATAATTTCCTTTGTGCTAGCAATTACATTGTTCGTAATCTCCACAAAAACGATAGGCAATTATGAAAGTGAACACATATTTGTTATCACGCCTTTGAAATGAGAGATTTTTCCTCTCTTTTGCTGAACAAGAGATTGGACCTCTACAAGAAGCAGTAAATAACACACCCGCGACTAACTGTGGGTGAAGGGGTATTTATTCCTCATATTGTTACTATGGGGGCGATCTGCGATCACAAGCCTCCAACATCACTAAAAGAACATTTTATCGTATGACCGCTTCCGACAGAAGTATGCTGTCATCATCGAATCATTCACTTATGTTGCAAAAGTTTTAAATCATAAGATCCGATAGCGAGAGCATAGCTCTGTCGAAACCGGCCATTCAGTAAGAAGCCCTTTTTTGCGATCATGGCTTGTAAAGTTTTCTTCAGCTATCAGGAAAAGCTATTTACCTTTGGTATTTAGACCCTCGCGTCCTAAGCTGTTGCACTGTTACTGAAAAAACATAATGAGGACGATATTTTAGTTTGCAACAAGTTTTCAGCAAATCAATTGTTATACATTCTTTTCGTTTCACCAACGTCATGCAGGTACGTAAAAACTATCACAAATACAAAAACGTTATGATTCCGACGACCAATACGACGAACAGTGAAAGCTATCAGACACACGGAAGGACTGAAAGTGTTGGAGTGTAGCAGATTTCTCAGAGTTCGAAGTATCATCATAAATGTTTATGTGGAATAAATTATACACTAAAAATTCTGAAACTTTGCTTTAATAGTTTCACATAAGCGAGGAAGAGTTAAACGTATATTTATTCGCAAATAACTTTAAGTTTGTACCTTTCCTTGTTGTACATTTTTAAACGCAATTTGAACGTAAGTAAATAGAAGAATGACTGTTGTAATGTTATAGAGTTAATATCGCATTTTAGAGACTTAACTGAAAAAAAGTTGAGCAGCGAAGAATTTGTTACTATTATCTCGTTATTCATTAATAACATGGTTGAAAAAGGAAGAAATATTGTATTTAGCGTTTCCCGAGAGCCAGGTTGCGTAGGAAACTGTGCGTCGTTCTCAGTGTCTTGTTTAGTTTGGTTTTATTTTTATTGCGTTTTTTAATTTAATAAGATTAATGAAAACTTTAAAAAAAAGATGTCCGGTACTGTGATCAACCTCCCGGAGAGCGTTTTCTAAATTTAGACTTATTAAAACGTTATTTTGACGTTTTATGCACATTTTAAAAGTGGGAATACAGTATTTCTGCTGGTAAAAATAAAGTTGTACCACATCTCTCTGTATCATGTACGTATATATTGATTTCACTTGATGCATATATCAAGAGTATGTAAGACTTTTGTAAAATATATTGAAATTGTAATTCCACACCACTGAAGCGCGAACATAAAAAGTGGCAGCAAAAGAAACATGGGAAAAATGTCTCTGAAGCTATTCGTGCCTAATTTAAAGAAAAGAACGAAAGCTTATCTCAGAGTCGGTCACATTATGCATTTCATTTTGGTAAAGAAAGAGTGTGGCATAATCACACTGAAGTAAATCGCCACCCATTGTTCATGTAAGTAACAATGTTTCCAATTCTACAAGTATCAAGTGCGTTTTAGCTAATACGTAGAACAATAAATACAGAAACGAAACGGCGATCGCATATGGTGGGCCAGATGATCACACAGAACGGCTTAGTATTTTTCTATGTTCTATACTATACCTTTTGGTTGACTGTGGTTGAACTATGGTAAATTCCACTAACACCAAAGAAGAAAGAACGGATGTAACATTGTGCTGTTACTTGTCTCTTCACTCCGATACTCCCATCCTTCTAAGTGCTGTGTTTTAGTATCAATAACGCACGTTCATTGGAATAAATTAAATAAATTAAAATAATAAGAAACATTAAGAAAATTGTGTTTTCAATTTACTGAATAAGCGGAAATAGCGGCTAAGGAAGGAAATGATTGTGAAATATATAATCGGTTTAACTACTTTTATTTTGCTTCACTTGCCACCTGCTTGACATAATGCAAGCAAAGTATTAGTAAACTGAAGTACATTCACATCTACGGTCGAAAAATTCTAATAATAATTCTGCGTCCTGTCAGCAACAGTGGTACAAAACAGTTGTAAGTAGGCTGTTTAGGTTTTTATATTGGTAACGCCACGTAGCGCTCTGTATGAAAATCACTGGTTGTGCTTTGTGCAGTCTGTGTCTGGTTTGCATCGTTGTTGGCTATTGTAGTGTTGGGCAGTTGGCTGCTAACAGCGCATAGCGTTGCGCAGTTGTAGGTGAGCCGCCAGCAGTGGTGGATGTGGGGAGAGAAATGGCGGAGTTTTGACATTTGTAAGAATGGATGTCATGCTCATGTGTGAAGTTGATGTTTCAAAAGTTATTCTGATCTTTTATGTATTTACTTATGTCCTAATTCCTGAAACACTGATGTATATGTTTATTTCTGTTGTTTGTAAAACCTGTATTACTACAAATGTTTTCTGTATTATTATGTTTTTAATGATGTGTTTTGTACCTTTGTTATTGTATTCTTATGTTATAAAATTTTAATTGACACCAGTTCATCAAATTAAGTGACTTGTAACTTACATTTCACTGCACACATTTATGATGGTCATAGTATATGCGCAATGCGTGAAAAAAGAGGACTGTTAGTGTTTGGACGTGTGTTAATAATTCGGCAAGAGACTGATTAATAGCATTGCTGGTTCTAAGGACAATTCCAAAAACTTTTGTGAGTGCACAAGTGGTGGTGCATGAACTTGGTATATTGTCCACAAGACTCTTCAATGGTGATTGTGCACCTGCACTGTCACAACAGATGGCTGCTGGCCGTCTCTACAAGGAGTGCAGTGGGTCTGCACCTCTGGTGGCCCACCACTACCGTAATCTCTACCAGGACTACAGTGGGTCTGCTCTGTGATGACCTACCTACCAATATTCTTCAAAACTTCGACTGACTCTACTGTGGGTTTGCTCTGTTGTGGTCCATTACCTGTCTGCATGTCAAGAGTCAGCACTGTCTTTCCGTTGGAAGGATAACACTACTTGTTCAAGACTGCATGGAAATCCACTGCTTCCGTGTGCATTTTCTTTTACTGCTCAGACTTTGAGAAAAACACTGCAATTTTACTGTGATGAACGATCAGGACTGTCTTTATGGACTGTGAGAAAATTTTAGCTTTTGACCAACATTGTATCGATAAGTGTGTGCATTTGATTTCTTTGTTATTGTAATTATGAAATTTTTTTTCAAATCTGTATTGGCCACTGCCCAGAACAATTTGTAAATTTTTTTGTGGGCAGCATGGGGGCTATGTAAGTAGGCTGTTTAGGTTTTTATATTGGTAACGCCACGTAGCGCTCTGTATGAAAATCACTGGCTGTGCTGTGCGCAGTCTGTGGCTGGTTTGCATTGTTGTTGGCTATTGTAGTGTTGGGCAGTTGGCTGTTAATAGCGCATAGCGTTGCGCTGTTGGAGGTGAGCCGCCAGCAGTGCTGTATGTGGGGAAGTCAGATGGCGGATTTTTGAGAATGGATAATCTGGAGATGTGTCCATCAGAAACAGTACATTTGTAAGAATGAATGTCATGAACTGCTATATATATTATGACTATTATGGTAAATACATCGTTTGTTCTCTATTAAAATCTTTCATTTGCTAACCATGTCTATTAGTAGTTAGTGCCTTCCGTAGTTTGAATCTTTTATTTAGCTGGCAGTAGTGGCGCTCGCTGTATTGCAGTAGTTCGAGTAACGAAGATTTTTGTGGGGTAAGTGATTTGTGAAAGGTATAGGTTAATTTTAGTCAGGGCCATTCTTTTGTAGGGATTATTGAAAGTCAGATTGCGTTGCGCTAAAAATATTGTGTGTCAGTTTAAGCACAGTCATGTATAGTTTTTCTAAGGGGACGGTTCACAGTCTTTTCTCTATTGTCGATCATAACTGCTGACTGTTACGTAGATAATTCATTGCAGTCGTCTCGTACTCGGTTACATGTATGTTATCCACTGGAAGTGATACTTCTTTGACTGGCTTACTTATTGTTCTCAAAGGACGTTATCCGTAGACACAACTGCTAAAAGGCATCAACAGAAAATTTGTCATGCGGAATGACTGTGAACCATTTGCAGTGAGCTTTTCAAACGCTTCTACTTTCCTTCTTCCACTTAAAATATACAATGGGCCAGCGCTGTTGTTTCGCTGTCCGCGTTGTTGCCTCAGCGTGTCGCTGTTTGTATGAGCTTAATCCGCACGATGTAAGTCTCTCACGGTTGAGCGTGCGCCTCTTATTTCAAAGAGCAGAATTCCAAAGGGAACATTATTACCTACATGTATTAAGCTCTAGACCTCTCCACAGATACATGAATGTCACATTGCTTAAAACAACTTAGGAAGTTATTATAAATAGCTTTCAGTTCAGTATTTTTGCAGAAAGAGAGCTTCTTTGCTAATTTGTTAAATTACCATTTAATTACTTACTATGTAGCTCACAGTTTTCCGTTGGGGAAGCATTCCTTTAACGCTCCCATCTAAGCCTTTGCAAACGCGAATAATCTCGTTACGTCATTTAGAATTTCACTGATAACAACACGTTTAAATGAAACGGTCTTCATTACTGTAACAACGATTAGCAATAGACAAAACCTTTGGTGAAATCTCTTTTGTCTCTCCCCCTTTTTATTTTCCCCTTCATACCTGAAAAAGTAGTAGGCTCTGACACACAAATCGTCTTCCGTTTCGTCATCTTGATACATTTTTCGCCAAAGACTTCTAGTCATTTCTACTTTTATCAAGATCAATTGCCAGTATTCACCTATGAAACAACATATGACAATATTGGCCACTCACGCAGCTGAAACGTTAGTTAATCGCGAAGAACACGGTCCTGCGGAGGTACCTGAAAACTCTCCTGTTCACTCCAGAATCGTTATGCACTCTTCCACACCTTAACTTTCAGTAACACTCTGCCAAGGGACAAGATTCGGTCGGTTGCGAAGATGCTCAGCAGTCACAAACCATATTTTTATTTCAGATACGCAGAAGGCTATCGGATTTCTAAGACCATACGTGCAGCTATAAACTTGTTTTATGTGTGGGTTAATGCTATACCAAAATGTTTCGAGTACTCTCCATAGACAATGGAAGCACCAGACGTTAGATTAAATTTTAAAGGTTGGCTTTAGGCTTTGTTGTAAGGAGACATGCAAATCTGTTAACATGGATAAACAACACTTTTGCCACTTAATTTAGTTTCCAGAGCGACTGCCGACAGACCATTTTTGTAGCTTATGCCCTCTGTGGGAAATTTCGGTACCGATTAACATGTGACAAAATATCTTGAAATTTTAGTCTTGGTTTAATATTAAGGTCTGTTTTTGCTTTTACGCTTACTGCTCTTATTATATTAATATTTTCTTAGCTTTTCGAAACTCCTTTTCTAACCGGAAGGAGATTTTCGCTCTACAACAGCGTGTATGCTGATAAGAGACTTCGTGAAGTATTAAAACTGTGTGACGGGCCAAGACTCGAAATCAGGACCTTTGCGGGCAAGTACTCTACCGGCTGAGATAACCGAGCACGTCTGACAAACTATCCTCTCAGCTTTATTTTCGGCAGTGCCTCATCATCAATTTCTTTTTCTATATTTAGTCATAATTTCATTTCTTGTTCACTTGAACGTCAGTTTTTCTCTGTTACATGTGAAACCCTGGTAGTGCATGAAGCATCTTTCGCAAATGTGATTACTAAGTTCTTCATTTACGTCTTTCTGTATTAACTTTAACTTGCGTTCATTACTCAACTGCATTTCGTTTGTATTGTCACAGTAACCGTCACATGTAAGAAATGTGTTAGTTTAGGGATATCATCCGATTAATTTTTCTTTAGCAGATCTCTGCTTCCTAGGTGGGCATGTAAAATCTGCATGTCGATTTTCTCTTAAAAGAAAAGAAAGACAAATTTTCTTGAATTCTGTTGCAGAACTATATAATCTTTTTGAATTATGTATGTAAAATTGCATAGTTCTTGTGACAGTGTGTTTGTGTTGTGGTTAACCATGGAAGCAAAAGCTGTAATGTTGCAGAAAATGACACTTACAGGAGATGAAGTACATGTTAACCAAGAGTTTATATAGCATATGTGACAAAGTGGTTTATGTTAGCAACTTTCATCTTCATTTGTGTTGAATGTTGGTGGTGCGTTTCCCTTTGTGTGTGATTTCTGTTTCAGTTAAATATCAGCGCCCATCTTCTTTTGTTGTCCTGATAAAAAAAATCGCATGCAAAATGTCGTAAATGCGACCACTTCCAAGAATTTTTTTTTTTTTTGGTATGTCTACGAAAGTTAGAAAATTTTTTCCTTTAGAACAGACGCGAAATAATATCCAGTCTTCCAGTTCCTCAAAGTATCTTCATGGAAAACCACTCTCTGTAAGCCATTAATCTACTTTAGAAATCTTTTCTGGAAAACGCATCAGGCTCAGAAATAGAGACGAGTATGTGTGAATTTGAGAGAAAATACTCACTTGTACTCAAGAGATAGCATCGTTAGTACAGTTAACTGATTAGTTCAAAAAGCACGATTATGGTGTAAATAACAAGTGACTTAAGTTTAATTGTGGCTGTCTACTCACATTAAATCATTATTAACCAATATCATCAAAATCTTATGATCTCTATGGAAAATTTGAAGGCCTTTCAGAAAAGGGTGTGGTGTGTAACGCGTAACATTTAGGTTGCTCCGATTTCAGCTCCCATACATGGTTGGATGCGTGGCTACAGATGAAGTAAGAAACTGAGATATATAGTGAAAAAAAAAAAACATTCTAAAATTAACTGTGTGCATACAAGGTTTACCTTAGAGGTTTCCTTTCGAACGAGGGAAATGCTGTAGGGCGTCCTATGAAATTTGAGTTCATAGAAAACAAGTTAAACTCTACCCTACGAGGGATGTCATTTCAGCTGTTTGTGACTACTAAACATACCACACAGTACTTTGATAAGGTTCATTTTGTAGCCATTCAGATAAAAGTAAAGTAAATCCTAATCTTTCTTCGTTATAAATCAACAAAAACTAGTTTATTTTTATTTCGAGTAACCCTTTTGGAGCATTAGATGAATCAACGTTGTTTCTGCATGTTTGCATTCGACTGTAGTGCCCTTTGGGCACACACCTTCTTCATTATTCGATGATGTCCTTTCTTTCTTCTGTCCATTTTCTCCCAGTTTTTGATTTTTAAATTTTTTTAAAGTTTGCTGCGCGGGATTAGCCGAGCGGTCTGAGGCGCTGCAGTCATGGACTATGCGGTTGGTCCCGGCGGAGGTTCGAGTCCTCCATCGGGTATGGGTGTGTGTGTGTGTGTGTTTATGTCCTTAGGATAATTTAGATTAAGTCCCGTAAGATCTCACACACATTTGAACATTTTTTAAAAAGTTTTTTAGTTTTTTCCTTAAAGCTCGTCTTTTCTATTGATTTTTTAAAAAAAATTTCTGTTACTTGTTGTGTCCATGTCGACTCATACATTTTCTATTTTGGTCCCTACTTCTCTCAACCATGTGATTTTGGATTAGTGATTGTTTATTACGGCAAATATTTGTTTAGTTATTCTGTTATTACTCATCCAGCTTATGTGTCCATAGAATTTTAATCTCCTTTTTCTCATTACATTTGTTACCTTTTCTACTTTGAGATGTAACTATGTATAAGATATTACTGTGTTTTTGATTCATGCTGCTTTTGGGCGCTAGTACTTTTCTTAGGTTTCTTGTTTCAGTTTATTCTAATTTTTCGACTCACCTTTCGCAGTCACACTTTAGAGTATTTATTGTCTGACCACTGTTTCATAGTGTTCAGTTTTGTATTGTACAATAAATTTTTTTAGAGTTGATGTTTCGTTTTATTTGAATCAGCCTCTGCAATTTATCTATTTTAGTCTCTGTCGCTGTCTTTTTCTTCATGTAGCTTGATATCTGTTCTATATTTTAAAACAGTCTACGTGAGATACAGTGTTGTTATTCATTTTACCAATAAACTTTCGAGCTGCGTTACTGATATCTTCCATGAACTAAGTGTTTTTAAATTGATATTTGTAATCCTAATTTTGCTGCTATATGAAATCCGATCACTTGTGTTTGGAATAGTCAATACAGTTTTGCAGTCGAAACAGCTGGTACTGAAAAGATCAAAACTGTGTTGATAAGCTGAATATAACTGCTGTTGATTAACTGTAGCATGCAAGTAAATCTGCGAGTTTTTGCCGTATGCTCGTAGTGCCATAAATTAAAAATCTGATCGTGACTCAACGTATCAGCTAGTTCAACTTGAAATCATTTTCTACAAATCGATTTTAAATGGCAACTAAAATGTGTGTGCATACGCTTATGAAGCCAATGTTTCAATGATTTTATTCTGCATTTCTGGCCACGTCAAGCTGAACTACGAACCAAAGGTTCAATCACCATCACCAGGCCAGACAGAACACAAACACCTTTATGAAGCTGAATTTCAACAGCGACTGAAACGACCGGTTCAAATTACAGCGTTGTGCTATCGTCACCTTGTTAAATGTTACTTGCAGCAGCGAAATGTTGATTTGTATCACAACATAACGTGATCACAAGTACAGAAGAATTTTACTGAATAATAATTGCAATTTGTACTGCTTCAACGTCTAGGCATGGTTGAACTACAGACAACACGAGCCGTGTACCTCCTTGCTGGTGGAATGAGTGGAACTGATCGAATGTCGGACGCCCTCCGTCTAATAGGCGCTGCTCATGCACGGTTGTTTGCATCTTTGGGCGGGTTTAGTGACATCTGTGTACAGTCAAAGGGACTGTGTGATACAGTATCAACAGTCGACGTCTATCTTCAGGAGTGTTGGGAACCGGGGTGAGCCGGCCGGGGTGACCGAGCGGTTCTAGGCGCTACAGTCTGGAACCGCTCAACCGCTACGGTCGCAGATTCGAATGCTGCCTCGGGCATGGATGTGTGTGATGTCCTTAGATTAGTTAGGTTTAAGTAGTTCTAAGTTCTAGGGGACTGATGACCACTGCAGTTAAGTCCCATAGTGCTCAGAGCCATTTGAACCATTTGAACCAGGGTGATGCAAAACATTTTTTGATGTGTGTATTTTAATACCCAAATCTGTGTAAATCAAGGGATGGAGACTCATCTAAATCTTTTGTACGCATTTTACCAGTTTACGAAGCGGAAACTGGACAACAGCATGAATCTACGAAAGTATGGAGACAAAGGACAATCAACAGATGAAAGCAAGCCTCAAAAAAGGCTCATAAGACCCTTAAATAAATAAACAAAGGCAGGGTACTCCTCATGGGACCTGTAGTGGAAAGATGTAAGCTGTGGGGCATAACGGATGGGCAACTACTGTTTTTGTTGAGTAAAATGTTAACCTCTGAATTGATGGCCATTCAGTTTTTTTTTTTTTTTTTTTATTTCACAGAAATTCGAGCATTTGTAATATGACTTGTTTACTATTTCTGTAAGAGAAACTGGAATTTTATATTATTGGTCTCCTCTAAATTTATAATAAATTCAGTTTTATTGCTGTTATTCTGTAGCTCTGGAATGTAACAATTTGTTCGTACTTGTATGGAAGCAGATAAATGAACACGTCCACGTTGTCATACATGCATTTCAGACTTCAAAAGATTGTATTATAAGAAATAACAAGTTGGATGGATATGACTTTGTATTGTGAAGAAATTTGGCCTAGAACCCAACGTAATTTTGTGTTTTAGTGCGCTTATTGCTGGACAACGCCTTTCAACAACAGCCCAAACGAATATTTAAGCACTCGCTTTCAACGTGTGCATGTAACAAGGGTGGATAATGTGAAAGTTAATTTGATTTCCTAATGGTCAGGATTCGCAGTATTCCACGTCAAGCTACTGTTCCACCTTAAGATTGGCTGAATGGTCTGGTTCATCTGTTTCGTGAAATAAAGGAAGCACCAACCACAACAATACTATTTCTGTAAGGCACTATGATAGACAATGATAGAACAAATACAAGAAAATAGTAAGAAGAACACTGAAAAATAAAGATGGAAGGGTAGGAAGAAGGGTAAGCACATCGAGAAGGATATGGATGATAAGAACCAGAGAAAGAGTGCTAGAACAAAGAATCGAAGAGGTAAAATTCTGAAAACCCAGAAAAGGAGAATGTCGAAGAGCAGTGCAGTCAAAAGCAAGAAGACAAGAACAAGATGAAAACGCAAGAAAAGAAACTTAAGTATGACGAGTGCAAGATGAAAGAGCAGAATGACAAGGAAACACGGTAGGAGAAAATCCTCGAAAATCAGAAGAAATATGTGAAGAAACATAAGGAGAAGCAGAAAGGGAGGAATATTTGATGGAGAAGGACCAGGAGAAAGATGAACAAAAGAAGAAAATGAAAGATGTAGGTCGTGAAGGAAAAGTGAAAGAAGGAGAAGTAGATGGAAAAGTGGAGGAAGAAAAAAGGATATACAGTGATGAAAGAGGAGAAGGAGAAACAAGAAAGAGGAGAAAGAGGATAATCAGAAAGGTAAAAAGAAAAAGTCACAGCAACTTGCAGGCATGTCAGTGAACCTGAAATATCAACATTGCCCTCACTAACAATGAGACGGCTAGGTTTCCCGCTAGGACTTCACTAATAGTGTTGCGCATGCACGCAGGGAACTTTCCTTTTAGGGTGTCCTTCGCGTCTATGATAGCGGACATGATGTGACGTGGCGGCAGTATACATCCTTCAATTATTCCTCGGTAAAAATTGAGTTGTTATTTCTGATCGACAGTTATTTGCTGCCCATTTCCTTGCTATTGTTATTATTATTATTATTATTATTTGCACTGGGCCCTGTTAGATGACACTTTTGATTCGTTATTCTGATCTTCCAGGTGGCTCTGTTTCTCTCTCCATGGCCTATTTTCCTTTCTTCAGTCCATTTTTCTCGTGGTTCTGTTGGAACCCCAGTTTCTGGTTGTACCACTCAACAATTTACCTTCTTAGTCAACCTATTTCTGCCTACTACTGCCAAAGTTTGTACCTGTTCTTTATGCACGTTGTTTTTCACTTGTATCGGCGGTATATTCTTCAATTTTCCTATATGTATCATAATCTTGTTACTAAGCCTAATTGCTGGGAGTCTTTAAAACGACCATAAAATTCGTTTTTTAATGTTTGCTGTGAGGTTTGATAATTTCTTTGTTAGTTCGAGGGATTTAAGTCTATTCGTCCTCGGTTTTTCTTTTTCCTTTTTCTGTCAAGACCTTTTCTGATAATCTTCCGCTCGGCCTCCAGTATATTTTCCAGATCGATTTCACTGTTGAGAAAGATTCGCTCGCTTGCAGAACTCCAGGCTTGGTCACCGACTACTAATAGTGAATCTTTCTGTGAGTTCTTGCTGTATAGTCAGGCGTTTTTCGTCACATCCTCTTGAGTCTCTGTAATTTAAATTTGTGTGCTTCCTCTTCTGTCCCCATCGTTTCTATATCAAAGATATACTTTAAGTGTATGGCTGTTTTGATTTGCCCACACTTTGCGATTATTTCTGAATTCCGGAAATGTTGTAGTGCGGTTATTTCATTGTCATAGTATTTTTACTTATCTATTCCTTATCTCAGTTGGTACTCAAATAGCTTTATCATGATTTTTTAGCTTCGTTGCAGATATAGGTATTTACGCCAAGCAACGTGCAGTGCTATATCTGTAAATTATTCTTGGCTAATATAAGACAGCTAAAACAAATGCTAAAATAAATAAATAAAACAACACGACAAATCGGACAGTCGTTCGCATCCAACGATTAACGAAATGTTGTGTGGATACAGAATTCGAACGAAATAAATTCTTAAATTTTTTTCGTAAACGTTAGAGATGTTAAATTTTTTATAGTCTGGTCATCTATAAACGAGCAAGCTTGAGTAGGATAATTAAATTAGTTTTAATTTTAATATTGAATATATGGAACGAATGACGTTATTAATAGGTAGATGATATTTTGTAAACAACCAAATTTTGATTTTGTATTTCATAATTTGTTTGTTGTACTCCTTGCGCGGCATGCGGCGAATGGAGTTCATCAGAATACATTCCTAATGACAGCGTTTGCAGCAGGTGCTGTTAGACCGTACCAAGTGCCAAGGAGGAGATCAGAGTACTCTATTCTGTGAAAAACTGTGGAGGATTCAGATAAGAATGACAACAAGAAAATGAATTCGGAATTTGTGTAAAACATGGTAGTCGGGCTTAAGTTTAGCTCCAGCTCATACTACACACCTACACTAAATTATGCAATAAACGCCGCGCGGAGTGGACATGCGGTTAGAGGCACCATGTTACTAATCGTGCGATCCTTACCACCGGGGGTTCGAGTCCTCCCTCTGGCATGGCTGTGTGTGTTGGCCTTAGCGTTAAGTTAGTTTAAGTAGTGTGTAAGTCCAGGGAACGTTGACCTCAGCAGTTTGGTCCCTTAGGAATTCATACACATTTGAACATTTGATAAACGCTAATCGTTAACTGAAACTGATGAAAGTTATTTAGAAGAAAATAGTAATACAAGATAAATAACTCATTGACATTAAAGGAACATTACATCTATAACTGATACTGTGTTTCAAAGGTTCCATCGATGACATACTGGGGAAAGTGGTTCACTGATCGAAAGGAGACTGAATACCCTCTGCTAGAAAGCAATGGTTAGCATATTGTAAGTAGGCTGTTTAGGTTTCTATGTTGGTAACACCACGTAGTGCTCTGTATGAAAATCACTGACTGTA
Organism: Schistocerca serialis cubense; assembly: GCF_023864345.2. Lineage (NCBI taxonomy): Eukaryota > Metazoa > Arthropoda > Insecta > Orthoptera > Acrididae > Schistocerca > Schistocerca serialis. The sequence continues at coordinate 414,939,618 of NC_064638.1, forward strand.
CTATGTGTAGTCTGTGGCTGGTTTGCATTGTTGGAATATTTGTTATTGTAGTGTTGGGCAGTTGGATGTGAACAGCGGGTAGCGTTGTGCAGCTGAAGGTGAGCCGCCAGCAGTGGTGGATGTGGGAGAGAGATGGCAGAATTTTGAGAGCGGACGATCTGGACGTGCGTCCATCAGAAAGAGCAAATTTGTAATACTGGATATCATGAACTGAGATATATATGATGACTTTTGAACATTATTAAGCTAAATACATTGTTTGTTCTCTATCAAAATCTTTCATTTGCTAAATATGCCTACCGGTAGTTAGTGCATTCAATAGTTAGAATCTTTTATTCAGCTGGCAGTATTGGTGCTCGCTGTATTGCAATAGTTCGGGTAACGAAGATTTATGTGAGGTAAGTGATTCATGAAAGGTATAGGTCATTGATAGTCAGGGCCATTCTTTTGTATGGATTATTGAAAGTCAGATTGGGTTGCGCTAAAAATATTGTGTGTCAGTTTAGTGTCAGAATAAGAAAGAGAGAAATGTCTAAGTACGTTCAGTTCTGCTCAGTTGTTTGAAAATCAAATGACGTAAGAGGTTTATCAGCACTATAATTCATAAATTTTTCTAAGGGGACGTTTTAATATTACTGACAGCGACGTTGGGGGTGATGAGGCCAAAAAATCGTGTGAAGATGTGTTTACGAAGTGAAGAATGTGTGACACTGTGGTTATTTTGTTAGTGAATTAAGCTACACATTAAAATCTAAAAACCTTGCTTCCCGATTTTCTACATCTCTCCAAGACGAGAATATCACAGAAACTATGTGCCATCATTCTCTCTTTTCAGGAGTAAATTTATGCCAGGTTAATTTCAATGCAGTGCGTTTCTAATTGCAATTACTGTCGGTCACCAAGATGGCAGTGAGCGTTAGAGGAGCTCTTTGGTTTGAAGAATGAGTACAAGGATATTTTCCTGAGAGGTAGTTAGAGATTGGGACCAGTCAGGCAACATCAAGAGAGTCCCCTCAGAACTTGCTTGTTTTTGTAGCAACGATCACTTATGGTGCTTATAGGAGATAGTGGCAGTCTGCAGTTTTATCTCTGGGACCAAGTGTCTAAAATAGGACCCAGCAGGGTCACTCAGACTCATCAGTTTTGTCGATGTTCTCCGGCAGTCGGCATGTAGTTCCGGCGTAGACAGTGTTAATACAGAGGACCTCTTGGGTGCCATGTAAGCGAAACACTGACGCTAAGGCCTCATGCAATTACTGGTTTAGAAAAAGCCCTTGAAAATTGACTATAACGTTTACTGTTCCCGGAATCTACGTGATTCACATGCTCGGGAGACAGAAGTTAGCTTCCATCTGCACAACACGGTCTACCGGCTAGGTGACACGCTATCTGCCTCCATTGTTGTTCGTTATTAGTATTTCTCTCTATCGCTCTTCTCAAGTCTGTAGTGGCTTCCTTGATACCATTTTGTAACGTCTATTTTTGACTGCACTTAATCACATAAGCTGATCCTGAATACTAGTGCACTCTTTACTCCCAATTTCAGTGCCTTATATTCGTTTTCCAGTTTTTACGTAAATTTTAAGTGCAAAATATTTTTAAATTAAAGAGTCAAATTTGGGATCCTCTGCTTGCTATGATAACAGGACAAGACGTAAAGAAAAGAAGAAGAAAAAGAAGAAGAAAATGGTTCAAATGGCTCTGAGCACTATGGGACTTAACATCTATGGTCATCAGTCCCCTAGAACTTAGAACTACTTGAACCTAACTAACCTAAGGACATCACACAACACCCAGTCATCACGAGGCAGAGAAAATCCCTGACCCCGCCGGGAATCGAACCCGGGAACCTGGGCGTGGGAAGCGAATAAGAAGAAGTTTATAGGATTTGTTGACCTAGAAAAAGCTTTTGACAATGTAAAATGGTGCAAAATGTTTTCTATTCAAACATAGGTGTGAGCTACAGAAAACAAAAACTGATAGTACGCAATGTGTAATAGAACCAAGAGGGAATAATAAGAATGAAAGACAAAGAACGACGAGCTCGCTTTAAAAAGAGTGAAAGACAAAGTAGCCACGCAACCTCCACATCGAAGAATCAATTATGTAAAATAAAACAAACGTACAGGAGTGGGGTTAAAACTGGTGAAACGATGTCAATGAAAAGATTCGCTAATGACTTCGCTGTACTGGCTGAAAGAGAAGAAGAGTTGCTGGACCTGTTAACAGAATAAAAAGTATAATGCGTACAGAATATGGGTTGAGGTAGCCCTGAACAGAGGTAAGCATTTAGTAGCAACAGGAATCAGATTCTCGATAATCACTGACCATGAAGTACATAGCGTGAAGACATTCTGCTACCTTAGATTGCGGCAACAACCTCTGTCGAGACTTCGCAACCCGAAAGGCAAGCAGCTGAGCTGCATACGAAATCCCGCTGCCGTTTGCAAGAATCATTGCACCATCTCAGTTCGCCACAGCAGTGGGCTGAAATTCCACATGTCGTGCCTCAACGTTGCGCTGTCAATGTCACCTACGTGACCGGAATCGGTGCACTGTTACAAAAAATCTGTGCAGAGCGATTACAAATGCTCTCCACTCAACCCCTACCAGCAACTTGATTTCTACTAAAGCTGACCCTGTTGCAGTCTCCTTGCCAATTATAGGTTCCACGCAGGTCAAATAGCTTCCACTACGTCCAACAGCGCCCATCAGTCAGCCGCTGCTTTGCGAGCTACTACTGGACCTGATGGTTCCGGGTCTCGAGCCAGAGAAGATCTCCTCTGGGCACCTTCAAGAGGTCCTGACCTCGGCACCTGAGCGCCCGCTGCTGTGAGCTGCCGAATGCAGCATTACTTGCAGAAAAAAGAATGTTATTGCTAACTGAGCTCTTTCGAACCCGTGCTCGCCGTGGTACTGAAAAACGCAATCCACCTTCCAGAAAACGCCATCCAGGGGCAGAAATGAACCACCTGGTGTTTAATAGCGTCAGACCTGCTGACACCAGCACACTTGGAAGCAGAATAATGCACGACAAATGAATAGAGGAAATATAAATAGCAGAGCAGAACAGGCGAAGAGGGCATTCGCGGCCAAGGTCTACTACCTCCAAATATCGTTCTTAATTTGAGGCATATATGTCTGAGAAAGTACATTTCGGTCACAGTACTGTATGCTAGTGAATCATGGACTGCGGGAAAACCGGAAAAGAAGGGAACCGAAGCGTCTGAGATGTTGGTTGGGAGGGGATCAAAGAGCGAGGTCATCGGTCCCATCGGATGAGGAAAGAATAGGCAGGAAATCGACCAAGCCCTTTCAAAGGAACCATCCCTCATTTCCTTGAAGCGATTTAGGGAATTCACAAAAAACTACATCAGGATGGCCGGATCCGGATTTAAACCGTCGTCCTCCCGAGTGCGAGTCCAGTGTGTTAATCACTGCGCCACCTCAGTCGTCTGAGATGCGGTGCTGTAGAAGGATGTTGAAAATTGGGTAGTTTGATACGATACTAAATGTAGAGAGCTATGAAGTTAGCTAGTTACGTCTTTCGTAGATAATTTGAATCTCTGTTTTATCGGAATGGCGTCTAAAAAATCAGTGTACCGGATATATGTAAATGATTTGTGTTAACATTAATGAACATATTACTTTTTTAAAACCTACCCTTGCAACTACACGTTACAACACGGCATGTATTTTGTTTTCTTGTCCAGGAGAAGTGATTTTAGCTATATTTAAAACTTGCTTTGCTACCAGTCAGACTTCTTATGTTATTGGCTAAATGATCAAAAAATTTTATTGCTGCATACTGAACTCCTTTCTGAGCCACTGAGAGCTCTAATATTGTGTAATAAGGGATATTTTTTAGTCTAGTGTTGTAGGTATGAACAATACTATTCTTCTCAAATTCTGATGGATTATTTATGACGAATTTCATTAGCGAATATACAAATTGTGACAGTGCATTAAAATACCTAACTCCTCGAAGAGGTAACTAAATGTAGACGGCGGGTGAACAGCAAATATTATTCTTACACTCGCTCTTGCGGAATCAATACTTTCTCAATCTTGTCGAAGTACTTTGTTAAGTGGTGAGTTACCCCAGAATACTAGTCTACATTATTGAATGGAAATATGGATACCATGTCAGGAGATTGATTCGTTTCCAAGACTAGTAATTGCACGAAGAGCAAAAGTAGCTGAATTTACTTATTTGAGAAGCTCGACAATACAGGATGTTAAGTAAGAGAGTGGTCGCCATTACACACAGATGGTAAAAGACGGCGCAGGAGACTCCTGTACATAAAAGCGACCAGCAAAATTACAGACCAGTATCGTTAACATTGATATGCTGCAGAATTCTAGGAAATATTCTCAGTTCGATTATAATAAATTTCGTTGACACCAATAAACTTATGTCCACGAACGAGCACAGTTTTGAAAAGCATCGCTAGTGTGAAATTCACCTTACACTTTTTTCAAACGATACATTGCGAACAATAGATTAAGGGCAAAAGACAGATTTCGTACATCTAGATTCCTGAAAAGCATTTTACAGGGTGCCCCGGTGCAGACTGTTAACGGAGGTACTAGGAATAGGTTCCCAGATATGTGCGTGGCTTGGATATTTCTTAAATAGTAGAACCCAGTACGTTGCCCTCGGCGTCGAGTATTCATCAGAGGCAAGGGCATCGTCAGGGGTGCCCCACGAAAGTGTAATACGACAGCTGTCGTTCCCTACATACACAAATCATCAGGCGGGCAGGACGTAAGGGGAAGGTGTCGTCGTTGGGTGACTGTAGGAGGGCAGAAGGCGACTTACAAGTTAGACAAAATTTCTAGTAGGTCTGATGAATGACAGCTAGCTCCAGATGCAGACAAATGTAAGTTAATGCGGGTGAGTAGGAGAAACAAACCCCTTAATGTTCCAATACAGCATTAGTAATGTGCTGCATGGCACAGTCACTTCGTTTAAATATCGGGGCGTAACGCTGCTAACCGATATGAAATGGAATTAGCACGTAACGATTGTAGTAGGGAAGACGATTGGTCGACTTCGATTTATTACCAAGATTTAAGGAAAGTATTATTGTGTTATTCATCCGTAAACGAAACCGCATGTAGGACATTAGTGCAGCCTCTCGTTGGGTATTGTTCGGGTGTTTTGGATCTACTCAAGATCGGGTTAAAGGATTTTTTTTAATAGAGGTGGAGCCCCTCTACACCCACACCGGAGTGATGGTCAACTCAATAGGTCTACTGCCATCTCTGCATAAGGGTTAGTTTTCACTAAAGTGAGGTGACGCAGGATGTGGGTACTGCGATGTTTGCATACGTCTGGTTAAGGTTAAACATTAATACTTGCTCATCTGGAGATAGATTGGGTCGAAGTCGAAGGAAGGATAGCGGTTCGAAAGGCAGAAGAAAAAAAGTGCCAAGGCAAAAGCCAAGGTTAAAAAACCTCTGGGATAGTTAGATCGGGTGGTAAGAGCAGTAGCGGACGTCTTGCTGCCTGCGATAGGTTGTGCAAGGGTGGGCTTTGTTAGTAGTGGGTATCATGCGTATCGACACCTTTGACGTTGTGCGGTGGTGTTGCTCGGCGGCTGCCGCTGGGTACCGGTGTAGAGCTCTCGTTCAGCGTCAGCAACCTGCAACAGTTAGGTTTATTATCGTTTTTCTGTCCGATAGGTCATATATCGGGTGCACAGTGTAGGGTGATGTTGGCGAATTGTTTGTGATTTAGTGGGCGAGCTCGTCGGTGTTCCTGCTGTGGCCTGTTGGTCGGCTCTAGTAGCAGCTGGTAATTGCCAGTCATTGTTGCTGATATGCAGGGGCTTACCGCCGTTTGTAGCTTGTTGGTGTATGTTAGTTTACCATAGATGGCTATAAACCCTAGCTAGTAGTGTATCTGGCGGGTTAAAGGAAGGCATCAAAGCAATTCATAGGCGGCCTGCTATATTTGTACCGGTAAGTTCGAACAACACGCAAGTAACGCGGAGATCCTTCGGGAACTCGTATGGGAATCACTGCAGGGAAGGCGACTTCCTTTTCGAGGAGCACTACTGAGAAAATTTGGAGAACCGGCATTTGAGGTTGACTGCAGATCGATTCAACTGCCACCAGCCTACATTTCGCGTAAGGCCCACGAAGAAAAGAACAGAGAGATTAGGACTCGTACAGAAGTATATAGACAGTCGTCTTTCCCTCATTATGTTTGTGAATGGAACAGGGTAACAAATGACTAATAATGTTACAAGGTACCCTCCGCCACGCACCATACGGTGATTTGCGGAGGATGTGTGTAGATGTAGATGTAGACATACTGAGCACGTTGGCTGCACGTGCTGCTCTGAGATTAGATGGTGGCGCAGTACTCGTACTACGTGGAACTCGTGAGTAGTCGCATCTACATCTACAGCTACATCCACATCCATACTCCGCATGCCACCTGACGGTGTGTGGAGGAGGGTACCTTGAGTACCTCTATCGGTTCTCCTTTCTATTCCAGTCTCGTATTGTTCGTGGAAAGAAGGATTGTCGGTTTGCCTCTGTGTGGGCTCTAATCTCTCTGATTTTATCCTCTTGGTCTCTTCGCGATATATACGTAGGAGGGAGCAATATACCGCTTGACTCCTCGGTGAAGGTATGTTCTCGAAACTTCAACAAAAGCCCCTATCGAGCTACTGAGCGTCTCTCCTGCAGAGTCTTCCACTGGAGTTTATCTTTCATCTCCGTAACGCTTTCGCGATTAGTAAATGATCCTGTAGCGAAGCGCGCTGCTCTCCGTTGGATCTTCTCTACGTCTTCTATCAACCCTATCTGGTACGGATCCCACACCGGTGAGCAGTATTCAAGCAGTGGACGAACAAGTGTACTGTAACCTACTTCCTTTGTTTTCGGATTGAATTTCCTTAGGATTCTTCCAATGAATCTCAGTCTGGCATCTGCTTTCCCGACGATGAACTTTATATGATCATTCCATTTTAAATCACTCCTGATGCCTACTCCTGATAATTTATGGAATTAACTGCTTCCAGTTGCTGACCTGCTATATTGTAGCTAAATGATAAGGGATCTTTCTTTCTATGTATTCGCAGCACATTGCATTTGTCTACATTGAGATTTAATTGCCATTCCGTGCACCATGCGTCAATTCGCTGCAGATCCTCCTGCATTTCAGTACAATTTTCCATTGTTACAACCTCTCGATATACCACAGCATCATGCGCAAAAAGCTTCAGTGAACTTTCGATGTTATCCACAAGGTCGTTTATGTATATTGTGAATAGCAATGGTCCTACGACACTCCCCTGCAGCACACCTGAAATCACTCTTACTTCGGAAGAATTCTCTCTATTGAGAATGACATGTTGCGTTCTGTTATTTGGGAACTCTTCAACCCAATCACACAATTGGTCTGATAGTCCATATGCTCTTGCTTTGTTCATTAAACGACTGTGGGGAACTGTATAGAACGCCTTGCGGAAGTCAAGAAACACGGCATCTACCTGGGAAGCCGTTGTGTACATAGTTCCGCATAGTCAGCACGTACACAACTTTCCCACTAGAGCGCGCCCCGCTAAGCACAACAGCGCAGGCGCAGCGCTCGTCCGTCTCCGCACTACGAGATGGCGCTGCCTTAGAGACGGACCAAATTCTGCTTCCGCCGATCCGCGTATTAATATGTAACGCAGCCAATGAGATTGCTGCTAACGCAGAACCTTTTCTCCTCACGGATCACACACACGCAGTGATACCTGAACACGCAAGTTATTATAACGAGTGTACAGACCTCCGATTAGTCAGTCTGCATTAGTCTGCACCAGTCTGTACCAATCTGCATTTGTCTGCACCAGTCTGTACCAGTCTATAGTCAAGTTTCAGTCTGCACCTAATAAGATTATCATATTCCTGTACATAGCCATGAAGGTAAATGTACAGACACTTTGTCAAGTATCAGAGATATATGAGTATAAGATTAACGTACCAAGACCAAATTGTAAATAGCATCCAGAATCAAGTTAAGTAATTTTATGCTTGTTATTATTTTAATAAATGTGTGTGAAAATTAATCAAGTTCTGTTTAAAGTTGGTCACCGTCAATCTGCTACTCTAAGAGTGCAAGTGGCATTTCTATCGTCTGATCTAACGGCAGAAGATAAACACGGCCACAATAAGACCACGAGAAATATTGCTGACACTCGCCTACTTCGTTAGAGCGACAAGTCAAATAATTTGATGGTGTGTGTGTACGGAAGGTCTTACAGTACGCATACCACAGAACCCGCGTCTATGGCCCTCTGAGTCTCGTGGACGAATAGCGCGCGCTCGGTTTCACACGATCGTCTTTTTCGAAACCCATCAAACCTGTGAGAAGAGTGACGAGCCAAAGGAAAAGGCGACTCTGTAGGGTATCACACTCTTTGGGTACCACTTGTTGGTGGAAGTCGTGGGTAGACGACGTTTATCGCCACAGATGACGCCCCGAAAGTAAGGCCACTTGTGCACGGCGCTCACCGCGACGGCACCTGCTTGCCCGCGGCCGCGGCTACTGGGAGGCGAGGACTGCGTGTCTGGCCGCCCGGCGTCCCGGCGCGTGTCTCGCACAAAGCCGGGGCCGGCGGCGCGACCCTCACCCTGGAATCCGGACCCGGACCCGGACCTCTCACCCGGCTGCACCAAACTTTGCCCATAAAAAACCCGCTCCGCGCCGCGCCGCGCCGCGCCGAGCAGCCAAAGTTATGTATCACGCCATTTGCTAGACTACGCTCCTGGGCGCTAGTTTACGTGGAAAATGGTTCGGTTTTTAATATTAAAAAGGCGCGAATACGGGAAAAGTATCACACTCCTTTGTTTTTTCTCCCACCCAGGCATCTCTCGCTCTGCCTCTCTCGCCCTCTCGACTCGGTTGCGCCCGCCCCCACTCTCCACCCTCTCTCTCGCGAGAAATATGCCGGAGAGAATCACGTGCGAACGGTCGGCCTCAGGCCGGGCCGCGGCTTCCATAAATTGATGGAGAAGAAGTATTGGAGGACAATTTATACGTCGCAGCGAAAATACAAACAGAGCTGATAAAAGTTGGCCGGCGCCGGCGCCGAGTTGCACGCGTGTGCGTGACTAATGGAAGGCCGGGCTGCGGGAGTAAATATACACGGCGCGGGAAGGGAAACAGCTTCTGCCCTCCGAGGAGACCTCCGCCTCTTCATGAAACCTAAATATTCTGTTTGCCGCCGCCGGGCGCTTTCTCGCGTTTTCTTGTTTCTCCTCGCGCGATTACCGAAATCCTACCGAGTCTTCCATTTTAATTATAGCGACGTAGCGCAGCACTGAGGTAGAAATATATGCTTTCTCGAGCTCGGAACACAAACAGTTTCCCCTCGTACGAAACTTTTTACTCTGTCAGTCTTCTTCTTCATCATGATCAATCTTTTTGTTAATTCTTGGAAGCTCTCCTCTTCGATTTATTAGAAACTTATTTCTTCATTTATGCATAATTAGAGACTGATTCATCGCGCATAGCTTGTTTTAAAAATACCGCTCACGGTCATCCTCGGGCTGTCTTCACTTGTAATGCCTTTTCTTGAACATTTTGTGTCGCACTACTTCATAAATTCACTTTTTTCTTCTTCGCTCTGTTTTTCTCCTTCTAACTAAACAAAAAGTATTTATAAAATTAATCTCTTTTTTTAAATTTTGCCTTTCACGATTAAATCTGTACGAGGTAGTAGATCATGATTACTTTTGTTTAGCTGTAAGAATGAAATGCTACACGAAATTAGAATGCGATCGTTCTATGTTTTTGGTTCATAAACCATCAAGAAAATTTTCTTTCGTATGAAATGCTAATGAAATAAAACATTGTAATACTTCATAATTTGTCTTACTAAATATGTTTCATAAACTGTTCCACTCTGCGCCAAAGTTCTCTGTGATTTCGGCTAGTGTGATTTGAATAAGATCAGTGAAAGCATTTTACCGGGAAAATCATCGAAAATTACTAATTGCTTTTTTAAATGGTTCAAATGACTCTGAGCACTATGCGACTTAACTTCTGAGGTTCGCCTAGAACTTAGAACCAATTAAACCGATCTAACCTAAGGACATCACACACATCCATGCCCGAGGCAGGATTTGAACCAGCGACCGCAGCGGTTGCTTCGTTCCAGGCTATAGCGCCTAAAACCGCATGGCCACTCCGGCCGGCGATTGATTTTTCAAATATACAGTATTGCCAATGAAGCCGACTCGAAACTCTTCCACATAAATCTCATCCTTATCATATGCTATTTTCCTCACAATATTTCTGAAATTAAGCTGGGCAATGGCAAGGAAAGCGTTTCTGAAGAAGAGAAACTTGTTAACATCGAGTATAGATTTAAGTGTCAGGAAGTCGTTTCTGAAAGTATTTGTATGGACTGTAGGCATGTATGGAAGCGAAACGTGGACGATAAATAGTTTGGACAAGAAGAGAATAGAAGCTTTCGAAATGTGGTGCTACAGAAGAATGTTGAAGATTAGATGGGTAGATCACGTAACTAATGAGGACGTATTGAACAGAATTGGAGAGAAGAGAAATTTGTGGCACAACTTGACTAGAAGAAGGGATCGGTTGGTAGGGATCACCAATTTGGTAGGGATCTCCAATTTAGTATTGGAGGGCAGCGTGGAGGGTAAAAATCGTAGAGGGAGACCAAGAGATGAATACACTAAACAGATTCTGAAGGATGTAGGTTGCAGTAGGTACTGGGAGAGAAAGAAGCTTGCGCATGATAGAGTAGCATAGAGAGCTGCATCAAACCAGTCTCTGGACTGAATACCACAACAACAACAACAACAACAACAACAACAACAACAACAAGCTGGGACTCAGATTGCATAAAAAATACCCACGACTTTGAATAACACTTTGCTTTCAAATCATATTTTCATCATACGCCTACATTAACTCATCAATTCACAGCAGTCGGAACCATAGCTAAACCAGCAAAGGAATGCGACTCGAACAAGAATGAGATTGCGAACGCTAATGAAAGAGTCTATGTTGATCCGTCACTTATGTCAGTTGTGATAAAACATTCTCCTCATGTTATGACGTAGTTTGCATTACGTCTCTACGATATAGTTTCTCATTGCTCTTACATAATCTTAGCCCCCGTGGTTGAACATTAAGTATTATTACTTATAAATAACTAAGAATCCACAAAACTATGTAAAACAGGCGCTCCATTCTAAATCATCTTTTTACGCCAGTTCTTTTCAGGAGTCCCTGATTGGTAGTTTTATCTGTCCACTTTACCTTTAACAGGCGCCTCCGGCACCACACCTGAAAGACTTCAAAACATTTCATTTTGCTTGTGATCTACGTTTCACAGTCACGCAGTGCTACGCTCCAAATGCGGCTTTTCTCCTCATTTCAATATTTATGTTGTTTGAACAAAACATTTTTTTTTCATTTTTTCATTAACATTGCTTTTCCATCTCTAATTCATTACTTTGTGTCTTCATCGCTTCATCCATCTTCTCTTGTTCTACTTCCCAAATACTTGTACGATACCGTTTGCTTCATTTTATTTTCTCTAATTTCGGTGTTTATAGTTCTGGTTCTTTGCAGCACACGAATACGTCTGTCATTTTTGACCTAACTTCGATTTTGTACTGACATCTTAGTACTGTAACGTCTAAGATTCTTTGGAGATTTCTTTCATCTTGACCTATGTTAATAACGGCTCGAAATAGTAAGCGGCACATGTCACTGACGTAAATGGAAAGTGTTGCACAATGAACACCTTGAGAGAACGCTAACAAACTAACACCAGTATTTCCACGCCTTTGGAATATGCTGATCGAAATATCAGCCTTATGAAACAGCATTTCCAGAACAGAACAAATCCCTTGCTGCAGGTGAAGAATCGTTTATATAATGGCTTTCGGGGTGCGTCTAACGTTACTGGAACTTTTCAGATAAACATTGCGATACAGCATATCCAGAGTACGTGCAGGTCAGCTTATCGCTATGTTTCGGACTCATGAAGGTCAAATCATTGACATGAGAGCTTTGGTGTCATCACACCGCCAGACTGCGAAGACTGCTGAACGGGTGTGGAAATGGGCGACAGTGTGGCAGGCACAGTAGACACGGGTTTCTCCAGAACTACTACACCACGAGAAGATCCTAAGATTGTTCGGCTGCCAATAACGAATAAACCTGACAACAATAAGCATCCGGACAGAAGAAGCAGACAGAATAATCACCACGAATCGTCTGAAACAGATTACTTGAAGCTCGGTTGAGATCTCGGCTCTCCATGTGGCGTTTAAAGCTGAGACCGTACCAGAGACAACAGATATTTTACAGTGTGTAGCGCCAGAACCAAATGGGACTTTACGTGGTCTTCTGTGGTATTCAGCGACAAGACTCGCTTCTGTCAGCGGCGATTAGAGCCAAGCATCGTTTTCGGAGAGAACCTGGTGAACACTATCGGGACGCAACGATTGTCAAGATCCATACTTCTCCAACTACTTGAATCATGATATGGGGTACTACTGGATGTAGTAACCTGATATGGGGAGCTATTGGACATGATGGTATGACTGATTTAGTAACTGTCGAAGGGATAATGCCCATCAATAAGTAGCAACAATGTCAGTATGTAGAAACAATGGTAATGGTACCGTAGTTATTGCGTGGATTTCGCTTGCGGAACTTTTTGGAAGGGCGTTGTATATCTAGACACCAGTAGGGCGAAGCGAACCCCAGTCCTCTCATACGTGGGTTCAGAGGCATAATCAATATGTCACCTAGCTCCGTAGAAATGTCTCAAGTATTGTTCATATTCGTATATTAAGTCGAAATTGTGGCCAAAACATTAAGCGTAATGCTAACATACGATGCTTGTCAAGAAAATATCTGCAGTTAAGAAAGTGGTAAAGGGGCAGCTACTGGAGCTGGAGTACATTTAAACGCGCTGGACCTTCTTAGATGACGCCTAAAACTCGACATAAGAATTCCGTACGTCAGTGTCGCGTTCAAAATAACGTTATTTGTCTTTAGCTGTCGACATTAATTAACTGTTAAAATTTCTTGTACAGTTTTCATATTATTCCTTCCGCTGAAATTCCTCATACTCATCCCGATGATTATAGTTAAAAAAAAGAAAAAAAAAGACCGTGGCACGTTGGGGACCTAATACTGTTAAGTCGCACTCATTAGCTCATTTATCATAATATTCACGACACTGAAAAATGAAAATGTTTCATTCCTCTGCAACTATTGCTCTAATTTCTGGTGTACCAAGGCGATTACATAAATGTAAATAGGTTAGTAATTTTCTTATTATTAACTTCAATAATTAATCCATACGTTTGTATAATGTAACGCTTTAATCATTACAAACATTTCAGTTATTATACTCACTTTTGTACACTGCAGCCAATCTGAATATTCTAATTAATGTTATTTTTACGTGTATTTCTCGTATAAAAGATACGTTGATGTTTTTGCGCCTTATATTGCGTCGGTCTGTGTTGTATTAATTTTAATTTCTGCCCCGCATTATATTCAGTGAAAACGCTGCCATGTTTACCTTATATTTGTTCCTGTTTATGCTGTGGCCGCATCAGAAGCTCGGCTTCTCCTCAGCCATAAAGTAACGCTGTTTGTGCAAGTAACAGGAGAACGCAAGGAATGGTCGAATACCATAAGCGTATGGGAGCGGGTGGCATAGCGCTCGAAAAAGCGGGACTGTCGAATGTGTGAAGACTGCCTCCTGTAAAAAACTGTTAATATTTTACAATAGCTCAACAAGGCAGATAATTTAGTTGCAGTTTTCTAAGCGTCAGAAAAACAATAATATGCCTAAGTAAAGAAAGTCTTTCGCAAAAGAGTTACGTGGAATTAACATCAAACTAGTCTTCTTGAAGACCTTATACATCCAACGGAATAACGTCGTTGAAACAAATTCAGTTGTCATAACAAACACAAAATATTTAATTTCAGTGCATTCCGTGACTATCACGCTTTAGTTTGGAAAAATGTACCAGATGTTCGTCACCCCTTATACAAGAAACATTCATTATTACCTGTTACTTTTGAGTTCTTCCTGTTTCATTATACTAATTGTACTTCCAGGCAATTGGCAAAGATTTTTCTTTCAATTCACAAGTTTGAACTCCAATCCCCTGTGATTTATCATTTGTGCGTAGCTATTTCTTTTCTGACCGCATCCATCCAGATTGTGTACACGAAAAGCATGCACAAGCATACACAGCAAACCATAAAATGCATTACATAACTGACTCTTGAAGATGCTCGTGAAGATGATCACAGACATCGAAAATATTTTGAAATAATAGGTGTAATACCCTAGTTTGTTTCTTATAGGGACCAGTTCATGTGCTTATTTTATTTTTGGAAGTTTAGAACGATTAAAACATTAGTTGTTGCTGCTGAACGGCTATACAGAGTGTATTATGTGATTTGCTGCATTCGTCCGAAAGATCCATGATAACACGCCCTCCCCAGATTTGTGGAGGCCCCTGTAAGACAACGTCTACATCCACATCAACATCTATACTCTGCAAACAACTGTGAAGTGTATTAGGGTTCAATTTTCAAGGGAAGAATGTTGGCTTAAACGCTTCTTTGCGGACTGTAGTTAGTCTAACTTTGAAGGTTATGAGAAATGGCAGCCAGCAGTCGGCTTTTGTAATAATAAAATATTTTTATATTGCCAATAGCAGTTTCACGTAATTTAGCGATTCGTATCAGGTGGTATACAGCTCTTAGTATACAACTCTTACTAGTTGTTTGTAGCATTGTGGGTTTCGATGTGACAGGCAAAAAACATCGAAATAAGTAAGCACTGAGTGTGTCGAAGTTTCTGGAATGATTTACTTAACAATGTCGACTTGACTGGATTACTTATAGTTACTTCCACCAATGGGCCTAATATTGATGCATTAACGTTTTTGGAAAACATAATTAATGCCTTACCATAATTTCTGTCTTGCCACAACCATGCATCGCCGCCAAAATGCTAGAAATAAATACTAACAATACTTTGACCTGAAGACGGAAATGGTAAAATAAAAAAATTCTGCCGTCACAAAACACGGCTGGTTGAAGTCAATTGTGATAACTTTTATTCATCAAAATCGCAGTTTTCCACATCCGTAATGAATAAAAGCCTTAGTCTAACTTTGTCTTCGAGAATCCTACAATAGCGATATGTAGTGGTTGCAGTACTTTCTAAGACTCCTCTTTAAATACTGGTTCATGGAACTTTGTTTGTAGGCTTTCACGGAGTAGCTGGCGTCTCTCCTCAAACGCCTCACAGTTACGTTTTTTAACAGCTGCATCTCTGTGTTCCATGGCGCCGACAAACGTGTCTCGAACCGTGCTGTGCGGCCTTCTTTCCAGACGTTTGTTTTCCCTGCCAGTCCTACTTGGTATGGGCCCATGCACTTGAGGAATTTGCTTACTCCGTCGCACGAGTGTTTTCCAAGGGATCTCCTCTGCAGACTGACTGAATTTTCCCAATATCCTACCACCTACTTTACTTGCGGCTGAGTTTTCGTGATCATTCCATTTCACATCCCTGGAAATAGTTACACCCAAATATGTTTTAAACATGAATACAAGTAAGTCACTTATTAAATATTTGTCTATTTCCGTTGGAAGTGGTCATGTTTTCGAAATCCATGCTGGCTGGCATTTAGGAGTTCATTGTGGTAGAGTAAGGTTGGGGCTCAGATTACGTTCCAAGAATCTACAACAAATAGATGTCACGGATACCTGACGGTAGTTTCACATTTGCTACGCTACTTGCAGAAAGGTGCGACGTATGCTTTCTTCCAACTACTGGATACGGTTTTTTGTTCGAGTGATCTGTGGTATATTACGGTTACAAGAGAGACAAATTCAGTCGCGAATTCGATATATAATCTGACGGCGCATCCATTAGGTCTTGGAGTATTGTTCTATTTTAGCGATTTCAACTATTATGTAGATCGTGCACTTTGAAGTGATGTGAGACTCAAACTGAGATAGTACTCCTAGATTTTCGTTTGCAAAAAAATTGACGATGGAGTTCAACCTGTTTGCTTTTGATTTTCTATCCCCAGTATCAGTTCCTGCCTCGTCAATAAATTTTGCTACGGTAGTCTTTGCATCATTCTGAAATATGATCAAAGTCATCTCAATATTTGAGGATGTTTTTCAAGAAATTCCTTCATTTCAGATAACTGCTGCATAAACAGCCAAAAGTCTGAGGTTACAGTTCATATAGTGTACAAGGTCAGTAGTTTAAAGGATGGAAGGCAAGGGTCCCAACATACTTCCTTGACGCACATCTGAGGTTACTCTTACATTTGTCGACGATTCTGCATCCAGGATAACATGCAGCGTCCTCCATATCAGGAAACGCTCAATCAGGCCGCAAATATTGTTTGATACACCATACTATCGCAGCGGCAGTGAATGGAAAGAAGAAGGGGGAGAAACAGAGCCAAGGCATCCATTGTTGGAATTGAGGCGTATCTGTTACGACTGAAAACCTGAAGAAGCTTCCTACTTACAACAGTGCCAGTCCCAGCTTCAGCAGAAGCCCCCCGAACTGAGCTGTGTGGGACGAAATCTCCTGGAGGATTACGGACAGCAAAAGATAAGCTACCATCAGGCTGTCATCTTCAACACTTGACCTGGAGGACCGTTAACCGATTGAGAACAGCAATTATAAGGTGCAAGACTAATTTGTAGATCAGTGATGATGAATTTTGTGAATGTGGGCCAAGGCAGCTCAAAATTGTTCAAATGGCTCTAAGCACTAAGGAACTTACCATCTGAGGTCATCAGTCCCCTAGAACTTAGAACTACTTAAACCTAACTGACCCAAGGACGTCACGCACATCCATGCCCGAGGCAAGATTCGAACCTGCGACCGCAGGGGCAGCGCGGTACCGGACTGAAGCGCCTAGAACCGCTTGGTCACAGCGGCCGGCTGGTTCGCAGCAATCTGCGCGAACCCTGTGACATGGAAGACTTGTTTGCTGAAAATGACCGTGACATTCTGGCTGCTGATCATCGAACTCATAAACAGTGAAATTCCCTGCAGTTGCTATTAGATTGTAGTTTGTATTATGTTGTGCTTTTGGCTTCTTTACACTCGGATAAATAAGCAAATAAAATAAGCTGAAACAGAAGTTGATACATCCGATGTTTTTGGAGTCCAAGATGATTTGTGAATTCCTGTTCCGACAGTCAACACTACTATTCCCTGACAAACCCTCTGTCGTCTACTGTGGGAAAACGATTCGATGTTCGCCATCTCCTGGACACTCCGTCCCAGTAACACTGGAGGGGCGAGTGAGCTGTAACAGGAGGAAGCTAAGGCACCCAGTGCGTATGCCCGTGCAGCAGCAGCAAAGAGCTCCTCCAAGGAGGGCGGCCGGCGAGGCTGAGCGCTGCACCGGCTGCAGAGGCCGGCAGGTCGCGCCCCGCAGGTGAGCAGAGAGCGGCCTCGCGGAGCACAAAAGGTCGCCCAGTCAGCCGGGGGCAGCCTCAAGGAGGAACCCACCGCTGCAGGGGCAGCCCCAGGTCGCGCGCGCCCTGCTCTGCAGCGGCGCCTGCCTCTCAGCGCGGTCTCACCGCGCCTGCACCATCCCGGCTGCACCGCCACTCCTCACCCTCTGCATTCACTTCTTAGAGCGAGACATTAAAACAGTTCCCATTTGAAAGGCAGAGGACCGTTACTGTTGCCCAATTTATCTTAGCTCATGTGAGATATCTGTCTTGACCTGAAACTTTCTCCCACGGACGGGGTAACTTTCTTGTTTCTGCTAACCGTCGGCTTCCATAGTAAAGGTCCACCTCAAGGTCACAAAAAAAGACTGCAGTGTTCCTACTGAGCGATGATGTGGTTGTTGTTGTAGTCTTCAAGTCCGAATACTGGTTTGATGCAGCTCTCCATGGTTCTCTGTATTATGTAAGTAACCAATTTGAGTCTGCTTACTGTACTCAAGACTTGAGCTCGTTCAACAACTTTTAGACCCCACACACTTCTCCTCAATACCAAACGGGATGCATCATATCAGCCGATCCCTCCTCTTGATCAAGGTTTACCATAAATTTATCTTCTCCCCAGTTCGATTCACTACCTCCCCATGAGTAATTCGATTTACCCATCTAACATTCAACATCCTCCTGTAGCTCCAAAGGCTTCCATTCCCTTCTTGTCCGTACTGTATGTCATTAACCTTCACTTCTGTACAAGGCTACATTCCAGGCAAATATTTCAAACAATATTTTCTAACATTTCAATTTACAAAAAAAAAATTCTGAAATTCAGTCCCCAGATCGCTTTCCTTTATTTCAATATGACCGGTTTCGGGCCAGTGCCCATGAAGATCAATTCGTAAGAGTACGAGGGGGTGGAGATCTCTTCTCAACAGCACGTTGCAAGGCATCTCAGATATGCTCGTGTCTGGGGAGTCTGGTGACCAGCGGAAGTGTTTAAACTCAGAAGAGTGTTCCTGGAATCACTCTGTAGCAATTCTGGACGTGTGGGGTGTTGCAATGTCCTGCTGGAATTGCCCAAGTGCGTCGGAATGCACAATGGACATGAACAGATGCAGGTGATCAGACAGGATGTTTACGTACGTGTCACCTGTCAAAGTCGTATCTAGATGTATCAGTGGTCCCATAGCACTCCAACTGCACACGCATCACACCATTACAGAGCCTCGACCAGCTTGAACAGTCTCCTGCTGAAGTGCAGGGTCCATGGGTTCATGAGATTGTCTCCATACCCGTACACGTCCATCTGCTCTATACAGTTTGAAACCAGACTCGTCCGACTAGCCAATATGTTTCCACCCATCAACAGTCCAATGTCGGTGTTGACGGGCTCAGGCGAGGCGTAAAGCTTTGTGTCGTGCAGTCATCAAGGGTACACGAGAGGACCTTCGGCTGCGAAAGCCCGTCTGGATGATGTTTCGTTGAATGGTTCGCACACCGACACTTGTTGATGGCCCCGCATTGGGGCAGTGTGCTTTCTCTTTTTCAAAATCCTTCTTACCCTACTCTTTACAGTGGAAGGTGGAGGTTATTTTCCTTCGTATGATAATTTGTGCGAAGTAAATTTTCTCTGATTTATTTCGACCTGGTTCAGTTTGCTTTTTTTGTTTGCGGAAGAATTTTTATCACAGCTAAAGGTAATGCTCACTGTCAGATTCACATACGACTTCCCTACTAGGAATATTGCCTGCTGTTTGTTCAGCAACATCGTTATCACTTTCTTCCCAATGGCATAGCCCCTAAGGCAATTCTTATTACGAAGATTAGACGCTAGTTAACAGAGGGTTGTTGACGTCTGCCTCACAAATAATTTTTACAGATATTCCATTTAGGAAAGTCCCACTACTCTCTTTCTCTCTGTATTTCGTGGTCTGTTCAATAACGCCTCTTACCTTTTTGGATTTAACGTTATTAATTTCTTTCGCCAGTCGACATTCCTGTTCTATCGTTGGAATTTATCCTAACAAGGACGACAGATGCAAAAGGACCCTATAGTACTGCAACGTGTTTACACTTTAGGTGTTTCGCAGGCGGAGAACGGTACCCAGTTTTTGTATGCCGTGTACCAGCCCAGTAGTCATTATTCGGACTCGTGTATACGATCTGGGTCTGACATATCGTGCTGTTACACACGTTAGCGAAGTACTTGTTACGCTAAACAACCAACTGTAAGAACACTTCAAATATACCTGTACGCCTGTCCACTGCACTTTTAACATTTCGGAACTCTGGCGACACATCAGCGGTCCATCTACACCGATTCACATACTTTTGGCAGAGTCTCACTGTCATAGCACACAAGTCTTCCGAGAGACAAAGAGAGATAGAAAAACCTTCGTCTTAGTAGCTTTCTTCTTTACTAGAAATTTTTATGTGATTTTCAGGAAAATGGTGCGCAGCACTGCAGAGACCTAGTGAGCTTCTAGTGGGAATGGAGAGCATGTTCCACAAATGTCTTCGACGGTAGAAGAATTAAAAAAGCTGTAACAAAATACGTGTGGTGCCTCGTTTGTTAATGCACGACTTGTAACACTCATGTCTGTTAAGTACGTGATGCATGTATACTATCTGGAGCATTTACTTCGTTTAGACGACCTAAAGCGTCACCTAACGTTGAACCTGGTAGGGTCGACGCGGTTCTTAAATTGTCGAGCAATTGCACTTATTTTGTTCTTCAAAGCGTTTATGAGAAGCTCCTTGATGCGCTCGAGTGCTTTGCTGCGTATAAAGGGCAATCAAATGAAAACGAGACGGCGAGAAAAACTTAAGTAAACCGTTTATTATTTCAAAAGTAATCGCCAAAACTGAGATGAATGTATTTACAATCTCACTTTGAGACAAGACAGTCAACATCATCATGCAAAAATGTTTGCAGTTTCCTACATAACCGTAAATGCATCCAACCGTGCGCCTCTTCATCCGAAGCAAATCGACTGCTTCGAGTGTCTTTGCTCAGGGCTCAAAATATATGGAAATCGCCTCGAGAGAGATAAGAGATCGAGACTAGGAAAGATGAGTAAGCACTTCCCAGTGAAACTTCTGAAGCGTAGTCGAATCAACCTGCCAAAGAATGCCCGCCCACGTGTTCCCAAGATTATTTCGACTACGCTGGAGAAGTTTGGTAGGGAAGCCTAAAATACATCTTCCACACAGTCGCAATTTCTCCTCGTACGATTTACAAACTTTTGGAGCACTGAAGATAAACATTCGTCGATATACTTCGGACGAAGGGGTGCACCCCACGGTAAGCAGTGGTTCCGTAGACAACCGCAATCATTTTTCCATGATGATATTGACCGTGTTGTCTCACAGCAGGATACATTTATTGGCAGTTACGGCGATTTCTTTTGAAGTAATGAACAGTTTGGTTACATTCTTCCACGTGGTTCGTTTTCATTGGACCGCCCATTACAATAAAAAGTTTAGGATGCATAGTCACCAATTTCCTGTGTTATTTCTATGCCGAATCTACTGATTTAAATAAAATCAGTAACAAAATCTAATTTCTTATTTCGTCAAATATAGGCATGCTCTGTAAAAGGAAACACAAGAAAAAATAAATCTGTACCTTAATTATGATTTAAGCAATCGGGAACGCATGTAGTTTATTACTCATGAAGAATTTAAGATCGGATCACACACTGTAAAAAATGATAGGATGGATCACATCTATGCCGGTCGCTGTGATTCAAAAATCAAAGCAATCTGTATATTGTAATATCTCTGAGAGAGAACATCTCTGGCACTGTTGTATTTGTAAAACTGCAATCTTTACGTCAACTTCACATGTGGCAAATACTTTTTGGTGTGTGTATGTGTGGTGCTTTGCACAATATTGCGATATGCAAATCATATAAGTACTGCATATGTTTAGCAATATTTGAAAATACAATCCTGCAACTTTACAACAAACTGCGCGGAATTTTCGATGTAAATACTATAACCCCTTAACCTCACATATTTGTTTCTCTGTATTTCATCGTTTGGAGGTTAGTTATGTTAACATATAGAGCTTCTAACACTGTTTTTTACCGTAGGGCACCAACATACCAAGAATATTTCGCTACACTGCAAGAATAAAAATCGAAAACTGACGATTATGTACAGTGCATCTTGTTAATCTTGTGAACATCCGTCTGATGATGAACATGTCAGTTGGACACCGGTTACGGCTCTATTTGCTTAAATAAACAGCAGTATTAATAGTGGCTGGTTGCTATCTTCTTCTTTGTAAGAATCAACCTTTATTAATTGTACATAGCCATGGTCTCACCATGTCAGTTTTAGACAAATGATAAATGTGAAAATTATTTCTGGACCAGAGTACACATCCACGGTATATAATCCTTGATATACAAGAACAAAAATAAAAATTTATGAGGTACAGCATGATTTATGGTTTTGTTTAAGAAAAAAACAACTTTTGCACTTACCTTAGCAAAAGCAGCGAAGGAAAAACACGATATCTCAGTGATACTTGTACTGTAGATATTCTATACGTATTCTATACTGAAACAAGATGTAGTAAATTCTAAGAAAGATGTGGACATATTAGCATATCGCAAAATTTACTAGAAATAAATGGAACAAACGCAAGAGTACTGGTATTATCGTAAAAGACAAGTTTGTGTTACTTAACTAATATACGGCCGCAGATGACATCCTTTGCTATTTTTCTTGCTTATCGAGGAAGCGATGAAGGTAGAAAAAGAAAATTGCAGGCAAGTAATCGGAACATAAGAGGGATGGATCCGGTGGTTAAAGATTGAAAATGTCATTTCGCTTCTTGCTGGATACTAGACAAACATTATAACCGTAAAAGAAAATGGGCTGGCTGCCTAACGCTGAAAATGCGTGTAGGTTGTACCAAATTAAGCTTTAAAACTATTAGGAACGTAGATAAAAGGCAATATCCTCTGCAGTCTGAAGAAGAACGAAGTGATTCATGTTGCAAGTAAGACAACTAAAAACAGTTGTAGTTTCAGATATTTTGAATTTGAATCAGAACATAGAGTACAAATAGAGATTAACTTACGGCGTGAATACTGCTGTAAAAAAAGGCCGCATTTGGAAACAGGGTACAAAGAAAGATTTTGAAAATTAAATGGGCAGGTAAAATGTAAAATGGAAGGATATAAATTAACCCAGAAGAGAATTAGTTGAATTTCCATAAAACAGAAGTATCTGTAAAAACTAAATACATAAAGAACAAAATGCAGAGGCATCAGAAAGAAGATCCGATGTAACATATAGGACCTTGCCATTGCAATAAACAGCTGAGGATAACTAATTTTCAGGCCTTAAATGAGTATAATACGAAAGTTATTTCCAATGTCATCTGTAGCAGACACCTACAAGAGACAAGATGAGAATAAGCCCTGCGTCAATTCAGTTATAAGTCTCATTATATGAAGACGAATGACGCTGTCTCTAAAAAAATGTTCAACTACTTTTGTCGTCATTGACATCTCATGATGTACAAATACTTGGAAATTTCACTCTTTGGGACAAATACTGTCCTTCCGATAATATTTTAAAGAATATCTATACATATCTGAAATCTAATAACTGCAAAATATTTGAATAATGGCCCCTTATTCTGATCACTCCAATCTTTTCACTATGTTTAAGTTTGTCAGTCAGTAATATCGCATTTAATTAACACACGAGAAGCTTTTCCAAACCAAAATATTCTTACAGAAAACCTGCCCAGAGTCAATAAAAATGACTTTATGTATACAACGTGAAAAAACATTTACAGATACTATTAGAGCTTAATACTACATTATTTAGCACAGCAGCAACTTTTAAAAAGATGTTTAAATTTTAGAAAATTTCTGTGCCTGAAATTCTGTTTTAAATAACACTATAAACTATTATTGTCTTCACCGTGTCAATAAAAAATTTAGATAGGTGCTTCCTAATCCTCTATAGTCCTATTTAGATTTCGAATGCGCTGCATACTATCAAAAACAATTTAACTTTATTCCTGATAAGCCTTTCACAGACGAAGTACTTATTTAAATCCATAGGAAAAGATCTCCGAGCGTCACATTACAAAAGGAGATTAAATATGCCTCAAGATGACGAGAAATTGTATGGATGTTGTAGATACGTAAGAGATTTTAGGATCAAAGAGATAGACAAAGTTCCGCTGTTGGGTAATCAAATTGTTGTTTCATTGAGCAGTTCATGTCAGCTTCTCATATAACACATGTTAATACCTCTGCCAGCAGATTACGGCATCGCTGTTCGCAAGTTTTCTGCCTTCTCTCACTCAGGAAATTCTTGACAGGTTTTTGTGTTTAAACTACGTACAATAATTCTTATTGTGTTATAGGATGAAATGGTGTTTTTAGTCAAGAGTTGGAAGACCGAATGAAAAGTGCTAAACAGAGACGCAAAACATCAGATGTAGTAAAGCATATCTAGTATAATTTTTGATAATCACTTACTTATGTCTCAAGCTTACAAGTCCTGCTTCGAATCTTATATAACAACAATAACCTTTTCTTTTGCAAGATATTAATAGGTATTGTACCTTTTTTCAAGTTTAGATAATAAAATAATTGTATCATTATTGATCAAAACAAAGAAGTTAAGGAGTTAATGTCCTGTCAACCACGTAACTACTATACAGTATAGTGTGATTGAGCTGCTGCTTCGATCTCGTAGGACCGGTAATACATCATAGTTACATCCAGTCGATTTTGCATGCGTGGACTCGTAGGCAAGTCCAATTACACCTCTATAGCTACTCGTAATTAGTAGAATACGTACGAATACTACACTTATCGACAAAATAGAAAGAAGGAAGTAGTGAGAAATAAACCACTCCCAACTCAGAAGTTTTGAAATTCTTGAACAAACTATGACGTAAGTAAAAGAGTCCATGAAATGGCAATGATAATTGTATTCGAGGTAAAGAAAGTAATGTTTTATGTTGCGACACAACATATTACGGTCGACAGAAAGCTAACGTGCAGGGAAATCTTAAGAATCTCTACTGAAACGTTCAATGAAACATGGTCTGTCAACAACCAGAAGTTTTGATTAATAAAAGTATTGCCCATTAGCTGATACCTTCACGTTCTCTGAGAAAAATTATCAAAGTATCGTGTTATTAATAGAATAATGTGCTCTAATATGAACATTTCATAAACAGAATTACAAATTATACTTCTAATGACGGCACTATCTTCGATAAATCATAATACTGAGACCGTGAGTCAAACAGTATGTTTTATTCGTATATGACATTAGGTGATTCATACTCTATAGACCTCAAAGAGATGCGTCCGCGACATGTGAGTAATTTTATTCCGTAAGATTTAAAGCTATCAAATATTCAAATATAGCTTGTTTATATGAACAGTGTGTCATTTCTAAAATTAATTTTTAAATGTATGTGTATTCCAAAATAATAAGCAATGAAAATTATCTGTATTTGTTTTCGTTGCATTTATCTTGCATGGTCGAACTGGGGTTGAAAAACTACATCCCAATAAGAGGCTGTCGAAAACGAATTCTTAAAGGAGGAAGTTAGGTTATTATTTTAAGATACACGTTTATTTCTGCACTAGTTTCGATCGAATGACCACCTGCTCTACTGGTAGACAAGCACGAAAAAACACTAACAGGGTACTTACAGCGAAAGAATAGGCTGTCGTGGCTATTGTGGCCACATATTATTCATTATCTAAACGTTAGGAATCACAGCTTGAAGAAAGATATGGACAACAGTATATGAAAAACTTAAGCTCAAAACATATTGACACCTTACTTCACCAGTATGTCATCTTCTTAGACAGGCATGTCATGCGACCGTTATGAATGTTAAAATAAGTTACAGAGTTTAAGTAAGTAAATACATTCAACCCACACATCGTGACAATGTCATATTTGCAGTATTTCTGCGTGAAAACTGTCGGCTTACTTCAGAACAAAAGGAACAAAAAAATTACAAGAAATGCACTAGCACTTCGGGTAAAAAGAAAGAAATCTACGAAAAATATAAATAAGGAACCAAATGTCAAAAAAAAATTAGCCAAGCAAACGTTACAGGAAGCAGTAATATTAAATCAAGCTGTACGAAGGAAAGTAAAAAAGATCAGCATTCCGCGAATCCGGAATACATGAAAATGCAAGCAGAATGTGAGAGTCTCATGAATAATTATGTAGAACAAATTGAATCCTCCACAGCTGAGAGAAGCATTATTACGCAGTGTCATTAGACAAGTTCCCCATAGACGACAAGAAAATTAACAACACCTGCTAAACTCTGGATGAAATTACCATTCAGATAAGAGAATGCTATCGTTTTGAAGTGGGCGGATTTCTCTGCATTTTAAACATTAGTATCCGTGCAGGAAAGAAATCAGAAACTACTTAGACCAGCAAAGGAATAATAATTTCAAAGAATGTCACCCACACAATATGCACTAATATCAGGAGAACCTTGTCGTGTGTTTTTAAATTTTATCCCATGTATTAATTACAGTTGTCATTCAAGTACTGGAGCTAGAATAAAATACAGAACATGCTAGACAGTGGTACGAACGTTGCCTGATTATACTGTAGACATAAACACTTATGTAAATGTGTACTGGATGGGCGAGAAAATATTAGTGTACAAGGAGTTAGTGGATCTGCACTACAATTTCATTTCAGGTGCAGGTAAGAAACCAGTGGAAAACTATTATTGTCATGTTCAAACTGAAATTTATCTTTAGAAATGTATAAAACTAATGAGGCCAGAAACTCAGAAAGTAAATACATTCACGGCAAACATCGAGACAGGTCACAATTGCAATATTTCTGCTTGCAACATAAGAAAAGGACTAAGAAGCTGTAAGGAAAGCACTGGCAAGCTCGGTAAGAAAACCTACGATGAATATGTGCAGATCCCAGATATGGCTAAGACAGACAGGAGCAAAGAATTGCTCTGTTCATGATTGTGAATGTAATGGGTTCCTACATTATTAATGAAATATGTCGGTTAACTAACTCAATGTACAAACAAGTTGACCTCGGTACCAAATGAGTAATATAAATAGGTAAACGTATTTTACTAGCAAATATAATTATCAGTTTAAAAGGATTTACTCATTTATGAATCCCAAATAATTCAATCAGAAAGAAATTTATCGACCTCAGTTGGAATGTTAATATAATTATAGTTTGGGGTGATCTCTGAAGTCAGTGAGTTGGAGGATGAAAGCAATAAGTACGGCTGTTATCGCTACATTTTTTCCTTCACAGAATTTCAAATGGTTGATTACACACTGCCATCCACATTGTTCAATGAAGCGTGTGGAATAAACCTCAGAAAAGCGTCAGTCTGTAACCTGACATTCTTGAAGAAATAACATGTAAGGGGAGAGGGGAGGGAGGGGGGAAGACAGGTTGGTAATACGGTGTAACATGATACCCTAGGTCAAGATGTGTTCTTGCGTACAGATATAGATGTTTTAATCTTGTCACCGTACTGTTAAGTCTTAGATACTGATACGTTATGAGTATTTTTTATCCACAGCAAAACATTTCAGATTTTAAAGTTAACATCAAAGGTGACGTGTCCTGATGAACAAACGTGCGAACGAAATCTCTTATATGTAAGGCAATGACTGTAACTGTCACAAGTTATTTCATCGACTAAGAGACTCGAAAAGTATACAGGGAGAGGCAACGAAAACAGGCCATCCCAAATACATCCCGAATGAATAGCTATCTCGAGATGCGGTTTTTGCCAAGTTATAGTGGACAATATGGCTAATTTCCTACCATTCGCAGGTAATTTTTGTCCTTTATATTCACCGAATTAGGACTCCGACCTTTTATTCCTAACAGAACTATGTACTTTTTTCTGTGGAACTTTAAAAAAGCTTCTTAGAGAATTTCAACGACATAACATATACTACAAGGATAACAGCACTGCATACCACCGTCCCGTCGTTAGCAGAAGAGGTTCCACAGACGTCTGGCTCGTTACATCAAATGTAAGGAAACGCGTAGCAAAGGTACGGTTCTTGTATTTACCTGCGACGTT
The DNA here is from genome assembly GCF_023864345.2 of Schistocerca serialis cubense. Lineage (NCBI taxonomy): Eukaryota > Metazoa > Arthropoda > Insecta > Orthoptera > Acrididae > Schistocerca > Schistocerca serialis. The sequence goes on from NC_064638.1 coordinate 414,967,238, forward strand.
GAAGCCCATCAGTCTGTGCTCTGCAGTTATAGCAATCAGGTAAGATGGTCATAAAGCTACTGAGACATTTAGAGTGTATACGACACTCGAAAAAGTGGTTATCGTTTATGGTGAATGTCGACAGACTACAAGAGCAGCGGTGCGATTGTGTGCTGAAGACTATCCAGACAGTGCAAAGCACCCGCTATCTGTTTTTCCAAATATTATTCAGAGAAGTTCTAGAAACTGGAAGTATGAAGAATAAAAGACACCAAGGAAAAAGAAGAGCAACTGATGAAAGAAATGAAACTAATATTTTAGCAGCAGTAGCATGCAAATGTTAGTATGAGGCATCTTGGGAGTACGAGAGGGATCAACCAAACGAGCGTTCTGCGAACACTACATTCTGTTGCATTGCATCCTCTTCTTATTTCGTTGCATCTACAACTTCATCGCAATGACTTCCAAAATTGATTACAGTTCTCCGAATGTTACTTACGAAAAGTCTATGGTGATGCGACATATCTACATAAAATTATATTTTATGAAGAAGCAACTATTCCAAACGGTGGGCAAGTCCATCTTTAGAATATGCGCTAATTGTCGGTTGAAAATCCACGCTACAGCAGATAGAAACAACACTATTAATATATTACCATTTGTTGCATGTTCTCATAACTGTCATCATTGGTCCCTGTTTCAATGATGGGAATCTAAATACACTCAAATATCTCGAGTTCCTAAGATAGGCTGATGCCGCAATTATTATTAGAAGACTTCCTACTAGACATAAGGCTGTCAGTGTGGCACCAACATAACGGATGTCCCTCTCACTCAGAACATGTAATGATAGATCCTCTTAAGAGGACATTTGGGGAGATGGGAAAGGTCGTTCGGGAAACACAAAAAGGGTTGCACGCTCGCCAAACTTAACACTTCTGTACCTTTCTCCGTGTCGAAAATTAAAACAAGAAGTCTATTTAGGAAACACCAACGACTCTCGAAGGCATAAAACGCCTTTTAACACGGGCTTGTGCTGCAGATGATTCCAGATCAAATTCAATGTGCATTATTGTTTCTCTTGCCTCAGCAATGCTCTACGTTGACATTTTGAACACTTAGAATGACAGCCGTAGCAAAAAACACACGAATTTCCTTACATTTAGTATAATAGAGAAGAAGTTTATGTCAACTCTTCTTCTGAATGCGTGACAGCGCTTTGAGCCACTGTTGTCTTGATACTACTTGATGAAGTCCCGCATATACAAGGTGTTACAAAAAGGTACGGCCAAACTTTCAGGAAACATTCCTCACCCACAAAGAAAGAAAATATGTTATGTGGACATGTGTCCGGAAACGCTTACTTTCCATGTTAGAGCTCGTTTTATTACTCCTCTTTAAATCACATTAATCATGGAATGGAAACACACAGGAACAGAACGTACCAGCGTGACTTCTAACACTTTGTTACAGGAAATGTTCAAAATGTCCTGCGTTAGCGAGGATACACGCACCTACCCTCCGTCGCATGGAATCCCTGATGCGCTGATGCAGCCCTGAAGAATGGCGTATTGTATCACAGCCGTCCACAATCCGAGCACGAAGAGTCTCTACATTTGGTACCGGGGTTGCGTAGGCAAGAGTTTTCAAATGCCCCCATAAATGAAAGTCAACAGGGTTGAGGTCAGGAGAGCGTGGAGGCCATGGAATTGTTCCGCCTCTATCAATCCATCGGTCACCGAATCTGTTGTTGAGAAGCGTACGAACACTTCGACTGAAATGTGCAGGAGCTCCATCGTGCATGAACCACATGTTGTGTCGTACTTGTAAAGGAACATGTTCTAGCAGCACAGGTAGAGTATCTCGTATGAAATCATGATAACGTGCTCCACTGAGCGTAGGTGGAAGAACAAACTAAAATGAGCTCTAACATGGAAATTAAGCGTTTCCGGACACGTGTCCACATAACATCTTTTCTTTATTTGTGTGTGAGGAATGTTTGCTGAAAGTTTGGCCGTACCTTTTTGTAACACCCTGTATTATGTCGTTAACGTTATCTTAGAAGCTTCTTTCAAATGTCACAGAATAAACGTATATAGTTCCATTAGAAATAAACAAGGCGATGTCGTAATTCGGTGATTATAAATGATAAAAATTGCTTGCAGGTGTCAAGAAATTTGCCATATAGTCCGTTATAAATTGGTGAAAACCTCACGTCTATCTATTTATTCACTTAGGATATATTTTGGCCAGCCTGCCTTAGCTGCCTCTCCCTGTTTAACGTCAACGGTACCACATACATGGAAGCATATACTTGGTAATCAAGTAATAACAGGAGGTTACGTATCATTAAAATGGTTTGTAGTCTTTGGCGTAGGCGAATCCAAAGTATTTATTACTAAAAATTATGTATTCGTTACAGGCAAACATAAAACCTGTATCATTCCATCTAACAAAACGGAAAACAAATAAATAACAATTGCAACATTTTGAGAAAATAATTGCTATTATATACAAATGACGCAGTGGTTTCTGAAGACACAAATTATGATAAAAATAGAAGGATACAGTTGTCGCAGCAATAGTAAAAATTTCATTGCTGCAGTATGAAAATATACAGTTACTTATTAGACAGTCGTTCATTCAGTTCCGAATTCTAAGGCACCCAGTTCTTCAACTACAGAAAGTCTCAGGAACTTGGCTTACTCGTTGTATGGTCTAAATCATTATGAACTTGGGAAAAAGTAGTATGTTATAGAAATATTTCTACTTTTTTATGACTGCGGGCAATTTACACGCTATTTCTATTCCGAAGACTCTAACAGAACATCATGAATTCAAAGATAACTAGAAAAGAAACTTGCTTAAGGACTCACACTGTGAGAGACTAAAAACGCTATGTCTTCTGGGAGGCAGTATTGCTAGGGTGGGTGGTCCATTACTTGGATCCTGTGTTATAAATTAAGGTAAACGTGAATATCTATCAGCTGTTCATGGCGTACAAGTGATCAGAATGCGTCGACAAACAAAGAGAAAATACTTGCGGCGCGGGTTGAAGTGGACACTTTTAACTGCTCAAATAATAATAATTTCATCTCACTTAATGTAATAGTTTTACGTGTATTTGTCTTATTTTTAGATTTCGGCAGCTGCTCATAATGAAGCAGGCCAAAGTGCTCCTCTCTTCTACCCAATGTTGGTGAAATATTGTATATCCTGAAGAGTTGTCTTATCTCACATTGTTCCTTACCGAGGACGGAAAAAAACAGCGTCCAGTCGGAGAATAGTGCTATGTTACAATACGTATATTTCATTAAACAAAATGTAACGAATAGTTACAAAAACGAAATTTCTTCTTTATATAATGTTTGTAGTTCTTTAAATCATATTAACCGTTCTGCGGAGTGAAGTAATTCTTTAAGCAGCCTTTGGTTTTCTTCCTAGCGGACACCAACGTTTGTTCAACTGCAATATTTTATAGTAAAACTCAACAGTAGTATGGTTTGCAAATTTCAGACTTCTTTTAGCTTTTTCCATATTATTTGCGTGTTTGAGTGAGAGACGAGTACGTTTAGTATACTCGTATACACTGCCTGATAAAATGAAAAGTGGAACATTCAGAAAGGGAGGAGGAAACGAAATGAACCGTCACTGGGTGAAAAGGTATGTGATGTTATTTGAATAATTACAAGAAACGAGTCAAATATACAGAGGACTCAGAAATTACGCTTACTGATCAGCTTGGCGTTACACCCGCTCTCACCTGGTTGTATCCAATGATGTATTGATTTTGTTCTAAAAGTTGTTGTCAAGCCATTATATCGTCCCCCGAGGCTAGCTGCTCCACAACGGTTGTAAATGGTCTTTCATATCGTGGATACTGGCGCTGGAACGCAGTTGACGTCCGACCTGGTCCCATACGTGTTCAGTCGAAGACTGCTCTGGGGATCTTCACAGCCACGGGAGTACCTCAGCTTCACGTGGATTGTTCATATAGATACATACCATGAGTGGATCGGCATTGCCTTGTTGAGAAATGGAACTACGTTACAGTCGCTTGACTGGTAACTGATCGAGACACTCGATGTCCGTGACGTACCGTTGTGCCTTCAGAGTCCCCTCAATGATTACTAATGACTTGAAGTCATACCCGATGACTCCCCACACCAATACGTCAAAGGTAACATCACTGTGCCTCTGCGAAACATTGGATGAATGGGACCTTCTCTATGGAGATGCAACAGCATTGTATGTGTCCTCGTCACTGCACCACGCCAGCCCATGCATGGGTCAGTAAATCCGTAGTCTCGCTGCTGTCAGTCTACATCCACATGCAGGATGACGCAGAGTGGTTGTGAAAGCCCGTTACTTGTTCTCGGAAGGCAGGAACAGACTTGAAGGAGTACGATGTCCTTGGTGGACAGTATGACGACCGTCCTCTGTGGTGCTCAGTCGTGGTCGCCCGAAACCTTGACGACGAGAGTATGCCCTCACCTTCCCATGCAGTCCAACATCGAGCCCCTGTCACATCCGAATGCGCTACAAACCTGGTCGACCTTTCGCCCAAATGGAGACCACAATGCGACCGCATTCAAACTCTGTCAGTTGTAGATAACGCTGTCCCTCATTGTTCTTCACAGTAATCACTCAGCGTCTGACGCTGTTGACACTCCTTATACACTCTATCAGGCCAGTAAACAACACTAAACGCACAAGGCTAACATTTTCTGGTGGCCATTCTAGCTGTCACAGAGAATCGCAACTGAAATCATTTACACACCCACCGATAATGTGTATATGGAGGAATTTACATTGATTTTCGATCATTTCTTCTGGCTGCTTCGCTGTTTTCAAATGGTTCAAATGGCTCTGAGCACTATGGGACTCAACTGCTGAGGTCATTAGTCCCCTAGAACTTAGAACTAGTTAAACCTAACTAACCTAAGGACATCACAAACATCCATGCCCGAGGCAGGATTCGAACCTGCGACCGTAGCGGTCTTGCGGTTCCAGACTGCAGCGCCTTAAACCGCACGGCCACTTCGGCCGGCTCGCTGTTTTCGTCAGACAGTGAACGTAAGGAGAAAACTGGGGAGTCTTCAGTGATAAAATGTTTCCAATAGTCACATGTCAAAGAACATTTACTGGGTGACGTTGAAAATATTGACTGATACAGAGTAGTCCTATCAAGAGGTGAAGAGAAACCAAAAGATTTCGATCGTTCCAGGTAATTACCAGAACACTCTCTAAAAAGTGAGTGATTTTCAAGTTATGAATCCACTATTATGAATTTCGTATGGTTATCAGTGTGGGAAATAAATAAATTTGTAACCCATATATTGGTTTAATACCTTTGAACTCAACTGAGACTGGACCACAGATTAACTGAGGGCAAAATTTTTAATCCAAACCTCTCTTAAAACATAAATAATTTATTTAGCAAGATCAAGAGACTATATTTGAGTCATCAATGGTCACCTGACGCAGATGGTATTCCTCGTAGATATGTAACTGAGTATGAAACACTTTCACGACTTTTACCGAATGGAACCCATAATTCAGTTTCAGACATCCCCGCCTTGAAGCTCAACACTCTCAAGTTAACGCCACTATGTTATAAAATACTAAACGAGTTCATCTTAGTGGATGTTCAGAAGACACAGGCACACTGTAGCATAAATCCTGAAATATTAGGTGGTAATCAGTATAAGAGAAGAGGTATTTTAATCTATATGAGGAGCGTTCTGTAAGTAAAGAAATATTTTTTTTTCTGAAAGCAGACTGGTGGCCAATGCCACGGCCTTACGCCACCTTACTGGGAGGAACTCTTTGCCCCCATGGTGTAACTTTACTGGTCGACGTCGGAGCCAACGTCTTGCTGCAACAATAACCTCCCCATCATCCACGTACTTGAGATCCTGGTTGTAGGGTGGATGAGGAAGAACAGTCCAATGAAGTTTTGTGACTGCCCCAACTGCTGGACGGGTGTGTCAGCACTACCAACAAAGACGTCCAGTTGTGAAGCGAGGCGTTGGATTGCGATCCGTCTACTAGCTCGCATGAGAGTGCCCGCTCTTTCTAACATTGCAGGAGTCACAGCTGTGTACGCCCCGCCCCGCCGGCACGCGGGACATCGGACAGGTTTGCGCGACCTTGCTACGATCTAGACAAACGCCTCGCCAAACCTTTCATCGTGCTTTTGTTCCTTGGAAGATCTCCGTAGATAGTCTGCAAGCGCATGCGAATATCTGTGACGCTCTGGTTTTCCGCCAAAAAGAACTCAGTGACAGCCCTCCGTGTGGAACGCACCTCCACTATAGACGCTACTTTGGAAGCTACATGCAGCGTCGCCACCTGTCAAACTTATGAAACCACAGACGTTGACGTGGGAATATTTCACGATGCCGCATAACGAATTCCACAATCTTTCAACAGAAATGGACCGAGAAAAAAAAATCTGTTGCGTTACTTATTGAACGCCCCTTGTACAATTCTCCGAAACAGTACAGTACGCCTGCCCACACACGTCATCATACAACTACAGTATACTTGACAGATATTGCTTTCAGCTGTAGTTGGAAAAAATCTGAAGTACCGTACTTTTGGTATTCATAGCATCCACAGCCTTCTTAGAAAATGATACAAATAAGCGTTGTAACTTTAATAGTGGCAACTATTTATTTACAGCTCGTACAAAATAGATACGTGTTTCACAGTTTTACTGACCTTCAGAGTAGTCACCAGCATTGTGTATAACCCTTTGCCAGTGATGTGGAAGCCGTAGGATACTCTTAGCAGTGCCAGCTGTGTCGACAGTTCGAGGAGCGCGGTCTACTGCCCGACAAATTTGTAGCAGTTCTGAAGCGAATGGCGTGAAGTGTTTCCTTCAGCTTAGAAATCGAGTTGAACTCACAAAGGCTTAAGTCAGGGGAGTGCAGTAGGTGGTATAGCACTTAGCAGTCCCATTATAAAAACAGATCAGTAACGGCTTGCGCTGTACGTGCTTGAGCATTGTCCTGCAAAACGATGGTCAGGTCCTGCAGTAAGTGTCATCACTTCTGTCTCTATGCTGTTCGTATTTGGAACACAACGTACGACCAGCTTGGAGACAGAAGTGATGACACTATCTGCAGGACCTGACAATCATTTTGTAGGTCAATGCTCAAGCACTTACAATGCAAATTGTTACTGATTTGTTTGACTAATGGGGCTGCTAAGCGCTATACCACCTACTGCACGCCCCTGACTTAAGCTCTCGTGACTTCAACTCGACTTCTAAACTGAAGGAAACACCTCACGGCATTCGATTCAGAACTGGTACAAATTCGTCGGGCAGTAGACCGCGCCACTCGAACTGTCAACACAGCTAGCACTGTTAAGAGTATCCTTCGATTTCCAAATCGCTGGCAGCGGGTTATACACAATACTGCTGACTAATCTGAAGGTCGGTAAAAATTTGAAACACGCATCTATTCTGTACGAGCTGTAAATAAATAGTTGCCACTATTAAAGTTCCAACCCTCGTATAAGCAGTGGAGAGAGATTTTGTGCTATTCCTCGCAAAGTAAATGTTTTAGATGCTTAAGGGACAATGAAAGAGAGTAACGGACCCTTAGATGACTTCTCAATCCAGAACGCTTCGATTCCATATCATTCAAATCCTGTATTGCTGAGGTTGAGAAAGATGTGTCGTTACATCCGTACATGGGTAACAGCAGTTTTAGTTTTTTCCGGGCCTATGAGTGAGGTTAATGTTTTCTGAAAATTTACAATACCTGTTGTGAAGAAACGTTTATAGTATTAATGAACATATCAGTTCAGTTTCCTCAGTGTTCACTGTTTCTCTTTGTGTAAGTATGCGTTAGTATGACTCACTGGAAAATACAGTGTGTCAGCCCATATCATTCCAGAGCCATCAGTGTTGCTCACGGCTGGAAGAAAGGTCTGAATGTAATGCGTTTCCTGCGGTTCTCTGTACATAAACACACTCTATTGTAGATGTGTTTTCATAGGTCCATAACATCAGTTTTGCATTCTTTGCGCATGTGAAGCCTCTTTTTGACGTTCATCTGGTTTTCAGTTCTAGGAATGGTAGCTATTCCACGAATATTTTACCTCTACAGTTCTGGTCACTTTGTTTTAATAAGACTGTATTCTCTCGACAGTTACTTTGATAGTTACTTGGTCTTAAAAAATGGGTCAAATGGCTCTGAGCACTACGGGACTTAACATCTGAGGTCATCAGTCCCCTAGAACTTAGAACTACTTAAACCTAACTAACCTGAGGACATCACACACATCCATGCCCGAGGCAGGATTCGAACCTCCGACAGTAGCGGTCTCGCCGTTCCAGACTACGCCTAGAACCGCTTGGTCACACCGGCCGGCACTTGGTCTTATTATCTTGTTTAACGCCTTAGTGTCTCCATCACTACTTGTACTGTATTGCATGGTAGCTATCGCTTTGGGCGACCTTGACATCAGATACAGAAATTACGGACACCCCTGCTACGTTTTGAACTGTTGTCACAAGTGCATGAAATAAAATGGAACCTAAAAATTTTCCTCGTTGAAAATCAATTCCGACGTGCTGGTAGATTAGAACAGCGAACACGGCCGTAGTAGTGGCTGCAAAACATCTAGACGAAACAATTTGGAAAGTCAATGAGTTACAAAAACGACACATACGAATTCTGGAAGCAACGTGTTTATACCAGGTTGCTCATCTTTTGATGTGGCCATCAGAATCGTATACATAGTCAGGGAGTATTGTCGTCAGTGTAAGACAGAACTTAACTCTGAAATCAGGTTAATAACACAAACAGAACGCAGGAACGGACTGAGCTGAAGTGTCTACATACAAAAAGGAGTTAGCGAACTGACAGCGGATCATAGATACCAAGCGGCGCATCAGGCTGGAAGGAGGTGTTCTTCTTCATGTAGTTTTCTTTTCGAAAGCGCACTATTTGTCTCCGTGTCTGAGTGTACAATAGATACGTTATTTTAACATTCAGTCTTTATAAAAACACGTTGTGTTTAAGATATGGTTCCCTATAATGAGTAGGTATCTATGTATCCTATTTGAAAAGAGGTTTGATTGTTTGTGTTCCTGTCTGTTTTCTGCAGTGCAGCTGGTACAGTATGTCATCTGCAGTTTTGTTGCCAGTGGTTTGCATTTTGTGACGACTCTAAACAGTATTCGCAACACGAACTGTTTCCCCGTTTCCCATACTACGGAGCGGTGCACGGTAGGACAGTTCATAGGATCAAACATTAAAATTTAAGTTACACACTGATGTGGCAGGCCAGTTAACTTTTATTTAGTGACACAATACATATTTTTCATCACAGTCAGTGGCCGAGCGGCTCTAGGCGCTTCAGTTCGGAACCGCGCTGCTGTGACGGTCGCAGGTTCGAATCCTGCCTCGGGCATGGATGTGTGTGATGTCCTTAGGTTAGCTAGGTTTAAGTAGTTCTAAGTCTAGGGGACTGATTACATCAGATGTTAAGTCCCATAGTGCTTAGAGCCATCATCAGAGTCACCAAGTTTTTGTAAACAACGGTCAGGACTTTCTACCAGTCGTTCAGTTTCGCGATGGTGGCAGTCTCCACTCGTTGGTCGCGAAGCCATTTGAGATCCGTTGTGTGAACATCCTCACCGTTGCAAAATGTCTTTTCCCGTTCTTTCAGGTTGCCGATTCGATAGAGATCGCATGTAACGAAATGTGGATTTACCGGTCGGCGTCACCCGCGTCTTTTCTGTTTGGTCAAATTTCAGTACGGCTGTACGTGATATTGCATTTGGCCCGTATGCCGCCGGGATTTGTTGGTGAATCCGTGTGCAGCTTAAACGTTTTGCCCACGAGAATCGTATTGCCCCTGATGTTTCAACTTTGGAGTCAGCTACAGTCACATTCTGTGATGCATTTCTCACCCGCGCCTCCGCAGAACTATGCATACTGGAAACCCGGACCATGTACTCTCTTCTGACAAAGCGCCACTCCCGTTGCGCAATGGTCTTGGTGTTGGAAATCCATATGTCTATGCGAAACAGTCATCGAAACAATTATGTAGAGGACTTCTTCCCGTATGAAGGATCGTCTTGAACGAACAGAATGAGTTCGTCCAATGCTAAAACAATTGGTGCACATTCGGTGGGACAGTGGTTCACGTCGCCACTGGAGCATCCACATTTAGGTTTCCCGTGATTCTCCTAAATCGCGTACATCAAATGTCGGACGATTCGTTTGAAGAGGACGCGATCGATGTTCTTCCCTATTTTTCCCCAGTCTGAGCGTCTACTCCATATTTAATAACCTCGTCGTCAATGGAACACTAAACTTTCAATCTTCTTCCTTCGTTCTTTCACAGGGGCACTCATCCGGACTGGTGAAGGAAATTGGCCATCATTTTTTTAGCGACCATCCCGGTGTCCGCCTTAGGCGATACAGGCAAATCACAGAAAACCTAAATTTGTATGCCTGGACAGGTATTTGAACCACCGCCTTCCCCGAATACGAATTTGCACCACCTTGCTCGGACATAACAATGAAAGATTATTTATCCTCAGTCAGAGATAAAGTTAGCATCGATGCATCCAGATTCTGGGTTGGTTGGTTTTGGGGAAGGAGACCAGACAGCGTGGTCATCGGTCTCATCGGATTAGGGAAGGATTGGGAAGGAAGTCGGCCGTGCCCTTTCAGAGGAACCATCCCGGCATTTGCCTGGAGTGATTTAGGGAAATCACGGAAAATATAAATCAGGATGGCCGGACGCGGGATTGAACCGTCGTCCTCCCGAATGCGAGTCCAGTGTCTAACCACTGCGCCACCCCGCTCGGTCCAGATTCTGGGGTCCCGGGTTGGATTTATGGCCGAGTCGGACATGTTGTTCGGTCTGGGGCTGAGTGTTTGTTTTGCATTAATCGTCTCATCTTCATTATAAACCACACAAGCCTCCGAAGTAGCGCCAAATAGGAAGACCTTCAGTAGGCTGCCAAATAACCCATATGGGGTCTGCCAGCCAATCGGGAGAGATGAAGGTATTGAAGTCATTAAAAATGGGCACAAGCTTGGGAAGGTGAAGGAAATCGATCGTGTCCTCTTCCGAGGAATCATCCATCATTTGCCTATTTGGGGAAACCCGAATCCGTACTGTCGGACGGGGATTACTCCCCCCCCCCCCCCCCCCCCCCCGCGGATAGCCGCCCGTGTAAACCAGACCGCTTCCAGGACGAGGAAGTGTGCCCGTCCAGGATCGACTCCGCCCGCCGGATCAACGACGAGGGGTCGGAGTGTCGGCCAGAGTGGATATGGGTTTCTTACGTCCCACTAGGTGAATACCGGGCTGCGTCCCATGTTCCGCTTCAGATACACGCTACGTAATTTACATAAAGTCATCGAGTGAAACAGAAGTAATATTTGGCGTTCCCCAAGGAAGTGCTATAGGCCCTCTACTACTCTTGATCTACGTAAATGACGTATGAGACAATCTGAGCAGTTCTCTTAGATTATTTCCAGATGATGTTGTCATTTAGCGTCTTGTAAACTCATCACATTACCAGAACCAATTGCAAAATGATTTAGACACTGATAGCGAAAACATTCTGTTCGCACCCCAGGGACAAATCAGACCTCGTACATAAGATTTAAGTGCTCGTACTTCTCGCGATTCATTCGAGAGTGGAACGGTGGAGAAATAGCTTGAGAATGGTACGATGAACGCTCTGCCAGGCACTTAATTGTGAATTGCAGACTTACCAAGTGGATGTAGACATAGATACGCAAATATTTAGACCAATCTCTAACACTTGCACGGAGACTTAACTCTATACGCAGGCAGATCGTGCAAACTGCTTCTGTCCTAGAGACTCTTATCCATCGTTCCTTTGTCTTCTCAAACACGCAGATCAGAATCAGAAAGGGGATTTGAACTGTAATCTCGCCGAATGCAAATCCATTTTACTATGAGCCACTTCGCTCGGAAGGATCACTTCACGAAATGTTGGCACAAACAGCCACCCGCTGTATGAAGTAATGACTACAATGAAAATTTGTGCCGGACCAGGATTCGAACCCGAATTTCCCGCTTTGCGTGAGTATCGCCTTAAACGCTTTGGACATCCGTGCACCGCTCACGGCCACACTAGATATCGCCGTTTCTGCGTCACAACTTGTACTAGTACACTTCTCATGTAATTCCCTTACAGTGGAGGACATTTTAACTGAAAGTTGCTGCCTGTTCAAAAAAATGGTTCAAATGGCTCTGAGCACAATGGGACTTAACTGCTGTGGTCATCAGTCCCCTAGAACTTAGAACTACTTAAACCTAACTAACCTAAGGTCATCACACGCATCCATGTCCGAGCAGGTTTCGAACCTGCGACCGTAGCGGTCGCGCGGTTCCAGACTGACGCGCCTAGAACCGCACGGCCACACCGGCCGGCGTTGAATAGGTTTTGGATAGCTTGATGGCGGGATGGCTGCAGAGTTATCATGAAAAGAAAGGAAGCTCTGTGGAAAACCGTCACCTCAATGCAGAGATCGTGAGAAATAGACTCCTCAGCTGGACACAGTCTAACCAAGAATGGTCCAATAATCCTATAGCGGCTTTCGTCCTATACCAGTTTAAGGCTAATGCCTTCTCCAACGCACAGCCTGCAGAAGTGAAAAGAAAGGGGAGACAAGGATGATCCGACTGTGGCTCCTTCAGCTCGAAGGTGAAAGCGCTGCACTGTGGAACGCTTCCATTTTCGTCGAATGTGCTCGCCGCGGCACTTCCCACGGCTGCAGGGCCTGGCTGGCGCAGCGTGCAGGTTGCAGCGCAGCGCGGCGCGGCGTCTTGTGCAGGCCCGGGACGGCGCCTTCCACCAAAACAAAGGAGGCCGCACAGTGGCGCGAGGCGCGTGCAGGCCCGACCGGCGTCTTGTGCAGAGGCGCGGCGCGGCGCGGCGCACAATGCGGCCCCGGGAGGGGCCACCGGTCAGGGCCGGGTCGGGTTTTCGGGTGCTGGGGTCGCAGGCGGGTCAGCCGCGCCTCGGACACGTGCACGCCGCCAGTGTGGACCAGGACCGCCGATCCGCGACGTCCGGCCACCGCCACCAGCCGGGCTGCGCCACGGGCCCCGCCGACCGCAATTCGGAATGCAGTAAGCCACACGTTCTAGTTAAATGGTGCAGTTGCAAACTTCCTAGAATGCCGTCATGTGTGACTCGGGAAAGTGCTATGTGACCGGTATTTCTCATACTGCTATCGCTCTAAATTTGTGTGTGGTCCTTGTTGTTGTTTATAGGGTGTGCTACCTCAGACAGAAGTGCTGCGAAATCACCGAGAACAAACTAATCGTCACTTGAAGTATCGACTGGTACTTAATACTCGTTGTTTACATGGTGATTCCGTGACGGCGTTACAAACCTTCAGGTTTGGTGGGGCAGGGTAAATATATCAACTTGAGGTAAGGGATCCAGGTCAGGAAACGACTGAGTCAAAAGTTATAAGCAAATATCATTCTGATAACTCCGGTAGTGCAATACATTTACCGATACTATTGTTACTAAGTTGTAGGATAGGCAATTTTTAGGGGTGATAGAATCGACCAAAACAAGAAAAAAAACTGTGCGGTTGGCCCCGGCGGAGGTTCGAGTCCTCCCTCGGGCATGGGTATGTGTGTTTATCCTTAGGATAATTTAGGTTAAGTAGTGTGTAAGCTTAGGGACTGATGACCCAAGCAGTTAAGTCCCATGAGCGGGGTGGCAGGGCGGTTCTAGGCACTACAGTCTGGAAGCGCGCAACCGCTACAGCGCAGGTTCGAATCCTGCCTCGGGCATGAATGTGTGTGATGTCCTTAGGTAGGTTTAAGTAGTTCTAAGTTCTAGGGGACTGATGACCCCAGAAGTTAAGTCCCATAGTGCTCAGAGCCATTTTTTTGGAGCCAAACCATAAGATTTCACACACATTTGAACATTTTTGAACAAGCACTTGTTCATCTTCTCCGCACATAACTCTTAAGTTATTTTAGAGCCCCAATTTACTGGTCCTTTTTCTTATTTGCGATGCGTACGACCTCCTCCAAAAACATGGAAACCAAAGAACTTGCAGTAGAAGAGGTGTGTTTCCCAGTATCGAAGATGAACAAGTGCACATAGCTTTCAAGATATGCATTTTACAGCTCATGTTTACTAGACAGTTTTTTCCTGTTTTTGTCCATAACTGTACCGCTACATGTATTCCACTGTCAGAGGTATCGCTTAACATTCGATTCTGCCGTTTCCATACCTGGTACCTTTATCTCAAATTGATACAGTTACCCTTCTCCATCATCCCCGAAAGTCTGTAATATCATCACGAAATCCCCCTGCATAAATGCAATGTAAGGTGAAGAGCCAAACGAGAAGATCTGTATTGAACGCACCTTATGTGTACGGGACTCTAGTGCGACATGTACGCTGTTGTGCAGCTCGCTGGCTGATTAAGACATGAGCCCTACCGGATTTGGAAAATGTCGGCAGAAGGGGAGAGTTACGACAGATTCGACTGGGTGATGTACGCGTGGATAGATCTGCTAATCAGAACACTGATCGCAATGGGAAAGCATCTGAGCTGTGATCCTGATCCGAGAAATGTGGCCGGCGGTTCTAGGCGCTACAGTCTGGAACCGCGCGACCGCTACGATGGCAGGTTCGAATCCTGCCTCGGGTATGGATGTGTGTGAGGTCCTTAAGTTACTTAGGCTTAAGTAGTTCTAAGTCTAGGGGACTGATAACCTCAGATGTTAATTCGCATAGTAATTAGAGCCATTCGAAATTTGGTGAAATCTGTAGTAAGATCTGCGTGATCTCTGAGTAACACCAACTCGGCACTTGTGAAGGGAGAAACTTCAGTAAGATACATTGCATCAGAAACTTATAGTAGAGATTTCCAAAGATGACGGGAAATTTCTCTCTGAGAGGTGTCTAAGTACTTATTTAATTGGATGGAAGTAACTGTAATATATAAAGGTATTCCGAAACAGTCTGAAAAGCTTCTAAGGGTTGGTTGTGCTGACAAACAATTGTTTAAAAAAAATTCTATCCGTTGCGCCGTTCCCGAGTTAAGTGGCATTGAAGTTAACCAGCCAGGCCGTTGCACGTGCCAATTCAGGCGGCCCACCAGATACAACCAGCTTCTGTTGTCATAAAGTCTTTGATAGCGCACGACGCTACATGGTTTTGCCTCGGGTTCGATCCTTACTATCGTCCCTTGTCCAATTTTTGTGTCGCTCTCTTGCTTGGTTTTAGGAAACCAAACGAAAAACAATTTTGGTGACACCTTCACTGGCGGGCCGACTTCAGTGCTAAACGGCGCAAAGTAGCGAATTTTTGTCTTAACGGTTATTTCTCAGCACAACCTATCCTACAACACCGTTACAAGCTTTTCAGACTGTTTCTGACCAACCTGTATTGTTGGGCATGGCCTCTGGTGGAAATACGAAGGAGACGTAAACTTTCTTGAAAACTACTCGACGCGTAAATACAGACGTGCTTTCGAAAATAAAGTGGGCGTTTGGAATGATGAAGTCCACTTCACGAGTATTTTAAAGCATACAACACTTACTCTAGTTTTATTCGGTTCAACGCTAAATTTACCCATCTACAAATTACAACTACGATGTCGGCACCTGCTTAGTGCCAACGCTGTCGTTTCTAGACAGTGCGGTATTTGTGCTCCATTTAGAATGTCAGTCTAAGTTAACACTTTTCGAATGTTCGTGTGCTGTGGATCGAAGTCTCTGCGTTACGTTGAACATTTTACTGTCTACTCGAAGTAGATAGATCGAGATGTTGTAGAGTTCTCGGAACGTTTCAGGCAGATTCCGGTAATATGTGAGCGAGTAAGCAGAGTTCCTATTGGTAAAAAGCTACGGATGTATTTCTAGTTCTGGTTTCTGCATTTCAGCGGATGAAACTTTCCGAAAACAGTGATTTGAAGAGCCGAATGTGAATATATAATTATTTTACTGTCTGGGAAATACTACTTCAGAAATAAGTGGTCCGATCAAGTATACAGTTGGTCTTACGGTTTGAGTGTAAGGAAGAATGTCACTGATTTCTTCAATATGAAATAGTGCTATTGCTGAAGTCTTAGGTGTTTTAGTCTATTCTGAAACATTCCAAGTTACACTGCTACATAGTAGTAAGTAATATCAGTGCGGTATCTACATTTTTTGTAAACGTGACAACCCAACGCAAATTAAGGGCTGATCGGTTTGTATTAATGAACACCAAGTCTACATCACTCCATTATGACATTACTAAAAGCTTTGTCAGCGTTATTTTTCAAAAACTGTCTTTACCCTGTAGTATAAAGGTGCAAAGTATCCAATACGTTCTGTTATATGACTAGTATAGTTACAAATATTATGTTTCCAACACCAATGTCAACTTTCCAACAACAACAAAAATGATTTCGGATGTGGATGTGTCTTTCTCAGATCTCAGCGTAAATATTTTGAATGGAACGCTTCATTCCATAAAGTTACTGAAACTGTTTCAAGAAATCTGATGCCAGTTAACTCGGTCACTGTTTAAAAACCAGCACATTCTAGGAACAGGAACAGCAATTATGCTGGTAGTCAGTAGCCTTGTCATTTGTAAACCTTCATTGTTTTGAATGACTATATTTGAGTAAGTAAACATTACCAATAGCGCAGCTTGTCAGTTTTTTTTAACAATTTGTGCTTTTATTTTTACACTCAGTTTCCAGAAGTATGAATAAGAAACAAAAATTAGTGCCTTTGAGAGGTAACTGTAAGAAGCGAAAAAAATCTATTGTGGCTGTTTAATCTGCATTATATCACTCAACACCTTAAATTCATAAAGTAGTTTATTATTTTGCCTAAATTGTTTTCAATTTACCATTAGTCTTTCAGTTATTACCAGCGCTCTTCATATTCTCCACACAAAATACTGTGATCCATTCAACACGTTTCTACGTAATTTTATTTAAATCTTCACTGTGCATCATGACATCGCTGTAGATGTTCTCGCAATGTTGTTGCTCCTATTTTGTCTCTCTTAATTTCTGGCACCCATATATAATTGATTACGTTCTCACAGTTCTTACGAAACAGAAGATTTATTGATTCATCATAAACAGACAATGTCATGTCACTCTCAGAAAGGCCTGCAGAGGTTCGTACTGTTCTTCTCAAGTATAATATTTCTCTGATAATCGGACGAGTTACCTTTTGAACCTCTGTTCGTAGCGATGTTTGTCACATCAGTTCGTTCATGACTTGCTACTTAATGTTTCACAAATATTTCTTCACTGAAAATGTCCTGTAGTGCTACATACCTCAGAACACCAAAGCAGTGTTCTTCAGGAAATGGAGCCTCTTGCATAGATGGTCCGGATTTAATGAGAGGCATGCGCAACACCGTATGATCCTTTCGCCGTCACTGCTTAGTATTTGACCACAGTAATCTCGTTCAACCTCTGTTATTAATTAATTTGCTTCTAATATGAATACTGTAAACATTAAACCTAGTATTCGTTTTCAGAACAATGGCATTCGAGTTATGATGCAATCATACCATTTCCGATTCTATATACTTGTTCATTTTTATTATTATAATATAATTTTTAAAGATACATGACAATAAGTGAATGTGTTGTATAGATACTTCTGTAGAATTTCGCTATCAGAAATCCACTTACCTTAACAGACTCCTCAGATCAATAATGGTGCTTAAAATTTAAATTGTGATGAACTTGATATATATACCTGTTTGTGATTCTGATGCTAAGACTGACTTTTTCTCCCTTATTTGTAGGACATCCTTATTATTTTCTCCCTTATTTGAAAATTCCGATAGGGATTCCGTCAAAAATTTTTACTTCTGGTTACAGATATTGTGAGGTTACGTCAGCGGAAAATCACAAGTAGGAAACCGACGCAATATGTAACGTCACCACATTATTCACAAGTCAGATCTATATGCGTATTTAAAAATAATGACTGAGGTAAAATCGGAAATGCCTCTTGTGGTGTTACGTTTACAGTAAAGAATCTCACAGAACAAACTCCACTTTGAGTAAACTATAGACTGTAACTTTACAGCTCCGAAAAAGCAACTACGGTACTTTCTGTTTCAGTTCAGCATGACATAACACCTGCTAGTGTTTACATGACACTCGCCTTGGCAGAATGTATTTTCCCGTACCGTTTATGCGTGCCGAATAAACAGCAGTTTCAAACAATTTCTGTATTTCCACTGTATCTTAATTTGGAATCAGCAACTGAAAAACATATCCTGAATAATGCTTTATGTTTTCGATTTGAACCATAGAAAATAGTTCTTCAGTGCTACAGAATAAGTCCATTACAGGTGAAAAAGCAGCTGAGAACTGCCAAAGATGAGGAAATAATTGTGATATGATAGGTGACGTCACTGAAGAAAGCACATTGGAATATCGGCTTCTGGGTCCTTTTGTCTTGAAATGTTAGTCCAGATTTCGTCCGGAGAAATCCATGCCATTATAGCAGTGACAGAGTATGAAATCGAATGTTGTGGACCATTCTCTTCTCTACTTTCGATGAAAGTTTCTTCTCCCATTACCTAAGCGTCACTGACACGAACAACTGTACCTAAGAGAGTTCAAGATGTCTTTTTTAATTCCTAAAAAAAGTATAATGAGTTCATTAGGACACAGAACAATTTTCGTGTAGGCTATGAAAATCGTCAGCGCTATTAGATAGCGGAGTGTAAAGGACCTGTTACCTCGAAATATTTGCAGACTCTTCTAGCCGGGATTCATTCCAAATTTTTAAGTTGATTGTCTCGGTGAACCAGAGGATAAACAAAATTAATGGGAAGATGGGCATATCACAATATTATTTTTTAGTTTATTTTACATGTGAATTGTCCTGTGTAACAAGTCGCAATGAAATGAGAACCTGAATAGATCTGAAAAAAGGCAGATTCATGGAACGTTACAGTGGAGCATCTGTTACTATATACTAAAAAAACAACTGAACTAGAAATATGGGTCGCATAGGTCTGTAAAAAATTAATATGCTCTAATGAGTTGCCTTCCAGATAGAGTCTGAGAAAAAATTTTAAGGGGCAATATCTCAGACGATCAGTGCGTCCTATGCTGCAGCTGTCATTATCTAGAGCGTAATGCTGTTTCAACACACATTATCAGATCTGCTCAATCACAGTTTGCACAATAAACAAAAAATCAAAATGCTCACCGGACTGCATTAAGGTTATAAACCTCTGCTTAAGGCATATACCATTGTAAGTAATAAATGGGAGGTACTCAGTTGTTGCCACGAGGCATAGTGCGCCATGATCCACATCCCACATCAGTCTAAACTTCCCGGCAATCCTGGTGCTCTTATATTTTATATTCAGAAATGTTAGCCCCTTATTTACGGGAGCAGATTGTTTGAAGTCTATGACAAAATAATTAAATTTTGTTTCGTTTGTGTCAACGTGTAGAAACTGCACAGGAAGAAGCTGAACTTACAATCTGTATTCATCAGTCATCTGAGACCAATATGATACTGTCTACTGTCCGATGCAGAGGCTAAAGTAAAACTTGGAGTTCATTCCATTCCTACATTGCAACTACGATGTTTCACGAAAACTGGGCTGGACACTGTTCACTCCGCGTGAGATGGGGCGATGGAAGGGACAAAGAACCTCTTCAGGTAGACGATAATATCAAATTTCCAGTCATATGTGATAAGATTATTTTACTGAAGTCGAATGCCTGGATGTTTCTTTCGATAGGGTCATAGTTGATTTCCTATATCCTTTTCAGTGGGGTAACGTTACGCCTCTCAAACTATCGACAGCGATATTATACTAAGTTATCAACCCTTCGGTAGGTTAAAGGGGCACATATGTCCCATGAAAGTAATTCATGTTTTTGAACTGCCTGTTGCTTCCATTAGCGAGAAGCTTCGGAATCCGGAGAAAAATATCACGGACCATATCCTGCATAATAGAGAAGGCTGAGAGCGATCAGGTACTCTGAGTTTGTTTATAGCTGGTACAGTGTACCTGTTATACGGAAATGGAAACAAATCGCCATCTACTCATTTCCAAAAAGATCTTAAGTGAGTAACTGTGCTGTCATATATAGTACAAACATTATTTCAACTTTTATTACTTCTTAGTAATTATGTTGGTTTGGATATCATTTCTAGTTAGTGAGGCGCATATCTCCCAGTAAATTTAACAGAATGTAAAAAAAAGTCTGACAACTGATACGTCGAATAAATCCTCAAATTTTATGCTCAGAATTCATATGTGACGAGTCACTGCTTTCTGTCATGAGTACAAATATGTGTTGCTGCTGATTCGTTATACTTTTTCGCTGTCATGAGTGCAAATATGTTTTGCTACTGTTTACTTATACGTTTTCGTATTTTGTATCCTGACAAAGTCCCTCTGCAAATAAAAATTACGCATTGAAAATTCTAAGCTTCAACGACAATTTGGACTAAGCCAGATTCGTGGAACCCATACGTCCCATGTCACTGATTTTCGAAATCGGTCAACTTTAAGAAATTGTTACTTAAAGTGTAATGCTGGTTGGGATGAAAGACCGTTTCTGCCCTTTTATTTTTCAGGTAAGTGAAAAATGTGCTTTAGGCGCGAAATGTTTAATACCCCTTCCGTCTGAGGTGACCTCAACGAGAAAAAATAGTAACCATTCAAATAGGTATTCCTTGTTTGTTGTTTAGTTACGGTTCCATACCGTCGTCGTTCTTCTTCAGTTGACTGAACTTTCAAGTGACAAACACTTGAAGTCTCCTCAAAATTACATATCGCTAGTTATTAGTGAGGAAACATTTGTCTAAAGAGATGCGTAAAGATGAAACACTTGCACATTTCATATCTTATATTAAAAAAGTGAAAATATTCTTAAAAATGTGGAAAAACGAAAAATAAAATCACGTATCTCTGACCTATGCATTCAGATCGCACCTGCTGTGACTCTGGATACGGATAGCACTGAAACACCATAACAAATACTGCAGTATTCACTTGTTCTAATTCTGTAAAATAGCACGGTACCCGTAAAAACGCGTGATAAGTAAAAACTGACATCAAGTGATGCGCTTTGTAAATAGCAGAAGCATCCTCTGAAACCGATGTAAGTTGGTACGACAGACAATAATTTGAGTATTGAGTATACAATGCAGGCTTTCACGGCTGACACTGTTATACTTGGTGACATTTTGGAAATAAAGATTCGGAAATTCGTGGTAAGGTCTTACGGGACCAAACTGCTGAGGTCATCGGTCCCTAAGCTTACACACTACTTAATCTGGCTTAAATTAACTTACGCTAAGGACAACACACACACCCATGCCCGAGGAAGGACTCGAACCTCCGATTGGGGGAGCAGCGTGGACCGTGACAAGGCGCCCTAGACCGCGCGGCTACCCCGCGCTGCCGTGACATTTTATTTCTGAGACACATGCGACAGGTCTTAGGAGCATTGGTCTGCCTTTCCCGGTGCCGAAAACATCGTCACCACCTGTGAAGACGCGTATTTATATTCTCCGATACGTACTGCTTCAGAAACCGATACATTCAAGTTTTTATTAACACATATAATCAGCAAACGTCTGAGAATCTACCTCCCCCTTTCCGGGTCTTCTGACGACTTCTTCCGCAGCACGAGATAGGATACGATGTGGAACATATCGGCACTAATACAACATCTATCCTGGAAGCTAGACAGAATTGAAAAAAACTGGATTTACTTTTATTTTGTGCTACCTGAAACTGTCTCGTAATTTGTATAAATTCTGTCCTATTTTAGTTACAGCGTCAGACTGGCGATTGAGTGTCTCGGAGAAACTGTATTAAATTACATAAAATGGATGGTATTGTCATTATTAGGTAGGCAAATGATGGAATTCGATTTGGTTTTTTTGCTTTGTTGTTGTTTTCTTCAATCCGACAACCGGTATTATGCACCTCTCCACGGTAGTCTGTCGTGTACAATCACCTTCATCCCGGAATAACTGTTACAACCTACATCCATTTCGACCTGCTCACTCCGTTGAAGCGTTGGTCACCATCTATAATTTTCGCCCCCACAGTCTATCCAAATTGGTTCAAATGGCTCTGAGCATTATGGGACTTAACATCTGATGTCATCAGTCCCCTAGAACTGAGAACTACTTAAACCTAACCAACCTAAGGACATCATACACATCCATGCCCGAGGCAGGATTCGAACTTGCGACCGTAGCAGGAGCGCGGTTTCAGACTGAAGCGCCTAGAACCGCTCGGTCACCGCGGCCGGCGACACTCTATCCATTACCAATGTAATGATTCCTTGATGACTCAGAGTGTATCGCATTGACCGACAGCATTGTGCCACATATTTCTTTTTTCTCTAGCTTGCTTGAGTACTTCCTCATTAGTCGTTCAATCTACCCATCGAATCTACAGGATTCTCCTGTAGCATCACATTCCAAAAGCATCTATTCTCTTTTTACCCTTACTATTTATCGCGCTCATATTTCACTTCTGTACAAGGAACACGCCAGACAAATACCTTTAGAAAATACTTCCTAACACATAGATTCATATTCAACGTTACCAAATTTCTCTTCGTCAGTAACAATTTTGTTGCTATTTTTAGTCTGCATTTTATATTCTCTCTATATTGGCCTGGCCATCATCAGTCACTTTTCGGCCCAAATAATAAAACTCAGTTGGTTCTTTCAGTGTCTCATTTCGTAGTCTAATTACATCATTGCTTTATTTACTTGCACTGTCTTCCATTACTGTTGTTTTACTTTTATTGATCTTTGTCTCATATCCTTCCTTTAAGACAGTATCGACTGCCGACTCTGACAGAATTGCAATATCTCCCTTAACATTTATTTCTTTTCCAGATTTCTCCTTGCTTTCTTCAGAGCTTTCTCAGTGTACAGAATATCATTGGAGATCGTCTTCAACCCTGCCTCACTCCTTTCTCAACTACTGCATCTACTTCTACATCTGTACTTCGCAAGCACCGTTTCTATGTGTGATGGAGGGTTCTTTGTGTACCGTGCATGGTTAGCGGGATGATGCAGTGTCGGTAAGCCTCCGTCTGGTTTAGAATCTCCCTAATTTAATCTTCGTGCTCTTTTCACGAGAGTTACGTAGGAGGAAGGATAGTATTGGTTGACTGTTATTGGAATGTAGGCTCCCGAACACTTAAAAGTAGATCATACCGTGATTCAGAAGGCTTCTCCTGCAGCGTCTGCCACTGGAGTTCACTAAGTATCTCCCTAACGCTTTCGCGTTTACTAAATGAAATGACGCTCTTCTTTGGAACTTCACTACTTCCTCTATCAGTTCTGTCTGGTACACCCCAATATGAAGAGCAGTATTCAAGCATTGGTCGAACGAGTTTCCCTCTCTTAACCTCACCAGGAATTCGAATAGTACAGAATGTTATGGAAAAGCGCAGCATATTGTTGCCCTGACAGCCATTGATATCGACATTGATGAGACATGAAAATCCAAATGTCCAGGACACCGTTCTGTGCACCTTTACAGGGCGGAGTGAGAGGTGGCCGAACGCCTTATTAAAAACGCAGAAATATACATTTGTCATATTCGAGAACCTTTATTGATTCATCTGGCTTCGTGCCAAGCAATTCCCCGGTCAGTGAGAAACAGCGCGTCCAGTCTACGCAAGTGGCCGACGTTATGGCAACCGCTTGAGGCGGCGGTTACTGCGACTAGGCGACACTTACTCGGCCCAAAATATATTTTCGCTGTTCGCGGCCTCGAGCCTCCCGACAACTTTATTCAGACGCGGCGGCCTAATAACGAGTGCAAAGGAGTGTGGGAGTGCATTCTCCGCAGAGTATATATCTTATTTAGAGGGCGCGGCTGCGTTTCTTAACTGCCCGTCGCCATAAATCAGCCGACTCCGCCGGCGGCCAGCTCGTTATATTTACACAATCTTAAGTGCGCGCTTTTTTCTCTCTGACGTAATAATTTAGCAAGTCCAGTTCAACGGTATGGAAATATATTACATATCCGCGAGATTTATGACATGGCAAGGCGTATATGAATATATAGCAGAGGAGAGGCGGCCCGCTATCTTGCGCGCAGCCGGCTCTGCGCCGCGGCGGCGGCGGCGCCGCTCCTCGCGTATATATAAAAAAGAGGCTTTCCCAGCAGAAAGAAATGTGGGTGAGAGTATGTGTCCGCGAGGGAGACGGAGAGGTGGCGGCAGAGGGCGCGAGAGAGAGACGGCGCGCGCGCGCGGGGCGCGAAAAACCAAAAAGGAGAAAAGAAAGGAGAGAGAGCGTCGGAGCAAGAGGAGATGAGCAGATAATTAGGAGCCGCTAGTCTGTCGCCCTCTAATTGGATCAACACTTGTTGTTGCCGGTCAATCAGCGGACGGTGTGCAATGCGTTATTAGTGGCATGTTTGATTAATCGCCTCGCGCGGCGGAGGGGATTAAAAAAAAAAGGGAAAAAGGAGCGTGAGAGAGCGGCGCAGAACAGCGCGGCGGGGGAAAAAAAAGAGGAAAAGCGGAGAGGGAGATATTGTCCCTTTCGGGATCGATTCCATTGGTTTTTTAAAAGCCGTTTTAAAGGCTTTGTGGAGCTTTATACCGCCAGTCGTTTGCTGTCTATTGGAGCAATAAAAACATCAGCGGACTGCCCGCGGTTATAGATATTGTGAAATTCAACGCTTCCCGGCCTTTTAGCAGATCCCCGCTTTTACCTTCCACTTGTAATTGACTGTAACGGCTTTAAATGGCGTGACTCTCTGTCCGAACCAATTAATAAATAGACTCTGCGGCGTGCGTATGGGGAGGGGAAAAATCGGTCGAGGCGCCAGCGAAAAACTAATTATACAACCAATTACAACGGATTTGGCACACCGAGCATCGGTCGTTTTATGATAAACATCACACGAGTGCAAGCGCCTCGCTTGCTTTTACAGTTACTTTGCTTGCATGTTTAGATTGTTCTTTCGCCTCACTAATAAATGCATAAAACTTTTATTATTTCCCTGTTTTTTCTCATTTATAGACAAGCAGACTATTAATAACTCAGTCTGCTACTAATATTTTTCAACAATATAAGAAATCAAACTGTTTCCTACTAAATGCACCTATTAACCTCGTTACTTTCATTTACTACATATACGCCAGCGACTCCATTAATATAAGGCAACTGAGAAGGATCAGTGATCAATGATTGAACAAAATCGTCTCTTGTTACAGACGACGATATTTAGGAACGTTTGTAATTATTTTGATTGATCAAATTTCGACTTGAGTGCCTGGATGGGAGCGTCGGTATGGTACGCTGCTTGTGTCTTGGAGACTGAACTATACCTGAGGGCTATTCATGTTCTCATTTCGTCTGTCACAAGGGAATTGGCTGTTTTTCGATTCCAGTAACATCAAATTGCTTATCAACATGATGTTTCGCTTTTCCTTTTTTAAAAACAGATGTATGCAGCTCAACGGAATCAGCACATTTTCGGATTTCTGTAACATGAAAGCGCTTAAGGATAGAACCTTTAAGTTTTTCCTTCACTTTTTAACAGATTCACAGAGTAGTTCAAGAACGATCTGAGTAATCATATGTTGCTTAGCATAAGCAGGGCTACGTGACAACAAGCAGAAAAATAATATTTACTTAGGATGTAAAGAGGGATCGCAGAAGAGAATTATTACATAAAGTGTCAGGATATGAGCTGCATATCAATGACTTGTTTTCACGATATTCTAAGAAGCGATCTTACGATCATTTATTCCTCGTCAAAGTATTCTGGTAACAATACTTCAACTCAGTTGAAAGTGGGTGGAACATTCACAGCGGAAACATTTCGTAAGAACTCTATAAAGGCACACCTCATTGTAGAAATTTGGTTGAACAGTCTTAAAATTTAAGACACTCGCAAGAAATCGTATTCTTTGTTCCAGATATTTTAGAATAATGCCAGCTGGAACTAAGCAACTGGTATCACAATTTAAATAACTCAAAAGTCCAGGCCGACATTCTTTTTTATTAATAGATAAACTGATTCGTTGTACTGACTATCATCAGAGCACTTCTTAAAAATCCACCAGCATAATGCAGCCAATGAGCGAAATTTTCGTATGTTAAAGGTACACGTGCTACAATTAAAGCATATCTCAGAACTGGTTGCTGATGGTGGCCAATGCATTGGTAATCATAGCATTTCTTTTATTTACATTCTTAATTTTTCCTGTATTACTTCGTCGTATTTGTATGAAAGTTCACAGCATCTCTGCCAGCAGATCATTTTCGAAATTAGATTATTTCTTTCCCTCATCTCTGAAGCCAGGGTAATAATCGAAAGACGCAGAAAAAATAGATGCATTCAAAGAGTATCGTGCATTTGGTCTTTTATCGCTCTAGGAGCCTTCATTGTCAAAGGAGGCTGGGTCCACGGGCCATGTTCCTTGCAGAGCACCACTGTCGGCTGCAGATGTTGTTCGATCTGACAACAGGGCGAGCCGAGAGCCTCAGCAACGCCGGATTCGATCTGCGGCCGCGTCTGACGTGGCCACGGCGCCCCAGGGAGATGGCAATGGGGGGGAGGGGGGGGAGGAGGTCTGGGGTACGCGCCGGGATTAAAGAACTGCGCGAGGAACGTTAATTAGACGTCATTAGGTTTCTAAATTTAAAACGGCAAGTCGGAAAAAAAATGCTTCAGCTTCTCCCCCGACATAATTTATTGAACTGTGCAAACGTAGGCTGCTAGTACAAGTGGTGAGCGAATTATCTGCTTGCATTTAAAGCAGCAGTAATCTTATCGACTATTTCTCCGAGGTTTGTCTTACGTAGGACGCCTCCGATTGGCTTAGCTTTCGCCCTATCAGAGCGGCCCTCGCCAGCAGCCATCATGCGTACAAAGTCTGAAATTAAGATAAACCACGGGCAGGGAGAGGGGTCGGAACTTTCGCAATAATTATAGCAGCGCGTCTAACGTGTATACAGCGCGCTGGTAATCAAAGGTTCCTTCCTAATAGCGGTTTCTCCATTTTAAGCCCCCCGCGCTCGCTCGTAATTTTTAAAATACGTCTTTAATCTAATAAATTGAAAATTTGTTAGTTCCTTAATTTGGTTATTTACTGCGTGAATTACACACTATCTGGGAAGAGCATTTAGATTTTGGTGTCATTTTTGTTGATGTGCCTTATTTCTGGGATGTGTTAACTGTTCTCGTTTCTTTTTGTTTAATTACTGAAACAGAAGAAGAGAGAACCACGTCAAGTGCGCATGTGGTTTCCGTTTCAACACTCTTGCGGAGTAATAGGCCGTATATAAGCTTTATGGCTTCCCTTAGGCGTAACCTTTGTTGAAATTTCTGCATACACAAAAAGGAAACAAAGTAAGAGGGAGGGTGGAGAATTGTCGTGTCATCGATATTGACACTGGCCTTATTCACTGGCATTCGATTCTTTAAAAATGCCATATAAAGTAGGGAACCGTCACATTTAGTTCCACACACAACATTACATCCCTCTACATTTGCTGCTGTCGGTTAAGCACGTAAACAAGTATAAAACGGGTCAAATGACTTGTTGGAGCTAAAGAAAAAAGTGGTCATATTAGTCCAATATTATCGATAATCCTTCAATATTTTACAAATGTTCCCGCCGGTACTCCCCGCATTTCCCCATTTGCTATTCGTGTGTATATCATTAAATACACTCCATTAATCTGTCCACAGTTTTAGCACTGGTTTTCCTCTAATACTTCTTCGTTCCGTATTCATCTGTTACCCTATCTCAGTGACAGTTGTGTAAAAGAAATCTAAATTTGCAAAGATATTTCAGAGAACCCTGTAAGTAGTAATCCTTGACACTTGTGTCTAGTTATTTATTTTAGTTGTTTTGAGGGAGCATGATCTACCGTAATTTATCTCTTCCGTTGGCGCACTTGATACAGAAAGAGTTCTCAATAACAGAAGTTGGAGATTTCCGTTTTCATGTTTCCTACTCTAACCTATACAACTTCTTTTGTCAGCACAGTACCTTTCCGAGGGTATCCTGGCAACATATTCGTGGAACGTGTTCTTTCTTCTGATATTTTCCACAAAATATTCTCATTACTATCTTATCTAGCAGCACTTCGTTTGCTGTCAGTCTGTGCACTGAATTTTGAACACCCTTTTTTTGAGTAGCGGATTCCAATTTTTTTCCTGTATTCCAGTAATCCTGGATCAGAATAACAAAGTCGCTGACAGATAGTTGTTTACAGGAACGATATCACAGCAACAGCCAAACAGAGCACACTTTTGCGGAGTAATAGGCCGTATATAAGCCCTTTAGCTTCCGCTAGACGTAATCTTTGCTGAAAGTTCTGCATGCACACAAAGAAGACCGGTTCAAATGGTTCAGATGGCTCTGAGCACAATGGGACTTAACATCTGAAGTCATCAGTCTCCTAGAACATAGAACTACTTAAACCTAACTAACCTAAGGACATCACATACATCCATGCCCGAGGCAGGATTCGAATCTGCGACCGTAGCAGTGGCGCGGTTCTGGACTGAAGCGCCTAGAACCGCTCGGCCACCGCGGCCGGCTAAGGAGACCGGGTAAGTGTGCGTAGCTGACATATCATTCTGGTTCCTCAGTTGCCAGTAATAGTTAGCTGCGTACGACAATTGCGGTCTGTAACATAATTGTTCTGATTCGTTCATGCTTTGTTTCTCTGTGTCGTAATTATTTATTTATTTTACGGAATGTGTGAAGTTAACTGTAAATGGCTTAGTAACGTGACAAAACTATTACGATCCTGCAAAGTGAAATCCGTACTGCACGTTAATGGGGAATGTATGAATGTACTCATTACGGAACTGCACAACTGCGCGCAAAGGCGAACCGACATCATCCCCATTTTCCACTTCCAACTGTCAATAACTTTTCTATTCTGATCGTAGTTTATTTTTACTTCATTCTGCTTTGTGCTTCCATAACGTATCCGTAGTATTCAAAATAATGGTTGAGCCCTCTAGCTTCTTTTTATCGAGAGCGCACTTATTTAAGTCGGCGTTTTATGTCTTCCGTGCATCAGTGGAGAAGACTAGCGAAACGTTTGCACCCCGGTATTTCCTGTCTTAACCCGCCAGCTGAATAAGGATATTAGCCACTTGAAGAAGTCATCGAGTTTATCTGTAACACCTAGTTCCTTGTGGAGCGCTACTCCAGAGAAACCAGTTTAAGGACTAAGCATGCAAGACCGGACCGCTTGGCCACCCGGCCTGCCGCGGCGCGTGCCGACGGCCTCTGTGCGTGTGCCGGCCGGACGGCATAGCGGAGCGCGCTGCGCTGGTTGCCGGCTATCAGGGGCCGTGGCGGCCGCACCGCTGCGCGCTCGCAGCCTAAAAGAAACGACAGCGAAGACCAGTGAGCCTGCCAAAAATAATTTCATTAGCCTGCAATATTCACAATACTTCATTAGACCAAATGCGAAATAAAATGTCTTTTTTATCCTTATGTGTCTCGTAGAACTTAAGGAACGACTTCAGACGCCTGCTGTCGAGACGATACAGATATCGCTACGTTTTTTTATGCAAACAGCCACAAGTAGCTCATAAAATGATTACTTTTTATTTTTCAGAATATGTATTGATTAAGAAAAGTCAGTAACATAATAACTCTCAGTTTCAGAACAGAAATCGTAGCTTAAATTGCATTACGTATTTTTTCTCGGTTTAAATTAATGCAAATTAACACCAGAGACGAAATTTTACTGTTCGAACAGAACATCCTTCACTAAACACCATTCACTAATCTGAAGAATCTACTGAATAATATATTTACCCTGCAAGTATTTCCTTTACATATCAAAACCACATATGTTAATACAATGAGAAAAAATAGAGTGCAAACACAGTATTTTATTTATTTTCGTAATTCTGGTAAT
This sequence comes from Schistocerca serialis cubense, assembly GCF_023864345.2. Classification (NCBI taxonomy): domain Eukaryota; kingdom Metazoa; phylum Arthropoda; class Insecta; order Orthoptera; family Acrididae; genus Schistocerca; species Schistocerca serialis. The sequence goes on from NC_064638.1 coordinate 414,997,157, forward strand.
GACTGTACTTTTAAATAAGAACTCTATGACTACAAATTTACGTTTGTTGTAGAAATGACGCAGAATTTTGTTCCCTTTCTTCTATTTATCTGTAAACGCAGCATGTGAAATATTCGCCAAAAATTATAATATGTGACTTAGTAACAACGTCTCAATGTGCGATTTGTCCGAGGAAAAATTATGAAATGTTCTTATGTAGGACCGGTATATGTAGGAGTAAGGTAGCTATCTTCAGATACTCGTCGCTTTACTGGACTAGCCTGTGATTTACGCATGGATAAATAATTATTGTTTTGTAACACTGAGTCTAATATATTATTTATATTTCTATGTAGTGATGTGTAAGATTAGAATGATTTGTATCATACAATTTATGATATTCATGTTTCCATTTCGTTCTTTAAACTGTTATAATAAGCTAAAACTTTCAGGTAACCAGCAAATGATACTCAGTTAAATGAATGTTTTAACTTTAAATTTATTATCTATGAAATAAGACTATCTGAAATCTATAGCTTCTCTTACCTCTTTCCCTTCTTTTCCAAGTTTCTTTCCCCTTCACCTAGTGCGTCCTTTCGTTTATATTTGCTCTTTACTTATGTTACATTTGGCGTCATGTGAGTGGCATTTACCTTTTATTTTCTTTTTCTTGAATATCATTTACTTACATATAATCTTGTTTGATTTGTGTATTCTGAGCTGTCGTTATTTTCTTTTCCAGTAAATAACATATTCTCATTTTGTCAATCTGACCTCTTTAAGATACAAACTTCGTTGGTAATATGACGTGTTTTGCACCTAGTATTAGTTATCATTTGCTGTTTATATTGGCGTGTCATATATCTAGCAGTTCTCCCTGCAGTTAAATACCGTCTTATGCGCTCAGCGTGGCCACTTCTGTAACAATCAGCTCTTCAGCTGTCCTCATAAATGTAACTTGCTCTTTTCTAGCCTGCTCATGAAGGGAATTTGGAATTACTAGAAATCGGAGATGTATCTCTATACAGTATCATAGTATGCTTCAGTCACAAAAATAAACAAGCATTATGCAGCTAAATTCAAAATATAGCAGCTTTGGGTTTGCCTTTCTTTCTAATATTTCGTAAGCCATTTGCTTGCGGAACATTATATTTCAAACTCTACACAAACTGTGATTTCAATGCAGACATAGCTTTACAGAGCATCTATCCAGTTTTATGCTATTATTCACTGATACATGCTCCATATTTAACGTTGCAATATTGCTTCATAATTTATTGTTTTGTTGAGATATCTGCCTTAGTTCTACTGTGTGCTCATTCTATTATAGTGAACTGCTTATTTACAGGTAGTTCAATTTCTTCAGTATGTCCTCCAAGATATATAAACTTTGTTGGTTTTTTCCATTTTGCCCAGTTTTGTGTCCACGTATTTTGCTTCATTTACGATATTTATCTTTAATATACTGTCCCATTTGTAATCCCCAATTAGCTCTATTGGCTATTCTCCCGAAGGAATTTATTGAGAAGTTAGTTTAACTAGAGTCGCTCATTTCCATTCAAGTTTATTTATTGAATAGTCAATAATATAATTTATTAGTTATTAATTCCTGACTGTAAAATAATAACCCATTCATTATTTATCATTATCATCATAATCATCAGCCATTTAACATACAGTTTACCTGTTTTAATTTCAAATTTACAAGATGTTTCTGCCAAAATTTTCATCAGATATGTAGATACAGCTTCACTAATACAAAAATTTTGTTTTATCACAAGGTTTCTGTGAGTTTTGTTGCACCGTTTCCCCACCAATGTAGTCATATCTTCTTCTGATGTTGGTGAATAAAGATTAGGTGGTGTCTGCAGAGATTCATTCCATGTCGAATTAACTGCTGTAAATTGTATTTGTGCTCCCTTCAGAATCAGGTGATTTTAATTCAAATTAAATAAAAGCGAATGTAATTTAAATACTATTTACCAAAGTTTGTAATGTAAACTTACTTGAAACCTAACTTGTTTACTTCATAAACTTTGAAACTTCATTTGCTTATAGTATGAATAAAGCATAAATCTTTCAGCGATTTTTAATTTTAGTATTTATATTGTAAGGAACTGCACATTCAGTTAATATGCATTGTTCATGAGATCTTGTAACCATAAGACACATAAACTGTCCAACATGATTGATCTGTCCTTACTTATTTCTTATTAGTGATATGATTAGTTGGATACGATGGTAAAAATAACATGAATTTATCATAGGTTTGGTAGCATTTTTATTGGTGTGGTCATAAGATTTCAGAGTATGTTATGTACAGAAGATATTGTGAAATCAAAGGTGGACAGAAACATATTGATTCTAGCTTCAAGTTATAGAATGTTACTATTAATTAATGACAAAAACTTCATAGACCAATATTATGCATTCATGTAAAATGCATTACAAAAGATTAATCTTTAACAAGATTAATCCTTAATCTCATTCACACATCATTCTCCAGTATGCTACACCGCAGCAGTGTAGTCTTAATTCCGATACTTCTTTCGAAAACGCAGTGACTTTTCATTTTACTATTTTTAAGCTCCTAATAAGAGGTGTTTTATCATAGGAGAACGCTAATGTAGAACCAGTCGAGACCAGCCAACTATTTCCTGCGCGAAAGACTATATTAACACACAAGCCTTTAAACAAATTGTCGACAACAAACCAGAAATTAAGACAGCGAACGTATGCTATGTTACTAATATCATTGTTACAAAATTAATTATTGCTGGATCAGCTTGTAGTTGCGTTATGTATGAGTTGAAAGCTTGAAGAATAATTCACAACGTAGTATGATTTTGTTGCTATTGTCCAACATCAGCTAACCTTCTGCAGTAATATGTGCAGGAAAATATTTCGCCTGTCTGAGATCACGACAGTTAAAGACAGTCTACAGTTTATTTGGGGGTACGTAATGTTAAGATAATAGTCGCAACTGATTGAGTATTAATACAAATACACAATAAAAGGAGCACGATATCAATGAATACAGTAGCTGAGAGCGGACGCTGAATGAAAACCTCACGTGGTTGTTTTGGTGCTGATACTGAATGGCTATCGGCGACGGCGGGGTGCTGCCGCCCGTTTGCTGTCCGTCCCTCTTTTCCCGGCTCTCTTTTTTCCTCTCGCAGCCGATAGCTGGCGGCGGGGTGCGGGGCTCGCTCATCGATTCGCAGTGAAAATTTGAAAAAGAAAAACATCCGTACGACTGACCGTGCCGGCACGTATTCGCCGCAAAATAAACACCGACCCTGACCTCGCGTGCCGCGGATTTCGTTGCTTTGACTGGGGAACAGCTGGGACCGGAGCCGGCCAATGTTAGCGACCGTGTTGTGACGGCCACAGCTGACACTGGTGAACCGCTTTCAATGTTGGATGTAATTAGATTATGTGGCTATTTCTACGCATAGCATTACATCAAAATACATGTACAAACACTCCGCAGCTTTATCTGGGACATTGCTATCCCAGACACTAATTTAAAATATTAGATCCATGCATACGTTCGTAGCGTTTTTGTTTTGCATGTTGGTATTCCGGTTGCTATGGGTTTTCAGTTTTTATTTGTAGTTCACTGTTGCTATTTGAGTTTACGTATTGTCATCTGTAAATAGTGAGTGGATCTGTGGACGCCAGAATATGGAGTTACAAGAGGAGAAAGTTCTTTTGTTCGAGTTCGGTAGATTGCGCCGTGTATGGGAATAATGCCACTGGACAGAGCGTTTTAACTTTAGTGACTGAGCAGCGGCGGTGTCATGTACTACTGTTTCTTCCCCGAGGTTGTAACTTTCACTGCTGAGATTTATTGTCAACCATCAGACGCAATCCAAGAACAATGAACAGAAGACTTCGTGAAGTGGTGCTACTCCACAGTAATGACCGCTAGAATTCTGGTAGACTGTCAAAAGCGCTATACAGGAGTCGGGTTAGGAAGTCATTCCCGATCCACCTTATTCACCTGATCTTGTGCCTCACATTTTCCTCTTTCCCACTCTCTATGGAATGATCCAAAGGGACTTCCTTTCCGGATAAAAATACGCTCCGTACGTGGCTCTAAGTTTTCTTTGCCTCAAAACCGCGTGATTTCTACAACCGTGAAATCGAAAAGTTACCACAGATTTGGCAGATTGTCGTAAATATCGAAGGAGAATATGTTATTGACGACTAAAGCCTCTGTTATGAGTATCTGTTGTGTTTATTAAACTTACAGAAAAACGCCACCAGCATAAGCAGCAACCAAATATTTCTAATCCTCCTTTTACGACCAAGGGTGTGAGGCAATTGATAACGGATTTCTGGAACGCCTCATAGACGGTCTCAGTTGACAACCCCGTTTTCTCTGCTCACTGTGATTTGACTGAAAAGTCTCAGAATTCTACAACCGTCCGCTCTCTCCAGCTGGGCATGAATGAATGATGGGTTAAGAAAACTGCTAATTGTATGACATCAGTAGACCACGCCGTTGGTGTGCATCTAACAGGAATGATAAAAACATTTTGCACAATAACAATGAACTGGTTTCATTTTTTCGGTGTAGTGCCATCTGTGTACCATACTGGTACAGGGAAGAATTATCATAATTGTATCATTAAAAAATACTTTATTTACTCCTTTGGGAAAATGAACCGATAGTGGTCCAGACGTTGTTTTATACCATTGCGTTAATAGTGGTCACAGGTAGTCTAAGTCATCGCGCCTTCATTTATATGGTGATTAATAATATGTTCCAATTGCATATTGATAAACCCATTGAATCAAATTGCATTCCCAGCACGCAATGTGAAGGAAACGTGTCCGGCGCTGAGTAGGTACTCTTAGTAGGCCCATTTGTCTAGAAACTTACTTTATTCATACTACAGGACCAAAATAATGTATTCCTCTTTTAGGCATATACACTTTAACCAATTAACTAATCTATTAACAAAGTCCAGTGATAGTCGTCATAATGGGAACTAAAAATGTAAATTATTATTGGGAGAATCGACATATTTATAGTCTGTAATTTTCCAGCTGACTATGCTAACATTGTAAATTTCGATGGCTTTTTAGTATTGCCCAACGTTACCACCGTCTTTCGTTGGTACACTCTAAATAACACGCATTGGGCGCCGAGTAATTTTGAGTAGGCACTAATGACAGACACATAACTTTTCCGTGTTATAAAGAAAAAATACAATGTACTCCATTCACGTGCATCTAAAGGGAGGAAGAATGCACTACCTGTAATTTTACACATCTATAAGGCAATACTGTAAGTTTTTGTCATTGTGCATCACTGCTGCCTTAGTTGATGCGATATTCTGACAGTATCTGCATTAACCTAAGAGTAATATTTTATATTTGTGTTGCGGTAGCAGATGAGAGATATGTTCCCAAAGCTCCTATTTAAAATGATTTCTCCACAGGCTCTATTACAACCTCGAAAGGGTGTAATAAAGAATTAGAAACCAGCTGCGTGAATCAAAAATTCGTCCACAACACAAAAACATTTATTCTTTCTATTACGAAAACTTTTAGTGAAAAACTGTCTCCATTTTCCCTTAACTAAGGTATCGTAGTAATAAAATTCGTGTCCACTGGATCTAAGGAAAGCAAAATGATTCAACATGAGGAAGAAGGCTGCTCTTTCAAAAAATTTATGTATTTATTTTTCCATTTTTGTAAGAAGTCAAGCGCAATGTTGCAATTTTTTTTAATTCGATGGTGTGTTTCATTCTTATCTTTAGTCACTACAATAGCGATGCTTCATATTTCCTCACTAAAGCATTAAGATTTCTTTACGGCGTTATCTTATGATCAGCTGGATTAAGGTTTGAATATTTACTTAGTTCGGCTCGAACCATGGTTTAGAAAGTAAACAGATGAACGTTCGTGGTGGAAGAGCACTTTCAGCAAAGAATGGATGTCCTTAGCAGTTTCGGCTTAGAAGTGGCAGCGAAAGTGAAGCTTTTGCAAAGTCGCATCACATAGGGAGAAAATTAATTTAAACACTTTAAATACGCAACATACTTCAATTATCTACTGGATATAATTGTTACAGACAATAAAATGTGATAGAACAATAACTACTTCAATCAAAACAGCGTGCACTTATTTTTTAAGTGTTGAATAAAAGTTTCTCGGGAGCGTTACACGACAATATTAAGATTAAGTTAAGTTTTACTAGAATATCAGGTAAAATAGATCCTCAAGCTGCTAACAGAGAGATAAATTAGCCTTAGTATCAGTATTCAGTAATCATCAAGCAGTGATGCATACATGGCACGGGAAATTTAGAAAATTTTTAAAGCGAACGATACATTACCAGTGGTGTATGTAACAGATTTGTAAATGAACTATCTCATCAAACAAATTTGATTTCTATCACAGATATAAAATCATTGATATTTTGTACCATGAGTGTTCTCTTAGCACACAGCAATGAATTAATAAACAACTAGAGCGTGATTTCCAGATATGTCTTAAGAAAGCAGCGACTCTGAATTTATCATATTCTAGTGGAAAAGATAGAAAATAGCATCTTTTGTGGTGACATTGTGCCATTACCCTTATTGCCGGGAGAACTGGCTTTAACGTCATTATGGCACAGAAAAAAGCATTTCAAGTGCTCTAATAATAATTTGACAGCATGTCAGATCTGATGTACGTTTATAGATCATCGGTAAAAGCGTTCACTGACGCCTGTCCGCTATTTCAACTGGAAGCTAGCTGCATTATTTTCTAACTTTTTGTGTTCTACATTGGACAACATATTGCCTGCCTTATTTTATAATAATTAGAATATAGAAAGTAGCTCTTTGTTGCCTGTGTCTCTATTTTGGATACACTTCTGTTCATACACAAAGGATGAGGAATATCGGAAATAACGCCAGCTTTTTTTTTTTTTTTTTTTTTTGTCTGAAATACATATAATGATTTGAGCCCAATATTTTCCATAGTTAATAAACGATTATATATAATCCTCTTTCCCAATACAAATCTAATTATACTCAATTATATTTATGCATAAACATAAAATAAAATCGCTGGCAATCTCTGGTGCACAGTTCAGAGAGTATGTTTGTAGTACGTCACCGACACTGGTTATTCACGTCTGGTAATACGATTATAGAGGAGTACGTCTCAGGTGCTTGACTACCAATGCCTGATAATCAGTGATTCAAAAATTCTTGCAAGTGAGGTGATGCCTATCTCACATACATTAAGTTTCGTCGCCTGTTAACACTTCCTTTCGACCAGTAAACTGTATGAGTTTGCACGCTCAGCAGGCAGAAGCACATCTTGCCCATCAGCAAGACACACTTCAGGTAGTCTACATTGTGTTTAATTTTTAACAGCAAAAAATACGTTAAGGAACGACTGACAACTACAGCCTTGCCTTTTGGGCAAAAATTATAGTAACTCTGGAAATAAATTTTAATAATAATGGAAAGTGTTATTTTGTTTGTATGTCTCTGAAAGCAAAATCGCGTTACTGGTAATTCTTTTCTGGGTAATGTGTTTTCCTTTTCTGAGCACCTACTTTTTTAAAGCACAGACCGATGGTTTTACTGCATTTGTTCCATCATAAACGAAATTTAATTCGCTGTACACCTCTTGACTGCCATGCTGCCGGCATACACTACTTTCCTTCTGTGAACACATGAGGTTATTTTGTATCCGTAACATTTTATAAAATTTGCTCAATTTGTTTAAAATTACAAGATGGATATGTCTCAGCACTATTCTGGTTTAACATATGCTTCCTTATATTTAGTGGAAGCAATTCGCTTCATTTTTATATGTCGCTCTGGAAACGTCACTAAACTGTGCTGCGTTTTTCAGCCGTGTGCCGAACGCGTTCGAAACAGAATACGAGCTGCAAGGCTGGGGTGTCAGCAGATGGCACTCTGCGACGTCCCACAGTCCCTGAGGAACTGCGATGAATCGCCACACCTATTCTGCCGTGACCACATAAGGTAAATTGTAACGTTGTCCATAGCTTTTTATCGTTTATTTCACTACTCCTTCTTACATTCCCCCCCACAACAGGCCATAAGAAATCCATGACACTTCTCTTTTTCCTATAAACCCGCCCAGCAGTGCCACATTTCGCAAAACAGATATACTCAATCAAACACCAAGAGCATCTATAGTACTTGATCTAACATGATGCAGACATGCTATTTTTGATATCTACACTCCGTAGTGCGTCTTCTTATTTATCTGTGGGCTGTTGCCTAAAATATGTATCGTTCCTTGCACTGCGGAATTACTTATCCAAACGTCAATATTTCCCGTACTTTATTTACCCTAATAGACTCGTTTAGCTGTTGTACGTTTTTCATCCCCATCCTTCCTTTAGAGCAGCTTTTCTTTTTGCTAGTTTATTCACATACTTTCCTCATTAAATACATACGTCAGCAAAATCACTATCTTCTAATAGACTATAAAATTTTACTTACTGACAATTGGTAAATATAAAATCTGTTGTTCATAACCGTACGATTTAATGTAAAGTAAACAAATTTATTAAATAAGATAATTAATCTCCGCTTCTTACCAAGATCAAATGTTGCATCTGAGCCGTGCAATGCTCATCATGTAACATATCGACACATCTAATACATAAAATGAACATAATGGGATTCCGTACAAACTGTTACTAAGCCAAATGCCATTACTGGTACCAATTTTTTTTTTAATTTTTAATACTCCACCAATACGTATAATTAATAAAATTTAGGTTAGAAACCACACAGAGTTCATACAGACTGCCACAGGAAATATAGATGAAAAAATAAGATTAACTGACATACAGAGATGTTTTTTAATTTTTTTCCACGTAGAAATGATGAAGAGGTTTAGTCACTGTCACACAAAATTGAATAGATCAGTCATTAGAGAAGAACTTACAAACAAATTTCCTGGGAGCGAGAAGGAAATTATTCGAAACTGTGGAGACGTGAAGACTATCAATGGTAGTGGGTCCACATCCATGACAAAAACTGGATAAAGGTAAAATAGGTGTAAACAATAAGCAGGAGAGAGATGGAAGACAGCAATACATGGGAGGTTTGTGTGAAGGATTTGATTGCTGACCTTGTCTCTAATGTCCTGTTCGCTCAATCTAATACGTCAAGAAAATTCTAATCAAAATAGAATGATTCAAGATGCTATCACGTTAGCCTTTATCTCTACTACTCTCCTCTGTTACGCTGTTTGTGCCTTCTCCAGATCCCATTAAGGCATAGTTGACTGTTGAAATAGTAGTCTACCTCATCAGCTAAAAGATTTATAAACTTCCTCTGATCATCGAAATTTGACTTTCTTCGCGTAAAGGGCCAAGATTCGTAAGGTAATTTACTAAACTGATGGTTCCATTACTCTATTTTCTTTAGTTCTGTCATACCACTCTGATTGCTTCTCCAGCCTTTCCACTTTGTCCTTCCATCATAAAAAGCTCAGCACATTTTCTATTCAATAAAATTGTTCACAGTGATTTTAATTCGAAATGGTATCACTCTGTTACAACCGAACAGCAATTTGCGTATGCGGTGTGTTCTCATTTGTACTATCTACTCAACAATTTTCTGGCGAACTTGTTTATGGCACCTTATTCAAGTTTCATGCAATGAGTCTGGTTTAGCTGCAAACAACAGTAACGCGAACTAAAACTTTTCTTCGTTGTTTAAATTTAAGAATAATGCTTTTATCGACTTTCAGCTTTGCTTTTGTCATCTTCACTTGGCTTGCAATGTTATGACTTGTATTTTAGAAGTCTCGATAACACCCATATCTGTATAGTTAGAGCGTATTCTTTTTTTTATACACAATATCGTGCACTCAGTTTGTACAACAGTTACTCGAAGATAGCTGTCTGAACTGTGTCTCGTGGCAAAGGAAAATAAGAGAGTAATCCTTCTTTACATTCTAAAGTACTCGGTCTCCATACATTTATCTGAATCATAAGGTGCTCTACAAGGCTTTTTCTTTCAAAGCTATGATCTTCCAAAATTACTGCCGAAAGATAAAAACAATAAGATGGCCTATAGCAGTAAAGAAGAAACAGAAATTTTAGCAGAAACATTTAAATTACTTCTACACTGTGAATATCCCTTAGAATTTCTCCAAATAAGCACAGAAACCCGAATAAAAACGTAAACAGAAAAAATAAACCCACCAACAAGCTATGAAGTCTAAAAAGGTTTGAGAGAGCTCAAGAACCACAAAGCAGGTGGAGAAGAACACACTTGAGGAACTCTGGAAACGTACTACAGAATCGGCGAAGATATCATTACACCACTCCATGGTGGAAATCTGGGGCAAAGTAGAATAACGAGAACATTTGACTACGGCTACAACGCATCTGTTAGACAAAAAAGGAGAGAAAACAGAGGGAATTACGTCTTGGACTGCAAATATAAAATCTTGTCAAGAATTCTGTACAGTCGCTAGAAAGATCAACTCGAACAGGAACTAGGTGACTACCAGTAGGATTTAGATCCTGCAGAAGCTGTCCAGGTCAAGTAATCACATTAAAATTGGGAACAGATATCTACAAAAGAAGAAAAAAAACAACCTTTGTAGACTTCAAAAAAGCTTACGACTGCATCCATAGATCTTCAGTGCTGAACATACTAACCGAATTTTGGATTTCATCCTAAATTAATACAAGTGATAAAATTAACCCTCACAGACATCAAATGCAAGATAAAATTCAGAGGAGAACTATCTGAGCCGTTTAAAATTAAAATAGGCTAAGACACTTTGATGATGTGTCACCACTCGTCTTCAGCTGTGCTCTGGAGTACTTAGTGAAAGAATACTACAATGATAACGCTAAAAAAAATGCAAAGTGGAACCAAAAAAGACCACAAAATTTTAAATTACTTTGGATTCGCAGATGTCTTAGTGCTGTTGGCTAATAACATACAAGTAGCCAGATATCAAATAATAAACCTACAAAATATAGCACAAAAATGGGACTCCAGATATCATTCGAGAATATGGAGGTGATGGTAACAGACCCACTGGTAGTAAGCCCCATAGCAGTAAATGAGAGTTGAATGAAAAGCCTGGTTGTCAAGAAAGAACTAATAAAATGATAATGGTCCAAAAACTAACATTGTCTACATACAATAAAAATGTCAAGCAACAGAAACAAAATTAAAACACCATAAGAAGGTGGTTCAGCCAGAGTACGTGAAACTCTTTTGAAAGTCATTCAGAGAAACAGAACCGACAAAATATTCAAAGTAGAGAGAAGAATAGCTTCAACCTCTGCAAATTAAAAGATATCATAAGAAGGATAATGGAGCTTAGTGACAAACGAAACGATGCACAGCGAACTGTTTCCGATTACAGGTATTATACGTAAGGAACTATACGTAATAAGAGGTACTATACGTAAGATGAGTTCACCAGGAGAAAGGTTAAGAAGATGAATTATAGAAACACTGTGGAACCTGAAACAGGAAGTAGTACGGATCAAGAAAATTAGAGAGGACACGGAAAGATTAAAAATAAGCCTGAATGGTCTGCAAAACAAACCTGAAAACCTGATGAAACTGAAAAACAAGAAAATTAGTATTTAAACCAAAAATAGACAAACGGGGCAGAAAGAAAGGGTATTTACAGATGAGGGAAGACGGAAAAGATCAGAACGAATCAAAAGATATTGGGTGATTTGGAAGTAACGAAACATGCACTTTACAAAGAACGCGACCATCAAATGATTGACTAAAGTGGTCCAATGATGGCATAAATGTGTACAGTACAATAAGTTGCTTCAAAACCTCTTATGATGCAAGAGTTAAGGATGTGAACCATGGATCAAAATTAAGAGTTCACTCTTCCTACTTTTTTGCCGGAAACATGGTTTCGGTATTCCGCACCATTCAAAAATCAAAGGGGAATAGTTAGGTTACTAACCCAAAATATTCATCTTGTTTCTTTTTTGTGTCCTAAATGTACTGCAAATCTGAGTAAGTTTAAGGCGGTAGAAACCAATAATTATTAATATGTAATTATTGTACTTGCATAATCAAGATACAGACATATTTGAAACAGGACTATTTGTTCCACGGCGGCTAGATTGGCGCTCTTCACAGGAGAGCGCTGGTTATTGTTGGACAGCGACTTGTACAGGACAACAGCTGGTCCTGAAATGTACAGCTAGTGACACCACCTTCCACTCCTCTGCTGTGTGAACCATGGGGAAACAGGACGACTCACTCGATTATGAGTCAAAACAACAGTGCGTTCCTGAGTGACAATAAGTTATCTATTAGTAGTGTTTTTCGGCGCATGAATTTAACTTTGGACTCTTGTGTTTCGTTTCCAAGTATGTAATATTTCGCTTTTATTACATCATCAGATACAACTGATACAATTCTCTGTATTGTAGGTTCTGACAATGTGCAGCTCAAGTAATAACGATGGGAATGTTAAGCTACTACATCGGTGCTTTCGGACTGTACCGGACAAAGTAATTACGGGTTGTACAGGACACAACAGATCACATTAAAAACTTAAAATTTTACAATTTTCTTCTTTAAATGGGAAAATTGTGTAAGTCAGCACGTAAATGAGATGCATCTAACGTGACAGAAACAGTAGAAATAATGAGACATCTTGAAACGATAATCAGGCAATCGAGTGAGCAATACTCAGTTCCAATAAGTACGTTAGATAGCTTTACAGAAAAACAAAGAGGTGGCCATGAAACCTGTTGTAGGAAATAAAAAACTATTTTCCGGGATCATTCAGTGACGAACAGGTAACAGTATTGTGAGACTATTTTAAAGATATAGATAACCAGCATATGGCTTTGAGTAGGTTTCTTAAATCTAGTGTACGAGTATTCAGAATACGTGATCAGTTGAATGAGTCAAAAAATAAATCGGATCAGAACTTCTACGATGACTTCGTCAAAAGACGTGAAGACGCAAGGGTGAAGACAGCTGAATCTAGTTCGCAGAGAGCAGCAGGTTTCAGTACGGAACAAGTTGACAGTTACTAGATGAGCTGATTGGTAAGTTCAAGCTTATAACTACTTACGATACCTTTAAAATATTTTCTAAAAAGAAATGATTATTTACTCATTAAAATTTCGTGTGAGCTACAGAAGTCTAAGAATTTAAACAAAGAAAGTGCAAAGGGCGGGAAAAATATCAAAACATCGACGATCGTATAAGCGTATGCTATCGAGTTTTATAATTGGGTTAAGTATCGTCTCATGTGGGGAGAACCACTACAACATTCAGAAAAAATTATAAGTTGAAAAAGCTGACGAGTCGGATACTACCCAGACTTCACCTACGTAAAACAAGGAGAGAAGTTAACGTCTTGTTTGATAGCGTGAAAATTCCACCTGCAGTCATTCACGAACTTGTGGCCTCCGCTTGGTGCGTTTAAGACTGGATCAGTAGACGGGGACCGAGAAACGTTCACAGTTGCTGGCCTGCAGCTGCGGGCCCGGCTGCCGCGCGCCCTGTATGCGCGACGCAAATATCACGCGTGGCAAACACTGCAAGCGAGCACAGCCATGTCGCAATTAACGGTGTGCTACTGAGAAGTCGCGGCGGGCACCTCTTACCGTTTTATGCGAGAAGAGGGCATTTTCATGACCGGAGGGATAGGCGCCTCGTCCGAGATGTAATGTCTCCCAGTCAACAAGGCGGTCATTGAAAAAATTAAGGAATTGAATTTCAGTCTGCTTTAAATCATTAAGAGGCGATTTTCCGAATCACAACATTTAAGAACTTCAGCCGCAATTTCTGTTATTCTACCAGCAGAAGTGCCTCATCCAACATCTGTCACCTTAAGACCTAAACATTTGAACAATTTCAACACAGCTGTTATTACGATTTCCATCTTATCCCACCATCAGTAACATTGCGAGGTAGCGCTATTTTACAAATCTATCAAATAGGCATGCACATATTATCAGAAGAACCCATGCACGTTATCAAGATGTATGTATTCACGAAGATACGCAAATATTTTTATGTGTTATTCAACAGGTAAAAGTAAGGAAAAAAGTTCATGTAAACAGAGGCCCGCAAATGTTTACTTACGGCTAATAAAAGATTTTGCCTGATATTTAGCGACTTCGATAATATGAAGCCATCGCAAAATTGTGCGAGGTTAAAGTAAAGCGTGATTTCCATTTATTTGATCTGGTGAATCTAATAAAACATGTCCCTTATGTGTATCAGCAGTAGTTCTCCAGAACGTCCAGAGAAGCAAAGGAGTAATTTCGTAAAATTTTTAAATTATTATCTACTTGGCCCAATTAGTTTTTTAAATTCCAAACAACTGAACAAAGTTTTCAACAGAAGTTGTAGAGAATATAATTTTGGAAAAATGATGGTAATAACGTTAACTGAAGCTGTATGAATATGTGGAATAATCTGCTTTTATTAATGCCATAGCAGCGTGAATTCATGTTATACGAAAAAAAAACAAAGTTCGGCGTTAAGGAAGTTGTACAGTATACATAGAATTTCACAAGACATTCACAATAAATGTTCAAAAATGTCTCCACCGGGTTCAATGCATTTAGCTGCACGTGTATGAACAGATTCTGTTGCTCGTTTCAGTTTCCAGGGTTCTTCTTAATTTCGTCTATTGCATTCATAATACGATCAAGTAATGCCTCCCGTGTACTGACTTTGTCCTCATAAACCATGTCTTTCATCGATCCCCATTCGCAAAAATTCGTTGGTGTTAAATCGGGCGGTCTGGGTGGCCACAGACGTGTACCACCACGACCAATCCATTTCATAAACAATCTACAAACCACAACAGTTACTTCGTGGCTTCACTTAAATACACTGTTGTTATTATGTTCTTTCACTGAACAATACAGAAAATACCTCGTTTTAAGGTTACGAAACGATTGAAACAAATCACTAACGGTTGCCAATAATGATATAATCGTTTCCACATTCTTAATGGAAAGTAAACAAATTTACTTGTATAATAATCTTTGCTCCTTTGAATGTTCTGGAAAACCACTGCACATACACGTCTGGGACATGTTTGATTAGATTCAGCAGACCGATAACGACAAACTAAACCGTGCCTTACTTTAACCTCGTACAGTTTTGCCAGGCTTCATATCAGCCAAGCTGCTAAATTTCAGGCCAAATCTTTTATTAGCCGTCACTCCGTAATTAAACATTTGCGGGCCTATGTTTATATGAACTTTTTTCCTTAGTTTTACTTGTAGAATGACATATTAAAATATTTTCATATCGTCGTGGATCTCTCTCTCTCTCTCTCTCCCTCTCTCTCTCTCTCTCTCTCTCTCTATATATATATATATATATATATATATATATATATATATATATATGTGTGTGTGTGTGTGCTCTACGTCTCCTAAGCCACTACACCGATTTCAACCACACATGGTACACATATCGCTTACTGTCAGATACAACCGTTGTGGGGTGAGAACCAAATACCTGTCATACTTCAGGAAATATGACACCATATAAACTGATATGCGTGAAAATCTGCTGCAGCCTACAGGATGTCTACAGTTATTATTTCTGAACTGTTAGCTCTGTTCACAACGAATTTCTCGGGCAGTATAGATAAATTCCAAGCGTAAACAGCTGCAGGCGAAAACATATCTGTCTATGAGCTATAAGAGGCGATGCCATAAAAACGTTTACAAACTCGTGTTACAGACACCCTAAGCAGCTTTACTTACACATTTTTGATTATGTACATTTCTTTGCGCGGATGTTTCATAATTTCAAAGGTGTTTTCACGAATATATGGAAATGCAAGTTTTTCGGTGCACACTACACAGTTCAGTTTTCGTTTCCGTTTCTAATAGAAAACTAGCAAAATGAATATCCGGGTAACCCCGGTTTGTCAGGTAGTACAGGGCTATTACAAATGATTGAAGCGATTTCATAAATTCACTGTAGCTCCATTCATTGACATATGGTCACGACACACTACAGATATGTAGAAAAACTCATATAGTTTTGTTCGGCTGAAGCCGCACTTCAGGTTTCTGCCGCCAGAGCGCTCGAGAGCGCAGTGAGACAAAATGGCGACAGGAGCCGAGAAAGCGTATGTCGTGCTTGAAATGCACTCACATCAGTCAGTCATAACAGTGCAACGACACTTCAGGACGAAGTTCAACAAATATCCACCAACTGCTAACCCCATTCGGCGATGGTATGAGCAGTTTAAAGCTTCTGGATGCCTCTGTAAGGGGAAATCAACGGGTCGGCCTGCAGTGAGCGAAGAAACGGTTGAACGCGTGCGGGCAAGTTTCACGCGTAGCCCGCGGAAGTCGACGAATAAAGCAAGCAGGGAGCTAAACGTACCACAGCCGACGGTTTGGAAAATCTTACGGAAAAAGCTAAAGCAGAAGCCTTACCGTTTACAATAGCTACAAGCCCTGACACCCGATGACAAAGCCAAACGCTTTGAATTTTCGGCGCGGTTGTAACAGCTCATGGAAGAGGATGCGTTCAGTGCGGAAACTTGTTTTCAGTGATGAAGCAACATTTTTTCTTAATGGTGAAGTGAACAGACACAATGTGCGAATCTGGGCGGTAGAGAATCCTCACGCATTCGTGCAGCAAATTCGCAATTCACCAAAAGTTAACGTGTTTTGTGCAATCTCACGGTTTAAAGTTTACGGCCCCTTTCTCTTCTGCGAAAAAAACGTTACAGGACACGTGTATCTGGACATGCTGGAAAATTGGCTCATGCCACAACTGGAGACCGACAGCGCCGACTTCATCTTTCAACAGGATGGTGCTCCACCGCACGTCCATCATGATGTTCGGCATTTCTTAAACAGGAGATTGGAAAACCGATGGATCGGTCGTGGTAGAGATCATGATGAGCAATTCATGTCATGGCTGCCACGCTCTCCCGACTTAACCCCATGCGATTTCTTTCTGTGGGGTTATGTGAAAGATTCAGTGTTTAAACCTCCTCTACCAAGAAACGTGCCGGAACTGCGAGTTCGCATCAACGATGCTTTCGAACTCATTGATGGGGACATGCTGCGCCGAGTGTGGGAGGAACTTGATTATCGGCGTGATGTATGCCGAATCACTAAAGGGGCACATATCGAACATTTGTGAATGCCTAAAAAAACTTTTTGAGTTTTTGTATGTGTGTGCAAAGCATTGTGAAAATGTCTCAAATAATAAAGTTATTGTAGAGCTGCGAAATCGCTTCAATCATTTGTAATAACCCTGTCCGTTTATAAATGTTTACGAAGCTTCTGCTCGATAGCTCGTAGCAAAATAAAATTAACGTGAACATGTTCTTGTTCCATATTGTGTTAAATCTTTCCGTCTCATTCACGCTGCTAGTTTCAGGTGCGTGCTAAATGTTCATTCTCCAATTAGTCAGTGATGCCGCAAGTGTACAAGAACTGTATTTTTTCGCTATGTATCAATGATCGCTTAAAAATCTACCATACAAAACACTGGACCAGTTAATAAAGCCATTAGCGGTTCGTTAATTTATTTTGGACGATATTACAATAAATTACACGAAGTACGAAACATTGTGGACAAAATAATATTTCACATTTCCATTTTCCTGTCACCCAAATAAAAGACCATAAAACCAAACCTAAACGCTGAAATTATATACTAGTGTAGTAGTTTCTTAATGCGATGATGGTATTTACCCTCTTTATTCAGAGTGTGTAATATTCAGCCCCGATTTGTAAATAACATTCCACTCGTCCGGCTCAAAAGTGTCTCACTATCTTGACAAAAGTCGTATAGTTTTTTTGAGGCCTAAGACGTCGAATAAACAATATTTCCAAAACAGCAGAATGTTGCAGTTGGATACTTCCTGCGAAAATAATTTCGCTTTTGTTGTAACTCGATCGTAACGAATGTCACATAGGTCATAGACAGGCTATCACGTATCGGTAGTTGCCACAGAATCCCCTAAATATGGCGGTGCATCGCCCTAAATGTCTATAATCGAGGATCCAACGTATCCAAATGAGCCTTTAAAAATAATGTAAATAAATAGAAATATGAAACTCCGCGCACAACGTGGTCCCTGTGAAAAGTACAAAAACAAGGTGCTCAAATTTGTCATCGATACACATTAGACTTCATTTTTCTATTTTGTAATTATGCGCACCCTGCGTTACCATACGTCATCCAATATGATAACGGAACAGTTGTAAGAAGTTAAAAACTATACACTCTCTACCGTTAAAAAACTGTGGCCCTAAACAGTCTCATTTCGACTGTTATTATGAGCTATTAATTAGTGAATAATTATTGTTAAGGACAAAATTACTAGACTGAGTTACAGTAGATGCTTACTGGCTCGCACACATCATGCACCCATATTAAAACTCATTTTTACTCATCAAGACTTCTGTTTACCTTCATATGAAGAACACAGTCTATTTGTCAGCTCCATGTCATTTGCTGGCTACAACTGCTTGTAGCTTAATTTTGCAAGTAGATATGTTTGAATGCTTCCGCTTAGACCGACATTCTGTTTTTCATTCGATAGCATTTTGTATGGCTACCACTAGAAGGGTGTAGAGGTATAAAACTTAACTCTAAACGTATTTATCTTTCGATTAATTGGTCTTTTAAATCAATGAAACATGTAATTTATTCGGACAATATAGAAAATTTTCACTAATGTCGTAAGATGCATTTTCGCAATGCCAGCTACTTTCTCTAATTTTGTATTGCATGTACTCGTCGAAATCAGTTGCCTAAATGCTCTGGAGAGCAGAAACTGATACGATTTCTGTAGCTGAGTGATGTAACACACAGTAAGTGCAAAAGGCAGGTCTCCGAAAAATAATCTGATCATAAGATTTTGTCTATAATAGATTTAGGAACACCATGGTTGCGTTGTGTACTATTAAGGAAATGTCTGCAGCCACCAGTCACTATTTATGTTATTAACCTCCGCTCCTGTCGGTGTGTGTTGCTGTGTTGTAACCTTACGTGAAAAAAACATACAAGCTCTGTTCACATTGAAATGTGTTAATATTTCGGTAGACAGCCTTGTAGAAAAGAACAAGATAAACTGAGTATTGAAAACATATATTAAACCTGTTTTTCTGTTTTACGTAAAAAACTAAATTTGCACCTTTCGTAGACGGGCGTGAAGATTCCTGAAAATGGTAAAGCATGTTAAAATAAATTAGATAGAAAAAATAATAACTTAATGCCGCAAATATTATGTAATCGTTCCAAAGCAAAGTTTCAATGTGCGTAAAATTCAAAAAAAAAAAAAAAAACTGGAAGCATAAGTTAACTCTACCCCGTCTTCTGTTTCCCTTTTATTCTACTCCATGCTAGACATATTTAACATGCTCTAGAGGAGGACGTAGCACTAGACTATACCACATGCCAGCCTCCAGAGCATTATAATGTAGTTTAATGTGGTTTATTATCGATATGATGTTAAACGTTCGCGTCATAATTATATATATTTGCAGTGACATTCACTCGAAGATCTTCAGTAACTTTTCAAGCTGGCGAGAACGCGACATCACGTATGAACGTTAGATGCCTGAGTATTGATCTTTCGTGTGCAACTTATTTCACGTGTTAGTGATTCTGAAAAGCATATTAACCATTAATGCACAAATTTTATTTCAGTGGCTTATTATTCTTTGAATGGAGGAAAACAGCAGTTAATAAACAGTAATATTATTCGTTCATCAGAGCAGAATTGGATATAGAATGAGAGCTGTTGTATTTACATCTATAAGTAATCTCAGGCTACCTACTGAATACTAAATGAATCGATTCGTCTTTATTATCCGTGGCCTCATGAAAAACAGACGGATAGGCACGACAACGAAGTTGGTAGGTGTACGGTTTATAGTGCAATATAATGCACTAAACAAAGGATTACCAAAGGTGTGTGAAAGAAGCTGATTTTATCGCTTCTTAGAAATGAAATAACCTTACATATAAGAAATATTCATTTGATGAAGTTAAGAAACAGGTGATTTTAAGACCTGAAGTAGCATTCTTGACTTGAGATAACATAAATGAAACAGTAAGAAATTCTGAGAAGAACGTACTCTGTGAAGCAAATGAGGGCGTGACAGACAACAGTTGCAACCAGCCGGCAATACAACTTCCATGAAGAAAAATACATTTCAGTCTTCTTCTTGGAGGAAAATTGACCCGCTGGGTACTGGGTGG
This sequence comes from Schistocerca serialis cubense, assembly GCF_023864345.2. Lineage (NCBI taxonomy): Eukaryota > Metazoa > Arthropoda > Insecta > Orthoptera > Acrididae > Schistocerca > Schistocerca serialis. The sequence goes on from NC_064638.1 coordinate 415,017,367, forward strand.
GAAAATACGCTGATAAAACTTCGAATGAGATGTTATACAACGGACCTCGTCTTCAGAAGTACAAGAATGGTGAAATGATCATTAAGATACGCGATACAACATTCTGAAACGATGAATATTTTGTCTTATTTTAAAACAAAGCATAAATTGTAAACATGGCACCTCTCTTTGAAATTCACTTAATTTGTTTAAAGTAACATAACGCAGAGCAGCAAGGAAGCTTAAAGAAAAAATTTAGCATCACCTGCATCAGTTTGAAAGTCTGATGTTCCTTAATCAGATTCTGATCTTATGTTTGATTACAGCATGGGGTTAAGAAAGGCAAAAGTAATTTTAGGAGCTCTGTAGATGTGGAAAGAGCCCTCGAAAACATGTAGTGAAAAAGATAGAAGAAATATCTCCTAAAATTGGATCTAACTGCATGTACATAGAATAATCCTCCCACAATCAAAAACGTTAATCATCGTTGTTACGTTAACAAACCATGTTTGTCTGACACGTACTGTAAAGGAGAGTGGTGAACAAGATTACTGATTACTGCTGGAATTTGGAAATTTAATTCCCTGAATCAACACCTTTGCTGTTCTGTACTGTCAAAGTTAAGCAATGAATTGAATACAATAGTAACAATTAATCACACCACGCAGAGTGTAGTTATATGTGTATGAACTCTACAGATATGCATTTTTAGAAATGGTCTTAAAAAGAAATCCATATGGAACATATGTCGATGAACTACAATACAAGTGTCTTGGGTTCATGGAAACCTACTTTAGTTCTCTCCTGAACAGTTACGTCAAAATTCAATGAGTAACAGTAAACTAGAAATTGTATCTGATCAGAAGTGCCGCTCCCCAGAGGTTCAGTTCAACCACGCTATAGTCCACCGTAAACACTCTCCTAGGCAGTTCTCAATGAGGTCCATTACTAATGACCTAGGTCTCACGTGGTTACCAAACAGACAGTTTGAGATAACTTATTTTATAATCCAAGCACCAGAAAAGGCCGAACGTTTCGCCTCACACAGCATCCCTGTCTGGTTTCCACGATTGCGTGAAAATGTCAGTGCAGTGACCCAAGCAGATGTTTCCATCTTGTTACCTTTCTTATGTTAACTCTCGAAAATTTTATACAACCAACCAAAATTTTGAAGAGTTACAATTGGGGGATCTACTTGATTTCAGTCCTTGTGAGTTCCAAATTCAATTGTTATTTGTGGTCACAAGACTGCCGTAGTAAATATCTCCACATGGTACAACTTTCTTTGAGATATACTTCCCTGCAATCAGAGCAATATATTTATGGGCAACGAACGCAAATCTTTCTATGTAGATTTACAAAATTTTTATGCCAATCTTTCAGAATTTTTCCTTTTTTCGATTTTTGTTTATTTGAATAGAATTACGGCTTCTTAATACTCATCTTCCCAAAAGGGCATTACGGAGAACACTTTTCTGCTACGTCTTCTTAGTTCATACATGTAAATTCCTACGAAATGTGTTTGATTCTATTTCTGTAATCTTCTACAGACGAATTTCCTATTTATGGAAATGAATCAAGACATTCTCTTTATAAAACGGCTGCACAACGAACAATGTAGTATAGCTACTTTATAATCCTATCGTTCGATCCGAACGCATATTGTACTTTTAAGAAGAAGAATAACTACATCTCCGTAACTACTAACTTAAGGAGAAAGCAGAGCGCGTATTATTTTCATGGGAAACCCGGTTACCTTTCTAAATTATTGATAATACACAAAATGGAATCGATGCATTCTAAAATACTGCCAAAGAGGACGATTTTGGTACTCATTGAAAGCCCTACTCTAGCCTCATAATATCTGGTCAAGAAAGGTACACTCGCATTACTAAACAGTAAATTGTATCTGCATGTTTAGAAAGACAGTTATTTAAGCCACGATTTATGTGATTTACGTACTGTATGCTAGTGATGTCTCGTGATATTTAAATCTATAAAGTAAAGACGATTTCCGACTGGTAGCATATAATTGTTAAAATTGTTGAAGTTCAAAAATTGAGAAGCGAGTATAGAACAGAACCCTGTAGCGGCCGACAATTTGACGCATACGTGACAATTCGCAATTCCCGGTGCCGTGTACATGCAGTGCAAATGGACAACACTTTAGCATAACAGCATACATTGCCTCCTTAGCTGTCGTGATAAAATATTACGTGCGCTCGACGTAAAAGCCTAACAAACGACATACTCGTGGGACTGACAACAGAAGAAGATGATACATGGTGACCAGGCGACCTTAAATGGAGTATACAGTGATATAAGTAGTTTCAAAGTATTCTGTGGACAAGACCGGGAAAATCATTTCATTCGGTTTAACACAGATTAATTGAACGAAGTATTAAGTCTCCATAAGAATGTACGATGCATATCATTTATTAATTTGTTGAAAATGAATAATTTTACTTCGTTCAGATTGCAGCAGCGTCTTATTGCCACCAAACTCTAATTGACCACGAAACGTACGGCTTCACGTCAGTGACAATCTAATAGGACGTTAGGAGGGGAGAGTGGTGTAACTAGTTTTTCCTACTTTCCCGGACTTATACCACTAAAGTTATTGTACACAGTTGAACATCAGCCACAGTGATACAACTTCATGAAAAATTGAAATGTCAAATACAGCAATTGCAATGGACACCTAAACAAGTACTGGCGAAAGAGCTGTCTGCCGTGTGTGGACGCTGATGATGTTATTTTCATTAATTATATCGGCGGCGGAAGTTGAAGGTGAGGAATGTTCGCTTTCCTATGTATGTGTGAGATTTATCAGACTAATATTAGATTTTTTTTTCTTTTCCTGAAAACGTACAAATAAACATCACAAGAGCTCTGCGTCAGATATTATTTTTAAGTTTCTCTGATACGATACTTTTTTCAGACGTCTGATTACGTTATGTTTGAGCTCCCTCTCACGTTCTATGTTCCGTAAACCAAAAGACTGTAGTGAACTTGAACCTAAAGGAGCCTGTGTTTTATACGGAGCTTCAACTTCGAGCTGTTAACGTAAGCTTCCTGATAAAGGAAACCAATATCATTTTGTAAAAGACCACCAGACGTAAAGAGTGTCATGTCTCAATTTTCAGGAGTTGCCGTGAAACCACACGCCGCCATCCAAGGAAACAAGCTAACGAAGAGTAATGAAGTCAACTTTTCAGTACTAATCTACGCTGTTCGGTGTCTTTACGATTCTGATGGCACTCGAGAAATCCCTTCAGAGGTTTACAGGTTCTTCTAACCATACGGATCACTTTGCGTAAGTTAAATGCAACGCGCTCCATTGCACTGTGCTTATAATGTCCTTTGTTCTTGCCTGTGCGCAGTATATTTAACTAATACTCGCAGTTCTTCATCTACATCCATATCTACATAGGTACTCCGCAAGCCACCTTACGGTGCGTGGCGGATGGAACCCTGTAACACTACTAGCCATTTCCTTTCCTGATACACTAGCAAATAGACCGAGGGAAAAACGACAATCTATATTCCTCCATAAGAGCCCTAATTTCTCGTATATTATGTTCGTGGTCCTTAAGCACAATACATGTTGGCGACAGTAGAATCGTTCGGCAATAAGCTCAAAATGCCGGTTCTCTAAATTTTCTCAATAGTATTTCACGGAAAGAAACATTCATTTCGAGAAGTTGGAAAACATTTACTTTATTTCATCTGATAATTCTACCATGGCATTGACGTCTTCGATTTTTCAAGTAATTGTTTCGAGATTTACCCATATTTCTATTTCTATATATTGTTTCTTCAGAATTGTTCGACTCCTCTCTGCTATGTTTCAGCACTTTACCAACCACTTGCATCTTCGTTCTGTCGGTTTTCCTGAGGAGATGACTTTCTTTTTCTTTTCTTGATGTGAATATCTTCTATATCCACATTTCCTTTGCTTCTATCAGCCATTTGCGGCTTTTACTTTTCATCCAGCTCTTGCCTTCATAAAGCTCCACACTCCAGATAAAATATTAAGTGAATGCCCCCTCGTCCGAACTTCTTGGAGACATTCTTTTAAGAATCTTCCTTATCTTGAAGCAAATGTTTACCATGGCCTCACTCTTTTTAGTCCCTAGAGTACTTTGACGAGAGGATAATCTATAATTTAAAGTTCATAATTTGAAATTCTTTCTATTGATGTACAACTGCTCTCGAAAAATGTTTTCTTGAGACAACCCATACCTCTTGCGAGTTCACACAGTGTTCAAAAATATTGTTATTTTGTTCTTTACGGACTGCAGTGGTTCGGTGCGTGTTAATTAAAATCAATTCGTGTAACAAAAAAGAAAAACAGACTATTATTTGATCGTTTATCTATACAGCACTTTGCTAATAAACTCTCTAAGAAGCAGGTATCAAGACTAATAATCTGCAGCAAGAAGTAACAGTTTTCTTACTGTTATAATCATATTCTTACAGCAACACATGATCATTGTTGCAGTCATACAATCCAAGCAGCCTATTCAGACACTGAGTACTAATTTGATCTCCAGTTCTATAAAAAATTGTCTTTTGCTGAGAAGTTACTAAATGTCGGTTTCAACAGTGAATCAATTGAGCTGTTAAAGATCATTCCTTGTCAGGGACGACCGGTGTGCTGCTACAACTCATATTAAATTATGTATCGCAAAGTTCATTAGTTAAAACCCAAATCCAGATGTAGCGTGTTCAGTAAACTAACTTCACATGCTATGTACTGATGAATCCATACGTCTGTGTATTTTTTTCTGGTGTTTAATTTCAATAAGTCGTTTAAATGGACATGGTAATTCACGCTATTTAGAGCAAACGTAGCTTACTGTGATACTCTTCAACAGTTGCAATTTACGTCTGTTTTCGTGAAACCATGTTTCATCTATGTAAAATGTTTTTAATAATGAAACAATTGTTGGATAGAATGAATTATACAAGAGTTACTCTTTCTCTATGGAGCCGTCACCTTCAAATATCTGATTATGCCAGACGTAGCTCGTCACGATATACTCATGTAACGGTTCACAACAGATACATCCCACTGTGCCCATTATGTTGATGATCCATGCTCGAGATTAGCGATTCAGGAACGAAGTGAATGTAGCACAATCATTGTGAATGGTGACTTAACCCCCATTGTTACAGTATTATAGAATATGTACGAATTTGAAATATCTAAAAGACTACATATTCTCTTCCAGTGTTATAGGAATTTGTACGAATTTGAAATGTCTAAATACTACATATACTCTAAGACATTATTCGCATAACAACAAAATGTTCCAGTGTCGAAATACGATTATATGCCTGAGGGTTCATCACATAAATTATCCTACTAAGTGTGTGTATGAAAGAAGGAAGAGTTCTCATACACAGTTCCAGGATATTCTACACCAATAAGACTGCAAGTGCACATCGGCGAGCGAAACGCGTGTAACGGAAAACAGGGCAAGACTGTCACGGTTACTTACAAACCTTATAACCTTCCATGTACTACATGGTCGTTATTTAATAAATTACGTATTTCAATAAAATGTGTAGACTGACAGTATGTGCAGAGTCTGTCATAAATGAAGAAAAAATATTTCGTGCAAAGTCTCACACAGCGCGCTCCAAACAGAGAATTGTTTTTCCCATGTAAATGGTATTTCAGGTGAGTTTAATAAATCGAGAAATGTGGCAGGGGCTTTTGAGAGTGTTCATGTGCACCCGCCAAAGCCAGGAGGTGAGAGCGTCAAGACCGAACAATTTGCCCGCGTTGTGAACAGTATTCTTCCTTGTGCTACCGGCCGTTCTTTTCTTGTTTTCAGCTCCAACTTCACCTAATTCGGGACTCTATACCTCGCCACTGTCGGCAATTGTGATTCACAAGTTATCATACAACTTCTCGTACTTTGTGATGAGACGATCTTTTCCCGATGTCAGCGTTGGCTGACACAAACTTGGACTCTGCAATCAGATGTGATATACCTCTAGGAACGTAACATGCCTAGATCTTGAGGATCATTCTACATTTTATGGTTAACTTCTGTTCTTTCTTTTGCTGATAGTAAGTCCAGCAAGGATAAAAAAAAACAAAAGTTTTCCAGTTTTTGTAAATAGCACCAAACGACCAGCGGATTATTTTTTCTCATTTGTGCCCCATTGTATGTAGTGTGTGTGCCGGAGTTCCATCGACCAAAATTTCGGAAGTTTTTCTGGGATATTTATTTTAGAATAAGAGATACATGATGTTCGACGGCTGATTACAGAGTAATATTGGTTTCTTGGCATCGTTTATCTTTGTACCTGTGTATTACTAGAAACACCTGCATAACACCACAAATGTCGACGGTGTGTACTGTGTGTCTGTCTTTGGTAAGGCTTGTTTCATTCGCTCGTGGTACTTTTTGCTGAAAAAAATAAATTCCGCTACACTTTGTGACCTCAAGATTGCATTCAATACAGCTCTGTTCTGTCTCGCCTTTTCTTCCAATATAGTTAATTGGTTTATTGATGGAAAGTTTGCCGAAATGCACCTCGTGTTTGGGTTCACTGAATGCGATGGAAAAGCGACAACGGCCCTATGCTGAGATATGCTCCCATCGACGATCGTCCCATTACACTATTTTTGCATCTGTTTGAGGGTTATTGCATTATTCTACGTTTTATGTTGTCGTGTTACAGACTTTTTGATTGCTGTACAGATGTTTTCCCTTAAATGATGGTAGCTGGAGTGACAAACCGAAAACTCCGTAGGGAACCACAGGAGACCACGGCTACCTCAAACCAAAGTACTCAGAAAATGTCCGTGAACAACGGAAAAGGACTTTTGGATAGCGTTCTGGTACATCCCGTATATACTATGAGTTTTATGCAGAGTGTTAACCACTGTTATTCTCGAAATACGAATAGCATCATTTGTCTCTGCACTAGAACATAACCAACAGAAGAGTTGTACAAGGGAATGTAAGTCAGAAAATGTATGTCGGAAGTAGAATAAATGATTGTCGCATATCAAAAAACAGAATACAGATATTGTCCTAAGGTTCAGTATTTACAGAAACTTTTAAACATTTATCTTGAAAGTGTAACAGCTCAGTTACTAATCGAAAGATACGTTGTAATAAATTTTATTTGCCTAATAACTCAGGCAATATTCCTGCACAATGATAATTTAGCATCGCTTCAAGATTCATTGTAGATTGTACTCTAATGCGTATGCATTCTTGAAAGTTTCATTTTATTCCGTTTTCACCACACGAAGTATGAACGCTGACGTGTTCGACATATCAGCCTTCTGATGAGGTAGAAATTCATGTAATCTTGACGCTATTTTAGTTTCATATTTGTAACAGTAACGCAGATATTGTATCAGACGTTTCAGGATAAATTTTAGCGACTGCTCACATCTGAACTGAATATTTACTTTCACTGTTCAGAATTTAAGTACCAATCATCGGAGAACAAAATGTATTACAGAGTGTGATATGTTCAATACTGTAGGGAAACTAGTTACCGACATAATAGCATAGCATTTATGTTTTGTTTAATTAAAACAAGCGCAAATATATGTTCTCTTTGTTACTCTTGTTTGTGTAGGGCTGTGAAGGTAAAAATGTCTGGAAAATTATTTACCAAACAGCAGCCACAACATAATGAAATGCCTGTGCTAAGCACTATAGAGAATTTTTACCTGGGAATTGCACATGATCTGGGACTTCAGATATCCAGACATGCTGAAACTGGTCTCACCTGTAGAAAAATGGGGAACTGAGAATCTCCGTACCCCGATAAATCTTCATTCAGCAACCTCCGGTAGAACTAAAGACGTGTTGGTTGGTCTGGAAGCGCTAGTAATTTTTTTATTACTCTTCTGACTGGGTCCACCACGAATTCCTCTACTGTCTTATAGGCGCCGCGTCAGCCTCAGAAGAAACAGTAACTCTCCATTGTACCAGATGCTGTGATTGACGCTCTTCATCTTACAGTAACACTTGTACAAAACGCCTTCGGTTATCTGCTAGATATTTTCCGACCTCAGTCTTCTACTACAATTTCTACCCTCTTCATCTTTCCCGAGTACCATCGAATTTATTCCTTGATGCCTTAACACATGTACTATCATCAAGTCCCTCCTTCTTGTCAATATCTCCAGCATGGTCATCCCGTCATCAGTTCTGCGAAGAACGCCATTTCTTACCAGTCTACCGAATTTTCAATATCCTTCAACAACACCATATCTCATAATTTTCCATTCTCTTTTCCTCCATTCTCTTTTCCTCCATTCTCTTCTCACAGTCCATGATTCACTACCGTGAAATTCTGTGCGCAAAACGCTCATTCCCAATAATTTTTTACTCAAGGTCAACGTTGGATGATAGCTGATTTCTTTCAGCCAGGAATACCCTCTCTGCCGATGCTAGTCTACATTTTATGCCCCCTTTTCTTCGACCGGCATGTGTTATTTTGCTTCCCAGGTAGCAGAATTTATTCACTTCTTGCACTTCTTGGCCCCAGTTTCTGCTACTCCTCATTACTTTCGCCATTATTCCGTTTACTGTCAACCTGTAGTACGTGGTCATTAGGTTGGTATCCTTTCTCCTGGAATTTAAATCCACTCCAAAACTTTCTTTTACTTGCCTCATTGCTTCTTTGACGTGCAGGGTATAAACCCACTCTAGAATTTTCTTTTATTTTCCTCATTGCTTCTTTGGCGTATAGGGTGAATAGTAGGGCGAAAAACTAAGTCCCTTTTTTGTTCCCTCCGAGCACTACGTTCCTAACCGTCCTTAGCTCATACGGAACAGAAACATTTTAGGACAAAGAGCCAGGATGTTTTTGAAAATATTTTTTGAATTCAAACTTGCACAGCTAACTGACGTTGTGACTTTGCCAGATTTTTCTGCGAACTGTTTTTCACTTGGCAACTGCTTTATTTTGAGGTGTTCGGACTTGTTCCAAATAGTTTGTTTACATTGTTGAAAAACACTGGACATATCATAAGCCACTTTTATTTTGGTAACTCTTTTAATCCTTTACTACCACGTTTGGTCTCTCAGACTGCTACAGTTTTTTGTCTTGTGATATGCCACACACCCCTATGAGGTGAAATAAGTCCTTCTGTATACCTTCCTACTGGATGGCAAGTTGCACGGGCCACAACTTTGGCATTTTTGTTGCAATTTGGTTTTTATTTTTCGGCCTTGAGAGATCTCACAGATGTATCATAGTGTTTGCGTGTCGTGTTTTTGTTCGAAGTTACCGTTACGGTGATGAAGAAAGCTAGACCTTCTATGCAACGTTTTCTATGTTAGACGGATGGGACGTTCAAGAATTCCTAGCTGAAATCTCAGATGAAGAATTTAATTGACAGTAACGATGACTCAGATTTAGAGTATTTAGTGATCACGATAATAATTTGGAGAAGGAAACTGAGAGTGATGAAGACGTGACAGATGATGACGACGGAGAGGCGTACTTCTTCAGTAAGAACAGAAAGATGTTTTCGATGGAGAAAACAGAAGCCGCTAACTAACGTAAGAACAACGCAACTGAACATTGTCTTACAGCTGCCTGGACTGAAACAGATTCTGAAAAGTCTCGGAGAAAATTTGCTGTTTTGGAGATATGAGCCTCAAATACAAAAATAATGTTTTGGAAAACGAGAGGCATCAGCCTTTTTTATTGTTGTTTAAAGTGAAAAAAACAATATTCTTGTCAACGATGTGATGTACCGATATTGTTGCAGATTTTTCATGAGGGTCCTCGTGAAATACATGCAGATTGAAAGCGATTAAAATTTCATTCAGTGTCTCAGAAGAATACATTAGATAATCACTTTCTTCTTCATTTATAAAATAAAAATTTGGCAACATTTCTCGATTGATGGAATTATGGAGTGGAATAATCTCTCTAGGGCTGAAACGATGAGTAGTAAACTCAAAGCTGATTCCGAATACAATTTGTCGCAAGCGCAATGTGTTTTTCGATACAGTTGTGTCGTGAATCTGTAATACTATCTCCCTGATGATAATCAATTAGAGAGCAGACAGGTAACTATGAGCTGTTATGTTATTAATACATAAAATTTAAAAAACTGCAAATTTTGTTGTGTTTTAGTTTTCACATTGTTTTAAATTCTGCATTGTTTAAAAAATGCAAATTTCCTTAAAGTCTGTTTCCAAGAAGTGTAACGAACAACAGGAAGTCATGAAAATATGTATTCACCGAACCAGTGGTTTTATACATAAAAAATAAGAAGACGGTGTGATAGACTCCTCCACAGCAATTGTGCTCCTATCAACATACATAGTTGCTAAGGGTTAATAACGATAGAATTTGGTCAATATAGCCGTGAAGTTTCGCTTTCTTCTGGAGACAAAACTGTGGCGGCGTGCACGCCCGTCGTCGAAATATGCACGGACAATAAACTCGTCTCGACACGTAGGGGACGTGGAATGCTGCCTAACGAATGCACCTTGCGACAGGTCGCAGCGACAACTGGTTGTACGGGAGCCGCCGTCCGCTGGCAGGTGCCCACGTGCTCCGCTTGACAGGTATTCTGAGGACTGCCCGGATTCATGCACGGTAGTTTAGATCTCACAGTGTACAGCCTATGTAACAATCTGTGTGTGTGTATGTGTGTGCGTCTTTCTAAAGTCCACAGATGACCGTAATATGAAACGTTTTGTAAATCGGCACTTTCTGTAGAAACTGTCAAGTTTAATTGCGAGGCATAAGCAAAACAAGAAATACTTCTTTTGCGTGTGTATACCTCTAGTCTAACGGTGGAAAATAAATTTTAAATGTGTCGTACAGTACTCTCCTCTACCATGTCATTTTGAATCACGTTGTTATTAAGCCTTAAGCTAAGTCACTAACTGATTTTTATTTCTCGATGTAACTTACAGAATATTTTTTCAAATATCCCAAAACCTCTTCCTATTTTTCTCCTTGTTCTTTTCTCCCCCTCTTTATCTTCAATTATAAACGCACGATAATTATTCTACTTTCTTCCTATACTCATTTCTCCTTTTACGATGTGCGTTATGACTATTATGGGTCATCTCTACTCAGACATTGTTTGTTGTTATATATACATTACTTTTCTGCTGTTACCAACAAGTTGTTTACTTCTGATATTGTCTTCTCCTATTTCTATCGTATATTCATTTCCGTACACAAGAATTTGACCTCCTATGAATGTACAGATGGTCAGAAACAGTCTGAAAATCTTGTGAAGCTGTTACGAGTACATTATGCTGATAAATAATTATTAAGAAAAACGCTGCACCGTTTCCGAGCTAATTAGCACTGACGTTAGCCATTCAGGTTGCTACACACGCAAATACTTGCGGCCCGTCAAATATAATTAGCGTCAGTTGTTCTTACACCGTAGATGATAGCGCACTGTAGTTTTCAGTCTTCGGCTGGTGCTGGATCCTTAATACCGTCCCATATCCAATGTTTGTATCTTTGTCTTTTTCGGTTTTAAGAAACCAAACGAAAAACACATTTGCCGACACCGTCTCTGGCATGCCGCTTGAATTTTCGCGTGCAGCGGCCAGATTGGTTAAGGTCAGTGCTAATTAACTCCTAAACACTGTCACTCATCGATTTTTTTTCTTAACACATTTTTTTCTGACCAACCTGTATATTCAGATTTTTAAGTCATTCATCCACACTTATCTTATTCTCAGATGAAATCTGATTTCACAAATATTTACATTATTTTAATTAGAAAAACTAGTTTTGTTTTTAATAGCAATTTTCCTTTAAATACCATTGTCTGTCAATTTAAAAACCATATGTTGTTGTAGTTTAATGTAAATAAGAGACAACTTGCTGTAGTTTATCTTCAGTATACGATGTCGTTGGCATATAGCAATTGATTTATTTCTACATTTTTCCACAACACAGGTCCACGGAACATTCCTCGGTTCTCATGTTCTGAATGTGTCAGCCGTGTCTGTTGCACCGTTTGTTGAAATACTAAACCCTTGTTTCATTACTTTTTTTATGGAAATCGGTACCGCCGCTTCTTGTATTTATACAAGTTTCCTTTTGTTGCAGTCGCACAGACAACTTATAGCTCCTATGAGGTGCTTTTCGTATGATCATTCTTTTGTCCTGTTCACGTTCTCAAATGTTTATTCAAAATCCACAAATGCTAATCTTCTTTCTTCTACTTTCCTCAGAAATTTTAGATTAGAACACAACTGGGGAACACAACGCGACTGGTCCACTTTTTTACTGTGATGTATCCCTCAAAAGTCCAAAAAACAACTGCTGTTTCATTATGTAGAGAAACTACATTGGGAAGACTCGGATTTGTTTTTGTAATGTGTTAATGCGTAAATTTTAACAGAAGATTTTAAAGGAGAAAATTTGTTTTCTGAAAATCTCTATCAATTTGCAAAAGCATACCAAACCTACACTGTTATATTATTAGTACGAATTGCTTCATTTTCGAGTACATGCGAGACCTGACCTCAGTATGCGTCAGTCTTATTGCAGCAATTAACATACTATAAAAATGTTCAAATGTGTGTGGAATCTTATGGGACTTAACTCCTAAATTATCCTAAGGACAAACACACACACCCATGCCCGAGGGAGGACTCGAACCTCCGCCGGGACCAGTCGCACAGTCCATGACTGCAGCGCCTTAGACCGCTCGTAACATACTATAAATATACCTAAATATACTGATCAGCCAGTACATTACGAGCACCTGCCTAATAACCGGTATGACCAACTTTGGCACGGATAATAGCGGCGACGCCACTATCAGTCACATACCAGATGTGTCCGATCTATTTCGGATCTCGAGAGTTGGGAGCCCAACACATCAATTGCATCTCTCCTCTGTGTTACTCAGACCACTCCGTCACACTCAACGTCTAGTGGCATGGAGCATTATCTTGTTGAAAAATGCCACTGCAGTCGGGAAACAAGATCGTAATAAAATTGTGTATGTGGTCTGCAACCAGTGAACGATACTCCTTGTCCGTCATGGTGCCTTGGCGAGCTCCATTGAACCCATGAATGCCCACGTGACTATTCCACAGAGCATGACGGAGCCGCTTCCAGCTTGTCTCCATCCTGCAGTACAGCTCTCGAAGAGCTGTTCCCCTGGAAGGTGACGTATTCACGCCCTCCCCAATGGCATGCTGAAAAAGGTATCGGGATTCATCAGACCATGCAACGCTCTGCTACTGCGTGAACGTTCAGTTCTGATGGTCACGAGCCCATTTCGATCGTAGTTGCTGATGTCGTGGTGCTACGATCGGCAAATGGATGCGTCGTCGGCTGCGGAGGCCCATCGTTTCGAGTGTTTGTAGCACTGTGTGTTCAGACACACTTGTACTCTGCCCAGCATTAAAGTCTGATGTTAGTTCCACCACTGTTCGCCGCCTCTCCTGTTTTACCAGTCTGCGCAGCCTACGACGTCCGACATCTGTATGGAGGAGTGGCCGCCCACAACGTCTGGACCTGGTTTCAGTTTGTTTTCACCACGTGTTGAAGGCATTCACCACAGCACTTCTCGAACATCCGACAAGTAGTGCAGTTTCTGAAATCCTCGTGCCGAACCTCCGCGCCATCACCATCTGCCCTCGCTCAATCTCAGATATATTGCGCGTTTTTCCCACTCTACATACGGACAACATACTAGCTGACACTACATGCGCCGTGCCTATGTGTGACTAGCAGTCATTCCTCGCCAGACGACGCTGTTATCGCATGGACGGATATATATCGATAGTAGGTCGGTGGACATAATGTTCTGGCTGATCAGTGTATAATACACCCAAATCAAGTACGTAAAGTGGATGAAAGACATCAGAGGCATCAAATATCAATAACATATTAAATGAAATGGCAAAATTACAAAATAACGTCGGTACAGAGAAATTATCACTGTGTCAGTGTTTGCGAGGTGAACGGTACTTTTTTTTGCAAATCGTATCTCATTGATATTTGTCTTTCTGTTTTTAGAATATCTAGCCGAAAACACACTTTATTTCAATTAACACCGCTGTATTGTAAGAACTCTTTCGTTATCTGTTACTAGAAAATACAAGTGCGGTGTAGATCCGAGGCGGTAACAGCAAGACGTTCGTAGCCACCAACAGTTTGCAAATACATTTTTTTTTTTTTACGGTGGACAGACAACAAGATGGTTTGGTACAGACAAGAATACGTTCTGAGAGAATCAGAGAATCGCTACTGTAGTTCACGTCCTTGGTTTTCCTGGCGTGCAGAAGGGGGAAAGTTGGTAGCTTCTTAGAATTAAAAGCGACATAGTTTCAATAATATGTACTACAGCTTTAACTTCATAATAATATGAGCTTAGGGCAATCTTTGCTGGAATGAATTTGTATTTTCTGCCGAATGACTGAAACCAGACTTACCATTAATCTTTTTTTCAGTTTCGTATATGTTCTAAAGTGAAAGTACAAAGTACACAGTGTGTTGCCCACTAAAAATACTACGTACTATATTTCTTTGCTTGTTGTAATGGTGGAAAGATATCCAGTACTTCGGACAATTAAGGGATGTCCATTCTGAATTCATAAAGAAGAAAGAGAATAGCAGTGTCATTGACCCAAATAATAACTGCCTATTTTTCGTAAAAGAAAAAGTGTAATTACATCGGTTTTCAGCGTGTTGCAAATGAAATGAAAAACATTCCTGAAAATTCAAAAAATGAACTGTAAAAGACAAGTGTCCGATGCTTCATTCTTTTAGATACTCTCACCCCTTTTTGAGCATGAATAATATTTAATCAGACGTCCCAGAACAGGTGTACGCTAAATTAACTTCTTGAAATATTAAAGTAACTTAATGAAAGCACGAAATTAAGTGACAGATTCCTGGTAGTTAAGACTTTAGTTTTCTAAAAAGTAAAACGAATAGATTCAGCAAGAACAAAAAATATAAAAATAAAATTTAAAATATATTTTTCTTGTGACATTTATGGTTGGTACTTGTTCCTAGTGATAAAATTCCAAGGATCCTTTTGTGGTCAATGTTTTTTAACCAGAATATCAAATCTTGAAAAGTACAGCAAATTAAAATTAGAAAAGATGTAATGTTTTGGTAATTGTTTAAGTAGAACAGTTTGCGATTTTAACAGGTCGAAGAAAATGTACAAAAATTGTAAAAAGATAATAATAATAATAATGGGATTTCAAATATGGACTCAAAATTCTGGTAATTTCGGAAAGAAATTAGTAGAGTAATGAAAGCAGATAAACGCTACTCAGTACATGGAAGCAACATTATCTAACCAAAGCTGTCCATATATTCTGGTA
Source organism: Schistocerca serialis cubense (assembly GCF_023864345.2). Lineage (NCBI taxonomy): Eukaryota > Metazoa > Arthropoda > Insecta > Orthoptera > Acrididae > Schistocerca > Schistocerca serialis. The sequence continues at coordinate 415,032,681 of NC_064638.1, forward strand.
TTGTGGTTCTTTTTTTGTTTTGAAATGGCACTGACAGAGGTGTATTTACTGCACACTGTTGTTAATCATACGTTTCTGTTACTAAGAATTAAGCAATTTATGTTGTACTCGTATTTATAAATCTAGTTTATAATCCGTGTAATTCTATTTCTCTCTTGCTCTCTTTTCGCTCTCTCTCCTACTTTTTAATGATGCTTTTAGGCCTCTTTTATGATGTCTTTCTATTCTAAATTAGCCCTCTCTCGTCATATTGACATCTGTGCATTTTGTGATCTTTTCATGTCTCTGCAATCACTTTCGTTTATAAATGAAGTTGCAACTTATATTTGGCAATGTTGAAAAGATGATTTTTTATGCGATTTTTCCTGCTTCATGTCTCTAAGCTCTAATCTCTGAGTGCTAACGCCGTTTGTACGTTCCTGCCAGAGTACCCGTATTGAGTATTTGTTGTATTCCACATCCTGCCTCCCCCAGAATATTACTGACACTTGTAACGATATTCTAAGCTAGTCCTAAAACTATTCATTTTATTGACTCACTCACAAACCTTCCTCAGTGACAGGTAACGCATATTTTCGTACCTTGATCGTTAGAGACCTGCAATTAGCGCTATAGGTCGAGGATGGATTAGGGTATTTGACTACGGCTAATTCGATGGAGTCGCCATGTTATTCACTTGTAACAACTGAAGGAAAACCAATAAAAATTTAAAACATCGTGGCTGAACGGTGACTTATTAAATCTTGCTCCTTTCTACTATTAATTTAAACTTTTCACCCAGTGTGTTTCCCCCTCGTCCTAACAATCGCAATGGTTAACAAGAGGCAAAGGAAACCTTGGTATTTAACAGGTTACATAAAAAGTCAGTCTCGACGTTAATTTTCCAACAACAACTAATCAGCATGCTGGACATGAGAAAAATGAGATTTTGTGCCTCTAGTAGAGAGAGGTAAATAAATCGCAACTGCCAAAAGCAGCTGGTCTCTCATGAACGGTAAGAGTCGAGAAAGTTTGATCGTCAGCAGTTCGACGTATACAAACAGAGAAGTAGTACTACAGACAGAATGCAATACATACGACGGTGCGTAAAGGAAAATAAACGGGACTTCAGCAACTAAAAGGAGACATTTGCAAATTCATAAAACATTTCGCAGTCAGAAGCTACCGGAATCCTGTTAATATGCGTTGGACGATTCTTAGTATGAGTGATATAGTTAGTCACTAACCAAGAAAAGACCAAATAAACACAAAAGAGTATCTAAACTTAGGTTGTAATGTCCAGATTATGGTCCGGGTTTCTTACTGTATAGATATTTCCTTTTTTACTGCTGTGGTCTTCAGTCCGAAGACTGGTTTGATGTACCTCACCATTCTACGTTATCCTGTGCAAGCCTCTTCATCTCCGAATAAATACCACGACCCAAATCCTTCTGACTCTGCTGTCATCCAAAGAGGCTCGAACAACGAAGACGTGGATGAAAGAAAAAAGGTACTGCTTATTGGATCATACACTCTTTAAAACCCCGTATGGTCAGTATTCATAATTAGTATGTTGTATAGTGTGAATATATCCTGAATGTATAATTTTTACCACATTTCACCAAAAAATTAGAATCAAAAGCATTACGTCTCTGTAAAGCGGAGAATACACAGGAAAATAAGCGCGGAATATACTTTCGGTTGAAAGATGTTCCTTGATGTTTCAGGCCACTCAGCTCAGTGTGCACCTGTCAGTAAAAAACTTTTTCGTCTGACATCAAGCGGACCACTTGCTAACATTCCACACAATTCACTTCAAAAAAAATACTAAAAGAAAGTTGAGTAGCTTCTTTCTTGCCGTCGCTAATAGGAGTGTTTGCTTCAGACCAAATAGACATAGAAATATAGCAGGGAAGTATACAGACACACATGCAACAATGTATTCTTCTATTCTATGGCAAGTTCTGAACCGCCCATTACCATAAGATTGTACAGTAAGGAAAATGATAGAACGGGAAATTGCTCGTCTTAAACAATGGTTTATTTAATACTTAAATATCTCTGCCATAGACATATTCTACGAAAATGCAGATGCGTAACTGAAAAATGAAGACTTCATAAAAACGGAAGCAAATGTAACACAGTAAAAGAAAATTAAGATGAAATTTTATGAATATTGACAATTTAAAGGCGTTTATAGACGAAGTATGTGCTGATATTACTAAATTTCGTTCGTTTACTTACCGTTGGAGTAAGTTCAGATGGTAAACAAAAACTCCAGCCACCTTAAGCTGAAGTGGAAAAAAGAGGAAAGTAAAATATCACGGCACTATCTTCAGAATTTTGCATCCGTAAATTAATTTGTACTTTCAGATATATTATTTTTCATGATGTGTTATTGTTGTGGAAGAAAAAACCTCAATACCGTGTCACAGTTTCCCAAACGGTACGATGTTTTCGTCTCCCTCTATCCTGGTGTTATACATATTTCTTCAGTATGTGATAAAAATGTGTGTTAAGTTATCAGTCGTAGACAGAACAAAATACATGCAAAAAAGTAGTCAAAAAGACCAATTCTTACCGGATAGAACGCACTGCGCATGACATCGTAGAAACTGAACGCGCCGTAAACCTGAGAAAACCACGCTTGTAGTGTTTTCTGATGCAATATTATCGAATTGTGTTCCGTCAAACAAGGGTAAATTTTAGATAAATAGTTTTACCTACGTTAACTTTTAAATTTAGACCTTTCCAACGTACCAACAATTTAACGTAATGTATTGCTGGGTCTCTTATTTTTCGTTTAATTAAATATATTTCATTCTTCACCACAACGAATGTGTGCGAAATGTTCTTGCTGAAATTTAAAATATAGTTCCAAATTAAAATTTCCGTACACACAACGTTAGGCCAAATTCAGAGTTTAGTATCCCCTCGGCTGCCATAGTACACTAACGTTTAATGGGGGGAATTTAGACTTTATAATAACGAAACTACTGTCAGATTTATTGTAAAGCCGTAAATGTAGCCATGCCGTGAAACTTGTGGTTTTTGACAGAAAGAAGACCAGATAGTGATAAGTGCAAAATACTCCTGCATCTCAGGTCAAAATTCCACTTCGACCTTGTCATATACATCTTGTTAATCGCAGAAACAATTAACAGTTGTCACAGTTCACGGTGGTTCGTTTCGTATAGTCGCTACGCAGAGTGTAATACCACAAACTACTATGTTGAAAAATCACAGTAGACAGAAGCAGCTAGGTTAGAAAACTTTACTTTCGATGTACAAATCATTAAAATATTAAGTAGGAGGATATATTAAAATGAGTTGCTAATATAGAAACATTTATAAGAAAGCGGTATATAGTTTCATTGTTTCCGCCAGTAGGGCTGCTTTCATACTGTTTTCAGTGAAATACCCACCATGATTTCAGTGAGTCAACATAAATTATTGTTGGTAATAAATTGAGTCGTTTAATAAGTTTTGAGAAACCGAGCACAGTATGAGCCGATTGGATGTTCTAGCAACAAAGCATCATAGTATGAGCGTGTTATGCACTTTGTGTCTTCGCTGGCAGGTGCATTGACAGAAGTACGTAATATATTGTTGTGCTTCCATCTTATTTGTTTTATTCCTCATTATTTCGTAGTAGGCTAGAACGAATTTGTGCGATGTGTTCTTGCTCAAATTCAAAATATAGCTCTAAATATACTTATCACTCGTCCACCCCTGAAATGCTCGTCTCGAAGACGTTTATCACTAATCCTAATGGTACACGGCTTTTAGTGTCACATAGCTGGCAAGAGTGTACAGAAAATTTAAAATAAATTTAACTGAATTTAAAAAAAATGTTTAATCATGTATCAAGAAATGGCTAAAATAAATCCTGACAAAAAATTCCAAATATGCCACAGAACTCACGGCTATTATAAACAAAATTCGGACGCTAGTGTAATGACCAAATTCGTACTGCAAGTATACCTATGATGTAATGTGCGTTGTATAATAATATACATGTTTCGATATGAAATGCATTACATAGTTTTCTCCTTCGCTGATACGTGTTTAACTCTCTTCAGGCGACGAAGTCTCTACTTTCACAGTTTAACCTTACCGCACATCTACTTCCCTTGTGCTGGAGAACGTGGGTTACCTTATGTACTACGGCCAACAGCATGCAAATTGTTTATAAAATATTGCATCTTTAAGAAACTTTTATGCCAGTAAATACAGCTTTCTGGTCGGCATCACAATTAATCCCCCCCCCCTCCCACTCCCGCCCCCCCCTCCCCCCCACCCCCATGCTCCGACTTGCTACAGTCGCGGGTGGTGCTCGGGAAGCTTGGACAGGTATCCGTAGATACTGTTGCGAGTTAATTCAGTGACCGATCACTAATCTTCCATGTGTTGGGGGGCATCACATTACGTTTACACTGCCTGACAAGAAGAAAAAAAAAAGAAACATCCAGAGGACACGGTCGGTTGTCAATATAATACACGCGCACACCATCGGCAATAATGTAAATGGTTAGTCTTGCGATTCTCTGTCACAGTTGGAATGGCTGCCAGTGTGCATTACTGTTGTTCATGTTTAATGTTGTTATCAGGTTTTCAAGGGTATGTAAGGAGCATCAGAGGCGTCAGATGGTACGTGACCACGGTGAAGGACACGAAGATGCTGAGTACCGATGTGATACAACGTTGTCAGACCCGACAGTGTTTGAAAGGAGCCTCATTGTTGATCTCCTTTTGGCTGACTGGTCGAATTGTGGTGTGACGGTGGCCCCTGGTCGACTGCATGGGAACGTAAGCACAGGCATACTCGCCCTCAAGGTTCCACCACAAGGGAAGTTCGCCCTGTTGTGCACGTAGCATATCTTCAAATCTACGCCTGTCAATCGAACAAGCTGTATCCTCCGCTCAGGGACTGGGTGTTGTGTTGTCCTAATCATCATCATTTCATCCCCATCGACGCGCAGGTCGCCGAAGTGGCGTCAAATCGAATGACCTGCACCAGGCGAACGGTCTACCCGACGGGAGGCCCTAGCCACACGACATTTCCATTTATCCCGCACCACTGAGCGGAGAGTAGCAGCATGCAGACTAGCGAACTACCCTCTATCCATAGGCTGCCGTTAACTCAACAGAAATGGATGCGTCTGGAGAGGTGCCGGTACCGGGAAGCACGGAATACTGACGAATCGCACGCATTACGTTCAGCTACGAATCGCGGTTCTACGCTACCCAGAGTGAGCATCGTCGGCGAGTGTGGCGGCGACCTGGCAAGAGGTCCCACTTACCAATGTTTTGCAGCTGTGTTACTACGTCCTTGAAAGTGTGAGGAGTCATCTGGTACGACTTCAGTTCGCGGCTGGTACTGATTCAGGAACTCTGACGACACAATGGTAGGTCCCACGCATCCTGCGTTCTCATGTTCAAATGGTTCAAATGGCTCTAAGTACTATGGAGCTTAACATCTGAGGTCATCAGTCCCCTAGACTTAGAACTACTTAAACCTAACTAACCTAAGGAAATCACACACATCCAAGCCCAAGGCAGGATTCGAATCTGCGACCGTAGCAGCAGCGCGGTTCCAGACTGAAGCGCCTAGAAGCGGTTCGGCCACAGCAGCTGGCTCGTCCTCGTGTGTTATCGCTCATGCAGCAGTAACGTGGTGCCATTTTCTAACATGACAAAGCTCGTCGACACTTGGAATGCGTCTCTATGATCTGTCTGCGTGATTCTGAGGTACTCCCGTAGTCTGCGAGATCCTCAGTTCTGTCCCCAGTGGGACATGCGTGGCAGCTGCTCGGGCGTCAGTTCTGTCCCAGTGCCAGTATCCAGGCTATGAAGGAGCAGGTGTGGGCCGGATGGTCTCAGGAGAGGATACAGTGGCTTTCTCATACTATTTCCAACGAACGAACGAGTGCTTGCATCTAGAGCAAGGGGGGGGTGCAACATCATAATGGATAAGTCGGCTCTTATTGCCCAGTCCTTTGTAAATATTACTCGATTTTATGATCAGTGAAGTAACACCACACACCCTCTCAACCGGTGAACTTTCATTTCGATTCCTTCTGCCCTTATAGTCTTAAGTTTTTTTTCTTTTTTTTTAATGCAAGATATGTAGATACTCAACTGGAATTCTTTGCAACATGCATTGATCATCTTTAAATCTTCCTGAATTTTCTTCGTGATTTCTCTGTCTATAACTACATCGTGCGCTAACAGCCTCGTAAATCGAAGGCCATCGACTACTAAGTCGTTTGGATGTGTAACATTTCATCTACGTAAACGACACTCCGCTACAGCACGTAGTGTTGCCTCCTCATGACGAAGGCTGTACTCTGTTCTGTTTGCTAGGAATCACCAATCTCGCCTCATAGCTTTTCAAGTGTTCTTTCATCACGTATGTTTACAAGCTGAAGGTGCAGAACTTTATCGAATGCTTTCCTAATTCAACGAATTGCGGAATACTCGCTATCTACACTTTTTCTGGACGTTATGGACGAGCTGAACAGGTTGAGTTTCACATGGGCGATGGTTACGGAATCAGTGAAGATGACTTCTGGGGAGTTGCTCGGTCTCGGAAAAAGTCATCATACATCCAACTTCTTCTACGCTCAGGGACTACAGTGATTGCGACTGGAGTCTATATTGAAAAAAAAAAATCCACAGCTCTGAATTTGTAGTTTAAAAAAAAAAGTATGTAAATTAATGCCAGTGAATTGTTACCCTCATCAAACGTAACAATGCCTAATTCTAACAAGATAATAGTGACACCTATCATCTCTACAGTTGCTACATCATTTCTTCTGCATTCACAAGGGCCGGTAAGTACGAGTAAAGGATATTTTTGTGGCCTTCTTGGTTGAAGTGATCTAAAGCTTCTTTTTCACCAAAGTAATTTTTACGCAATAAAGTGTTTTTATTTAAGTATCTGACATTTTCAAATGTCTAGATTGATTGTTTTATAGCTTAGTTCATGTGTTTAGAATATAGTGATTGGTATCATCTTCCGTCCAATGATTGTAGTTGAGGCAATGAGTATAACAGCCTACTCTAGTTTGACGATGGGTATGATTTCGTTTTGAATTATTATACAGGGTGTTACAAAAGGTACGGCCAAACTTTCAGGAAACATTCCTCACACACAAAGAAAGAAAATATGTTATGTGGGCATGTGTCCGGAAACGCTTACTTTCCATGTTAGAGCTCATTTTATCAACAGAACGTACCAGCGTGACTTCAAACACTTTGTTACAGGAAATGTTCAAAATGACCTCCGTTAGTGAGAATACATGCATCCACCCTCCATCGCATGGAATCCCTGATGCGCTGATGCAGCCCTGGAGAATGGCGTATTGTATCACAGCCGTCCACAATACGAGCACGAAGAGTCTCTACATTTGATACCGGAGTTGCGTAGACAAGAGCTTTCAAATGCCCCCATAAATAAAAGTCAAAAGGGTTGAGGTCAGGAGAGCGTGGAGGCCATGGAATTGGTCCGCCTCTACCAATCCATCGGTCACCAAATCTGTTGTTGAGAAGCATACCAACGCTTCGCGCTTCGACTGAAATGTGCAGGAGCTCCATCGTGCATGAACCACATGTTGTGTCGTACTTGTAAAGGCACATGTTCTAGCAGCACAGGTAGAGTATCCTGTATGAAATCATGATAACGTGCTCCATTGAGCGTAGGTGGAAGAACGTGGGGCCCAATCAAGACATCACCAACAATGCCTGCCCAAACGTTCACAGAAAATCTGTGTTGATGACGTGATTGCACAATTGCGTGCGGATTCTCGTCAGCCCACACATGTTGATTGTGAAAATTTACAATTTGATCACGTTGGAATGAAGCCTCATCCGTAAAGAGAACATTTGCGCTGAAATGAGGATTGACACATTGTTGGATGAACCATTCGCAGAAGTGTACCCGTGGAGACCAATCAGCTGCTTATAGTGCCTGCACACGCTGTACATGGTACGGAAACAACTGGTTCTCCCGTAGCACTCTCCATACACTGACGTGGTCAACGTTACCTTGTACAGCAGCAACTTCCCTGACGCTGACATTAGGGTTATCGGCAACTGCACGAAGAATTGTCTCGTTCATTGCAGGTGTCCTCGTCGTTCTAGGTCTTCCCCAGTCGCGAGTCATAGGCTGGAATGTGCCGTGCTCCCTAAGACGCCGATCAATTGCTTCGAACGTCTTCGTGTCGGGACACCTTCTTTCTGGAAATCTGTCTCGATACAAACGTACCGCGCCATGGCTATTGCCCCGTGCTAATCCATACATCAAATGGGAATCTGCCAACTCCGCATTTGTAAACATTGCACTGACTGCAAAACCACGTTCGTGATGAACACTAACCTGTTGATGCTACGTACTGATGTGCTTGATGCTAGTACTGTAGAGCAATGAGTCACATGTCAACACAAGCACCGAAGTCAACATTACCTTCCTTCAATTGGGCCTATTGGCGGTGAATCGAGGAAGTACAGTACATACTGACGAAACTAAAATGAGCTCTAACATGGAAATTAAGCGTTTGCGGATACATGTCCACATAACATCTTTTCTTTATTTATGTGTGAGGAATGTTTCCTGAAAGTTTGGCCGTACCTTTTTGTAACACCCTGTATAATTTCTAGTCCTCTTCTATATGCGCTGGATAGCGGTGAAAGTAAAGCGAACAGCAGGAAAGTATTGTCTGCTAGCGTTTCAGGAGCTATCAACAAAAGTAATGAGATAAAAGATAAAATTGTTGACCCAGTTACTAGAAAAATTGAAATCATCGATAACAGCGCGGCTTCTTCTTCGTATATTTCTTCGCCAAATACTAAGATAAGATTTAAATCTTCCAACGTATTCCATAGATTTTTACTCTGCTGAAAGGCAAGGAGAAAAGCATAAAGGTGTTCTGAAATGAGTACGAAGCTCTCAATACTACAAAAAAATTTATAGACTGATCTTTGTAATGTTATGTTCATTTGTCGGATGTACTGATTCGGGTAAATCTACGTTCCCTTTTTACTCTCTCTCCCTCTTCTTTCTCTGAAAATGATTTACGTTATTAATTACCACGTCAACAGAAGAAAAATATCAAGCACATACACTTACCACGTGACTGATGTACACAAAGACGAACGTAATCAGCTGTCTACGATACCTGAAAAGAAAGAGGGGATAGCATTAATGTCTTCGTATGATATGGCGACATACGAATCAAAAGACAGAAACAGAAATCTTAAAAAGCCAATTTTTTTCATTGATTACAGAAACAAGGCCTACCTCTGTCATCCGATCACGAAACGGGCAACTCAAGGATTTATGGCGAACAGTAGCTCTTCATTTATCTATCTTCATATTGCTCGATTGCAGCACAGAACATTTTTTAAACTGCGGTAAATTTTGTGCGATATCTTCAAAACTATATTTACTCGTAATATCTTCTACGTGTCGTAGCTATCGTTGTATTTTTTTATGAATTCAATGTCATATACCGAAGATCAGCAGGTAGAATATTAAAAACATACGTCCATATGTCAGATGTGCGTTTCATATACCGTTAAAAGAATGAGCCTCGATACCTTACATAAATTAGTTACAAATACCGTTTTTCCCCTCCTCTCTCTCTGTCTTCTTTTCGCTTCACTGGTAATGGTGGGTCACCATACAGTTCGCGTTGAATAACTGCCTCTATTGGTTGCCATATTCCCGACATTTCTTTTTTTTTTCAGTGCGGTTATCAGTATCCGGGAACCACCATGACGTTACGTGGATGTACCTTTTCTGACTCACGGTCATGTAAATAACCATTCGGATTCAGTAATGGCGTAGGTTACCTTCAATGTATAATATTAATTGTTCCGACAGCATTATGCTTCCTAATAATTATTCATCTACTTTTGACGTTCCTGTAATTACATACCTCCGAAACTATGATAGAGCAGTCTAGAAGGCGCCGAATAGTGTTTTACTGTGTCACGTTGCCTCTCGAGCTTTATCGTATTGGTCGCAATTACGTGAATGTTTTATGCGACTTTTCTCTTGTGCAGATTCCTCAAATTTGAACGCAAACGTGGATACTAATATTATACTCGCATAATGGTGTGTTATACGTGTGTGTTAATAATGGCACGGTGGACCAAACAAGATAGTGTTTATGAATCTAGTCACTGCTACATTCTCTGGAGTTCCCACAAGTGAATATTAACATAAATTCACGTAATGAATGTACAGCCAATAGGCCGTAAATACACTCTAAGGGAAAAAAACCACGCACGACGAAGGAAGTATCCAAAAGAAGCCAAAATCGGTTGATGTGATGCACATGTACAGACCAACAAATGATTACAATTCTAGAAAAAACCGATGATTTATGCAGAAGAAAGAGATTCAGTAACACTTTCGACCACCTCTGACCCTTACACAGGCAGTTATTCCACAATGCATTGATTGAGACGGTTGTTGGATGTCCTTAATGAGGATATCGTGCCAAATTCAGTCCAATTGGCACGTCAACATCGTGAGCTGGTTGGGGGCTTTTCTGCCTATAATGCTCCAAACTTTCCCAACTAGGGAGAGAGCTGGCGTCCTTTCTGGTCACGGTAGGATTTCGCAAGCACAAAGATAAGCAATAGAATATCTCGTCGTGTGCAGGCGGTTATTATCTTGCTGAAATGTAAGTCCAGGATGGCTTGCCGGGAAGGGCAACAATACGGGGCATAGAATATCGTCTCCGTACCGCTGAGCTGTAAGGTTGTCGCAGGATGAGAACAAAAGGGATCCTGCTATTCAAAGATATGGCACCACAGACCATCATTCTAGGTTTATCGGCCCGTAATGTGGACGGCAGTCCGATGGGTATCCCACCACTGTCCAGGTACGTCTCTGCCATCATCGGGGTTCAGTTAGAAGTGGGATTCAAACTGAACACAGTACTACTGTAGTCAACGAGATTCCAAATCTATCGGTTATTCCAAGCCTAATGGTTTGCGTAATGGCCATAGGTGGACCTACGCTTATTGATTTGCTCAATTTGCGAAGCCCTTTCTCTTGAGTAAATCATCCAATTTTTCGGAAATTGTGATTATTTGTCTGTACAGGTACATTACATCTACCGTTTTTCGTCCCATTCGAATAATTCCTTCGTGGTGAGTCTTCTTTTCTTTTCTTTTTGTCTTAGAGCACAATTATCAGTATACCTGAGCGTTGCATGGAAACGAGGGCTCGATGCAAAGAAGCAGCAGAGACATTCTTTGCAGTGTTTACGTTTCCACAGAAGCGGAGGCGCCACCAGCGCAGACATTGACATCGTCTGCGACAGCAGTCCGTAACCGCCTACCAATCGCAAATCGACCAATCACAAGCCAACCAATCAGCAGCCGTCCTCGGCTATATAAAGTCATCACAACAGCAGAGAAGACAGTCAGTTGTTCCTGACGATGGCGATGCAGGCTCTCTTCGAAAGCTCGAGATTTTATCCCGAATGGACGCGGCAAGAAAACCGAGAATGTTTCACGCGGAATACCTTACGATACTTTTTCAATTAATATTAACTCATGGGCAGCGCAAAGGTTGCTGTAAAACCACAGATGTCTTCGTAATAGAGTGGTTATATACACTCACAGCAGGTCTAGATTCACTTCACCTGAAAACTGAGTAATATTAACGTGTAATGACATACTCATACTAAGACAGAAATTGTTATCGACTTTGTATTGGTATTTCCTATGACTAATTATAGTTCCTGTTATCTACTCCACGTTATCTCAAGACTTTAATTCAGGTGAATAGTAACATAATTTCACGTAACTAATCTGTAAACCTATAGTGCATGAATAATTATCATTATACCTCAGTGTCGAGTTAATATTTACTTTTTTGTAGAGTGGTTATGCACTCGTAATATATCTAGGTTTACGTCATATGGAAACAGAAGAATGTCAGTGTGTAATGATAACATTCAAAGATAGAAAATATTATTGAGCTAGAATTGGTATTAGCTGTAACTAATTATAGTTCCTACAGATCAGGATTTTGCTTAGAACTTTAACCTAATCTTAAGATAGTTAAAGTGGTTAGTTTACAACGAATGCTTTGCAAGAAATAATACATATTATCTTGTATATTCACTAATGTATGTAAGCTTAAAGTTTTTACTATGTGCACAGGTACATCTGAGGATGAGGCGTGAAGTCTCGAGATCCACCACGCTACAAAACTTGTAAAACCTTAACTGCACCCTGAGACTGTTTTTGTTTATTGCTATGTTATTATATGCCGTTGCAATCCCACCCTCCACTAAGACGAATAATGATGATATCTATATGTCAATTTATGATAATTTCGTTTTTTTTAGTTGGAAACAGTTATATTACGACGATATGGAAACATCATGAAGTTTGGGAACTCCCTGGTTCCATTGTCTCCAATTTTTACTTCTTGTTAGTTTGCATTGCTTCCTGACATCGCCATCAATTTCTGGAAGTCAGATAAATGTTTTCCTGAGCCCCATTTTCTTAGACGTGTTGCCAGTGAGACAAACGAGCTACGTCTTTTTTGTTCCGGAGCGGACGAGTGTGGAGGCAATACTTTCTCCGAGAGCTGGCAGGCTAAGTTGTCCGACTGGCAGCTGACCATCCCCCATACATAGACTCAGTTGTACACAAATTTCTCCTTTTGCCATGGAACGCATCCGGAATGCCACACTACAGCAGACATCCACGAAAGAAAACAGCCGTAATATTGCTAAACGGGCACTAGGAAAGCAAAGAAAAGGTTAAACATATCGACAAAAGTATGTCACGTTCGAGGTACACCATAGGGTCACATTCTAAGTGCACAACGTGGTTGGTGCGTTCGAAGCGGCTTGAAAGTAATCTACGGTTGTCCTTTATTTAGCCACATCTCACAATTCAAATGGTTCAAATGGCTCTAAGCACTACGGGACTTAACATCTGAGGTCATCGGTCCCCTAGACTTAGAACTACTTAAACGTAACTAAGGACATCACACACATCCATGCCCGAGGCAGGATTCGAACCCACGACCGTAGCAGCAGCGCGGTTCCGGACTGAAGCGCCTATAAACGCTCGGCCACTGCGCCCGGCCATCTCACAATAATTCGGTTTACGTTTCTTTATGCTCCCAATCGATCAAGGAGGTGAGGTGGTTCAAACACTGAACTCAAAATAGGAAGGACTCAGGTTGAAAACCCATTTCGATCAAAGATGTTATGTATTGGGTTGGAGCATGTTCGTGGTATTATTACATAAGTTTAATAAACACAACAGATACACATGACAGGGACTTTAGTCGTCAATAATATATTCTCCTCCACTATTTACAACAATCTGACAACGTTGGAGTAACATTTTGATTCTGTGATAATAGAAAACAAGTTGCTTTGAGGCGAAGAACTTTTCGAGCCATGCTCGGAACCCATTTTCATCCAGAAAGGTAGTTTCTTGAAGGCTGTTCAATAGAGAGCGGAAAAGGTGAAAATCTGATAAGATCAAGTTAATAAGGTGGGTGCGGGATGACTTTCCTGCCGGCCGGAGTGGCCGTGCGGTTCTAGGCGCTACAGTCTGGAACCGGGCGACCGCTACGGTCGCAGGTTCGAATCCTGCCTCGGGCTTGGATGTGTGTGATGTCCTTAGGTTAGTTAGGTTTAATTAGTTCTAAGTTCTAGGCGTCTGATGACCTCAGAAGTTAAGTCGCATAGTGCTTAGAGCCATTTTTGATGGCTTTCCTATCCAACTCCTGTACAGTGGTTTTTGTCAGTCTAGCAGGATACGGTCGGGCGTTGTCGTGACGTAGCACCACTTCACGCGGTCTTCCAGTTCGTTGTTCTTTGACTGCGTCTGCAAGACGTCTCAGTTGTTGACAGAAATGTCAGCAGTGATGGCTACACCTCTGGGAAGCAATTCGTTGTATGTCATACCGTTGCTGTTCCTCCTGATGCGTGACATTATGTTTTGTGGATGCGCGTAGGTCTAGTTGCTGCTTTGTTTAGGCTCAAGCATTCCTTTCTTTTCCTCAATTCAATACAAAGATGCCATTCCTCGTCACTGGTAACCACAGTGGTCGGTGCTGCTCACGAGCCAACTGCTGACGAGGAAGCTGAGATTAGAATTATATTAATACCTTCAGCTGCTAACGGGCATTGATATATATCAAGGGGGACAGGTGAAAATGTGTGCATCGACTGGGACTCGAACACGGGATCTCCTGCTTACATGGCAAACGCTCTATCCATCTGAGCCACCGAGGGCACAGAGGACAGCGCGACTGCAGGGACTATCTCGCGCACACCTCCTGACAGACTCACATTCTCATCTTGTATGTCCACACACTACACTCGTAGTGTCCCACCCCAACAGACTCATTACTCGTCGAAGACATTCTTTCCAAGTACCGTAAGAGTTCGGGGAATATGTGTGCATCCGCACAGAAGAAGAAGGCCATGGCTGGTGTTGCCAAAACTATATACTTATATGTATATGGTCTCTGTTCTTTTGGACATGTCCGAAAGAACAAACACCATATACATATAAGTAGTAAGCTGAGATGCTCATATGGCCACCCGCTGATTTTTGTGATTTTGGCTGGGAGCATGTGTTATCTATAATTCGATTTTTGAACCTTTTCCACTGTATGCAAATCTCGTACGATAGGGAATAAGCACAGTTCATCACATTTGCAAGTTTTCGAGTACACTGACATCAATCATTGTGGATTAATGTGTTTAGACGCTCTTCACCTTACCCCGAAGGTCCTCCTGAAAGTGGAGACTCACTGATGTTACAACGGTCCTCCTTGAAACGAGAGAACCATTTTCCTGCCGTGCTCTGCCCAAAGGCATTACCCCACACAGAGCGCAAATGTTTCCAATTGTCAACCCTCTATTGAACTCAAACAGAAGAATATGTCGGAAATGCTCCGATTTCTCCACTTGGCTCTCCATTTTTTAGCGCCCACAGGTCCACTCGCTATCCACACATGACAAAATGACAATATGTAAACTCAAACAGCAACATGAACTACAAATGAAAAATTATAATCCAAAAATTGACCCTTAGCAGCCAGAATGTTGTTGTTGTTGTGGTCTTCAGTCCTGAGACTGGTTTGATGCAGCTCTCCATGCTACTCTATCCTGTGCAAGCTTCTTCATCTCCCAGTACCCACTGCAACCTACATCCTTCTGAATCTGCTTAACGTACTCATCTCTTGGTCTCCCTCTACGATTTTTACCCTCCACGCTGCCCTCCAATACTAAATTTGTGATCCCTTGACGCCTCAGAACATGTCCTACCAAGCGATCCCCTCTTCTTGTCAAGTTGTGCCACAAACTTCTCTTCTCCCCAATCCTATTCAGTACCTCCTCATTAGTTATGTGATCTACCCATCTAATCTTCAGCATTCTTCTGTAGCACCACATTTCGAAACCTTCTATTCTCTTCTTGTTCAAACTAGTTATCGGCCATGTTTCACTTCCATACGTGTCTACGCTCCATACAAATACTTTCAGATACGACTTCCTAGCAGTTAAATCTATACTCGATGTTAAGAAATTTCTCTTCTTCAGAAACGCTTTCCTTGCCATTGCCAGTCTACATTTTATACCCTCTCTACTTCGACCATCATCAGTTATTTTGCTCCCCAAACAGCAAAACTCCTTTACCACTTTAAGTGTCTCATTTCCTAATCTAATTCCCTCACCATCACCCGACTTAATTCGACTACATTCCATTATTCTCGTTTTGCTTTTGTTGATGTTGATCTTATACTCTCATTTCATGACACTGTCCATTCCGTTCAACTGCTCATCCAAGTCCTTTGCTGTCTCTAACAGAATTACAGTGTCATCGGCGAACCTCAGAGTTTTTATTTCTTCTCCATGGATTTTAATACCTACTCTGAATTTTTCGTTTGTTTCCTTCACTGCTTGCTCAATATACAGATTGAATAACATCGGGGATAGGCTACAACCCTGTCTCATTCCCTTCCCAACCACTGCTTCCCTTTCATGCTCCTCGACTCTTATAACTGCCATCTGGTTTCTGTACAAATTGTAAATAGCCTTTCGCTCCCTGTATTTTACCCCTGCCACCTTCAGAATTTGAAAGAGAGTATTCCAGTCAACATTGTCAAAAGCAACCAGAATATAAACATACAAAACAAAAACGCTAAGAACTTATGTACCAACCTAATATTTTGCTAAAATCGCTTAAGGAAAATGCTGGGATGGTTCCCCTGAACAGGATGCTGCTGATTTCTCTCCCAGTCTTTCTTCAATTCGAGCCTCTGATCTGTTGCTTACGCCCTCGTCGTTGTCAAGACGTTAAGCGCTAATCTTCGTTGTCTGTTTCTCAAGCACACTGTATTCTTATTAGTCAGTAAATCTTGAAATGTTATCAAAGTAAACGTCACATATTATCTGTCACCGTATCGAACTCTGCATAAACACATGAAATTATAAACAGCTAACGACTTCAGCTTTTCTGTAAATGTTCGTGAAAACTAATTTTACAGAAGTAGCATTTGGCTGTTTCATAAGACCAAAGACTTTGCGTGTTTCGTCACATTGGATGGCAGGCGTAACCCCTAGCGGTGCTGTCAATTCACATGGAAGTCTGTAAAACATTATCGAAGTAATTCTTTATTTTTGTGGGCGTATTGTAATTAGTTGCTTTATGATTATTGAAGGTATGTTAATTCCATTTTGGAAACTGCAATAAAATTCGTGTTCCTGTCACCAAACGTATTTCGTTTTGTTGAAATAAAATATCATCAGTGGTCTGTAAAGAGACACAATTACAAATTAGCCGTCTTCGTAGAACAGATCGTTACAAAATATGTTGATTTTTACAGACGGTGTTTCATGCTCGGTTTTCGCTCACATCATAATGGCTGTGTGCTTGCACGTTTTTGAGTTATTCCTTCGTCTGGCACAGTTGATTCTGGCCTATGCATCTCTTCACATGAAAGACACCTCAATATAGCACCACTGTTTATTTGTATCTTTCTCGCTACATATGCCTCGTGTGTTAAGTGTAGTGTTACCAATTGTACCGCTAGCTTTTTTCTTTGAGCTAAAAAATGCCCTGTTTCTCTGTTATTCGTTATATGTGTATCGTGTCGTTTGAATATGTTATTATGTATTTACTTAATGTGTAAGGAAAATGAAAGCGAAGTGATACAGTTGCACTTTTAAACGGTGGGTAGGTGAGAGGAAGATGATTGAGCAGCGAAAACAAATTACCAGAATGGAGAACGTTTTGGAGGAAAATGGGACACGAAAGGAAATGACTTCCATGCATCGTAAGTTGGCTTGCGGTGAATGGATGTAGACGCAAATGTGGGAACAAGAGGCTAAATGAACGAGCGCAGAGGTAGAGTGACAGAAAGTGAGGGATGCGAAAGGGAAAATATTCTTTCAAATTCAAATGGCTCTGAGCACTATGGGACTCAACATCTGAGGTCATTAGTCCCCTAGAAATTAGAACTACTTAAACCTAACTAACCTAAGGATATGACACACATCCATACCCGAGGCAGGACTCGAACCTGCGACCGTTGCGGTCGTGCGGTTCCAGATTGAAGCACCTAGAGCCGCTTGGCCACAGCTGCCGGCGAAAATATTCTTTCCGTAGTGTGATATTTGCAGTTATTTTATACATGGTTTAGTTTCCAATATTTATATGGTCATTAGCTAACTGTTTATTTTGTGTTCATGCTTCGCGTTTATGAAATTTTTTTTTAAATTGAAGGAGGCGTATGTTTTTACCGATTTTCATGATGTTCATATGTTTTCCTGTTGCCGACGGTGTTACTGTTAAAAGTTGTTTGCAAATGTTGGCTGATTCGTGGTGTATTTCCATGCCCCGACATCCTCTTTGCATCTTGTGTCAAACGTCCTGCCAATCATCCCAATCTATATTTTTTTTTTCACAGTCCTTGGAATAGTGCTGGTAGACAGTAGAGTGCAGGTTTCACGTAAAGTAATGCAGTGCCAGATGAAGGAATAACTCGAAAGCGTGCAGACACACTGCGTTTCTCATGTGATCGAAAACCGTGCATGTAGTACCGTAAGCTAAATCAATATATTTTGTAACGATCTAGAAACACATTCAGTTTCTTATAGCTCGTACTTAAGTACGTAATTCGCTATCCACCTTATATACGCTGTCTGACAAAGAAAGCGAAGCACCCAGACGACACTGTCTCATGTCAGTGTAGCTTCGTATATGGATACGTAAATGGTAAGAGTTGCGATTCTTTGTGACAGGTGGAACTGCCACTAGAGTGAATCAGTGTTTCTCGTGATTACTTTGGCTACCAGGCGTTATATGGCATACAAGGGACGTCAACAGCGTCCGATGTGGAGTGATCAATGTGCCGCGTACTCGTGTGAGACAGCGTTGTCTCAACCTGACAGAGTTTGAAAGGGGCCTCATTGTAAGTCTCCATTTCGTTGGATGGTCGGATTGTGCAATATTCACACTTGTGGGTCATTCGGACGAGACAGTTGTTTAGAAGTGGACTGCATGGGAACGCCAGGGCAGACATGCTCGTCGTTAAGGTCACTACAAAGGAAGATCGACATATTGTGTACGAAGGACATCGTAGTCCCTTCATATCTGCGCCTACCATCCGAGAACAAGTAATGGACTTCTTCTGGATTCTGTGTCAACCTGCACAGCCGAAGATTAGCAGCAACCGGACCATGGAATTACCATTCCGTGCGTTGGCTACGGTTGATACTGCAACACAAACGGACAGGTTCGGAGTACTGCCGTGATTGGGAAGGGTGGACTGTTGGCGAGTGGCGTCACATTGTGTTCAGTGATGACTAGCGGTTTCACTACCCTAGGTGACCGTTGTTGGCTGGTACGGTGGCGACCTTGGAAGAGGTTCCATTTTTCCAGTGTTTTGGAGAGGCACAACGGTGTTTCTCCTGGCGTCGGACTGTAGGGAGGCGTGGGGTATGTCTTCGTGTCACGGCTGGTAGAAGAGAAATGGGACGGCACTACGGTACATCAGAGACTTCCTGCGTCCTCTCTGTTACAGTGACAGTATCGTAATGCCATTTTTCAACAGGGCACTGCTTGTCCAGATATCTCATACGTCTCTATGAACTGTCTGTATGATGGTTAGGAATCCCATGGCCAGCAAGATTCCAAGATCTGTCGCGGATTATACGCGTGTGGGGCCAGCTCGAACATCAACTTCATCCCAGTTCCAGTCAGTACCCAGGGTATCGAGCACCATTTGCTACAGCTGGAGGCTAGCTTGCCTCAGGAGAGGATATAATGGCTTTATGACACCCTTCTCAACCGAATCAGTGAAACGGATCCAGGCCAGAGGATGTGCAACTTCATACTGGTGAGAAAGCTCATGATGTCAAGTTCTTCGTAAATTTCACCTGATTAATCACTGAAATAATTTCACATACCTTCTCAACCCCTGAATTATCACTTCTTTTCCCCCAACCCATCTAGGTGCTTCACGGTTTTTGCCAGGCGCTGCATATTGCAGCTCAAATTGCAATAAATTTGATAAAACTTCTTCAAAACTACTTTATCTGTGTAGCTGTCTCCTGCCTAAACAATTCTGTCATTTTTAGTGTGATGACAGTAATAGCTACATATATTCATAGTGTCATCTGTTTTTTTTATAGTTTTTCAGCTGTTCTTCGTGTGGTGAAGGTTAACCTACGAAACAGAATTACAGAGCACACTAGATATTATCAAGTGTGTCTGCATTACCACTCGCAATGTCTTTGCATGCCTCTTTGCCTCTTTAGAGCATTTCTTGTGAACTGCAGTTATGGTGATTTTGGCAACATCAACACAGGTTCATACATTCTTATGCCAATCCCTCCGGTGTCTGTTGTCGTTCACTTTTGATGTAGAGACGAGTTAAAAAAGACACACTGCCAACAGTGAATTTGGAACTCGGGGAAAAATGTGTTTAAAATATAAAACCAAGCATGGGCTGCAACTTTAAGTTCCTCAAACATTTCTGAGCCGCGGTATTAAAAGAAGAGTTGTTTTCATTTTCATCGAAATCATCTATGATATCCAATCGTGCTGCAATCTCTGCTGTCGACTATTTCACAATCGTCGACCATGGGGTGAGGTGGATCTGCCATCTCCTCAAAAATGGTTCAAATGGCCCTGAGCACTATGGGACTCAACTTCTGAGGTCATCAGTCCCCTAGAACTTAGAACTACTTAAATCGAACTAACCACTAACCTAAGAACATCGCACACATCCATGCCCGAGGCAGGATTCGAACCTGCGACCGTAGCGGTCGCTCGGTTGCAGACCGTAGCGCCTAGAACCGCTCAGCCACTCCGGCCGGCTGCCATCTCCTCCTTAAGATATACACTATATCCTCAGCTGTTGCCCGTGTCACAGCCCCAGATGCTGCAGCGAGATGGCTCCACCATTCCTCTGTTGGAAAGAGGAATGTTGTACCTCATCTGCGGCTCGATCTCAATCACTTCTTCTAACTTTATAGGTCACCACTAGCTAGTCTCCAGTCACTCAACATCAGTTCACCATTCATGGTCCTTTGAGCTTACTGCCAACCGCGCCACAGTCTCCCAATCAGAGAGGCATTCGCCAGGTGCACAGTATCCCCCAGGCTTTCCGAAAGTCATTTCTAAGGCCCTTCCCTATCGTCGGTGCATCAATCATGGAATATGTAAATGACTGAACATTTTCCGACTATGTCAGTGATACCCTATGGCGACAGGCCAGTGCAATTGACAGTGATACCTTAGTAGGTCAGACCAAGTAACACCAGCGACTACACTAGCGTAATCATACCTGGCACATGCATTCCAAGAGACTGTTGTTTCAGAAAACTTAAATAAAGTTGTACTGTTCTTTGGCCACATGGGCACATCTATTCATTAGAAGCGTGCACCGCTATCTCTGCACCATTCTTGTCCTATCAGTTGACGATGAGGATAATTGGTTTCTGTATGCTGTCCCTCCCTTCCCTTCACAGTGACTTGTGCTCAACCAGTGTAGCATCTCTTTTGACTGGCCTCATCTGTGTTCTCTCAGCTCCCCTGACATGGACAACTCAGTGTCCATCTCCACAGTTATTCCATAATATCATAGATTTGTGGTCTACCTTCCTTACATCGCCTCTGCATTCAACATTGACAGTCACTATTGGGCTTGTTTCCTGACCTACTCCAGAACTTCTGTTTATCACACACCACAGTCCTTTAACCCTGGGAACGACGTTTACACCCTACCCTGTATTCATTTGCAGGAACAGCTCACATCTTTTTATGCTGCCCATCAACCCATATGCCTTCAGCCTCAGCATCACCAGCCCCTGTCCTATGGTCTTGTGCTACCGCCCGCTGTGCCAACAGCTCCTGCACCACCAGCCCCAGCGCTGTCAGCCCAGCATCACAGGCTCCAGTTCTAGTGTCACCAGATCCAGGGCCACCATCTCCAGTATCTATGGCTCAAGTGCCACTGTCTGCAGTGCCAAGGGCTCCAATGACAGCAGCTCCAGCACCATCTGCTCAAGCACCTCTGGTGCCCTTGCCACTGGCCCTGATGCTGCCATCCCATTCGATGCCCCCTTTATAAGATACCTCTTTTCCTTTGCTTCACATGCATTTGGCACCCACCTACTACATGAACTCTCCCTTCTGACTCATGGTGGGGTCACCTGGCCTCTTCTGGCCTTGCTGCCCACAACTTTTCTCCTGCTGACATATTATGCTTTTCTAGCTGTCACTGACATTCAGCTCACGTCCTTGGTGCCCTCCTTCCTCTGCTGGGCCTCTTCCAAGTGAAGACCATGCTCACCTTGTACTCATGCTTCTTTCTGTGACGGGCATCTTCACAATACATGTTGTGCTTTCTGCATGACCACGCCCTGTGCAACTCCGAAACCATGGCTGTCTTCTGAGACCTCAAAGGCCTCCTGTTCTGTGCATGGTGCCTGCTTTGTTCCTCTGACCGCTCTCCACGGGATACCAATCAGATTTACTTGGAACTCCCGTTCTCTGGTCTTCAAAGTCTACCACAAGGCCTAGCCACAAAAGGTCACTCGTCCGTCAATACACCGAGTGAGGTGGCGCAGTGGTTAGCACACTTGACTCGCATTCGGGAGGACGACGGTTCAATCCCGTCTCCAGCCATCCTGATTTAGGTTTTCCGTTATTTCCTTAAATCGTTTCAGGCAAATGCCGGGATGGTTCCTTTGAAAGGGCACGGCCGATTTCCTTCCCAATCCTTCCCTAACCCGAGCTTGCGCTCCATCTCTAATGACCTCATTGTCGACGGGATGTTAAACACTAACCACCACCCCCTCCATCAGTGCCCCAGTCGCACCTTCCTGATGACAAGCCTGCATGCCCTTTATTTCTAGGTCACTCCTCCCTGTCCTTAGCTGAGTGCATCTATAATTCTCCTTGCTTGCTACAGTGACACAGGTCTTTGGTCCGTGTTTCTGGGTCCAGGCCTCTTCCACTGCTGGCGCCCATTCTTGCATCCACCATCCAGCTCTGAAAGCACTTCTTTTCCACAGTGACTCTGCCATTTCTTGGAGAAGAAGGGATGCTAGGAAAGATGGATTCTACGTCTCAGCTGAGCCGATAGCATATCACATCCCAGCAGTCACCACGGTACCATGTGGCTCTACTTTCTCTACATACAGTGGTGCTATTGGCAGCACTATCTCTTCTCCATGAGTCACATATCACCATCATACTTTCTCAGTATTCTTCCACTGGACGACTTTATAGGATCCCAAACGGGCGCTCTCGAGGCGGTAGACATTGTAAGTTCACCATTCATGGTTCTTGGGCTTAACGCCTACTGCTTCCCAGTCCCCCAATCACAGTTCCACTTGCAGAGCACACTGTACATGTGGTGTCACCGCCAGACGCCACACTTGCTAGGTGGTAGCCTTTAAATCGGCCGCGGTCCGTTAGTATACGTCGGACCCGCGTGTCGCCACTATCAGTGATTGCAGACCGAGCGCCGCCACACGGCAGGTCTAGAGAGTCTTCCTAGCACTCGCCCCAATTGTACAGCCGACTTTGCTAGCGATGGTTCACTGACAAATTACGCTCTCATTTGCCGAGACGATAGTTAGCATAGCCTTCAGGTACGTCATTTGCTACGACCTAGCAAGGCGCCATTACCAGTTACTATTGATGCTGTAAAACATGTACCGTCAAGACCGATGTTCACCAATTATGGATTAAAGTTAAGTATTCCAGCAGCTACGTACGTTTTTTGTTAGTCTCATTTCCTTGACCTGTTCCAGACCTCAGGCCAGCCTGCGTGAGCTAAAACGCGTGCCTTTCGGCTTCCTCTCATAGTGGGTTGGCTGTCTTGCCAATCCACAACAGTACACTCTAGGCTTTATGCCATCCGTCTGTAACTGCCTGCTGGAATCCTCGTACACTATGAATCGTTGACCCTCCAAGGCCACTTTTTAATGGACCGACGGTGTGATAATCGCGTGGGCAGAGATCAGGTCTATATGACAGGTGCTCGAGTGTCTCTCACTTGAATTGGCGTAACTTCGACGTTATCATACAGTAGCAGCACCGTTTGTCGCAGTTGTGTTTCGACATACCTGCTGCCCCATACACAATCATTTGGTAAAAACGCCGCCGTAGTTCACGTTTCCGCATTTACCGGACGCGCGTCGGAAAGACACAAATGTTACACTAATCCCTTGCCTACACGTCAGTACTTATGTACCTGCATCGGAGTCGCCCTACGTTGCGTATATGCTGCAGCAACTTTCTCAGACATAAACTTTTTGATCGCCCCATATGTAATGCAATGTCCTAGTAATCTGCTGTCTATAAAATTTAGCATCTTTACAGCTTCTTTCAGTGGTAAGTTAATTAGTCACCGATACCATAGTTCGTATGTCACTAATACCTCCTTTCTTGGGCTGAGAACTTCTTACAATTGTCTCGTCTAGCCTCGTAGTACTTCTTCACTCCGAACTTTATTTATTCACTTAATTCTTTACGTCCATCTGCAACAGTGCATATCAGAAACTTCTTAACTACAACGGAAAATTCCTATTTTCTGCTTTCATGTTTCGCATTTAGTTTTAAGATACTACAAATATTTGCGTATATCTATAGATTACCACCCTTTTTCTCAGGATTTGTAGTATCGTGATCAGCTTTGCTATGTCGAAGGTTTGTGTATCCATAGCTATGTCATGAAGCTGTCCTGGATTTTTATCTATTCAGTGTGCTACCTCTATTAATTTTACTTTTTCTGTCGCTATTGTGGCCATTGTTCAGTAGCTCTTTATTTTTCTTTGTGTTTTTTTCTGTACATTATTCAATTACAAACGTATCAAACTGATCAACTAATAGTTCTCACAGCGCTTCATCCACAGTTTCATGGTGAATCTTTTAACATGTCTGGTCGTATGTTTCTTGTTTCATGAGTTTTGGACACTGAATCAAGTATCTTATCAGTTCCAGCACTTTTCACAGATTTCTTTTCCTAATTCTTATGCCTTAATCATTCCAGGTCGTGCTTGGGATACAACTGCGACGTACAGAGGAGAGGCTGCAACCTATCTTAATGTGGTTTAATGGGATATATGGGACAGGAAACATGTGGTCTGCTCTTGTGATCCTGTTTCGTGGAATATATATTTTACCTAATCAGCGGTCATTTATGCAAGTTAGTGTTGGTAATTTATAAGTGGATCGAAAGCCCTTGTTTCACCTTTTTCCGTCAGAAAAGTTGATGCGTTTCCATGCATTTCGTTTACACTCTAACAAAAGACAGCAGTAAAGCGATTTCGGATATACGCTATTTGTTATGTTTTAGACTGTATTACATTTTTAGTCTACACGTTTTCCTCATGGCATAAACATGAACCAGCTGTTGCGCGAGCAGTAAGGTCAGCTGTGTGGTAGTCACCCGTTGGATCACGTTGTCATCAGCGAAATAATATGTCCTGATGGCTGCTTTTTCGTCTGTAGAACCCAAGTTACTCGGTTGGTTCTCCATGCATCTCGAGATTTTTTTCTGAGCAGCTAGCAATCGCAACGATACAATAGTTATTTGGACATCTATTCTTCACATTTTTTTCATGAAAGAAATAACGACAAATGAAAATATCTGGCAGTGTTTGAATGCACCATCGCTGGTCTAGACCCTCATGTATCTGGGTGTACCAATGTGGAGCGAAGTAAGTTGCAACGAGCACGTAAATTTAGT
The DNA here is from genome assembly GCF_023864345.2 of Schistocerca serialis cubense. Classification (NCBI taxonomy): domain Eukaryota; kingdom Metazoa; phylum Arthropoda; class Insecta; order Orthoptera; family Acrididae; genus Schistocerca; species Schistocerca serialis. The sequence continues at coordinate 415,057,930 of NC_064638.1, forward strand.
TATTCCTACTTGTCGTTTGTTAGTCTGGGACTATTTCTAACCCAAGGGAAAGAGAATATTTAGGGAAGACCTACGCTATTAGTCACATGTTATTATAAATAGCTCGAGAGATACGCCGATTTGTTCAGCGAATGTTATTTATTTAGAGTCGTTGGACACTCGGAAATGCTTAGTCTTAAAATTGAGATAATAGACATCTGAAAATGGGTCAAGAAATTACATTATGTATCATAAATACGTCCGGTTTAAAGAACAGAATAAAAGCTTAAGTCCGAATTAAACACATTCTGACATTCGTTTTTTCAGCGTATGAGACCCCAATGGGAAACTGAAATTGTTCCACAAATTCCGTCCACCACCACCCGATTGTGGAATAAATCACATTGATTTGAATGTGAGACATGCACGCCCTTCTCTTGTTCCATGTTGAGCAATACTTTTGCTTTAGAATGTATGTGTCCCCCGCATCTGCGAAAACGATGTAGCTAACGCAGATACATTACCGTGTGAAGAACGATGTGTGTAGAGGTAACAACCATCTATCCTTTGAAAGGTCGACGAAGTAACAGTGGCCTTCAGTTCAGACAATGGCGACTGTGTTGTCTTCATGGCGAAGCAACACAATAAGTAACTTATATTCTTATTCCGAAATTTATTCTCAAACTGCGAATTGTTTGACATCAGCTATATTAGGGATAGATATATATTTGGTTAGTTAAGTTTAAGTAGTTCTAAGTTCTAGGGGACTGATGACCTCAGATGTTAAGTCCCATAGTGCTCAGAGCCATTTGAACCATTTTTTTGGCGAAGCGTTTCGCCACTATCATATCCAGAAGGATACGAGTGTGGTACTGGAGGGAATTCCCAAGGGTCGCGCGGAGTGGTCGCGCGGCTAGAAGCGCCATGTCACGGATTGATCGGCCCCTCCCGCCGGAGGTTCGAGTCCTCCATCGGGCATGAGTGTGTGTGTTGTTCTTGGCATAAGCTAGTTTAAATGGTGTGTAAGTCTAGGGACCGATGACCTTAGCAGTTTGGTCCCTTAGGAATTCACAGACATTTGACCATTTGAACAATCCCAAAGGTTGGGTATTAGAATTGTTTCGAACAATTTTTCCAATGCTTACACAGGTGAATTGACTCAGAAGGAGCCTACTTTGAATACAAAATAAATTAAACTTAAAATAAACAACAACTTTTATTTTATTTCACATCATTCACCCTTCTTGCGGGACAGGTTGTGTACATGCGAACAGAGGGTATGCCTGCATCTTTGGAGCACACATAAATAATTTTTCAGTCACTTGTACCCACATCTGCAATACAGACTGTTAATGTGCGAAGACTATTTCATTAAAAATGTTTTTCTATCACCCTCTAACAAAGAATAATCACCGTATAATCTGGAAACTTCAAATTATTCAGTAGATTTCGGACCCGACTGATACTTATCTAACATGATGTTTGTTCGTAGCTGTGCCGTCTACGGAAAAATATCAAGTAATGGATTAATTCTAACTAACACAGCTTTGATATTGCAAAAGGTATTCTTACTGTGGAAGTAAACATAAATTGAGACCTCAGTCCTCCTTACAAACACCGAAAATTTCCTCTGAAATATACACTACAGTATTCAAGAACCATTCAGAAGCTTCCAACTTCAAATTAAAAGGTAGCAATGATCGTCTAATGATACACTATCTGGTCAAAAGTATCGGTAGACCTATTTGTGGACTTTAATACGTGGTTCGGCCACACTTCGCTCTTATGACAGCTTCAACCTTGCAGTGAGGTGTCTGAATGTCTGTGGAGGAACGGCAGCCCACTCTTCCTCAGGAGTCGAAACTAGAAAAGGCGGTGGTATTGCAGCCTGGGGTCTGGAGCGAAGTTTACATTCTAGCTCATCCCGAAGACCTTCCACGGGGTACAGGTCGGTATTCTTGGAAGGTCAGTCCGTTTCATGTATGTTATTGTAATGAAACCATGGGCTCATAAATGCTGTTTTATGGCAGAATACGTTGTCATGGTGACACAAACAACCTTACGATATTTGGCGTTTTCATAAGAGCAATAGGGGACTTCATCGTAACCACAAAGAACAGCCACACAACTTAACACCTCCTCCTCTGTACATGATGGTTGGTTTCACCATCCATCGGACTGCGACAAGATACAGCGTGACTCATCAATTCAAGGCAATCGTTCTGAGTAACCCAGTATACAGTGGCGTCGGTCTTTGCATCATCTCGAGTATCGCCTAGTACTGTCTACAGAAATGTGTGACTTATGAGGAACTGCTTGATCATTGTACCCCATTATTTATCATTCCCTACGCACAGTCATTGTGCTAGCTCGAGATAGCACTTTGTAGTTCACAAGCGATTCCTGCCGCTGTTTTCATGCTGTTTTCTAAACCACTCTTCGCGATGCTCGACGGTGCTCGCAGTGCGTCAGTAGGTGAGGCCTGCCTGATTTTAGTTTAGCTGTAGCTATTCCTTCGCGTTTCTGTTTCACAGTCACATTACCAACAGCCGCCTTAGGCAGCTTTAGAAAGTTGAAATGTTTGTTACTCAGGTGACATCCAATGACGAATCCACGTGCGAAGTCGGTGATCTCTCCTGACCGACCTGATCTGCTGCACAGCATCTGTGCTGACAACATACTACTCCACACCTCCTCTTATATTGGCGGGTCCACCTTCCGTGACATTTAGTTATCAGTCCCACGTTGCGTTTGGGTGTCCGAATATTTTAGATCAGATAGTAGTGAGGTATCCAAAAATATTGAACACTCTCTTACACAAGCTTTATAAAGAGGCCTTCAGAGAAAGGTTTGTATCGAGCCGAACTGTAGCAATGTCTCACAGTTCAACTACAAGCTACTGCAATATAAGGGATTCAGAGGACATATCGATGGTAATGCTACAGAAAATCATCACAGAGAAAATTAAAAGTACACTACTGGCCATTAAAATTGCTACACCACGAAGATGACGTGCTACAGACGCCAAATTTAACCGACAGGAAGAAGATGCTGTGATATTAAATTATTAGCTTTTCAGAGCATTCACACAAGGTTGGCGCCGGTGGCGACACCTACAACGTGCGGACATGAGGAAAGTTTCCAACTGATTTCTCATACACAAACTGCAGCTGACCGGCTTTGCCTGGTGAAACGTTGTTGTGATGCCTCGTGTAAGGAGGAGAAATGCGTACCATCACATTTCCGACTTTTATAAAGGTCGGATTGTAGCCTATCGCGATTGCGATTTATCGTATCACGACATTGCTGCTCGCGTTGGTCGAGATCCAATGACTGTTAGCAGAATATGGAATCGGTAGGTTTAGGAGGGTAATACGGAACGCCGTGCTGGATCCCAACGGCCTCGTATCTCTAGCATTCGAGATGACAGGCATCTTATCCGCATGGCTGTAACGGATCGTGCAGCCAAGACTCGATCCCTGAGTCAACAGATGGGGACGTTTGCAACACAACAACCATCTGCACGAACAGTTCGACGACATTTGCAGCAGCATGGACTATCAGCTCGGAGACCATGGCTGCGGCTACCCTTGACGCTGCATCACAGACAGGAGCGCCTGCGATGGTGTACTCAACGACCAACCTGGATGCGCGAATGGCAAAACGTCATTTTTTCGGATGAATCCAGGTTCCGTTTACGGCATCATGATGCTCGCATCCGTGTTTGGCGACATCGCGCTGAACGCACATTCGAACCGTGTATTCGTCATCGCCATACTGGCGTATCACCCGGCGAGATGGTATGGGGTGCCATTGGTTACACATCTCGGTCACCTCTTGTTCGCATTGACGGCACTTTGAACAGTGGACATTACATTTCAGATGTGTTACGACCCATGGCTCTGCCCTTCATTCGATCCCTGCGAAACCCTACATTTCAGCAGGATAATGCACGACTGCATGTTGCAGGTCCTGTTCGGGCCTTTCTGGATAGACTGCTGTCCAGGCCAGCACATTCTCCAGATCTCTCACCAATTGAAAAAGTCTGGTCAATGGTGGCCGAGCAACTGGCTCGTCACAATACGCCAGTCACTACTCTTGATGAACTGTGGTATCGTGTTGAAGCTGCATGGGCAGCTGTATCTGTACACGCCATCCAAGCTCTGTTTGACTCAATGCCCAGGCGTATCAAGGCCATTATTACGGCCATAGGTGGTTGTTCTGGGTACTGATTTCTCAGGATCTATGCACCCAAATTGCGCGATAATGTAATCACATGTTAGTTCTGGTATATTATATTTGTCCAATGAATACCCGTATATCATCTGCATTTCTTCTTGGTGTAGCAATTTTAATGGCCAGTAGTGTATCTCGCCACCTCTTGGCGTTGCGGGAACATAACGTGGTAAGGAAAGTATATAAACAGAGCAGAGACGAATGGCGAATCAGTTATGGTATTATGCTTCGGAATGAGCATCTCGAATTCGTCGAAATCGGTCGACTGTCCGCGCGCTACTATCGTCGGCACCTGTGGCAAGAGGTTGGAGGACGGTAATACCAGAAGTAGGTGATAAAGTGTTCCACGTCCACTCTCATCACAGAATATGGATGTCGCAGGCTTGCCCGCTCTGTACAGTGGGGTATGTGGTGACGCGTGTCTGAACTGACTTCAGAGTACAATTCTGTTGTGGGCACAAGTGTTTCGAAGCACACCATTCAGCGCATAGTATTGAAATGGGATTCAGGGATGACCCCTGCGTGTTCTCATGTCGACCCAACAACTTCGATCGTTACCATTTGCAATGGGCACGCGATCATCGAGATCGGGCCGTATATCATCAGAAGTAGCACACTTAATAGACACTGACAAACTAAAACATTCCCCACTCCAGTATGGAATGCCACGTGGTGACGTTGCGAAACCGTGTCGAACCTGGGCATGGGGTCATTGGGATAGAACCATGCGTCGATGGAAACGTGTCACTTGGTCAGATGAATTATGTTCCTTGTTACATCAGGTCTGTTGTCATGTCCAGATACGCCGTCATCCAGGCGAAAGAGGCGAACCTTTGATAGAAACATGCAACACGACACGGTTGCACATCGCTGTGGGCTGTATTAAGCTATGGGGGCATTCACCTGGAATATCAGGGTACCTGTAGTAGCAACCGAAGCCGCCATGGCAGCTATGGTCTACGTCAACATTACTGCTGACCTTCTACATCGCTTCGTGCTTCATGGACAAATATGAGCCTAGCGAGTCGATTAAGGTTGGCAAAGACCCACTGTGGTTTAACAACGAAACTCGGAAAATGCTGAGGAAGCAAAGGCTGTTGCACTCTCGGTTCAAAAGAGAACATGCAAACGACGACAGTTGAAGGTTACCATAGATTCGTGCGTCTATAAAAAGATCAATGCCCGAAGCGCACAACTACCGCAGTCGTTTAGCAAAAGATCCTGTCGAGAACCCGAGAAAATTCTGGCCTTCCGTAAAGTCGCTAAGCGGGCTAAGGTTTCTGTCCAGTCACTTGTTGACCAGTCTGGTGTGGCAAAACAAGACAGCAAAAGAAGAGCCGAGGTTTCAAATTCCCCACTTCAGAGACCGTTCACACAGGATAATCGTACAAACACACCATTGTTTCACCATCGCACGGAGCCCCGGATCGACGACATAGTAATAAGCATCCCTGACATAGAGAAACAACTGAGCGTGTTGAAAGCAAATAAATCGTCATATCTGGGTGGAATCCCGATGCGATGTTCGAGACTACTCTATGTCATTGGCCTCAAACTTACCTTGCACTTACCGCGGATCTCTCGCCCAATGCAAAGTCCCAAGCGATTGGAAGAAAGCGCAGGTGGCTCCTGTATGTAAGAGGGGCAGAAGATCGTAGCCGCAAAATCACAAAATATTCTTAACATCGGTTTGCTACATATTTGTTGAACTTATTCTCAGTTCAAATATAGTAAATTCCCTAGATACACAAAACCTTCTGTCCACGTAGCACCACGCTTCCTGAAACCATCGCTCGTGTGAAACTCAGCTTCCTCATTTCTCAGATGATATGCTGTGAACTTTGTATTGAGGGCAACAGCCAGATTCCATATTCTTAGATTTCTGAAAAGAATTTGATATGGCACCCCACTGCAGACTGTTAACGAAGGTACGAACATAGGAAGTAGGATCACAGATATGTTAGTAGTTCGAACACTTCTTATGCAATAGAATCAAGTACGTTGTCCCCGACGGCGAGTGTTCATCAGTGACAAGAAGAGTGCGCCAAGAAAGTGTGATAGGACCATTATTATTTTATATGTAGATAAATGATCTGGGGACAGGTTGAGCAATCTGCGCTTGTTTGCTGATGATGCTGTTGTGGCGAAGACGAGTGACTGTAGGATGATTCAAGATGACTCAGATAAAATTTCTAGTTGGTGTGATGAACAGCAGCTGAGTTTAAACGTAGAAAATGTAAGTTAAAGCGAATAAGTCGTCGTCGTTGTTGTTGTTGTTGTTGTTGTTGTTGTCTTCAGTCCTGAGACTGGTTTCATGCAGCTCTCCATGCTACTCTATCGTGTGCAAGCTTCTGCATCTCCCAGTACTTAGTGCAACCTACAGCCTTCTGAATCTGCTTAGTGTATTCATATCTTGGTCTCCCTATACGATTTTTACCCTCCACGCTGCCCTCCAATGCTAAATTTGTGATCCCTTGATGCCTCAGAACATGTCCTACCAACCGGTCCCTTCTTCTTGTCAAGTTGTGCCACAAACTCCTCTTCTCCCCAATTCTATTCAATACCTCCTCATTAGTTATGTGATCTACCCATCTAATTTTCAGCATTCTTCTGTAGCACCACATTTCGAGAGCTTCTATTCTCTTCTTGTCCAAACTATTTACGTCCATGTTTCACTTCCATACATGGCTACACTCCATACAAATACTTTCAGAAACGACTTCCTCACACTTAAATGTATATCCGATGTTAAGAAATTTCTCTTCTTCAGAAACGCTTTCCTTGCCATTGCCAGTCTACATTTTATATCCTCGCTACTTCGACCACCATCAGTTATTTTGCTCCCCAAATAGCAAAACTCCTTTACTACTTTAAGTGTCTCATTTCCTAATCTAATTCCCTCAGCATCACCCGACTTAATTCGACTACGTTCCATTATCCTCGTTTTGCTTTTGTTGATGTTCATCTTATATCCTCCTTTCAAGACACTGTCCATTCCGTTCAACTGCTCTTCCAAGTCCTTTGCTGTCTCTGACAGAATTACAATGTCATCGGCGAACCTCAACGTTTTTATTTCTTCTCCATGGACTTTAATACCTACTCCGAATTTTTCTTTTATTTCCTTTACAGCTTGCTCAATATACAGATTGAATAACATCGGGGACAGGCTACAACCCTGTCTCACTCCCTTCCCAACCGCTGCTTCCCTTTCATGCCCCTCGACTCTTATAACCTCCATCTGGTTTCTGTGCAAATTGTAAATAGCTTTTCGCTCCCTGTATTTTGCCCCTGCCACTTTTAGAATTTGAAAGAGGGTATTCCATTCAACATTGTCAAAAGCTTTCTCTAAGTCTACAAATGCCAGAAATGTAGGTTTGCCTTTCCTTAATCTAGCTTCTAAGATAAGTCGTAGGGTCAGTATTGCCTCACGTGTTCCAACATTTCTGCGGAATCGAAACTGATCTTCGCCGAGGTCGGCTTCTACCAGTTTTCCATTCGTCTGTAAAGAATTCGAGTTAGTATTTTGCAGCTGTGACTTATTAAACTGATAGTTCGGTAATTTTCACATCTGTCAACACCTGCTTTCTTTGGGATTGGAATTATTATATTCTTCTTGAAATCTGAGGGTATTTCATCTGTCTCATACATCTTGCTCACCAGATGGTAGAGTTTTGTCAGGACTGGCTCTCCCAAGGCCGTCAGTAGTTCTAATGGAATGTTCTCTACTCCTGGGGCCTTGTTTCGACTCAGGTCTTTCAGTGCTCTGTCAAACTCTTCACGCAGTATCTCCCATTTCATCTTCGTCTACATCCTCTTCCATTTCCATAATATTGTCCTCAAGTACATCGCCCTTGTGTAGACCCTATACATACTCCTTCCACATTTCTGCTTTCCCTTCTTTGCTTAGAACTGGGTTTCCATCTGAGCTCTTAATATTCATACAAGTGGCTCTCTTTTCTCCAAAGGTCTCTTTAATTTTCCTGTAGGCAGTATCTATTTTACCCCTAGTGTGATAAGCCTCTACATCCTTACATTTGTCCTCTATCCATCCCTGCTTAGCCATTTTACACTTCCTGTCGATCTCATTTTTGAGACGTTTGTATTCCTTTTTGCCTGCTTCATTTACTGCGTTTTTATATTTTCTCCTTCATCAATTAAATTCAATATTTCTTGTGTTACCCAAGGATTTCTACTAACCCTCGTCTTTTTACCTACTTGATCCTCTGCTGCCTTCACTACTTCACCTCTCAAAGCTACCCATTCTTCTTCTACTGTATTTCTTTCCCCGATCCTTGTCAATCTTTTCCTAATGCTCCCCCTGAAACTCTGTACAACCTCTGGTTTAGTCAGTTTATCCAGGTCCCATATCTCCAGAAATTCCATGCCACGCAGAATGGGTGCGCTTCAGAGGTGGACCGTCACCTTATCAAGCAGGTGGTCATAATGTCTTGTCTCATTGTGTGATCACATATTAATGTGTTGGTTCACGTTTAGTTCACGTGCATCTTACTGTGATGACATGCTCATATAAAAATTTGTCTGATGAAGTCAATCACTCATTCCTTTCTCTTTCTAGTAAGCCATAGAATGTATGTATGTGTAAAAACAAAACAGAACGCAAAATAATTGTTCGTCGGTCTTGTGAAAAATGGCACTTTCTGGGTAACAGATGATCCAGATAATAAAAAATATATATAATAAAAAATAGGATACTATGAGATAGTTATACAGTGTTTCCCAGAAATACTGCGAAAAACTTCAACGGATTGTCGAGGGTGACTGGAACAACAAATCGAGGATAGAAACTCGTGTCCAAAAGTGTCATCCAGTGACGCTACAGTGTTTCGAAGTTGGCGGCGTTTGCTACCAAACCGCTCCTTCGACAGAAAACGTGATTTTCTACGCTGACGGATCCTTACCAGACCGTCTTGTAGTGTTGTTTGTTACGTGTTGATAGCGACTCATTGTCACGATCGCCAGTGTACAAGTAAGAGCTAGCTGCAGCGCAGAACGGCCATGTCACAGATTTACATCCGCAGTTTATTTTTCTCCTGGAACCCTTCAAAGTCTCAAATGTCGATACACAGGAGAAAAATAAACTCTGCTTCGTAACCTGCGTCCAAAACCAACATCAACAAAGGTAATAGAGCGTCGCATTCATAGGTGACATGCACTTTCTATGCAGCAGCTACCTTTATCTTCTAAACTGGCTATCCTGCCAGTCAGTCGTGATCACTGAATAACAAACAACATTGCGAGACGTCTCGCCTGCGGTCTGTCAGCATACTAAGTTTATTGTCGAAGGGTTGGCTTAGTGGCAGCGCTTGTGGCTGTAACTTCGACGCTTCGTAACGTCTTTCGATGACGCTTCCATACACTGGTTCCTATCGTCGATTTATCCCTTCAGATACCTTCTACAACCACTCGAAGTCTGTCGCAATATTTATCAGCTGCCCTGTGTATTTAAGTGGCTACTGATCAAAATTTCCCTGGCCGAAGTAGCCGTGCGGTTCTAGGCGCTGCAGTCTGGAACCGCGAGACCGCTACGGTCGCAGATTCTAGTTCTGCCTCGGGCATGGATGTGTATGATGTCCTTAGGTTAGTTAGGTTTAACTAGTTCTAAGTTCTAGGGGACTAATGACCTCAGAAGTTGAGTCCCATAGTGCTCAGAGCCATTTGAACCATTTGATCAAAATTTCAAATAGAGCAATATTACTAATATAAATTACAACTCTATAACTCTAGCACAAAACGTCATAACTTTTCACATCGCACCAGAAACAGTCTGGACGCTTTCATTGAAAATTATTAACCAGTTTGCTGTTGTGAGCTGAGATAATAGGAACCAAATACACTGGGGTGACAAAAGCCATGGATAGCGATATGCACATAAACAGATGGCGGTAGTATCGTGTACGCAGGTTATAAGCAGTGCATAGGCGGAGCTATCATTGACACCCAGGTGATTCATATGAAAAGGTTTTCAACCTGATTGCGGCCGTAGAACTGGAGTTAACAGACCTTGAACGCGGAATTGTAGGTGAAGCTAGACGCATGGGACATTCCATTTCGGAGAAATCGTTAGGTAGAGAGCCACAGTGTGAAAGATGGCTACACTGAGCCACAGCGCCAGATATTGCGCCAAAGAGTTTTATTTCGCCGCCTCCACTGGCAGTGTTGTTTGAGATGTGGTAGGGGAGAGTGTTTGTTGAGAAGTCGTGGTGGAGAGTGCTTATTGAGAAGTAGCAGTAGGCAGTGCTTGTTGAGAAGTTGCAGTAGCGACTCGTAGTTGAGAAGTTGCGGTAGTGAGTGCTTGTTCAGAACTTGTAGTATTGTTTTGATGGGCTAGACTCCAGATATTGTTGGATTGGGGATGCTGTAATGATCAGAGTGTGCTTTTTGTCAATATATATGAAGGTAAAAAATTCCATTTTTTTATTATTTCAGTGTCTTAAACAATAATGCCTCTTGGTCACAGGTTCAGTCAACAAAGCATCTGGCTCGTGTTCTTGTATTAGACTGTATTTCTGGTTTCTATGTGCAATTATAGTATTTCTGGTTTTTTTTTAATTACTTCAGTATAAATGGTGTTTAAAATATCTGGTCTTATTGAGGAAGAACCGTGCCAGATGTGTACGTTGAATCACACTTCCACACACAGAACAGCGACACTTGTGCCTTGTTGTTTCGTAGCTTTGATAGTTGCTGGGGACTTAAATAATTAATTGTGTTAACGGAAGTTTTCTTTCGTTCTTTGTTGTTATTCTATGCAGTCAGATTGCGTACTATTACTAGTCAGGGCCAACCGGTTACGAGACAGCGTAATCGGACAGACAGCGACTAAAATTAAAAAATATTTGCATATTATTTAATTAAGCCCCCATGCAAGTGTCAAAAGTGTACCGAGAATCCCAAATTTCAGTATTACCCCTCACTATGGACAACGCAGTGGCCGAAGGCCTTCGCGTAATCACCGAGAGGAGAGGTATTTATGTACGACTGTAAGTGTAAAGAAAAAAGCAACACGACGTGAAATAACTGCAGAAATCAGCGGAAAATTACGACGAACATATCCGTCAGGACAGTGTGGTAAAATTTGCCTTTATTGGGCTATGGCAGCAGACGACCGACGGGAGAGCACAACGTCGTCTGCGCCGCCTGTCCTGGGCTCGTGACCACGCCGACTGGATTCTAGATGACTGGAAAAACTTGGCGTGGTCAATAGAGCCCCGATTCCAGTTGGTAAGAGCTGATGGTGGGGTTCGAGTGTGGCGCAGACACCACGAAGCCCCCGCGCCCGCATCTCGTGGTCGTGCGGTAGCGTTCTCGCTTCCCACGCCCGGGTTCCCGGGTTCGATTCCCGGCGGGGTCAGGGATTTTCTCTGCCTCGCGATGGCTGGGTGTTGTGTGCTGTCCTTAGGTTAGTTAGGTTTAATTAGTTCTAAGTTCTAGGCGACTGATGACCCCAGCAGTTGAGTCGCATAGTGCTCAGAGCCATTTGAACCACGAAGCCCTGAGCCCAAGTTGCCAACAAGGCAGTGTGCAAGCTGATGGTGGCGCCATAATGGTATAATCTGTGTTTACATCGAATAGACTTGGTATTTTGGTCCAATTGAACCGATCATTGACTAGAAATGTTACACTACTGACCATTAAAATTGCTACACCAAGAAGAAATGCAGATGATAAACGGGTATTCAATGGACAAATATATTATACTAGAACTGGCATGTGATAACATTTTCACGCAATTTGGGTGCATCGATCCTGAGAAATCAGTATCCAGAACAACCACCTCTGGCCGTAATAACGGCCTTGATACGCCTGGGCATTGAGTCAAACAGAGATTGGATGCCGTATACAGGTACAGCTGCCCATGCAGCTTCAACACGATACCACAGTTCATCAAGAGTAGTGACTGGCGTATTGTGACGAGCCAGTTGCTCGGCCACCATTGACTAGACGTTTCCAATTGGTGAGAGATCTGGAGAATGTGCTGGCCAGGACAGCAGTCGAACATTTTCTGCATCCGGAAAGGCCCGAACAGGACCTGCAACATTCGGTCGTACATTATCCTGCTGAAATGTAGGGTTTCGCAGGGATCGAATGAAGGGTAGAGCCGCGGGTCGTAACACATCTGAAATGTAACGTCCACTGTTCAAAGTACCGTCAACGCGAACAAGATGTAACCGAGACGTGTAACCAATGGCACCCATACCATCACGCCGGGTGATACACCAGTATGGCGATGACGAATACACGCTTCCAATGTGCGTTCACCGCGATATCACCAAACACGAATACGACCATCATGATGCTGTAAACAGAACGTGGATTCATCCGAAAAAATGACATTTTGCCATTCGTGCACCCAGGTTCGTCGTTGAGTACACCATCGCAGGCGCTCCTGTCTGTGAAACATCGTCAAGGGTAACCGTAGCCATGGTCTGCGAGCTGCTAGTCCAGGCTGCTGGAAACGTCGTCGAACTGTTCGTGCAGATGGTTGTTGTCTTGCAAACGTCCCCATCTGTTGACTCAGGGATCGAGACGTGACTGCACGATCCGTTACAGCTATGCGGATAAGATGCCTGTCGTCTCGACTGCTAGTGATACGAGGCCGTTGGGATCCAGCACGGCGTTCCGTATTACCATCCTGAACCCACCGATTTCATATTCTGCTAACAGTCATTGGATCTCGACCAACGCGAGCAGCAATGTCGCGTTAGGCTACAATCCGACCTTTATCAAAGACGGAAATGTAATGGTATGCATTTCTCCTCCTTACACGAGGCATCACAACAACGTTTCACCAGGCAACGCCGGTCAACTGCTGTTTGTGTATGAGAAATCAGTTAGAAACTTTGCTCATGTCCGCACGTTGTAGGTGTCGCCACCGGCGCCAACCTTGTGTGAATGTTCTCAAAAGCTAATAAATTTCATATCACAGCATCTTCTTCCTGTCGGTTAATTTCGCGTCTGTAGCACGTCATCTTCGTGGTGTAGCAATATTAATGGCCAGTAGTGTATGTTCGGCTAGTTGGAGATTTCATTTTGGCAAACAACCATGGAATTTTTATGAATGACAGTACACTATGTCACCGGGCCACAATCGTTCGACATTCTGGACAGTTCGAGCGAATTATTTCGCCACCCAGATCGCCCGATATGAATCCCATTGAGCATTTATGGGACATAATCAAGAGGTCAGTTCGTGCACATAATGCTGCTCCGGCAACACTTTCACAGTTATGGACGACTGTTGAAGCAGCAAGATGCAATGCAATATTTCTGCAGTGGACCTCCATCGACTTGTTCAGTCCATGCCACATAGGGATTCGGCACTACGGTACGCATGAGGAGGTCAGTCACGATATTACCAGGTATTCCATGACTTTTGTCACCTCACTATATGTCAAGTGAGCTGCAGTAGATGTTCTGTAAACAAACACTGCCTTGCGCAATGTGAAGCCACAAGTGGAGCTGAACGATGGCTTTGGTGGAATCGGCCTCCAGATATCGACCTGCGACCGCGGTTGACTCTGGCTGGTTGCCTAATGACGCCATGAATTTTCAGTACCAAAATATGAGCTGTAAGGCGAAGAAAGATGGCAGCATGGAGGTTCTCAAATCAAGCAGTGCCTTAAATTAAAATCCGGGTGTATCCATAGTGTCTCATAGACTGAGTCCGTTGGTGTTAACTGTAATCCATTTATCCTATCCGAGCGTTAAGCTCGTTGGTTCTCTTGGTAATTGCATAAGGAAGCAAACTATGTTTTGGCTTCACGTTGTATCTTCTCCTTTTATTTGAATTCACGTTCATCCAGAAACATTCGTCTGTAAACATCACGTATTGCTGGTTATTCTCCGAAATGTTTGCCATCATTGGTTTCCTTCTTTCATCACTAGGCAGAATTATTTCATAAAATGTACATGCTGTTTCTCCTACACATTCAGTGTTTATTAATTGTCCTCTCCAATTACAATTACTTCCATGTCTTTATATTGTGCTCACTATTACTAAGTTACTTTCAACATGTTTGTTTAATTTCTTAATCATTGATGTTTCCTACTTTCTTCTGAGCTTAAAAATTTCAGCCTACTTCTAATAACAAATTAGTTTTGACCTGAATCTCGGTCTGCATATGGAGAATGTCATGCAGCCGAGTACCTTGGCCATAGCCCAAATCTAATAGTGTTACACCTTAGTTTCTCCCGAAAATTTCGTAGAATATCTCCATTTTTCTTGTTCACGAAAAATGCATCTCACTACAGCTACGTAGTCGAACCCTAACGCACAACTACAGATCTTCTTTTCCCAATAGTTTTGTTCTCCGCATTTCTACATCATCCTCTTATTCGACCTTTGCAGTTTTATCATCGAATATGGATCCTAACCTCTGCTATCTTTTAATAAAATATTTCATTTGTTTTTCTGAACATTTCACCCGTAGATAACTACCTCTCCTTCGAAGAGCACGAGATCACTGCTCACTTTCACAGCTAACTGTCCAAAAGCTAATAAACAATGAACACACTTGCTTAGCTCATATCATGAGTGAAAAAGCGATCTGAGGTTCTCATGATTTGTTCTAAATGCATCCTAGTTGCTGAGGAGCGAAAAATCAGTGCAATGCTATTAAACCAGCCACGATTTTTTCTTTTGGGGACTGGCAGGTACCTTTATTAAACTCCTGTTGCCCTGTAAACATAATGTATTTCCGAGAAAGGGTACGGTTGAAATACAAAACTAGTACATCAGATTCTGATACTCCGCCACAATACCTCCAAACAATACAGGAGCACTTCACACCAAGCCTGCTCTGCGTAATTGAAATTGAAAATGAAGCCCTTACGTACAAAGTATGTGACTGAAAAATCGTCCGAGATGTATCACTGGTCTCGGCTCTTTATCTAACCGACGCAAGTTTTTCTGTTTGACGCCATTTTGGCGGCTTCCGTATCAAGTACCGTACGTTAATTATTCGAGATAAACCTGAGATCGCAGGATAAGTGAACTCGACGTTATTCTGAAAATTAAAACAGCAATTATCATGTCATGCTGCAGACCTTTTATCACCACAAGCGGAAGGGCGTAAATAATACTTTTCCAACATTTTTGAGTTAAATCTTCGACAGTACCGACAGAGGGATGTAATTTCTTCCCCAGCCTCAGCGCTTGCTGTTTTGTAATGAAATTTCGTGATAAGCCAAGAGAATTTCCAGCCTTGGAACTTAGCTTAGTGTGACAAATACTATGCATTCACAACAAAAATCCAAATTAAGTAAAACCTCATCAAAAAAATTCACCCCATCTTAAGATATCGTAATTACTATTTGAGGTATGTGCGTGAATAACGTACTGTTGGAAAGATCAAACTCTAGAGTTTTACATGGTTCCCGCTAGGTAGCAGCAGTGTGCGCCTACTTCAGTTCTAGTAAAAATGGTTGCGGGACAACAGAAAGAGCTGTGTGTTCATCATTTTGCGCAGAGCGGGTCAGTAATAACTGCTCAGCGTGACTTTCAGACTAGATATGGTGTGGATCCTCCTACAGCACAGAGCATTAGACGATGGTATAAACAACTGAGAGAAACAGGTTTTCTGTGATGGGCATATCGCCGGACCGTCCCCGAGCGTCTGATACAGACGTCGAAAGCATCCACCATAGTTTCACAAGGAGTCCGCAGAAATCCGTTAGCCGTAAAGCTCGACAGCTCAACATGCCACCGGTATCCGTCTGGCGTGTGTTGAAACTATAGAAAATTCAGCTACTGAAAGCTGTTCGTGAAGGTGACAAATAACAACGCCTGGAGTCTTGTAATTTCGTTCTTGGCAAGATGAAGGATGACAGTTTCCTTCCACGCTTAGGGTTTAGTGACGAGGCAACATTCCATTTCATTTGAGAATATGGGGTACGGAACAACCAAATGAAGTTGTACAACAAGAAAGGGGCTCTCCAGAATTTAATGTGTTTTTTGCAGTTTCACGGGAGAAAGTGGATGGTCCATTCTTCTTTGCCGAGAACACTGTTACAGGAAGTACATATCTCGATATGCTTGAGCACTTTCTTTTTCCACAGTTGGAGACTGATTCGAACGACTTCGTTTACCAGCAATGCGGGTACCGCCACACTGGCATCAGGAAGTGCGGAAATTTTTAAATCAAAGGATTATTGAACGATGGATGGGTCGCACCGGACCAAGTGATTGAGCCTTACATTACTGGCCTCCAAGGTCACAGGACCTGACTGTATGTGATTATTTCTTGTGGGGGTTTATAAAAGCCGCAGTTTATGCGCCGCCGTTACCAACAACAGTGAATGAACTGAGACATCGCATAACAGCAGCTGTGGAAGTTGTAACTCAAGACACACTCCTACATTGTGGGAACAATTTGAATACCGCCCGCATCTCGTGGTCGTGCGGTAGCGTTCTCGCTTCCCACGCCCGGGTTCCCGGGTTCGATTCCCGGCGGGGTCAGGGATTTTCTCTGCCTCGTGATGGCTGGGTGTTGTGTGCTGTCCTTAGGTTAGTTAGGTTTAATTAGTTCTAAGTTCTAGGCGACTGATGACCTCAGCAGTTGAGTCGCATAGTGCTAAGAGCCACTTGAATACCGCACTGACACATGCCGTTTGTCTCAAGGAGGGCATATTGAACAAGAATGAAAAGGTATGAAAAAGAATATTTTGTGTTTCCCGTTCATCAAAAACCTAAATTCATTGTATATGTTTATTATTTTCAGAAATATAAACGTGTCAAATCGGATGGTTCTTTTTGATACACTGTATGTTGATTTCATTTTCATGCTTTCTGTTTTATCCTCTAGAACAACGTTATTTATTATTACGCATTTCTACAGGTGAGCGGTACCTGAGAAGCAAACGAATGACATACAATTGGAAAAAATCTTCTGTTTAACTTTATTGTTCTCGTCCAATCGTCAATGAATGGTAACAACAGGCTGACAGTTGTTGAGTAACTGAAGCAGCTCTCGGAATAAACAAATTTTTTCGTCCAGCCATACGCTTTTCAGTTTGGCCATAATGGTGTCCATTCCCATAGTACATTATGAATGTATTATGGGAATCAGTATGTAGTGTTGGTACCTCCTGACTGCGCAACAGACCAACGTACACTGTGATTAGTTTGCTACAACAGTATTCTTTCTTTATTTAGCTGTATTATTTATATTCTACATGACGTATTTTTGAGTTCGTCACTGAAACGAGTTCTTGGGATGAGACAAGTACCCACAAAATTAACTGCCGCTATTCTACAATAACGCTCATTCTGAATATTTGAGACATTATGTGCATTTAATTTAATTTTATTGCACAGAATATAAGATATGATGATCGACCCTGGAAATTTGTACTTCCTGTAAGATATATTTCGACTTCTGTAGAGTGCAAAAAATGTCAGCAGACATAATCTAAAAGATGTACCACAGAAAATTATTTACAATGAACTGGCTACACTAGTATTTCATTACATGTATTTGATCATACGACAATAAATGAGGGGAAAACCTGATATCCGTTACTAGAAGCCACCTTGTGTTTCTCAATAAATTACAAGATCTTGATAGTTGTTACAATTAGGTACAGGATGTACAGAACACAAGAGCTGAGATACATTAATTTTTACTAAAGTAAAAAGACCGTTTATCTGCATTATGTGTCTTCATGAATTTTTCACCTCATAAAGTTCTAGAGCAAATAAGAAAAAAAAGTCCATTAATAATGTAACAATATTTTCTTTAGTTGCTATCGATTGAAACAATTGGAAACTAAACTGCTGTATTGTTTCATGATGTCCTTTTAGCATCCTCATCGTTTACGTATGCTGAAGTATAAGCCAGCGCCGCGTGACAGTGGAAGAACATCTTCGGTTGTAGAGCTTCTTGGCCAAATGCAGCGCTCGTTATTTCTACAAAGTTCCAGTCCATCAGGTAAGAGAAACAATCATACAATCAACTAGTATAAAAATAACCTTTACTGTAGTAATACCAAGCGTATTCATTTCCATTTATTCGCTAATCAAATGAAGTTTCCTCACAGTGTATAAAAACTACACATATTCGATGTTGAGGTTCACATTGCTTTCTATATTAGACCGTCTAAATTAAATATCACCATACAACAGAGGCAATACGTTAATATTTCAAGAAGAAATATACATAGATCCAGACCCCACTGCGAAAATGGATCGTATTTTAGATTACATTTTCAGAAAATGAAGAAAAACGAAAACGAGTTACAACGTAGAAGCTACCTTCTGAAACGAGAAGTAAACCCCGCCGGTTCGATTATAGCTTATCAGCTTTTACGCCGAAGTGGCGCTCATAAGAAATCGCATTGCTAAGATGCATTTTTGAAAATATAAATGCTCGCTAATTAAATCAATTCTATCAGACAACACTGCATCAAACAACAGGCTCCTTGTTTGCCATGGATCTTACTTTCACAGTGTTGTACTGGAAGAATTACACTCACCCTGAACATGTCTCGCAATCTGCTTGGAGGTTGGTTGGTTGGTAGACTTGAGGGAAGGAAACCAAACAGCGAGGTCATCGCGCCCATCAGGGAAGGATGTGGAAGGAAGTCGACAGTGCCCTTTCGAAGGAACCATCCCGGCATTGTAATCAATGTCTAGCAGAGGACAACATTCCTTTACATAGAAATATGGCACGTGAGGTATTCCATCGTGCACACTAATTACCTGATATCGAAATTTCTGATGAGTTGCGCCTCAGTTTAAGCTTTGCGTGTAGATGCTTTGAGTACAAACTCATACAGTACTTCCACGAAGTTTTCTTCGCCCGGCGACAACCAAAAGAACAGACTTAGCAATACCACAGTCCATTATTGCTTCGAAGCTGCTGTCCGGAAGAACAAACTTAGCTGTACAAATATTGACGTGTTCTTCGTAAAGTGTATGTCTTGAAGCAAGACTACCAAACATAGTACGTCAGGATGGAATATCGTCTGCGGGTAATGTAAGTACCATTCGAGGTGTCGTGACAGCTGTTTGTTTTCGTCGTTGACACCATTGTTTGTTATCACTGCGTATGAGTGTTTCAAACTCATGTCGCACGCCTGTTTGCTCTCAGATTTTTTGCTAAGCTCGTCAGAGAAATTGCACATCGCCTATCCGAGTTTGCACATAAATTCTTTCTTTTCCCTGAGTTCTAGGCTGAATATAAACCAAAAATGCGACTGCTCCTAGGCGTCCAGTAAACGACGAAAGCCAACGACCTTTGTGGTTTTGTTTGAATCTCATCACACACTTTTCTCTAATGCGATGTTGCTGAATAAAACGGTACAGCCCCATTAAGAACGAATAATGGAGCACACAAACGACATGTTACTGTTGACGTAAAACAGTCACAGCCTTGCAGAATTGCAAAAGGATTACAATAGTGGTGCTGCTTATCTCCTACATTGTTGAAAATATACGTCCAGAAATCCTTAGATCTGTGGAGTAGGAAATGCGCTGGAATGGACATTCAGGCAACAGGAGCAATGTTCATACACCTTGTTCTTCGCAGATGATGAGGTAGTGGTAGCTAGTGAAGAAGATGATATCTGCCCTTTCCTAAGAATTTATCAGAATAATATGACAAGTGAGGATTGAAAATAATTTTTCAAAAGTATGAATACCAGTGCAATGGAAAAAATGTAGGAAACATCCTGTCAGTAGACGGAACAAGTAATATTGGGAAATACGGCGACTGAACAGCCCATGAATGGCAGCAGTCTAGTACCAAAACCCCCTGGCGAGAAGTAAAGAAGCTACCCTATAGAAGTGCTGTAGAGACTACAGCGATCTATGTACGCTGGGAGTTTACTGGGAAAGAAACCGCGTTGTAGGAACAGATCATCTTAGAAGAACGTGCCGAATATCTAGAAAAGACCACGTAAGAAACGCAACGATGAGGGAAATAACCAGACTCTAGGAAACATCACAGAGTAAAAAAACGGCAGCTCGCTTGGTATGGATACACAGTTCGAATGATAGGTGAGAGAGACCAAAGAAGGTTTTGAAGTACCATCATCAGGGAAGAAGGAGAAGAGGTAAACAGAAAGTTGCCTGCTTCGATGTCGTAAAGGAGACCGCTAGGAAAAAAAAAAAAATACAGTAAGACTATGAGACGTGGTATGATAGAAACGATGACGACAGACAATGAATGGGATGCGGAGACAGCTGCAGGAATTCACAAGAGGGGGGAAAGAGTCATTCTTCTTTTCCCGCCTCAGATCTGATGTTCTCAACTAGAGCAAGTATATCACTTAATCAGTTAATGGTACAGTATTAAACGGAAAATATAACAGGTGTAGAAGAACACTATTAACTGAGCACTTCAGTAATAGTAATCACACCTACTGGAGAAAAACAGAATTGAACATGAATAGTTTTTGGTTCTTTTTGGAACTAAGTGAATTTTTTCCACTGACACTTTTGCAACTTTGAATGACAAAACTTATTTGAAGTGTCTGTATAAGATAATAAAATGATTTACTGCACGGTTCTTAAATGTTGGCTTCTGTAGTGAACCAGTCATCCAACTGTCAAAAGACCTTCTCCCAAATTCTTCATTCATATGCATCTTACCAAGATACGACTAATATTTGCTTCTGTTTCGGAATGGTTCCTTTACACTGGCACGGGTGACTTCATTCGACATTCATTGTATTCCGTCTTTAGTGTCGTCGTTAGAGACTGACATTCTTGAACTCTAACGTCCATTCTTCCTGTTTTCTACTTCTCCGTCGTCCCTATTGGGCAAACTGTTAGCTTCTTTGTGGTTTTCATGGGTGTTTCCGTTGTCATTGATCTCGCTGTCTTTCTAAAGTTTTACAGTTTTCTGGCAAAGTGGCTGTCTCATAATTCCTCACTGGCTTTTGTGCTATGGTGTTATTTATTGTAGACCAGTCTTTTCTCCCGAACTTTATTCTCTTCTTGTAATTGGTTCTTATCGATTCTTTCTGCATACTTTCCGTGCACAATTTCTGTTTGTGTAATAAAATTGGATAGCCTTATCTGGGCTTAGAAATATTACTGACTGGCGGAGAAACTCGGCGTTTATAGCTGTGTGTCCACGCCCATATAACGCAGCGTCTGGCGTTCTGCTTAATGTTTATGACGTCGTATCTTCTGAACAAAGTGTCATCCAATAATATGGTTTTCACTTACATTCAGATGTATATGTGCGTACTGCCTATAAAACATAAGGTGTAACAAAAATGTACTACACAAATTGCAGGACACATTCCTCACACGCAGACGAGGAAATTATGTTATATGAATTTGGGTCTGGAAACGCTTTGTTTCCACGTTACACTTAATTTTCTCCAACTCATTAATCATGGAAAATATACACGAACAGAACACACCAGCGTACCACATGCAACTCTTTGTCACAGGAGATGTCCAATCTGTCCTCTGTGGCCATTTTATACAGTCATCATCACACCGTCGTTGTCAATCTCGGATGCGCTGATGTGTCCCTGGAGTATTGTGTATGGTTTCACATTCTTGCACAATACGAGCACGGATACACTGAACATTTCGTAGCAGGGTTCCATACACATGAGTTTTCAAATTCCCCCATACATGAAAGCCCATTGGTTTTACGTCCGGAGAGCGTGGAGGCCAGGCAATTGGTCCATCTCTACCTATCCATCCGTCACCGAATCTGTTGGTTAGGAAGCTCCATCGTGCATCTGCTAACATATCAGGTAAAACATTCTATAAGAAATTATGATAACTTTGTCCGTTGGGCCTTAGTGGAAGAAAGTGACGCCCTACCAACAATGCCGGCCCAACAATTGGCACAAAATCTTTGTTGGTGACTTGCTTCAACAATTGCATGAGGACTGACGTCTGTCCACACATGCCGATTGTGAAAACTTACGATCTGATGTAGTTGAAACTCGCTAAAATTAGTTGTAACATGGAAAAAAAATTTTCGAGAGCCATGTTCATGTAACATAATGTTTTTCGTCTGCGTGTGACGAACGTGTTCTGCAGTTTGTGCCGCACATTTTTATTGTTCATTGTATGACGTGAGTACAGTTAGTAGTAAACAAGTAATATATTATAATGTCAGGTCTCATGTGATACTTTTACTGCGTGAACAGCAGAAAAATAGTAAACAATAAACATTTTTACTTTCATCTTTTATAGGGGTTGCAAACAAGAGCAAATTTCATAATGGTTTGAAATTGTGTGTAAAGTGCTCTCATTCTCAAATACTGGATCAATAAAGTCTAGGATTTCACGCGTTGCAGGATGTGCGCCTTTCTCATGCCCACCACCGCCTCTTTGATTGGTAGATGGTTCTTTTCCCCACAGCGACTGATGCTTGACACTAAACTGTATATGTACCAAGTTCGGTTGAAATCGGTCCAGTGGTTTAGGAGGAAATGTGAGAAACACACACACACACACACACACACACACACACACACACATTTTTATAATATGTGGGTAAGTGAACTACGGAACGCCCTAGAAAGAATTTGGGAGAAAAGTATGAAGACTATGTTGGTAGCACATTCACTATAGAATATGTCCAACCATGGACGGAATAGCAGAGCTAAGAACCAAGAGGTGACAGGAGGGATGCATCGATCCAGTCGCCAGAGTATTAAGTGTTCAGAAAGGCTGTCATTTTGTTGCAAGTAGCTCTTCCTTCATTACTTTCAATCCAGGGAGGGAAAATATGGACTTCCTGCTTTTAGCTCTGTTACCTTGAGGATTGTGTCACCTGTTTCCAATACTAAAATTTTGAACATGCGCGTTCGGACAATGCCTTCTGCAGTACACATAGACTTGCGCTGAGTAGAGTCGATCTGGGAATGGTAACTTTGTTATTTGCTAGAGGAAATTACTATTGCTTAGCACACCGTCAGTAATGTGTTATTCACTAGTATGATGTTGTCACACTTCACCTACACCTAGTACTAGATCCCTGCAGGAGAGAAGGAGCCCCACTTTAGTAGTATGCTGGCTTTGAGTGCTGATTATGATATCTGGCTCGATGAAAACTCACACTGCACAAACATCTTGTACTCACAACATCGATTATCACTGCCGTGTCCAAAACACTGATTGCTGTCCACGACTTGGAGCGTTCTAATACAGACTCTACAACCGAATGCGCGTCCACAAATTTGGAGAACGGCATTTCACCACCTGGCCTACAGAACACCTGCAACTCCTGACGATGTGGCCAGAGAGCGCGCTATTGTTGCTTTCATGTCGCGGGGCACCGATCTCCTTGCGACTGCAAATGGCCCCAACTCTTCCTACCTTCCGTGCTATTTATTAAAATTTTGCACATAAAGAACGCTACGCTACTAAGTCTTATCGTTATCTTGCACCGATTTATCGAATCGTTTCGGACGACCAGCAGACTTAAACTACCCACCTGTCAGAACACAAACGTATAACGAGGGGCATTCGTTAAGTACTGCACTACATATTTTTTGTGAAAGAAAGTTTGTTTTACTCAGGATTCCAGTATACCATATTATTCCCCATTCTTTTAGCTACAAATGCCTAGTTTGTCACATTATATGCGTTCAATGCGACGACCTTACGCTGTATGCCCGAATGGTACCACTCTATTGGCCAAAGTCGGAGCCAGCGTCTTGCTCCCCAAAATCCACGTACTGCTTCCTGCTGAGTGCACCCTTCATTGAGCCAAACAGATGGAAGTTGGAAGGCGCGAGATCGGTGGTATAGGGTGGGCGAGAAAGAGCATTCCAATGAAGTCCTCTGAGCTCCTCTCGGGTGCCCAGACTTGAGAGAGGCCTTGCGTTCAGTTAAGCTTTGACGTGTTTGACTGTGGTCCACCGACCACCTCGAATGAGAGTGTCCGTCCGCACTTACTAACACTGCAGGAGTCACGGCTGCGTGTGGCCGGACGGCACGCGGGTGATCGGACGAGTTTGCGCGACCTTGCTGCGACGGTGACACACGCCTCGCCCAACGACTCACCGTGCTTTTGTTCACTGCCAGGTCTGCGTGGACATTCTGAAAGGGCCTATGAATATCTACGATGCTCTGGTTTTTCGCCAAAAGTAACTTAATGACAGCCTTCTGCTTGGAACGCATGTCCTTTACAGACGCCATTTTGAAGGCCACCTATCGGAACTTCATAGGGGCTGAGGAGAAAATATTCCACGATGTTCATGCGAAACTAGCATGAAAAAAAGCGCTGCATTACATAATCAGCGGCCCTCGTATGTTTGACCGGCTTGTCAATTCTTTTGTTTTGCCATTTTTGGAGCTTTTTTCTCTAACTCTTGTGACAACTTCAGAGAGCCAACGTCCACTCTTTCCTGTGTTCACAATGCTTTTACTGTCTTTCCTTAGAATGTCTGTTTCAAGATAAACGACTCCATTTTTTATAACTTCAGTACTTGTTGATGTACAGAAACAATATTTCAAAACGAGAAATAGTATAGATCATTTCGCACGGAAGCAACAGTGTTAATGTCGAGAAAATAATGGTACTTAAACACAGAAACAATTCTAGTTCTGTGGTATTCCTTGTGTATCCGACTGCGAGAAAAGTTTTTTTTTTTTCCCATTCCCGTCACGCACTACGTTGTTGATTGCGGATGCAGATATAGAAACCTGCTCGCAACAGGAACGCATTTCTAATTTACCCTCAACTTTCCGGAATATTAATCTAGGTACAGACTTGGCCTGTCGATGGCTGGAGTCAATATTCCAAAACAGCTTCTGATTATTTTTCACTTCCGTTGACAGAGCTTGTAATGCAGCAATTATCAACGCTGGGGACGATCTTCGGAGACAGTAGCGAAGTGCTTCTTAGATCGTCAAAACATTTATCGTTCTATGTTTAAAAGCAAAATGCGGATTTTTTATTACAATGCTCTTAAAAGCGCTGATTTTGGATGCTACCTTTTTCCGTAACTCCTGTTTGCCCTGAGGCATGTTATGTATTTGTGTAAGCTTATCGCCAGCACAGCATTCCGTTGCCTCAGGAGCAACATCTTGGAGGTTGTTTCCACTTCGCTAGTTTGATTACTTTCCAGTGGCATATGTCATATTTTCGCAACTTACGTTTGTGTAATTTGAAATTCTACACTCGTGTGCAAAACCTAATGACGAATATAACTTTCGGATGCTACGTTACTGCCAAAGAGCCGTATCTCGATGAAACTTAGGCCATATGTAGAAAGAATTGTTACTCTGTAGTTCAGAAGGTAACTGAAAGAAATACGCAGTGAGACGAACAGAAATGACACTTTTATTCGACGATAGTTATTGCACAGAAGTCACTGCGATTTATAACGGTCGCTTGGACATGACATTACAAACGATGGGACATGGTTCTTAATAGGGTGTGAGATCACCACAGATGGCGATGCATTCTCTGCAACGTGCTCCCATTCTGCCCACAAGGTTTCATTCCTCCACCACCACGTGGATGCAATGCAATAAGACTTCCCGAAGCACCACCGGCGGGTGGGTTCGGATTTAAGGCGGGAGAACCAACAGGGCAGCCTATACGCCAAATATAAAAAAAGTGGTTCAAATGGCTCTGAGCACTATGGGACTTAACTTTCGAGGTCATCAGTCTCCTAGAACTTAGAAACTACTTAAACCTAACTAACCTAAGGACATCACACACAACCATGCCCAAGGCAGGATTCGAACCTGCAACCGTAGCGGTCGCGCGGTTCCAGACTGTAGCGCCTAGAACCGCTCGGCCACCCCTTCCGGCCACGCCAAATATTCTCTCGTTCCAGGAGCTCCTCGAAGTGGGCTTCTGGATGCGGTCGCGTGTTCTCATCCTTGAAAATTACGTCGAGGCCGATTGCACCAATGAAAAGACACACGTGGGGGAAGAGTGCAGTGCCGCAATAACGTTGACCAGTCAGCGCGGTGTGTTCAAAGATTTGGGAGTCAGTACGCCCATGCAACATTATGCCTCCCCACACCATAACATCTGGGCCACCAAAACGATCATTTTGGCACTGATCGTGCGTGCATCTCGTACCCTTATATGGCGAGAGGTGGGAATATGTGTAGTCCAGGGTACCATCATAAACCGCGGTGACTTCGGTGTGATTATTGTCTTTAAGTAAAAGTGTCATTTATATTGTTTCAGTTACCTTCTGTACTATACTGTAGCAGTTCTGTCTATGTATGGCCCAAGTTTCATCGAACTATGCTATTTAGCAGCGACACATCATCCGAGTGTTACTTGCGTCCTTAAGTTTTGCACACTTCTATAGAAGTACATACTGCTACTCTGTACTGCCATACGATAAATGAATATGTGTTTTGAACTTCGCACTTGCAACAGCAGTATACAGGATATAGCTCTATAGTGAGCCTGAATTCTTGCCTACAGACTGGGGAGAAATGTGACGCGCATAGTTTCATCAATTACTCAGCCTAGTAGGGAGAAGTATAAAATTTGTAAAGGAAAGTATTTACGTCTCAAGGTTATCGTTCATAATTTTCTCTTTATTTACTGTAAATATAAACATTATGAATTGTTACCTCGTTAAATCATGAACAAAAATTACATACATGAAACGTAAACTAAGGAAATAGTTAAGAGTCATTATTCCCAAAGTAGAATCAAATCAAGTCGTAACGAATCTTTTTTTCTTGTTTGGTAATTGTGACGAAGTCCACAATCCATCTCATCTGTGTTGGTGACGCATCACGCTCTGCCCATATCTTTCTTACTTGAAGATTGATGAGTATTTGTTGCGGCGCGGTGCAGTGACAACGAGCCCTCTTCCCAGAAAAATCATTTATGGAGATTTTGTTTGATTTTTCAGATTACCATATAGTGGTTTCATCGTTCTCTTCGTAAACCGGAGGCCTTGTTTACTTTTCTAAGGTTCCGCCCTCGCTCACATTGACACCACACGATCACACGCTTCAAAAAGTGTACGGATGAATGTAACGCCCTGGAACGCACCTTTGTTTTCTGTGTCTAATGGGCAGGTCATATCACCTATGCTGTTTTGTCTCAGTTTTATAATTCATTACTCAAAGTTTACACGGTCCAGATGTCACATAGATGATATCAAATGCAATGTCCATGCAGCTTCTGCTGTCCGTATACCTGATTCGTCATTTGCTAGGACAGAATTTTCACGAAGCCCATCTACTCAGAAGGTACAACTTCACAAAAACGTATGTTTCTGTACATTAAGAACTTCGAAAGTGCTAAATGTTGATTGTTCCTCTACTTTTTTTGCTAAAATTAAAATAGCAAAGAAGAGGTCGAAAATTAATGGTACGCACGAATTTACTTTCAAACGTAAATGTCTAACCGTACATCTGTTTCGTAGTCATTAAGGACCTTACGACAATTCGTGTCTCACCACAGATGTTTCGAACTAACATTCTCTTATATTTCTGATTTGTGTCTTCACTTTCAATTTCAGTACGATTACATCCATCAACCAGTGATAATTTCAATGTTTTGGCGCTTGCTGTGATACTAGCAACAAAATCTGAGAAATTCTGCTGTTCCCAAGGAATCACCTCCTCATCCGTCCTCGAGCCTCCATAGTTATGTAACATCACTGACTATATAGAAATAATTTTTATTATGCAAACTGCTCCTGACCACGTAAGGCATTTAGAAATGCTACCAAAAAAAAAAAAGTAAATTGATTTGTTGGGAAGGATACTTATATTCGTAAGAGAGTAACAATGTGTTTTCTCTTTTCTGATAAAGAACGACTTGAAACTTTCACAAATACTTATTTTAGTTTCTCACTTTAGTGAACTGTGCATTTCTTTTTCATTCACAAATATTTAACATGTTTACATATCTTAGTGTCCTATGAAGGATACATTATGCGAATGTGAGAAGGAATATACGTGGTCATCTGAGAATTTACATACGGGTGAAACTGGCTACGTCTACATGAGATGATTCGTTTTATCCATCGTTCCACGACTAAAGTAGTTTCGCATTATTTTCAACAATATACTCATATTCTAACTCACACAGGAATACAGTACATTGATCAACAAGGAACGCTAAGGTTGCCATGCCCTTTGTGACGTCTGCTTTTCCATTAAACGTACACCGTCTAAATTGTAATTTTTCTGCAAGTGTATTCTAAAAAAATTAAGTACTTCCGTTCGACAATGAGAGACAATAAAACGTAAATATTCATTATTCGCAGCCCTCTTGTGGGCAGCGATCTTCCCGTTGTTTCCGTATGCATTTGTTTCCATCGCTGCTGTGGGGACTCGGCGTATTTAACATGCAGCAATGAAATGTCGCGCCGTCTGTGCAAATGCAGATCGCGCGCCGTTGCATGTTTGCGGCGGGCGCAGGCCCGCGCTCTGGCGTGCGCTGCGGCCAACTAGGTGCTCGAGAAAAACGATGAAAGAACGGAGCGCGCGCACCATCTGTCGGCCCTGCGGTGCACTACCATGCTTTTTTAAATGCGCCAAATTTAAAAGCGCGGCGCTGCCGTACACGTTCGCCGCCCACATACGTGGCCGCTCATTTTTGGAGAATGCAGCGGCCACGCCCCTTTTTCAGACTTAAGACTTCCTGCGCATTTTAAGCGCCGGACAGCGCCGGTAAGCGAGCCTCTCGGCTACGCTACAAGCCGAGCCCCGTTTTATACTCCGTTTTGTAGTACCTTATTTCTCTTTTGTCGCACTGTTCCTTGCTGTGTAATAGTAATTTTTCCCCTTACGAATGCAGTAAATTATGGGGTTAGGAAAGCACATTCAGAATTTTACGATTGTAAACCACTTACCAAGTATGCTAATTGGTGCCCTCAATATAAAGACAAGATTTTGTCTTGCAGTATCCGTAGTCAGCAAATTAAATTGCAAGAAGGAAAGAGACGGCTCAAGACATAACGTAGCTTTAGCAACGTAGATTCACAAAATAAATCGTTTCAGTTGATTTGCTTGACAACACCCGAGAATGCAGAGAATTCATAATTCTCATATTCTTATGATATGCGTCATTCTGTAGCGAATATGTTTATCATTCAATTTCTTTTTCTTCTTCTTCTTTAAGTATCTCGTGCTCCAAGAACACTGGCAATCTGCTCTCTGTACATGGTATTCCTGAATAGTGCTTACGAATAATGTTCAAACAACTGACTTAATTTCTTGAACCAGAATTATCTTCTACGTCCCGGACAACGTCTGCTATCAATCTTTCCTTGAAATATTAATTGCAACAGATGATATTGTCGCGCATTATATTGCCAAAGTATTCGAGTTTCTTCTGTTCATGATTTTGAGAATTGTAAAGACTTGTTCACACGCGGCAGTACTGTCACATTTGCGGCTTAATCTGTCTATGGTATCGTCAATGTCCTTTGACACGCTTGTATTTGAAATGCCTCCAATTCCTTGCCTGTGCTGTCTCCGTGACTGGACTCCTTAGAGTAGAATATTGAAGACGTAATTTCGGAGTAATTGAGTACGAAGTGTGCCACGGATGGTCAGAACTTTTTTCATTTTCTGGAATGAACTTCCGGTGTGTTCCCGAGTACAAGAGGGTCCCGAAATTCATCTCGGTTTCTGCCGATAATCACCCATTTTCCCTTCTTGACGTTTAAAGGACAAGTTGTGGTGAAAACAGTTTTTTTTCTAAAATCATTCCGTGTTTCTGATAGTTGCACATCGTATTTAGGGTAGCCAATAGATGGAAAGGTGCTGATAAGTCCCATGTTCTGCAGCAACAAGTGGTGATGTTTTCAGTTATGGTATTCTATCATAAATTTGTTCCTGTATGAAGTCACAGTAATAGTTTATGGGTTCCTCTGTTCACGCTGTTGAATACGACAAAAAAATAGAAAACAAAAGAATCACAAAAAAGTAAAGTAAAGAGTAAAAGTGACCTGTCAGTAAATTAAATAGGGTTTCAGAAAGTAAGTTTTCGATTTATCTGAAATGTTAAGATTACCTTCAGTGTTTGTTACTCGTTTCGGTTTATGGCAATGACACGTGGTCTTTTAAAGTAAGTACTATACATAACGGATGGTAGCTCAGGAAGCAATGAAGATAAGGATGTTAGGAACTAGTAGCGGAGAAAAGGCAACAAACAAAATTATGAGGAAATAAACTGAAGTGAAAGATGTAATTACGGCAATACTGAGGGAGATGAGGAGCACATTTATCCAGTTGTGTGGATGGAAGATCGGCCAAGAAAGTTTTTTACTAGGTTCCTAAGGAGAAGAAATTACCGAGAGGAAGACGTAATAGAAGTTTTATTAATGACATCATAATTATGTATGGGAAGCATTAATATAGCTGAAGATCGTAATGCATGTCTAAAGGAGGTCTTTATCAAGAAGTGGAAGTCAAATGGTTTATAATTATATGAACAAACACTGAATTTATTCCGGAGACCAGTTATGGAGCATTTGGGACATTCTTATTCCTGACAACGTCTTAGCTCGCTATACTTTTTGAGTTCCAGCACTCATAATTTATGGGCTGACGGCTTTCACACTACGAGGAATAGTAGTGGCAAGCAGTTGGAACACTGGAACCTCGATCTAAGAGCTATGTGTGGGATCCAATGATAATTCATTTAAGTCAACAATTGTTGCCTTATTATAAGACAGTCCACATAGTATACAGTCGGCCGTCGTCAAAGAAATTCAGTCATGGGATCCTTCTTGCATTTCTCATTGCATATGCGTCGACTCAAACCAGATGTATCCAAAGTTTCATCGACTAAGCTGTGTATGTCGGTTTGTATTCGCAGACACCATCCTACACTTGTCTTGCATACTACCAGAGTAGAGGGATTGTGCTATGTAACACTGATATAACATCATACAAGAGAGAAGAAACTTCTTTTCCTCTTTCAAGGTATCTCTTACTCACAATTCTCAGCTGTTCAGTTGCACCTTTTGTACCTTCCGTCCTCTACATCCACACTGTTCCTGTGCAATACTTTTCTCCAGTCTTCCGCGAAGTCTCCTATTTATCACTGGTAGTAGATCTTTTGCTGCATGAGACAGCACAATTATGGTTCTAAAATCGTCACATTTCTTGGCACTGCTTTTCATCTCAATCCGTATCGTTATTCCCGAAAAATAGTCATCCGTCCATTCACCTTTTTCATGTATCTTATTACATAGCTAAGTTAGTTCTTCACACCACAATTCCCAGGGTTCTTAAACAACTCTGCTGGTAATCCATCAGTTCCACTTGCTTTGTGATTCTTCATTTCTGTTACAGCCCTCTCTGCTTCTCCTTTTAGGATGCAGCATACTTTATACTCTTCTGAACCCGCCTCCTCTTCTAATGATCTGCCTTATACAGGCACTCTACATATTCTCGGCACCTTTCCAACATTTCCTCCAGTTTGTGAACCATAGTACAATCTTTCTGTTCCCACTCTTGTCCAGATTTTCTTTGCTTCAAAGACTAGGTCAGCAAATAATATATACATCATTTCGTATTTTCCTTTCCTTGGAGAAAGTCTTTGATAGAGTATGTGGAATAAATTAATGGACATTCTAAGGAAGAATGGTATCGACTGGAGGGGTAGAGGTTTAACTAAGAACCTACTCTTTCAACAGAAAATACGAGTACAGACTGGGACTGGGATGACAGAGGTAAGCCCATTTAGAAGGGGAGTGAGACAAGGCTGTTGTTCCTCCCCCCCCCCCCCCCCCCCTCCTCCCTCCCAATACTGTTTACCACATATTTGGAGCATATTATTCAGAAATGTTTGAAACGAAGAAAAGGGGTGCAGGTTGGTGGTAGGAGGATAAAATCTATTCGATTTGCGTATGATTTTGGTGTTGCTGGCAGAAAACGAAGAAAACTATGACCCAAATTATAGGGTTCTGTAATAAATTCACAATTAGAATTAATAAGAAAAACACAAAATGTATTGTGATAAGTGCAAGATAAGAAAGAACAAATATAAAGTTAGAACAAGGAGATATGGAACAAGGTGGTGCCTTAAAATATCTGGGAAGCATTATTACAGACAATATGAGATGTAATTAGGAGGTCAAAACACGTATAGCAATTGCCAAGGATCCATTTAATAAGGGGAGGTAACTTCTATCTGGATGCATGGACACGGATCTGAGGAAGAGACTGGCGAAGTGCTGTAAATGAAGCTTCGTATTATATGGAGCTAAGACATGGACACTGAGGAAAGAGGAAAAAGAAGGATAAAGCATTTGAGATGTGGATTTGGAGGAGAATGGAAGGGATAAAATGGGTAGACAAAGTCAGAAATGAGAAATTGCTGAGAAGAGTGGGGGAAGACAGTGAAATTTTAAAGGAAATCAGGAAGAGGAAACGCAATTGGCATGGACATTAGATGAGAAACGATTTTTTGCTGGTGGATGCAGTGGAGGGAAGAGTGAATGGCAGAAGAAGAAGAGGACGCGGAAAATACCAGACGGTAGATAGTATAAGAATAGGAAACAATTTTGAGGAAACGAAGAGAGTAGCAAATGACAGGAGTGCATGGAGGGCTACATGTGGAGACTTGCCCTAGGTAGTGATGGTGATGATGAAGAGAGCACATACAATGAACTAAAAAATATACGGACTGCACATTGCACAATTTCAGTGATGCATCTTTACCGAAGCTTCTAGGTCCAGGATTAACATCTTGGATCATCATGTTGGATGTTTGCTGCAAAATGGTGGAGGAGAAATTGTTCTCCATCACAACATTTCCGATTCATACAAAACACTCGTTCACGCCCAGTGGATCGAGCAGAACACAGTCCGAAGGATGACCGAGAAAGTGTGTAGAGCTCAGTTCTGGTTGGGTTCTTTCCGTCGAATCTTAGCTAACATTGGACCTCGATGACTGCTTAGGAGCTGCAAAGTATACTCCTCGGACAACGAGCACATTTACCTGTCGAACTGATTCGTACCCTCACCAGCAGAATTCTGCTCCATTTTAAATGCATCGCTAAACTAAAATTTTCATTACACCCTGAATTCAACATTGCTGTTTGTTACTTTTCTTCCTCTATTGAAAATGAACCTCAAATCTATAGAATACATGATGGACTTTCATAATGTATCACTTTTAAATATGTCCGCTGTGTGTTTCATAACTGCATGTTGGCTGGCTCTGAGCACTATGGGACTTAACATCTATGGTCATCAGTCCCCTAGAACTTAGAACTACTTAAACCTAACTAACCTAAGGACATCACACAACACCCAGTCATCACGAGGCAGAGAAAATCCCTGACCCCGCTGGGAATCGAACCCGGGAACCCGAGCGTGGGAAGCGAGAACGCTACCGCACGACCACGAGCTGCGGACAACTGCATGTTAGATCGTGTTTTAGTGGACCAACACATCCGGGAAATGTGGTGCACGGATTAAGCCACTGGTCTCCCATTCACTAGGGATGGTGGAATAAATTTAGATCAGACTTTCCAGACAGCTGGTCGTTGGCGGTACATTAAACTCCAATCATCGTTACGTTTTATTAGGCCAACAGACTTAATGATTTGTGAGGAATGTAGTTGTCGATAAATAGGATAGCTGTATGTGGTCAGAAGAACGAGTTAAGTCATTCTCACTAAAACTGTTGGACGAACACACAGTTTAAACGTATGATGGTTGTATACTTCATGATAGGACATCATTTACTGTTACTGAGAAAATAAATAAACACAATTCGTTCTGTCTTCTTTTCGTGCAGAATCAGTTATTGTGTTCGTTCAGTTTTGCAGCTATAAATGCAGCAACGGCTGTTACTTCATTATTACTTTTATCCACAGCTGATGAACTCTTATCTCCTTGAAAATAGAACGCAGGTTAACATGTTACTATAATAAGTATGCCTATTTTTGTCGTTAGTTATTTTCAATCCATAACAACAGTCTTTTGGATAACTAATTATCTTCACATGGTCAAAAAATATATTTTTACATGTGTGCCTTATACAACAGCTGATGGATCACAGCAGAGAGTCATTTCACTGTTTCAAATAGGAAGTAGATATCTGTCTTAGAGGAACTTACCAGTCATAACTTCTTTTGCTGAAACGTATAAAATGCATGTTGCGACTATCTGAAGATGGGTGGTCACTCATTCCAAATTAGCTATGGATCATAAGTAAACAACATCACAAAGCAATTGTATTTACCATACTTACATTAAAATCTAGCAATGTTACTCTTTTAGTTACCTGATGAAATGCTGGAGTGGTATAGTTTTCATCATATCTGCCCAGACAATCACATGGAAAAATTCACAGTGGAACCACTCCATAATTTTAAATTACCAATTGCTAGGTTTTAAAATGTACTGTATTTCAACTTCAGTACACTAACAACGAGTTCAAAATGACGTGTTCCGCAGGCAGTATCGGTACTGTGTCAACCGCAAGATTGTTGTTGTTGTCGTCTTCAGTCCTGAGACTGGCTTGATGCAGCTCTCCATGCTACTCTATCCTGTGCAAGCTTCTTCATCTCCCAGTACCTACTGCAACCTACATCCTTCTGAATCTGCTTAGTGTATTCATCTCTTGGTCTCCCTCTACGATTTTTACCCTCCACGTTGCCCTCCAATACTAAACTGGTGATCCATCGATGTCTCAGAACATGTCCTACCAAACGATCCCTTCTTCTAGTCAAGTTGTGCCACAAACTT
This sequence comes from Schistocerca serialis cubense, assembly GCF_023864345.2. Lineage (NCBI taxonomy): Eukaryota > Metazoa > Arthropoda > Insecta > Orthoptera > Acrididae > Schistocerca > Schistocerca serialis. The sequence continues at coordinate 415,092,797 of NC_064638.1, forward strand.
CTCTTCTCCCCAATCCTATTCAATACCTCCTCATTAGTTACGTGATCTACCCACCTTATCTTCAGCATTCTTCTGTAGCACCACATTTCGAAAGCTTCTATTCTCTTCTTGTCCAAACTAGTTATCGTCCATGTTTCACTTCCATACATGGCTACACTCCATACAAATACTTTCAGAAACGACTTCCTGACACTTAAATCAATACTCGATGTTAACAAATTTCTCTTCTTCAGAAACGATTTCCTTGCCATTGCCAGTCTACATTTTATATCCTCTCTACTTCGACCATCATCAGTTATTTTACTCCCTAAATAGCAAAACGCCTTTACTACTTTAAGTGTCTCATTTCCTAATCTAATTCCCTCAGCAACACCCGATTTAATTCGACTACATTCCATTATCCTCGTTTTGCTTTTGTTGATGTTAATCTTATATCCTCCTTTCAAGACACTGTCCATTCCGTTCAACTGCTCTTCCAAGTCCTTTGGTGTCTCTGACAGAATTACAATGTCATCGGCGAACCTCAAAGTTTTTATTTCTTCTCCATGAATTTTAATACCTACTCCGAATTTTTCTTTTGTTTCCTTTACTGCTTGCTCAATATACAGATTGAATAACATCGGGGAGAGGCTACAATCATGTCTCACTCCTTTCCCAACCACTGCTTCCCTTTCATGCCCCTCGACTCTTATAACTGCCATCTGGTTTCTGTACAAATTGTAAATAGCCTTTCGCTCCCTGTATTTTACCCTTGCCACCTTCAGAACTGAAGCGAAGGATTATTGACACTATTTTCTTAAGACAAATGCTAAGTACTGCATACGTTGCTACAGATACATCGATAACATTACAATGTCAAAAATTTTTGCATTCCTCTTTCTTTTCCACGACCTTTGCGCGACTGTCATCGAAACTGCCCCTCTAATGTGAAGCTTTTTGTAGCATGTTGCTGTGCAATTCCTGATCTAGAAGTTTTCCGGAAGTCCAGAGTAACTAGATTTAAAGAGCGTGTAACAGACAAATCGAGACGCGTCCCCACGTGACTATCCTACATGGACCACTCGGGCTGCGCTACGTTGATCAGGTGCATGCTCCGATGTAGATGTAGGCTATAATACGTACCGTATTTCTCAATTGCTTCGTTCGTCACGTGGGATTCTAGAGAATGTTGAAGGCAAGATGGTTCATTCTCTTACACGCCACTCCTCCTGCTGTTTGCTCCCTTACGAAGGTAGCATAAAGCAGAAAATTATTCCTAGGAATGAGGATAAATGAAAACCTCTCGTGTAAGGTACAAATCTAGAATCACCTGCAGATGCTATAGCTAGCTCTACGATCAGACTATTCAGTTTAACCAGCACCTGTGGCATACCGAAACTTATTTAGGACTACTCTGAATGTCTTCATTCCTTCATGTCCATTTGATTAATATTAATTTTTTAATCCATTTCAGTCAAGCAGAAAATAAAAAAAGTTGTTTACCAAAATAAAACCATTTCGGTTCTTAGTTAAGCTGTTATTTTGTTTACGTACCCGATTTAGATACATTTTGAGTCATTTTCTAGTGTGTTGAAGTAAGTTTGAAGATTGTTATAGTGGTTCCTCACTAAAGCACGTACGGTCAGACGATATATATCATGTCAGATGGAGAAAAATCCGCTAATATTCACCTCATGTCGGCTTCTATTTAAGAAGAAAGGAAGGAAAGGGAGATTATTTTTTCCACAGAACGCTGAATGTTATGTCCTTGTCATGTGTCCTTTATAGATACAGCACAAGCTCATATTCAGAGAGGACCATCCAGGAAACCATCTTAAGCGTCTCCGGAACGCCCTATACTTGCAATGTTAAAATATCGCTTATAAATTACATCTTTCCTCACAAAGTATTTGAGGTAGGAAGTTGAACTTTTTACAGATTATTTATTGGAATATGGGCTACAACTTAACACAGGGATTTTACAAAATTTTAGTTCAGTTATTAAAGATGATTTTTTTCAATTGTAATGAAAATTCACAACATTTTTTTGCAATTTTTTATTTACATATTCAAAAATATACAGTTTTTTGGAAAAAGGCTGTGTTAAATTATGCAGAAGGTACTGTGCAACATTTACTGAAAGTTTGAAACAAATATGTTTGGAAGATCCTTAGAAAACATGTAATTAGTATGAGAAAATAAAAGTTTTGGGAATCGAGCGACAAAGATTGGATTAACTTTTTAGTGCATTCCAGGTCCATAGGATGGATTATCTTCATCCTCTGCAAACTCCTCCTCCAGCTTCCTCTTGTTCCTCCTCCTGTTTACTCTTGCTTGTATTTCTAGACTCTTTACAGCCCTGTCTGCAGCCCGAAGGCGTTCGTTGTCTAAAGCAAGCATCGCTCGTTGTTGTGTCCGTAGATTTTGCTACCATTTTCTTCAGTTGCAGTTACTGCAACACTGTTCCAAAAGGTGGTCATGTATGAACACTTATCACATTTCAGTTGTATTTCACTAGCAAGTCCTACGTGCTTTATTATGGAGAGTTCCAGACCAACTGCACTACAATGAATACATCTTACACAGTTTGAAAAAATTCCTTTGAGAACCGACATATCAAATATTTCATTCACATCCGATTCGCCCATAAAACATTCATAGTTTTCACTCATTGAACCAAGCTTCTTCTGTGAAGTATTTTCTTTCCCACTTTGACTGCTATGGGCCGGTGTACTTGACAGGTTAGGTTCACTCACTTGGTTATCGTCTTTATTGTTTACAGTAATAACACATACCTTTGGCTTTCCAACATTTCTCCTTTTCTTAAAAGCCTTCAGAGGATTTCTAATAACTTAACTTTTACTCATTATTATACTTCAACAAAACAGAGACTCAAGAAACAGAATTAATTACGAATATTTTCGAGATAACGACAGAGTAAATAAACATGAAACAATCGACAATCACACCAGCGATATATATTGAACCATCACAGGTTAGCCACAACACATACTTTATCTCACATCACTAAAATGTACCTGATGAACACGGACGTTAATAATAACACCATTTGACAGCAGTTTAACAGCGCCACAGTGGGTCGCGCCCATGTAGAACACATTTCAAAAAAAATTTAAAAATAGTTGTAGTCTTCGGAATTGAATAAATTATATATCTATTAAAAGATAATAGTCTGCAGATTCAGAAAATGCAAAAAAGTAAAAATTGAACTTTTCATGATTTTGAGCCTTTCCGGAGTCCCTTAACTGAATCAGGGAATCAGGGAAAGGTCGGCGAATCTAAAACTTACTTGTGGAAATGAATAAAATATTTCAGCTTTTGGAGGAGAAAACTAGTGATTGAAATTACGTGAAAAAATCTCGCCGTAGCGAAAAACACCTTTGTTATAATGATTACCACCGAAATCCGTATAACATATCCGTGACACTCCTTCCTTTATTTCGTGATAATGCAAACCGAGATGCCTTTCTTTCGACTTTCTCGGTGTCCTCCGTCGGTCCTATATGGAAAGGATCCCACGTAGCGCTGCAGTATACCAAAAGAGGTAGGACAAGCAAAGTGTAGCCAGTCTGATAGATTTGTTGCATCTTTTAAGTATTCTGCCAAAAAAATAAAATAAATTGCAGTCTCTGGTTCACCTACCACACAACATTTCCTGTGTGATTTTTTTTCAATTTAAAGGGCTTGTATTTGGAATTCATAGATATTTACTTCAAATACGAACATTTTTAGTTAGGTTTTACTGAGACTTACTGACATCTAATGAAACATCACGTTTACTGTTACCAGTCGTTGGGACTGTTTCTACGGGACGTACGTATGTAAGTCAGGTAGATCCTTTGAGATTTGGGCATCAGCAGTGGCCACCAACCTACATGTAACTAAACACCATGTTAATAACACAAGTACCGTTAAGCATTCTATATATCCAACAAAATAGGCAAAAGCTATACATACTTGAAATTCTACAAACACCAAAGAAACCAACCTGAGTCCATCATAAATGACAATAAGTCACATACAAACAAACACACGCGCGTGCACACACACACACACACACGCACACACACAAATTGCTTCCCCCGTCCCATTCGTATTTACCAAGAAATTGTTAGTTATTTGCGTTTCTCCATGATAGTTTCAAAATTAATAATTGACTGAAGTGGCTCACAAAACCGAATAAATATATCCACACACCAATATTTCATTCTAAGTTTATGCGTGTCCATATCATAGCTGATTCATAATCCATGTGTCACTTCAACCATTGCTTAGATATAAGCTTAACTACCAACAGGTCTAGCAGAGTCACAACTGTGAACTCTCTCAGTCATTCCTTAGATATAGTATGTAATAGATGGACTCTTAACAACCCATAAATCCGCGTAATCAAAACTGAGTTCTCCTTCTCTCTTTGCTTTCGCCCTCTCTCTCTCTCCGTTCCTTCCTTCCTCTCTCTCTCTCTCTCTCTCTCTCTCTCTCTCACACACACACACAAACACACACACACACACACACACACACACACACACACACACACACACACTACCAGTCTAATATCAAATAATAATAAAGTTGTGAAAGATATAATGTTGCCACTGTTGGTAAAATGATTATCTCATATACTCTTCACCCTTAATATTTGTAACATTCCATCCTGATATGTAAACGTGTACAAAGTATTAAGTTATGGTAAACCTGACGACTAGAGATTTTTACTCTTATATTTCTGTTTATCTATGCAATCAAATATGACTACAATGGTTTGACACTTGTTTCAAAATAGTATCTTTGTTTTATTGTATGTTCTTTGCACTTACTAGAGTCTAGACGCCATCTTTGCTTCCACCAATGTTTATCATCTGTGATGGTGCATGTGACAAGAAAAGAAGCTTGTGACAATTGGAGGTATTTTTACTGTTACATTTACATTTTTGCTCATTCTTTCAATCAAAAACCCCCACAAAACTCGTGAGCCCTATAAAGAAACAGTTTTTTTCTGTTTCTTGTTCTTGTCATGTTCTAGTAGACGCTGCCACAGATTACCCCAAGGTCGTAACACAACACCCACATGTCGACTTAATCGGTATAAATCCACCCATAGATGGAGGTTTAAACCTCTGAGACACGTCGAGGAAATAAATTTATTGTAATCGGCAAGAGTAAATTTTATGTTTCATTCGACACTAGGTATTTACATGAATCAGTGACTTTTATATTTATGGTATTTGTCGTATAACCGAAATTTAACACATTTTAGTGCTCATTTGGAAGACGTCACATTTTTATTATTTAGGGTCAGAAGTCACTTTTCGCATAATGCACGTACCTTTTCTAAATCATTTTGCAATTAGTTTTCATCTTCTGATGACTTTGTTGGATTGAAAGATGCCATCATCTGAAACAATCTAAGAGAGCTGCTCAAGACATTTCTTAAGCAACTTACATAGATAAAGAAAGGCAGCGAAACCTATAACACTCCCTTGGGGAACGTCATATATCACTTCGGTTTCATTAGATGACTTCCCTTTAGATACTATGAGCTGTGATCTGTCGGACAAGAAATCACGAATCCAATCGCATAACTGGGACTATACTCCATAGGTACGCAGTGTTATTAGAAGTCGCCTGCGAGGAACGATGTCTTCTCGAAATCTAGAAATATACAATCAACTTGAGAGCTCTTGTCACTTGTTCTCAAGTGTGAATAAAGAGCTTGTTGAACGATATTTTCTGAATCCGTTGTGGTTATGTATCATTAGATCGTTTCCTTCGAGATCTTTCATAATGTGGAGTTTAAATTCCGAAAAAATTCCCAACATTATTCAGTTGCAATAGTTAAACCTGTAGAATTGATTATATTCTTCAACAACAACACAATAAAATTTCCACAGTAGGGCATTATGGTTAAGTGATTAACCACAGATCACAAAAAAATGGTTTTTGACTTATATGAAGATCGCACCGATAACACAACTTTCTTTTTTTTTATTTGTAGCGTCGTACTGTCACCAGTCATAGTACACAGGCTGGATGGCTCCCGTCAGCTTATTTTGACGACCAGCTATGAAGGTAAGCAGTATGCAGCGGTTTACTTGTTTTAGTTTTAATTCGAGCCACAAAATATTGTACTGGCCACACAGCTGATCATCAGTCGTAACGTTATTCTGTACTGAATATTTTACCTTTGACTTAGTCACTATTGTGATAGAGATTTTATAACATATTTAGTTCTCAATAAGACGCAGTTTGTCCACTGTGAATGTGTACAGAAGCTTAGTCCACATGCCCCTTAAGACTTTTTCCTATTGGAAGAACAGTATTCCGCCCAATCGGCTCCCTTTTAATTCCGGCACATATTCTATTTTCTTCCGTTCATCCTTGTTTTCGTACATAACTAATTGGGATTAAATTGACTGATTACAAAAGTTGATTGTAACCAGTGTTCGTTGTTCTCTTTCCGTAACAGTTTTTCACATTGCGCTCAGTATGTCATTGCCAGCTTCTTAAAGTTTATTTCTGAAAAATCTTTCCCCTTGTTTCATTCTCTGAGATGCTAACGGAATTATAGTGTAAAAATTATGATTAATTGATCTATGTATTTATTCACCTAGGGATAATCTTACGACTGGTCGCTTCTGATGTCATTGGCTGATATTAAGATGTGTCTCGACTTTTTGCTTCGGCACTGTTTCCTGCTTGTTTCTGCTTGCCAGAGTAGTATCTTTCATATTACCCTTTTGGTAAGTATTGAAAATCACATAACTTAATGTTATAATAATAATAATAATAATTAAAGTAACAATGCCACAATTATTTAAAAGTTTTTCTTCGCTAATTCCACCAATTACACAATATTACCAATGTGATCCTTCGCATTTTTATCTTCACAAAAAGTTTGTATAAGGTGTAATGTGAACTATTTACTATGCTGTAACTAGGACGTAAGATGTGTACCGGTACTCAAGTTCTTCTCTAGACGTTTGCCACCTAGACCACTTAACATCGTTATAGTTACGAATGAAATGTAGGTACTTTTGTCGTAGCAATAACTATTTACGATTACTGTCAGAGTTAAAGAAATATGTATAAACACGATAGATATGGGTCACACTAAAGTTTTGTCTTAGCGAAAAGTATAGACAAAACATTTTATATTGGATTCACGTAAATTTTCATTTTGATATTCGCTACATGTTATAGTTTTAAGCTTTCTCTTAAGATTTTTGTTTCATTCGTGACAATTAAGCCATCTGTATTACATTTAATTTCCTATTTCACCTGCAATAGTTTTTGTCATTTTGTGACAAAGTTTTTACACTTCCTTCCTTTTTTCCTTCTCTTATAAATCAGATATCAGATAAATATTACACACGTTTTTCTCAACAAATTATTAAAGATAAGTACAGATAGGAATACTGTAGATAAACAACAATGACGATAACAGAAAAAATTCAGTAAGTATACAAAATTATCATTTCTTACGTCTATCAGGAGCCATCAAAATAAGAATGTTGCCAGAAACACTGAGTGCTTTTACTCTGCAGTGCATTCGTTATTACTATATGACAGCGGTCTTACATGTGCGATACCAAGAATTTCGCTGACAATACCGTTTCATTGTCTTAAGTAATATACGATGAATCCGTGGCTCTAAACTTATATTCCGAATAAGATTTTTCAGAGACAAACACTGCTATTGGCTCATTTCTGCTCTTGCTCAGACTCACATGTCTGCATCGTTGTCTTTACCAAATGTGCAGCTTCACTTTTCATCAATATCTGGCCTATTCATCCCTTCCTCGCTAATACTTCAGGCATAGAATTAATGGTGTTTGATTTACTTATATTTACTTAACGACCGAAATTAAATCAGTTTACATCCCGTCCAAGCCCAAATTCTCTAATGTTAAATTGCGCGTCTCTTTTTCGTCTTGTACTTCGCTGCAAAGAAGTATGTACTCGTATTTTCAGGCTAAAAGTCCCTGCTAACGGCCATGCTCCCTAGCGACTCACACGTGCATGTACTTCACATTCTCTGCCAAAATATTCATTCATTCGTAAGTTCAACTATCTTGATATCATTTTGAATACTTATGTAGCAAATAATAATTGAAATTTATAAAGCTGGAATTCTGTTCAGAAGACGTATTCAGGTCGTAAAGGATTTTTTGCGTTGTTGATAACGTGAAGGTGCCGTAGAGCGAACAGTTAGAGCAAACGTAATTAATTAAATGAAAGTAACTAAATTCTGACGATAATTCACGACGTTCAGTTTCTCATACTAGATAAAAACCACTAAGAATGATGCAACGTGCAGTTTTCCACGTGGGCATAGTTGTCTCTCTGTTACTCAGTTTCTTCAGAAATTTTTCTGTCTCTGTTTTTCTCTTATAAAACTTCCGACAGCAGGAACGGGAACCTTCAGTTGACACCGTTATCCAAATGCGCTTCACTTTTTACATATATCTTAAAAAGTTGGAAGAACCTAGATTAACCCACGTCATCCACAGAGACAGTTTGCGGAAGGAAAGGTCACTTTGGTACAAACAAGTAACAGAAAATTTTGAAACTTTTGTCATCCCTTAAGACCAAAGCTAAAAAAAAAAAAAGTTCACGTATATGATGTTACCACGCCAATCAACTTTAACACAAAATTAAGAAAAGAAGAAACAGAAGAATCTAATAAACATGAAGGCAAATCAACGAATGAATATTCTATGGGTTAGAAATACAGGTCTCAGTACACCCAAAAAACTTAGTGTCTCACTATACTCATTAACTTCTTCAATCCAAAATAGTTTCTTAATAAAATTAATAACTAATGTTTTCCATTGCATTAAGACGTATATGTCTGTCACACAATATTAACGGATATAATCATACTTTTTCTGCGATTGACGTCTTATTAAATTCTACCTTAACAAAGTATAGGACAATATTCACCGGTTAATGATCTCCTTATATTTTGTCGGCTTATATCCTTACTTTTCTTACCACAACTTCGAATATATGAATTGCTGAGATGCTCACAGCTCGTTTCCTTTCGGAGACGAAGAATATATTTCTAATTTGGATTAAACAATAAACCCTGGAGAACGTAGACAGTTAGCGTGTGGTATCACTTAACTAGAATTTCTTTTACTTGGTAGTAGACTTCTTTTAAGGATAATACAATTTTTCGAAATCATTCGATAAAACGATATTTCCATTCATTAGCACTTACTGACTACAACAGAAATTGTAGAGTACTACGCTAATCCTGGAATCCAAAGCAACAATGGAATCATGAAGATGTGATAAACATGTAACGGCAAAATGCCGAACGAATCTGGAACGTAAGACCTGGGTAACGTAATGCGAAGGATGAGGACGAAAAATTTTTCTAATCTAATTGTCATGCTGTACAAAAGTATGGAAACTTTCCGTCTCAGTCTCATATTTACTTAATTGCTTGATGACAAAATTTTTAATGCAGTCGGGAAAAGATTATAGTCTAATAACTAAGGTGTATAATTTAAGTGTTTTAAAATACAAAAATAGCGTCCTATTTTCTCGCTAAACATTTTCTTATTTATTTATTTTTATTTTATTTTATTTTTTTTTTATCAGTAACTTTAGTTCTTATTTTCTTCAAACTTATTCCTACATCCATGTATTTTCAGAAATATTTACAATTTGCATAGTTCATTATCAGTGGCCCATAAATAACTATGCGTTTATCATTTCAACATTTAAACAGTGACGTTTTGCACGTACAGACGACTTCCGTATTTATTTATTTAACCTGATCTGATTAGGGTCATCAGACGCTCTCTTACATGGAACCAGGGTTTCACACATACAACACAGTTACACAAGAAATAACAGTTTTAGTATGAAAAGTAGTATTGAAATTATTTTAGTGCCGCTTAGGACAGTGTCAGTATATAATGTTGACTGTGAACTAACAAAGCGAATGCTGGCATTACTTCTACTACTTCTGTTGCTGCTGCCACTAATATTAATAATAATGACAGTAACAACAGTAATGATCGTGACAGATATAAAAAGAATATGTAGATACAGAAAATACATGTTTTTCTGATATAGTGAGTTCTGGGGAAAAGAAATTTAAGGACACTGCACCAGTACGAATACTGGAAAATGGAGAGCAGGTTTGGAAGAAGTGATGTACAGTGGTAACGAGGGCGTACAGCGAGAATGGTAATCATTATTGTCGCTTTTGCAGACATGTCATTAACGGTATTCTGAAGCTGGAGATGTTATTCAGTCCTCTAACATAATGCGGGAGCTTGTACCGGAGGCGGGTTCCTGCTTCTGGGAAGGTCTCCGAGAAAGTGGCTGAATGGTGTAGTGGGACAGAGAGGGTTTTGCTGCCATGGGAACGGGTGTTTCTGCGATGTTGTTCTGACAAGAGCGCTAACAGTTCCGATAGACTGGAGCTCACTTCGAGTATTTGCACACTTTTAGAATGAGCGTTTTTGATAAATAACAAAAACAAGTACAATTTCTTCTTTGTGGACCATTCTGCAATGCTACTTTAATTCTGTGTGTTCCTATATACAAGGTCTGTAAAGGAAGAGTGGCCATGGACGTTAGTTGTGACGATCGCACAAACGAACCTTCATGTTTTATATGTTGACTGGAATTAATATTTGTGATATAACAGACTCACGTGCACGGAAATACAGAGTTTTATTCGAAAGTAAATTTTCTGACTAATGTGTTACTACTTGTTCGTATTTATAGATATTCGATAGCAAGATGACGGAATCAGTGAAAACAGTTCAGTCGTTACAGGGCTCTGTGTAAAAGGTTCTCAGAAACCTTTGTAGTTGCAGATTATTCTAATCTCACGAAAACTTAAGGCACCATCTTAATAACAGTATACACACTAATAAAAATGGAGAGGGAAAAAAATACTTTTAAGTCATAGTACGTCTACATATTCATGTTTCACATCATTTTGGAACAAAGTTCCAAGTTATAAAATCGGAATATTGACTAAGATTGACGCTATCGCGTCGAAAAGACTTTCAAGCACAAATCAAAAATGTTTTTAGTACTCTGAGAATACTGTTTAAAAATTAAATCTCGCATAAATGAATAAAAATGTTCCTCAAAAGTATAGGAAAATTTATGCTAGAATTCTTTAAAAGAAGAAAAGATTTTCTGAAAATAAAGTGCCTAGCTTAGTCTGCGATTTTATTTCCTCATCTTTCGTGCCGACACGACGGTTGCTTACGGGAGCCAAAGTGAAATAGCGTCAGGTATGCAGACTCATTAATTTATTTCGCTACACAAACTGTAACTGCATCATATTAATTACCAGTCTTTCGAAACAGTTTTGTGTTCGTCAATTTTGTGTTCCTCGATACGACACGCTAAATCATTTCTCGCAGGCGCGTGCCTTGCTTGAGATACCCGCAAGATGGCAGCGCTTTTTCCCATCTTTCCCACGTACATTCTCTGTATATGGATGCAAATATTAATGTTTATTATGCTATGTACTTATAATAATGGTACTGCGCCTATCTTTTACACTTTTGAAATGAATAATCCATTTAAAATTAATCGTACTGTTGGGGACCTTTGTTTACATCACTCGCCATTCAGAGCAGCCCTGCAGATTTCAAATGTAATCACACCACTAGCACAGACAGATCCCACTCAAAAGTATCGTGCGTTTTCTACACAGCTTTCGTAGGCATATTATTGATTTGTTTTCGATACCTGCAATGGACTTGGCTTAAAGTTTTAAGTGGTAAATGCAAGACCATTTTCTTTGCTTACCACAGGTGTCACAACAGTGATGCCGCTACTTTTTCGTAATAAGAAATGAATGGACAGGCAGCTTTATTATTACGTCTTTTACTACGATTTATCGCATTGTTGCGTATCACTGTTTATAAAACATGCTGCAGCGGTACAGCGAAATGACTTCGTGTTGCGCCAAAGTGAAAAAAACCGAAGAACGTAAATCTGGAGCTATGAAGTTCAGCAGATTATCGATTTATAGCACTCTGAACTGTTTTGATGGACAAAATGCTTCATGTTTTCATGCATTTAATATTCATTCATTCTAAACTAAATTATCAATGTCACACACTCATTCAACAGATCATTGGTACTAGCGCTACAGTTTCCTGTAGTGACTACTTTAAAATGGGCACAATAATTTCGACATGCATTTAATTCGGAGGTAATGACTCATATATACTGACATATATAATATAACATAATATACAGCGTAATATAATGTCTCATATGTTCTCGTAACGTTGATCTGTAGGTAAAAATTGCTCGAAATGTGTCACCTTCAACAGACTGACAGGTAGCAAACTGCCATACTATGGAGTTCTTGTGAGCACTTTTAATTGTATGGCCATACAACGCATGATTTCATGCCTTCAGTGGACTGTGTCTCGACGTTGATAATCATATAAAGCGCCTCTGACTAGTATGACAACGGTAAAGAGACCATTGCGGTACTTAACTGCCAAAAGTGCCTTTTCTTTCCTCTGGCGAATTTCTAATTGCAACTGTAGCAACAACTCAGTACCATGCAGTTACTAATGAGTAAGTGTGTGAAAACAGAGTAAATATTGAACCCTATATCTTAGCACAAAATGTAATCAAGCTTGTTATACCAGTGTCACGTGAATATTTCTGTTTCATGTTGGCCTCTTGTATAATCACTACGCTCGCACCACAGATATTTGTACTCTATGAAGATAGCCAGTGACTGTAAAGTAAGCTTAAAGCTGCTGCTGGAACTTACACATTGTCTTGACTATCATAAGCTAGCAACGGAGAATTTGAATTGAATTCCTTCACTGTTTCTACATCCTAACGATTTCTTCACTACATACGAATATCAACTACTTTTCAGTTCTCTATGAATTCAGCATACAGTAAACTTATCCGTCATACCACAGTGCAGCAATATGAACATTCGATAAGTGACATCCAAATACTATGTTTTCATTAAAGTTCCCTTGGCAACAGGAAGTTAAAAATTTATTTCTATAATGTTTTTCCGACTATTCTGTTAGGGTATTATTAAATGCAGACAAAAACCGCCGTCAACAGCATCCAGATTTTAACCTCTGCGACACATGGTTCTGATAGTTGGGTGTTACAACGTAAATTAGGAATTCTTGGTTTTCTCTCGTTTATACCATTCATTTTTATGTGACGTAGGTAGGGCAGAGGCCTCAGTAGGTTGCTGGCATACGCAGTTTTAATGTTGCTGCAACAGATTTACATATTCATTTTACCCTATCTTTGCGATAAACCCCTGTCTACTATTAACAGGTTCTCGACTTTTCTACCCCAATACCGTTATCTTGGAGATGACAATTAGCGCTTTGAGATACGCTAAACGCCCGCCCTTCCCTTATTGTTCTACCTAAGATTTTAACGTTGACAAATGCCGTATATTCATAGTCGCCAACGAAAAAGGCTAGAGACATTTGATATATTTTATTTCGACAATATTATTTTGCACTTCCCCTTTCAAAGTTAAAAAAGCCCAGTGTTAATTATTTGCGAATAGTATCATTTACTGCCTTATAAAAGATACTATTTACTTATTCACTCAGGTGATTCCACTGTATTGCTGCAGTACATTACTTTTCTGTGGCGAGTGTGGATTTACACATGGTAATACTCATATAAAGACATGCTTCGTGTTTTCTTAAAGAAGCATTAAATAATTTCAGCTGACTGTTATTGTCAATCTGTATGTAATAAGTTTCATTTCAAATGCTAAGTTTCGAACAGGATCCACTTATTCCATTTTACTGATTATTAACCGAATTCTCTGATAAAAAATTTGCTCCTTCATCAATTTTAAGCAATGTTCTAGCGATTAACACTGACTCAACAGGAAGTTGGATGGTGATCTGCCAAATAAACTGTAGTGATAAATAAAAGAGTGAAACGTGCGTTCGTAACATAAAAGGAATATTATCACAAATTTATAAAATTATGAAATGCATCACTAATTACTCGTCACAGCATGACCTTCCAAGAAAACACTTGCTACATATTTAGTTTCTAAAATTCTACTTGTCTGCCATATAGCTAAAACTTGCTTTAGTAATGAAATATAGAATAAGAAATTCTTGCAAGGGAGTATCAGTAACCGAAAATATTTAGTAAAGGATTGCGCCGTAAGTTCTGAATAGCATAATAACGTTTCTGTAAAAAACTGATGAATTTTAACTTCTAATGTATCGGTATTAGAACAAACACTCATCTATGAGTAACAGTGTAATCACTGTTCAACACTACCTTTCCAAGGAAATGTAACTGTTCATAAACAGAAATGTTATTTCTTGAGCAGTCCTTTACTACAGTGGTTTTGGCATATTACGGTGGGGTGGACCTGTCGCTCGAATTCTGTATATATGCTTTTTACGGCTATACGCCTACTCTTTCCATCACGGCGAGTTGAAACTGCACATCGAACTTGAATTATTCGTGAATTATTTCTCGTTGATTATTTTGAAATCTTTTAAAATTCTGAAACACGCAGTATAACAGTAATTTTATTTATTAAGAGTTACATAGCTATATTTTGATTATTATTTTTAATTTTAAGTCTTTCTGAACTGTCACTAACAGATTGTAGAATTTTTTTCTTCATCAATTACTTTTTATAACATCAAGCCTTATGGGTTCAATCTCATTTCCGCTTAAGAGATCTCAGCAAAAGATTAAACTATTGTCCTGTAAGCATCTATAACTCGTTGTCAGAGTACAAGTTTTGTATGTGCTGTTTCAGAATGTTCCTACAAAACAGTCATGAGTGCAACGCAGACTGGTCGTGGAGCAACGGGAGTACAAGGTGTGCAAAAACTTGACGCATCTGTTGCAGACGGCAGATGAGACATCCTTTTCCAGCTGCGAACAGTGGGAGAACTTTTGGGTTCCCTCCGTTATCCCTCATTTCAGGTATGATTTAATTTTCGTAATTGGTGTCTATTATTTCTATTAATTAACTTGCGCATCGCTTTTAGAGAGCTGTGTTAGCGTTGTAAATTGAAGCACAAATGTAGCTGCATGTTTAACTTTCTGTCCGCCTTCTGTACGAACATATCAAACGTGCCATGTTAAATCCTTGCAAAAGTCGCTTCTTACAATATGTTAATGTAACTGTATGGTTTCAATCATAGTACTCACAATTTTCTTACTGCATGGATTTTTCTTTGATCCTGTAACAAAACAAAACAAAAAGTTTTGGCACGCTTAAATATATATGATAGCAGCAGTGCTAATTTTTTAGAGTAATGTCAATCTTCACATTGTACATAGATTAACTTGACATGTATTGTGTTATACTGCATGTATTTGGCATAAAATGGACTTCAGTATGCTTCAGACGAAAATTAACGTTCAGAACTATCTTACACCTTGATTCATGCACGCTTTTACCCATTTAAGGCATTGTGTCATTTAATCACTAGTGAGAACAACTGTAGCCTTTTGAGATACATTATAAAACTGCTTTCATATATCTGTAACACCGACGATTTATTTTTTATTGCTTAATTCAGGATTTGTATTTCTTTTGTGCAGTTGGTGTTAATGAATCCTCATATCTAGCCTGTCATCATTAAAAAAGTCCGATTCCATGAAATACACCACAAAATAGTAATACATATGACAAAACTGATATTGAGACTAAAGCCGGTAATAAGACTACGAGAACTAAAAATAATAATAATAATAACATTAATAATAAAACTGTAAATAGGGTAAATTCAACTAACAGCCCTGACAGCAGTATGGATGAAGAAACATAAGAAATGGAAGCGTATGTGTCATAGATATATGATAAACAAACAAAGAACTCTGGCGAAATCTCTTCTGAAATGAAGGACAAAGAGTTAAGAGAGAAAGAAGAA
Source organism: Schistocerca serialis cubense (assembly GCF_023864345.2). NCBI lineage: Eukaryota > Metazoa > Arthropoda > Insecta > Orthoptera > Acrididae > Schistocerca > Schistocerca serialis. The sequence goes on from NC_064638.1 coordinate 415,108,714, forward strand.
CTGATAAAGTGTAGGCAGAATAAATTACCATCATTTCCATTGTTCGACATTTTGTCGTTATTGAGGCGCAATTACATCGATAATAGCAGACAATGCTGCAGTTTGATGTTAAATACAATACAAGTCCAAGATGGAACATCTCAGTAAAGATGGGACAGTTCAAAGCGGTGGATGGAAACCGTTGCTCTGGCGTTAAAAGAATGTGAATCCGATTGCATTTGCCGGATATGTTACGACCCTCTTCTTGCTAAACTTGTAAAGCGTCGAATATTAACTGGTGAATGTCGCTCAAGTCTTCTGAAACAAGCATATGCGACGGGAAGCCTGTATTGCAAAGAGATTTTTTTAAATGATCTCTCATCAACAGTACGCACCGATCGCCAAGGGTTCTTTGGCAGTGGAAAATCTGAAGGACTTAAAGTATGAATTGTTGGAATTCTAATTATATTCATCAGACTTGCTATGGTCCGACATTAACGTATTCCCACACCTAAAGAAATTGTGGATGGGGAAAGATTTGGAGTCCAGTGCATAGCAAAATACCTGATACGGTTATTTGTAAAAAGTGCACTTATGAAATGGAATCCACCCCCTCCAAAAAAATTGGAAAGAACGCTTTCCTGTAAGATGGGAGAAAGCCGAAACACTTCTGCATATTTGAACTATAAAATAAGAGTTTGTCACTGTCGCGAAGATAATTTGTTATTTCATCCTCTGATAATACTGGATCATATTGAATTTATGAGGTAGTGAGAAAAGTTATGGATTTGTTGGCAGGTACGCCTAGTATACAAGACAGCTCTGATGGTGTTCTAAAGCTAGGATACGATGATAGAAAGTTCATACATCAGGTTATTAGCCAGGGAGACTGCAGGCGGAGGATCTGACGAAGTAGGCAGTGCGTGTTGTAGTAGACTGCTAGTGTTCTCGCATACAACCCACGTGATCGAATGGGGCAGTGGCATCGCTGTACGTTTAAGATCTGTAAGAACTAAGTGTCACAAGTATGTCGTTCTCCAGTGCCCTGTGACATGTACGATCTTGATTTAGCAGATAGTGTTCTCATTAATTTCGAAACATTTGTTGTAGAAAAAGAGTGATATGGCATTTACGTATAGTAAGCCTGCATTTACATAGTAGGCCTATACAGGATGTACTATTTATTTTAACCAACCCGAATATCTTTTCCTCTAGAAGAAAATGAAAAAAAAATGTGTCAAGCAAATATTGTTTATCTGCCAACGTGACTTTAACCGGCATGATTTATTTCTTGTTACTGTTCATTACGAAGGTATAAACAGCAGTACGTCTTATTTAAGTAGCTCTCTATATTTTTTATTCACTAAACATTTTCCTCTTATCAAGAACTCTTTCAAAACGTATGGCAATGTACCACAACACAAAATTGACAATGACTTCTGCACAATGAAGGTACCCGGAGTTACATAACCCATCCACTTGCTGGATTTGACAGTAAAACAAATGGAAACACAGGTAAAACTTACACTGTCTTCAGGTGTAGGTTCGAATTAGTAATTAAGGACTGCCTTTACTGTACACACTATTTAAAATAGTACAGTACTATACTACATGTATCCGTTTCGTAAACAAGAAAACATAGTTGCAATTGCTGTTCTGCTAACTTACATTCTCCATTGATGAGTAGCATTTCTAGCTTCTCTTCGTTGATCTTAATTTGACTCATGTAAAACTTCAACTGAAGGTGCTTAAATGAATGACTAACGTAGATTTTCCTTGTGTTTGCATTTGTTTACCGTCTGTTCCAGCAAGTGGGCGAGTTACGTCGCACTGAGTGCAAGCACTGTGCACTATTACGTTTCGTTATTAATAGTGGAATATTCCCGTGAATGGTATACTGTGATACGAATTTCAACAGGTCTTGAAGAGAGGAAATGTATTACCGAATAAAAAATATAGGATACTATTTAAATATCGGAACAAGTGCGAGAAGGATCCGCGCTCTATAAAGAGTTCCGTACAAACTTTATTATTTGCGTACACAATAAAAATAATTCCGTGTGGCTAGACGCCGTTTTGCAAGTCTTTCTATTGGACGCCACCTCGTCGACTTGCGTATCCCTAACCTACACCAATTATCCAACCTAGGAAAGAGGACCCGCAGTTTAATGTGGAATCCGGACTGCGTGCTGTTGGTGGCGACTCCTCACATCGTTTAGAGGTCACAACGAAGACTGAAAAATACGTGCTTCGTCCGAAATTCGATGCCGTGACGTCTCGGTTTCCGGGTGCTCCCTTTACCGATAGAACACCAGGCCCGACGTGTATGTATGTAGTTAATCTACAGGTTTTGATCAGTTAATTTGCGAATATCAAAATATGCGACTCATTAGCCGTATCTTTTGATATCGTTGACTTAGAAGTTTAAACGATTTACACCGCCAAGGGACCGTAGATCGTAGTGTGTCACACAGAGTTGAACTTGATACCTCTACCCGTTACCAAGAAAAATGAGTCTTAACAGAGGGAGACAGACGGACAACAAACAACAAGCTTGTTTTCTCTTTTACTTGCATTGTGAAACCTTACTTCTTGCCATATTTTATGATTCTAATTCAACGGAAAGTACCGCATATATATTTTATCGATGAATTTACGAGTCTCAAAATATGTCACAGAAATCTCCGCACAGGTATATTTTGATTATATTGACTTAGAAGTTTAAATTCTTTACTACTAATGAACTGTGGACCTTAGCACCTCACATATAGTTCAACTTGTGATCTCTACCCGTTCTTCAGAAAATGTCCGCCTTAGCTGAATGATCAACAGGTCTGAGCTCGGATTTGATTCCCGGATGGGATGGAGATTTTCTCCGCTCAGAGACTGTGTGTTGTGTTGTTCTGACCATCATTTCTTCTTCATCGACATGCACGTTACCCAATTTGACGTCAGCAGAAAAGACTTGCAGCTCGGTGGCTGAACTTCTGCATCTACATCTACATATATACTTCGCAAGCCACCCAACGGTGTGTAGCGGAGGGCACTTTACGTGCCACTGTCATTACCTCCCTTTCCTGTTCCAGTCGCGTATGGTTCGTGGGAAGAACGACTGACGGAAAGCCTCCGTGCGCGCTCGAATCTCTGTAATTTTATATTCGTGATCTCCTCGGGAGGTATAAGTAGGGGGAAGCAATATATTCGATACCTCATCCAGAAACGCACCCTCTCGAAACCTGGACAGCAAGCTACACCGCGATGCAGAGCGCCTCTCTTGCAGAGTCTGCCACTTGAGTTTGCTAAACATCTTCGTAACGCTATCACGCTTACCAAATAACCCTGTGCCGCTCTTCTTTGGATCTTCTCTATCTCCTCTGTCAACCCGACCTGGTACGGATCCCACAATGATAAGCAATACTCAAGAATAGGTCGAACAAGTGTTTTGTAAGCCACCTCCTTTGTTGATTGTCTACATTTTCTAAGGACTCTCCCAATGAATCTCAACCTGGCACCCGCCTTACCAACAATTAATTTTATATGACCATTCCACTTCAAATCGTTCCGTACGCATACTCCCAGATATTTTACAGAAGTAACTGCTTCCAGTGTTTGTTCCGGCTATCATATAATCATACGATAAAGGATCCTTCTTTCTATGTATTCGCAATACATTACATTTGTCTATGTTAAGGGTCAGTTGCTACTCCCTGCACCAAGTGGCTATCCGCTGCAGGTCTTCCTGCATTTCGCTACAATTTTCTAATGCTGCAACTTCTCTGGATACTACAGCATCTTCCGCGAAAAGCCGCATGGAACTTTCGACACTATCTACTAGGCCATTTATATATATTGTGAAAAGCAATGGTCCCATAACACTCCCCTGTGGCACGCCAAAGGTTACTTTAACGTCTGTAGACGTCTCTCCATTGAGAACAACATGCTGTGTTCTGTTTGCTAAAAACTCTTCAATCCAGCCACACAGCTAGTCTGATATTCCGTAGGCTCTTACTTTATCAGGCGACAGTGCGGAACTGTATCAAACGCCTTCCGGAAGTCAAGGAAAATGGAATCTACCTGGGAGCCTGTATCTTCCCGGCCATCAGTCCCGTACGATTTTTTCACTTTTCCCAAGAAAAAGAGGCCTTAACAGTCGGACGAATAGATGGACCGACGGCCCAGATACTGATCCTATTGAAGTTCTGCTTTTACCGACTGAGATATGGAACTCTAAGAAGACGTACTGTTGTTCATATCTTCGTAACGAACGAAACTACGAGTAAGGCAGTCATGCTGTTTAGTTTGGTACATTTTTATTTTTATTGCGAATAAAAAGTTATTTGGGGTAGTCAGGAGAAATAAGGCAACTCACATATGTAAATCTGTAATGCTATTTACGAAAGAAGTTGCTGTCAATGGAGGTTGGTTTCCAAACGACTGTAAAATGCACGACATTTCTGAAAGACGAGCTACAGACTGACACTTCTTGAATTACGATTCGAGCTGTTGACTTTGGGGAATATAATTAACTTCTAAAGTTACGATGGCGTATAAATCTTGCTGCCGCCGTCCCGAGTGGACCTTAATTGATGACCGACGAGCAAAACGCCGTGGTCGACTACCCTGTGTCGCGAACCAGCTGCAGACGGAAACTACTCTCTTCGGGGCAGCTAGGAAGCTATAGAAGACCAGAGCGGACACTGACGCAGAGGCGGCGATTCGGGCTTGCCACATAGCCTCTAGTTATTTTCTCCTTTTCTTTTTTCCTTAATTTCTTTCCGTTTCAGACCCGTTAAGCCAGTGCAAAAATGGTTTACAGACTTACTTCAGTGTTTAGGCCGGATGTCCATTTATGGGTAATAAGTCGAACAAAATCACACTATCTTTGTGGACCCACAAAACCACACAGTAACATCACAATTTAAGCTGTCATCGATGCCCAGTTGCCACTCGAAAGCACAATGGTCGCTCAGTGAGGCAGGCTGAAGTTGACTGTTTAGTACAGCGGCAGAGTCAACTAATGTTGTGCTTCCGGGTGTTCAGACGAGCTGTCGTGTCCATTTTATTTACAACGTTTGGGCGATCGACTCTGTCACCTTCTTCGGTTGCAACGATTACTTCTGTTTTAAGCACTCGCTGCCGTGTGTTGTGGAAGTCCCATCGCCTTTGGGTGAACTTAATTCTTGTCTGTGTGTTGCCGGCCCCGGTGGCCTAGCGGTTCGAGGCGCTTCAGTCCGCAACCGCGCGACTGCTACGATTGCAGGTTCGAATCCTGCCTCGGGCATGGATGTGTGTGTTGTCCTTAGGTTAGTTAGGTTTAAGTCGTTCTAAGTTCTAGGGGACTGCTGACTCAGATGTTAAGTCCCATAGTGCTCAGAGCCATTTGAACCATTTTTCTTGTCTGTGTGTACGATGAGAATTTGGTTGCGCATCATAGATTACATTTTGGCGCAGGAATGGAGGAGGCACAGGGAAAACGGGTGAGGGGGGGGGGGGGGGGGGGGGTTCGTAAACCTACCTTCCATTGTATTCTTCTACGAGATCCGTTTTACATCACCTGAGCTAACTCTTTTGTAACTCTGTATCTATAAGGGACAATCAAATGAAAAAGAGACAAATGGAAAAAAGTGAGCAAATTGTTTATTACTTCGAAACTAATCTCCATCACTGTTGACACTAGACGGTCAACGCCTTCATGGAAAAATGTTATCGGTTGCCTACGGAAACATCACTGTACTCAGGCGAACATCTCTCCGTGTGAAGCAAGCATGTTGACAAGGTTGTTTCGACTAGCCTGCAGAAGTTTCACTGGGGAGCGCTTATATATTCTCCATATAGTCCTGATGGCTCGCCATGAGCACCTGGGTGCAATCATATTCCGTAACCAACTACAAATAGTTTTCTTTGAAAGCATTGACTGTCTTGTCTCACAGTGGAACAAATGATTTAACAGTTACGCTGATTGGTTTAGACATAATTTGCAGTTTACTTACTTTTTGTTTCATCTTCCTCGTCTTCATTTGACTGCCCCTTTGTATGTCAAGGTCAGGGATTTGTTGTTTCGATTTTTGCCAGTTGTCTGACCGAGCCACGGACTTCGTCAATCCTGTTGTGTAGAATTGTTTACCGTTTGTCTATTGCTATGTGCAGCATCTCCACTTGAGAGTCGTGGTGTAAGTCGGCTATTCTCGATTACCGACTTCGTTTGTTCTGGTCTACCTGCGTTTCAGGGCTATAATTTTATCCATTAGGCTCCAGACGGAACTGCGATGTAGTATTTTAGGTACTACCGTAGTGCTACACCGTATATAGAATAATGTTGGTTACTACTCTTTTAATTTTTCGCTCAGGAAGAGTGCTTCCTTGCCATTGTGTGTGATTTCGTTTTAAGGTCTTCCACATGTTTGTCGAAGAACAGTTAATTCTGGTCCAAAATTGCTAGCTCCTCCCCCATTCCATGTACTGGACAGCGTGACTGCATGCTATGTTCCTATTTTGCAATTGGAGCGTGTATCGTAACGATGGTCGCACTTCACTTAAGTAGGCAGCTGTCATCTTCTCTGCGTTCGACGCTACTTTCCGTTTTCAGCACCATTCGGCAGTCAAATCGTTGGTCGCGTGGATTCTACCGATGGCGAATAACGTCGTATCAATTCTGAGGGAATGGTTGTTTCACGGGATTTCGGTGCGGACTCTGAAAAACAAAAGATCGTCAAAGGGAGCAGTGGTTGTCGAAAGTGGTACTCATAAACAAACAGCGGTGCGAGACCAACAACTGGATGTGATGACCTGCAAGCTCGCAAGGTTTTCTCCATGTTTATTAAATTTCCAAACAGCTTCATTCGGTAGACATCTTAACCGCGCTGTCCAAAAAACAGTGTTTGCGCTGCGTCGTGTTTCTCGAGGCAGTACGCGGCCACAGCTGATTTGCTCAGTTCTTTTAGTCGGTTATGTCGTTGATGTTCCTTGTAGCACTACTCGTCTATTGTAATACCGTGTCCCATGTAAGGTATGCCACATTCGCATGTAATGCAGTACACACGTGGCGCTTTCGCAGATCTAGATCACATGTAACATTAAAAACAAGACAGTTTATCTTTTAGATCGGATATTGTGTTTCCATATGCGTCTATAGATATTCCTGGTTACTGAGCCATCGTAAGATAGATAAGCAATTCTTAGCTTCTCCTCTTCTGTTCCAGTCTTTGCCTCAAGAAGACAACCGGATCGGTAGTCTTGATAATGTGCTTAAGACGGAAACTACTAATCGACTGGGCGTCATTGATCGGTCACGCCGTGAAAACCTGAGGGACCAGTGAAAATCTTGTTGGTACTGTAACTTACTATATTAGGTTAGGGTTTTCCCTCTTGTCACTCTTATTTCGGTGTTGCTGGAAGGACAATGACAAAATGCTCTATTTCTTAGTTTCACACAAAGGAAACTAGTGATTATGACACACCCATACCGAAGGATGACTGAGTGACAGAACCAGACGAACGTAAAATACTGAAGTCTGAAATTTTCCAGGAAATTATTATAAAAGAAATTCAACGCAGTCTACATAACCAAAGGAGCGATCCAAGGAATACCAGCACTACTTTGACTAAGAGAACAGTAGATACAGAAAGACGAAGTGTTAAGCGCATGCAAAAAAAAGTAAGATTAAGTTCTCGAGTCTACGGGCAAAACATTGCTCTTATGTGTGATAATACGTACAGTTGCAGACCTGTAACTCCGATACACACCTGGTTTTCGAACTTGCCTTTCTTTAACTGTTACTAATCACCTAACGATTTTCTAAATGATTAAATGTTGAGGTTACGTCACATATTTGGAAGCGGTCTGTTGCGAGGACATCAGTACGCCTGTTCGCCTGTTTTGCAACATTCTTAGTGTCGCAGCGTGTAACAGTTCCGTTTCCCCTTCTACCTTCTTTCTTTGTCTTTCATGCTCGCTTCTGCCCTTTTCCACAGCGACGTCCACACTGCTGTGAATTTGCGGTAATTTTCTATCACTGATACAAAATACCATGAACCGGAAAAAATAGCGTCATGAATGTAAGCTCTCTAATAAATAACGATAAATAGAACGCCGCTTCGGATACCAATGTAAATTCAATTTCTTCGCACATTTGTTTACAATTTCAGATATTAAAAATTACTTAAATATTCCTAGGTTCCAGTATTAGCAAATAATCGCTTGATTAGGTAGCTACATGATTCCTTGCAGTTAATTATTACCGATAAAAGTATAACAATCGTTACCGCACATCCGAAATATGAATAATATTTAACAAACAATTCCCATCAAACTCTTGTAACTATTCGTTATTGACCTAATCACTTCAGCTTGAAGTTAAATCATACTTAAGAGTAAAACAAAAAATGTATGTATTCCACACAACAAGCAATAACACACAAATTTTCGGTTGCGTCGTACCATCAGCAAATTACTTTCATACTAAAATTTTTATTTATTTTTCCCCGAATATCACAGATCTCATCCACTAATGTTAAACTAATTCCTGGATGGTTTATTTCCCAATCCGTAGTGGTTTTACTTCGCTTCATTCTTATATTCAGCTAGTAGAATTCAAGCAGGTTTTTCTCTTGAAATGCTACCATGATGAATTTTCTGTAATATCAATGCATTTCTAGAACATAAATTAATGACTTTTTTTCAGAATAGAAAAATCTATAATAAGCAATCCTATCTAGCACCATGATAAAATTGCTGCGACGATCATAAAAGTGTCACACGGCTTGGAAACAACTGTGGCGTCAACAAAAATTATCTGCGAAAATATCAATATAAATGTGATACCAGGTCCCGACAGATGAACCTGTTAATATTTACAGTGCGACGCCAATTATTGACGAAGCTTGACGAGATATTTCACAACCAGAATAAAAAATGACAAGTAGTATCAAATTTTGTCGAAAATTTATTTCAAATAAGTTATGGAAAACATTATATAAATTGTTGGTGATAACGGCATAGGTAACAGAAAGATACATGAACGTACGTCAAATGTGCTTCTGAAGCTTATATGATAATATTGTAGATTTTTTAGGGACAGAATTTTTAACTTGAAATAAATTTCCTAAGAGCGAACTTGAGGACGGCAAGCCAACGATTTAGTACGGATCCAAGCGACGCGGACGGCATTTCACTTCATGTACACAAAAATAATTGTTACTGCGGAAACAACACAGTGAATTACAAACTGCACTTCCTGCGTCCTTCCTTAACTTTCCAACACTATTGTTAATTTTTTACTGGTCTGGCAGTAGCAATATTTGATACGTTTCCGCGGAATAAAACAGCTAAGTACGTAGTTTCTGTTTCCGCGAGATTTTACTGCGTTAGGAAGAACGGAATATTTTAACGCTCTGAATCAGTGTCTGCTTATATCTCTACATATGTACTGAGACAGTTACTCGCTTGAGTGTGGTGATGGTGGTGGTTGTGGTGATTGGGGGTCGGGGAAATATTGTGTATTAGAATAATGTTGTCTCATTCTGTTCTGCTCGCGGATTGCACATGGCGAGAAGTATTTATTGTCTATACCCTCTGTATACACATGACTTTCTCTAACTTCATGCGTTATTATGCGCTATTAAGTTGCAAAAAGCTGTATGTTTCTTGTCTCGTATTAGAACATGGTCTGTCTTAATTCTGGGAGTAAGGCCCTCCGTAATGCACAGTGGCATTCTTCTAGTCGTCCAGCGCTTCCCACTGTAGTTTGTCCATCATTTCCCCGACGGTCTCGCCCTGTGTAAACGAAGCCTGAGCGGGCAGCTCTTTATCTAGTCTGTCTCTCTCCGCCACTAATCAAAGTTTGTGACGGTTCGAGGCGGATGAACAATATTTGGTAATCGGTCAGCCGAGCGCTTCGTTACCATCACTGGTTCCAATTCCCTGTGTTCTGTTACGCTGTGATAGAAAATTTTATGAGCTGTACCTAGACGTCTTCGGTAGCATTATTCACAAGACGACAGTATTGAAGAAAAGACTGTGTTAAAGAAGTCTCAAAGTACAATCTGCTATATGGCGTTGACAGACGCCATTTTTTGCAGAAGAAAGAAATATGTTAATGTGTTCTTTTGGAACATTGGCGAAGAATACCTGCTCTAGACACCACTAAAACGTGAATTCACACGCTTTATTTTTGTGCAGAACATTCTTATGCTTGCACAAATGTGCCACCGAGTGGAATGGTGTAGTAATAAGCGCACTGGACTCGCATTTGAGGAGAGTAGAGTTCCGGTCAAGTGTTCATAATTTAAGCTCTCCTTGGTTCCCTTGAATCGCTCAGTGCCAGTCTCTACGGTTACCACGTCGCAGCTTGTGCTTCCTCTTAATGACCTAACTCCCAAAAAGACCTTGAAATCTTCTCCTCCTTGCTTCACAGACCCACCATTATGGTCGCCTGAATCACTGCAAAAGCACATTATTTGACAATGGAACTTCATGTTCACCTTCCATAATTCTCTCTCTCTTTCTTTCTATACCTCTCTGCAGTACACATTCAGCTATATGTACGAAAACAGCGTTCTTCATGCGGTTCTTAGATTCTGAAGTTGTAAGTATTCTGGCACTTGTGACTTTCTTCTGAAGTTATATCGTTTCAGTAATGAAACGATAAAATTGAGCGAAAATATATAATATGACAATATTTACTAGATAACAGGAATTTCTTCCGTCAAATAATCCTTCCTATGCAACATTTTATCTAATCTGCAGAGAACATTTACCAAACGTGAACAAGTAAACGGTAGATCCTGTCAGAAAGCAAAGGCTCACCAAATATGGCGGAAGCTCAAGATCAAAATAACACAGATTCTGGAATGTGTTCTCTTCTCAGTTATTTTGTGGCATACAATACAGATATATTAGAGACCACTTAAAGCAAACCATCACTGCAAGCTGCAGTCTTACAGCTCTCTGGTTGAGGTAGTCACGTACAGCGAGAACCAGCGCACCAAGTCTGTCCATTAAAACATTTACTTGTTATAGTGGCATTTACTTGTTATTGTGGTTCCATTGACCTTGGCAAAGCTTTTATTGGTTTTTCACTGTTACTGGTAGAATACTCTACTAAAATGAAGGTGGAACGTATTGTCAAAAGTTATTAAATATTTTAGCCATTGTTTTGATAGTCATTAACGGTAAAAGATTCGCATTTGACTTTTTAAATAAAATTTGCAGTCTCTAGGGTATAAATAAGTAAATAACGATTAACAGTTGTTTGATACAGGTACAAATGTACCTGTAGCTATTTATTACCAGGACAGATAGATTAATGAAACGTATGCATTAGAAAGATTAATTTATTATTCAAAACATTAGATCTCTTCTTGTTTCGATTTTATATTCCTGGGTTTATTGCACGCAAATTTAAAATAAAAACTTAGATGTTACATTCTTTTACCGCTATCTAGAGATGAGACTTTTTTTGCAAATTACTTCTCTGCTAAGGATGTTAGATAGGTGGCTTGTTTTTCGTAAATGTTTTTCTAGCATATATGATGTCACAAAAGAGGAGACAAATTTTTCGCTTTAACTAGAGGTCTTTCAAGACCAAAGACGCCGAACGGACCAATATCCATTTCATTTACACTTATTGTCAGAGGCACATAATAAGTTCTCGATATCAAAAGAACAGCCACCAAGGGCCATAAAATACAGAGCGGCCACGCTCCAGTAGACATTATACAAGCGTGAGATCAAATAAAAGCCCTTACGCCTCTGTGTGAGTCGATATTTTCTTATAGCCGCGTCGCGTTCAGGAAATTAAAAGGAATGTTGCAATAACATTGGTCGCCCACAAAAGTACTCCAGGAAGGGAAATTGAATTTCTTTGGATCTAAACGAATTTCCTTTACGGCAGTTTTCCCTGAATTCTTTGTCGAATTATCAGAAGTATTTCCTTTGTCTTTTCGCAGTGAGAACTCTGAAACATCCCTTGTCATCGAAGTGTGGCTGGAGATCGGCTCAGGTGATCTTGCTGTCTGACTTTCTGTGCCAAATATGCGTTTATTGACCACATTAAGAAATGACATTTCTAGTCATTATTCGCTGTACTCTCAACAATCAGTCAAGGTACGGTAGGGCGAGTTTTCCAGAGTCAAAACAATATCTTATTAGCGTGATGCTATCGAAACACACGCCGAAGATTGAATAAAACAATAATAAACAAATTTCTTACGAGGATAACAGTTTTTTCTTTATGTGTGATGAGATACAGTGGAAAACTAACTGCCGTTACAGTTCACACTACAGCTATTTTTTTAAAATGAGTTCAGATTAAATTAAAAAGTAATTGAGTTTTCCCTCATTTTCAGATCGCGGAAATTGTATTCTGGTGTTATTTTCTAAGTTTGTAAAAACGATCTAAGAGCGGTGAAAGATACAGACGTTCACCAGACGCTAACATTAACAACAGATAATGGCTTCGGTAGCTTTATATCTGTACAAGAAGTTATCGACGTTCATGGTTCTCTTATGTCGACAGTAACGATTTAAATTGCATGCCTGATGTGAAGTCTAATGGTTTCTGCCTCTCGAGAAAAATTTAATTTACACTTTTTACTAGAACTACGAAAGCGCCTTTTCAATATGTCTCTAAAGCATTGTAAACGACGCACTGTTGTTTCAAGTATACACAAAGTTAGCTACTGTCCACCACACTTTAAGTGCATATTTTATGACACGTTAAAACAGCAGTAAAGGGTACGTTCGGTGTAATTGCGATAGGTCTTGGCAGCATAAAATGCATGTAACTTGTATGTGTCGAAGCATCAGACTTAGAATGTACTGTGTTTTTTGCGGAGAGGACAACCCATTGTTTCCCAAAAATATAAGGACCTTTATTTTTGAAGGGAGCACTAAAAGTGTTAAGCATCCTTTTCAGGGAGAAAAGTTGTGATCCTTGGCAGACTTGTTCTGATCAGTAAACAAAGAATGTCTATAGTTTGAGATTCCTGCTTCATTTTGTACAAATTTATTTTGTATCCCCTCTGTACATTTTTTCTTTTAAAGTGATTATTATTGACTTTATTCAAGTGTTATTATTTTCATTGTGAATGTAGATTCTGTTTGACATTTATTAATCCATGAATGGTGAGAATCTCGCTATTATGCTCCATACAAACAACACCCGCTTGGTGTAGTTTCGCGCTAAGTTTGAAATTAGCCGTCCGATTATCGTCAAAGTCTGAAACTCGAAATGTCAGTTAACATCGTGATAACGTAAACGAAAAATCACGGGTAGGAGTCTAATTCAGATATTTCCTCACGCTACGTTATTCATATTGTTATGGTGCTGAAAAAGCTACAGAAAGTTCAAAAACAATCTGACTAATAGTCAGAAAAGCATTTCGTTGTGTGATAGGATTGGATTGTCACAGGAACCATCACCTTACTGTTATGACAGCACATTAATAAATTGCTGCTTATTCAGATTCTTGTGACGTCCATAATCTGCTAATGTACTGGTGGCGTTAATGTCATTTGCCAGTTACATAACGCATGTAAATGCTCTTTTCTTGGTAAAAAAACAAAAAACAAAAAAGATCCAAACCATCGCGATACAGCATCACACTTTACATTTCATGACTGCAATGGAGGAACACCTTCCGGACTAACTCACTTCAACACGGCCCTCTGTTCTCCCGCAATGCATTTCGTAATTCGAACGCAAGCAGCAGTTAAATGTCTTCCACGTAAGTGTGATGTATTTGACAATCATCGTTATGGTTTCCTTCCCCGCACACCTAGTGAGAACTATGTGTCAGATATTTATTCCCTGCTGTACTTCCCTGCAGTTTGTAATATCCTCTTCCTGTCAGGTCCATGTCTATGACGCGTTACTCTTTGCAAACTCTTTCATTATTTTTACACGTATTTCTTACCTTTCCATAATAGTGGATAGTTTCAAAAAATCCACATTTATTTTTTAAGCATATTACAAAGCACTGTAAAGAATTACTTACTCCCAGTGATGGACATATTTCGTAGCTTTCTTTCGCGAAAGAATTTTTATTCTTCCATCCAAGATCACCGTACTTTTATGTGAATACTGCAATTCAACCCATGACGGAAAAACTACAGTACGTGAGTTATCATTTAGTTGGAATAATAACAATTTATGCCACCCCTTAAGGTAATTCTAACGTATTAGTAGAATTTAAATAAATTGAAAATTGGCATTACATATTGGGTAAATGCTATGAATAAAACTAAAAGAGCACTGATCATAGACAATATTTCCTTAAAGAATGAAAACAGTTAATGATTTCGTTGTTGCCTTCCGCTGTTGATGAAGACGATGTACAAAAAAAACTTGTGTATGTTTAAATGTTGTGAAGTATAATATTCTTAGACACAAGTCAGGAATAAATATTTACTTAAACATTAATACACTGTTGAAAGCAATTTTTCTCTATTCGTGCGTTGTGAAGAAAGCTCGGGATAGGGCCGCTTAACACGTAACATAACGTACTTATTAGATACTGAAGTCACTGACCCGTGGTTTTGTAGGCCTCTTAACATCAAAACCATCCACGCACGGCGTTAGTAGTAAAAAAATATTAGGAATTTACTAAATTGCTCCGTAGTGATGTTTCTTTAGGACACTGCCGAAACGCAAGCCTCTTTTCAAGGACAACGTTTAATATGCGTTGTTTATTAATTAATCTGACCTTTTCCAGCAGGGCAAAGTGAAGTACCTTGATTATGGTGTACTTAGCGAGTGATAGGATCACCGGAATGCGCACTAGAAACCGCCATAACCAGTTTCCAGTATTTTCTGCTTTTTTTGTTGTTGCGAGATATGAGGCTGCGTTTCGTGCAGCGTTTATGAACATTACTTTTCCATAATTAAATACTGTGTAAGGTGACAGAGTTATTTGAAGGATATTGTCACTTCCTCAGTTATAGGGTTTTAAGGAGATTAAAACGCGGTATATTTTTAAAAATGCTTGCATAACGTGTGGACCGTAAAGCCATATTGCGTCACTTGTGGGCCATCTGGTGCCCTCAAACAGAGCAACGTCTTCTGCTATGGTACACGTGGTATTTTCAGATGAACTGAATTTCTTGAATTCCGGAACGATTTTCCCTACCTTGAAAACTGAAATTTGTGTTTGTTGCCAACAGCTTCTATTTCAAAAGGTTTTATGGCGTGCCTGGTTTCATCCCACTTACTGATTATTGGAGTGAAGTAGATTAATAATGTAATACATAGACTATTAAATACAGTACTGACAAGATTTTCTCCATTGCAACACATATAATTTTTAACAGTATTTCTTCCTAGGTACCATGGAACAGTTTTCTTCATTTGGAAAGACCTTACTTCTCATCAGTAATGTTTGTAATTTTAAAAGTACAGTCTATCATTTCAAAACGGAATAAGAAAATATATTCAATTTTTATTAGAGTGGTGAAAGTATGAAAAGTATTCTACTTACATTATCTGTCTCTCTCGTCAAACAGTGGAAGAACTCACGTTCAGCATTTTGCTTTAAAAATTCAGTGCTGATTTTATGAGTCTTAGCCAGTAGTCTTGAACACAGTTTACTACCTGCGGTTTCATTTCTGTTGCGACGGGGCATCATCAGATGATACGAAGATCTGTTATTAATACTTACCGACTTATTTCTGTTTTTTTTTTTTTGCTTATTTATTTAGTTTTTAGAAATTTGTTCATAACCAACAATAACAGTTCATAAATAATCATGTACGGCTATTTTGTTGTTATATGTTAGAAGATAGTTCACTCATCAAATTAGATTATTCTAACAAAAAATATGCTTGCACGGTCGGCAGTTTTAAATATATGTTTTTTTTAATGATCTATGAATTATGGGAAATACCACTATATTTCTTAGTTTATTTCTCTCTTCACAATAAAGTTAGTACAAAGGTTAGCAGGATGTTTTCATGTAGTTAAAGATGTTACCCAAAAAAAACATTTCATTTATTCTATTGAAGGATACTTGTTTCTCTACCGTGAAAGGACTAGGACAGTCATCCGACATTATCAGTCCTCATACTTTTAAACTATTTTCAGTCGACGTCAGCAACTACATTAACACTATGAAGTGTAGCAAAACAAAAACAAAAAAAAGGTTAATTCGGAAAATTCTTGATTCAAAGGAAAAACAATAATTTTCTGGAAGGGAGACGTATGCACAAAGCAACAAGCGAATTAGAAATATAATTACACAATGATTTTAAATAAGAGCTAATTATGTCAGAACTAAACGACAATGGCTTCCTACGTTGTTCGTTTCATTGACTCGATTGCATGATTTCAGGAGTTTCTTCAGAATGAATAGTCAGTAAGCAATGCTAGGTAATTTTTCATTTATGCTGTAGCCGATAATAAAAAGTATAGGACCGTGGAAGACCCGTCGATAACATGAAAAATGGAATGAATACATTCTTTCCGTTGCCAGGGACCGCCCAGCATACTGCTTAAAAGTATAGTTTTCAAAAGATAATACCTCACAAGAATCCTCAGTGCGGACACCTAGAAAATTAGCTACAAAATTATTTATCAAAATTCTTAATAATAAACACATAGAAGTAAATGCAATGATTATGCGGCTGTTGTCACATCATGAAATCGTTGTATTTTCTGTCTGGATGGTAACCAAATGCCATAAAAAACAGTATAAAAGGAACGCTTTCCGTAACAATGACGATCTGACGGAATTAAAAAGATGGGAATAAATTTTCACTTACAAATTAATAAAATGTAATCAAATTCACACTGCAATGCATGGAATAATTTCTAGGCTACTTTAACCAAGGATCGTCGTATCGATCATATGAGAGCATTTAAGGTCTGAAGAGGTAAGCAGCTAACTTGATACGCTCTTACAGTACTGACATGATATGTTTAGTACGTTGACAGATATGTGGAAGACATAAAAGTAAAGTGAATGGTTTGATATCCACCCAGTCAACTCCCTGAGCACAGCTGACACGATCACTTTTGAATATACTGTAGCTCTGCCACTACTGACCCGGTGTGATGATTCTTAAGTCGAAGAAATGCGTACCATCTACAACATATATAGTTCTCCGGAAATATGACTTACCGCAACAACAACAAAAAAATAAGTATTTGCTGCTGTGACATGTATACCTTTTGCTGCATTGATTGGGCATTCTAGTAACTGAATACGAAATCCGCTAGTTTTTGATGCAAATGTCATAAGCCGAAGAAGAGTCATTATATCCAAACCAAATGTATAGATGAGACAAATATAAAGGCGAAACGTCAAAATATCAGAACATATATAGATGAGATCTTAGACTATACAACGCAATCGAACATTTATCTGTTCTTTTTATGCTTAGTGAGGCAACGCTTTGCGCAGTCACAACGCCCTTCATTTCCGTGGATCGCTTTACTTTCGGGATGCACATGCTTAACAACGACAACAACGCGATGATAGATCCTTTCGCAGATTGCAGTGCGGTGGATAACTAATGATGACATTTGCTTAGAAGAAGGAAACAGACATGAACAGGCACTGCTGTTTCAGGATAATTATATGATGTGTTATATTTATATTGAATAAATATGAATATCTAAAGGAATATTGAAGTATGTGGGAAGTTAGACACGTAAGGATTAGTAAATTGAAGTGAAAGCGGAAAAGAGTTTTAATCAGACAAAAAAGGACTAAAAGGAGTAATAAAAGAAACGTTCTTAATACAAATGTGCCGCTATAAAATAGCTGATGGTGGACTGAACCACGTATTGCACCTAGGCCACTGTACTCACATTTTTCTGGCTATTCTATTGTTGCGTATGGCACAGCTCCGTGGTTCTTAGCAGGTATTTCTAAACATTTCTTTTTCTCGTACTACAGTAAAGTCTCTATCTAGACGCTAGTAATTATTTGTCTCCATTGTCCGTTCTAATTTTTTATCAGATGTAAGAAAAAATCCTACGTGATATAGAAATTCGGTATGTTTCAAGATTAGAATGCTGTTGGACGTAGGAGAATGAGGCAATTTATTGGAAAATGCCCCTTGCAGAAAAGCAATAGTAAAAAAATTTGCTTTGGCTAGCTTTTAAATAATTCTTACTGGATATAGCAAATACTACTTTTAAAAAGCAGGAATAGGTACAAATGACTCAGGAAAGTTTTCATTTCAGTTACATAACTTACAAAAATTTACAAAATGATCAAAGAAAGGAAAGAATATGTTAGAAAGGCAAGGATAAAACGTTCGAATTTGAAATTTGCAAAAGCCGTCAATTTCTTAAAAGCTCCAAACTGAGAGCAATTAAAATACTACAGAATGCAAAAAAAAAGGGTATGAAGAATTTGAGCATAAATGAGGTTGTAGAAAAGTGAAAGACGAAAAGAGGGAAGGGAAGTTTAACTGCAAAAATCAGTGAGTTGCAGCGAAAGTAATAAATTTGAATTTCCTGTTAACGATATAAGAAAAGAGGAGGAAGCTAATTACCACATAGTGCACAGCAGTAAATGGAAATTTGTGAACAAAACATGAAGTTATTGGTGTGACATTAAGAACTTTTAACTACCGCTGATACAATCGAAAATCATTGATGTACACTGTCCTAAGCTCAGTCAAACACGGCGTCAGATGGGGATACCTAGAAAAACGAACGATATTTATATTGCTCGAACATATTTATATTGGTGAAATGTGTGAAAATATACTGCCTTAGAACTTGACATTACTTCGAGAGATTTCATGTCAAAAGAATATTTCAAAATTTTATGAAGTCATTAACGAATCTGGAAGCTAGATAACTGAACGTTCCAAATTTTATGTATTAGGTGAATGCAGCACCGGATGTATTGACAGCGAAAAAAGTTAGTAGGTGACAAACGTAATTAATCTACCGCAGTTCTGTCAGCATAAATTCGCCACCTAATATGACTGACACATACAGCACAAAGATATAGGAGGCCCTACATGTTGCGTATGAAGTCATATAAAAAGTGTACAGCTGACGGATGTGATCCTGATTGTAACAGCTCTCTGCTGGACAGAGTCGTGTAGACTAAATACTGCTATTAAACGTGACCGAAGCACCAACTTGCATTGTCTATAAAATTCATAAGACAGTCATAGACCTCAAGCAGATTCATAATAAATGGATACATTTCAGATTTCCTTTGCTTTTTTGTAATAGTCAGTAACTGTATAACGTGGCTGGATATAGATACACTTTGAAAGAATGTAAGTACGTAGGCGTGTAATCATGGAGGGTTGTGTCTCTACTACAGCAGAGACGACAACACAAACACACAATTATAGTTTCACTTTTCAAAAATTTTGGGATGTGCATATTCTGCAAGTTCCCTGTTATATTGTTATGCTGTTTCGTCAAAGTTTTCTGGATCACGTCTGCAGCAGTTCAAATGCAATATAAACTCGTCTAATAATGTTGAACGGTAAGTCATCCAACATGTTGCGAGGGTTTTCTGTATTCGTGTGCAGCAGTACCTTTATTTCACAAATTACACGTGCCATATATTAACAACTGTTTACTGGTCGCCATCTCCCTAGCGCCACCAGTCTAAATGGTGTTGTCAATCAAAGGATTGCCCAAACACTGTCAAAAAGAGATTTTATGGTCCTCCACATCCAGAAAAAAATTTAACTCGTAGCTTACATTTCAAAGAATTGTTGGTATCAACAAAAATTGCCCGTTTTGCTTTGCAAGTAACATGCGTAAACGTAAGATGATTGATATCGCTAATAATTTCAAAATCTACTTACAGATTACAGAGTCTAGGCATACTGAATATTGCAAGGATGTTCAAGAACTTTCATAAAAGGAACAGTCCTTGTTATTGTCCCTGTTGCGATAATATACATAGTTTTTAGTCTGGAGAAATCAAAGAAAAATAATTTTAGCAATATCTTGTACTAGAAGGAAATTAATCTTGAGCACGAGTGAAAGTGAGTTGTGATATTTGCAAGACACGAAGCTACGAGTAACTGGTCTCGATAATCGTCACTGATGTCTTACAGCCTCTTTTAATATTCAGTCGCATTGCAGGAATAATCTCCTGAAACAGTTAAACCAGCAATTAAAAATTATAAACTGCATGGAATTAAGTAGATCTTTAACAGTAGTGCTTGTGAGATTCATTGTCACCCTGTATGCACTATCACCCCCGGATTACAAAGCGAAAAGTAAAGTGGAAAATGCCAATGCGATATTTTAAAGTTGTATGTCTGTCACACTAAACCCTTGTCCCTCGTTTTAAGAAAGTTCAGCGCTTTTCGCCAATTATCGGAAGAAATGCTCCATGCTACATTTGCTCTCGGCTTGTTTTATTCAAGAACAAAGCTGAGAATTGTTTGTGGAGTTATGACTGTTATATCTTCCTGAACGCAAGACTTTGGCAGCTTGATTGGTCTCTTTTACACTAATGACCAATAGTTAGGGAATAATTTTTCATGAAACTAGTGGGGGTCTGGATATATGTATCATCATATCAAACACCAACAAAAAATTCTTTTTGAATAATGTTTGTATACAGATTCCAACTTAATTGCCTTGGAAACTCTCAGGAACCAAACTATGTAATTTCCATCTTAACCTAGTGTACTAAATGATATTGACTCCTGTATCTGATAAGAGCTTTTAGATGCGTACGGTTATTCTTATTTTTATCTGTAATGATGGTTCTTCACTCTTATCAAACGAAGACAGGACTATTCTTTTTAGTTCTAGCATAGCATTCACCAGAATGAAGTGACATCATCACTCCCTCGTAGGAGGTAATCTGAAACAGTATTTTCTTCTCAGATGTTATTACTTTATATGCCACTTTGATTACACGTACAAGGATCTCTTTATATTCGATGAATTATTCAGATACAATTCTACCCTTGAATGCCGTTTACTAATTTTCTATCTTCATACTCGCGGAATCCATGCGAAAAGTAGCTCATACAATAGCTATGCCATGAGCGCATAAGTATTCTAGGTAGTACTCTCTCTGGTGGTTGTTAGAAAAGAAAAGAAAGGAGGAAAAAAATTACAGTGGCGCCAGTGTGACAGGACTCTCTTGGATTGTTATATAATATATGTATTTTTTTGTTTCATGAAAACCAACGAGAACGAGAGGTAACTAATCTGAAGAGAGATTCGGTGCCCATAGTAAAAGATTGCTGATACCAAGAAACGATTTCAACTATTGGACAACACCGAGACTACAGAACAAGGCCAGAGAAATCTAATTTTTTTATCCTGTAGTGAAAATAGTTTGGAATAAATTTAGAAAGAACTTTTTTCCAGATAGTAGTTAGATTGTAGAACTGTATATTGTGTGATTTTCGTATCTGAGCAGTGAACTTTATACCATCTGTGAAGTAATTAGAAAGTTAAGTGTGTCTACGACAGTAAATTTGAAATTGTATTTAGTGACTGGAACCTGATATTGACAGTTATTTAATGGTATTGACTAGAGCGGCATTTAAAATGTCATTGAATCAGCAACGAGACGTGCAACAGCCTTCAGCTGTTTGCGCAGGAACAGAGGCCACGGATAACAATTCTGAGACTGTTGTGGCTAGCGGTAGCAATATAAATAATCCCGCTGGTTCAGAAAACATTCATACAACAGCTGATCAGACTGTTGTTGACACATTAGTTGTTATTATGCAACAGTTGTCTCTATTAGCCGAAGGCCAAGCGGAGGTAAAACGAGACTTATCCGTTATACAAAATGAATTCAAAAATCAACTAGCCGAAAATCAAACAGAATTACAAAATCAGTTAAGAGCAACCTTTACCGAATTAGACCAGAGATTAAATACCCAGATACAGGAAATAAAGGAACAGGCAGAAAGGACCGAACAGAATCTTATTGCTCGAATTGAGCAGGTCCGCCAACAATGCCAAGAAAACAATAGTAAATTAAAAGCGGAACTAACCGAATATGTATCCGTCAAAATTGACACGATACAAAAACAAGTAGAACTGTTTCCTCAAGTAATACAAGCTCAAGAGGACATACAGTGTTCCGTATCTATGATACCAGAAATAACAGAATCCCAAGATAATTTAAAGAAGCAATTTGACGAAGTGAAGGAAAAACAGGAGACAGTGGAACATAGAATGAATGTACTTGCGGGAAAGTTTTCAGAAATGACATTAGAGCGGCAAAATTCTCCTTCGGAAACGATAGAAGAAACTGTGAAAGTAGCTTTACAGTCAATTTCAGAGAGTTCCGAGGATAATTTTTTTAACAAAGGGTTAAAGGAAGTTCGAGAACAACTTGGCGAAGAATTCTCGCGTTGGAAAGAAAATATCGAAAGATCACTAAATCTCTCGCAGGAGGATTTAGAAACAGCGAGACGTAGGAAACAAAACTCTCAATCTGCGCGTGACATTCCGTCCACGTCAAGATCCGATTTAGATAGAACTGGAACATCACAAGTTAGATTGGATATAACGGAGAGCCACAGGGAAAAGTACGAACAGGATGATTTTTGGAATCGTAGTACCGTTGAGGAGAAGATGATTAAACAGAGACAATTTCAAATCTTTAACCCTGACAAAAAGAATGTTCATCCTGTAGTCTTTATTCGAAGTTTCAGAGGTCTATTTCCACGATCTTGGACAGAATGGCAAAAGATTAATTTTGTATCTGGATATATACAAGGAACAGGAGCATTGTGGGCATCCGAACAAACATCTTCTTGTAAATGTTACAAAGAATTTGAGCAGGCTTTTCTAGCAAAATATTGGTCTGCTGGAATACAAGAAAGACTTAGGCAGGAAGTATTATATCCTGAGCCTTTCTCATTTTCTAGAGGATCTCTAAAGAGATATTTTGAGAAATACATTAATAAATCTTTGTACTGGGATGTACCGATTCCTTTGCCGGATATACTTAGAATACTCAAGTCCAGACTATCCACCAGTATAAGGAATCAGCTGTTATATATAAATGATAAGGATATAGACTCATTTATGACTACGCTTGATCATATTGATATAATTGAGGAGGACAATAAAAGAGCAAGAGAAATGTCATATCAAAGAGGAGTAACAGAAGCGAATCCGAGCTGCAACTCGAATGGGAATGGCAGTAATGGTAGCAGTAACAATAATCATAACAAACTACACTCTCCGAGGAGACTTAGAAATGGACAAAATGCAAATAATAATTATTACCATAATGGAAACTTTGGTAATGGTGCAGCGAGGGGCTATTTTAGAAACAGTAGGAATTTTAATCGATATGATCCAATGTATGGCAACACAGGACAGTTCTACCAACACCAGCAGAACAACAACAATAATTACACAAATCAAGCAAGACAATATAGACCGAATTCACCACAACAACCGATAATCACTGAAGTAGCTGAAGAGATAAATACCAATCGGACCAATAATCAGTCAAACTAAACATGACCGCATCGTGCCCCGGAGGAGCGGTCAGGGGACCTGTTAGGGGCGAAACAGTAAAATTACAATTGTTAAGATATAATGATGGTGAGCTGTTGACTGAAGAGTTAACAAAGGATTTAATAACGTGTCATAATGACAGATCGAGTGTTCTGGTATCGGAGGTATGTGTTGAAATAGAGGAAGTTCCAACGAATGTGATATTGGACACCGCCGCTTCCGCCAATGTCATCTCAGGCGCGCTTTTTCGGAGAATTATTAGGAAGAAGAAGGTACCAATTTTGCCAGTACAGAACTGCAAAATCATCGGAGCTGTTGGAGCACGCTCTCCCAATGTCAAAATACAAACACAATTAGAGATGAAAATGGGAAATGTAGTAATAAAATGCACGTTCCTTGTAGTGGAGAAGTTATTAGTGGACTGTATTCTTGGTATTGGGAGTATGCAGGGGTACGATTGTCAGATTGATTTTTTGGAAGGAATAGTTAAATTTAGATTAAATGGAGAAGAGATAGCACTGGATTTAAATAGAAAGGAAACGGTGCATGAGAAATATTGTCACGGTGCCATAATTCAATTAATTGACACTACAAACGGTCGTTGGACGGAGCTTTCAAAGGATTTGATACAACAGGAGGACTTTAACCAAACAACAATGATAAAAGCTAGTGAATCAAATCAGCTTACCGGAGAACAAAGGCCGCAGCTTCATTATTTGTTAGAGGCATATGAAGAGATTTTGGATGAGAAACCAGGAATTATTAAAGGGTATATTTGTCACCTACAAGTGAAGCCACATCAGACTTACTGTTACAAGCACTATCCGATCCCCTGGCGTTTAAAACAATCCGTTCAAAGGGAGATAAATAGAATGTTAGGATGGAACTTGATTGAGCCATCAACTAGTCCATATTGTTCTCCGCTCTTAGTCGTTCCTAAACCTGGAGGCAACGGAAGAAAAGTATGAAGACCAGAATTTAAAATGGGAGGAAAAGATTCGACGCGCACTTGTCAGTTTAACTAAAAAGGCAATACAACGGAAATTGACATATGATAAACGGATTCACCGGATTCAGACGTTTCATCTTGGAGAAAAGGTTTTATTGAGGCAACACATCCATTCCTCGAAACTGATGAAGAACATAAAGAAATGGAATCTTATTTATACCGGACCATATGTTATTGTAAATATACCAAATCCTGGATCATACTTGTTGGCATATCCCGAATCGATAAGGATAAAGGGATTATTCCCGCATAATGATATTAAGAAATTTAGTGAAGGATCTTAGATCTGTGATACCAAATATGGAGAAGAATTTTGTGTGGAATTTGACTATGAGTCGAATGTGTATATAAATATCAAGAAGTTTATGTTGTCTAGAGGTTAAGAGACAGTGAGACTACTCCTGTGCTAGGTTAAGAGACAGTGAGATTACTCGTGTGATAGGTTAAGAGACAGTGAGATTACTCCTGTGATAGGTTAAGAGACAGTGAGATTACTCCTGTGATAGTTTAGCACAAAATTTTTAAGATAGGTAGAAGAATTTGTTAATTACTAGTGTTTGTAAGTGTGGACTATGAGCAGAAGCCACAGTGATATACAATGAAAGTGCATCTACATTTCCTCAAGACACGGCACTTATGTGAGAATTGCGTGTGAAACTTGAACAGTGTGGGATATGTAGGTAAATACGCTGCGTGTATGATGTGCGCTGTTCGCGCAAGAAAACAAATGAACTGTGAAATGAAGCAACAGTCGATAATGTCACTGTTGCAAACAATTGAAGAAATTCTCTGGTTGCGCGAGAGAAAATTATTATAATTTTTAGATTTTCATTATGCCTTCTTTACCAGTAGAATTAATTTAAGAATTTTAATTAACATTTTAAGAACAGCAGTTTGTGTGTTTCATATTATGGACATAATTGTTGAAATATATTTCCATAAATGTTCATGAGAGGATGAAGAAGATTCTGCGAGTGGATGATTTGTCAAATGAACGTACGTCATCATTAATGATATTTATTTGCAAGTGGATCTATAAATCAATTAATTATAAGAATAATGAAAATTTTTCAAATTATTCCTTTTGTGGAGTCAGTGTCATATGCCTATGTTTTAAAATTTTTCATCAGGTGTAAACTTAAATTTTATCCATAATTTCGTGATTGAAAGCAAACCTCGGACAGATTCAATGCTCTACTTCCACCTGCACTATAACAAAACGAAGATTAGATTAAAATTTTTTTTTGAGAGGAATACATTCGATATGAGCTACAACAAAATTTAAATGCCCACCGTCTATATGGCAATGTTTTGGACAATGAGCAGTTGTAATGCAAAACAACTTTGGTATTGAGGACTATAAAAAAAAAATCGCGATTGTCAGGACTGATGGATGTTCCAGTCTAGTACAGATGGAAGAATGTAGGGATCCACTCCGATTTTGAGTTCAACGATGAAATATGGACTTCGTTGCCTTAATCCACTCTCTTCCAGGGATTTATTCAGTCAGAACCTTTTCTTATTCCACTTTAAACCTGTTTCATGTTCACGTACCTGACCATCTGTTCCTGAGATCATCTTCCTGTTTCTACGGCACGTTACCAGCTTCTATCCTGTACCATAAGCCATCGCCTGTCCTCCGTGCCGCGTCCACCAAACGCTGTACGTCGCCTACCCGGTGTCCGTATCCAGGGTTCCTGTTCCATCGACTTCACAACGAGATCGCCGGCTACATCGTCGATAGAAGAATTTTGAAATTTTTTTTTTTTTGAGCAATATTGTAAAATTTTTTTTTGGCTATGAGGCACTTTTCCTTCGATCTAATCTATACAGCTTCTATATATTTCAAAATTACTGGATTTAGGCTTTCCTATCTTCTTTAATACCTGAGCTGGGGTCTATTCTTCCGGGTTTTCCAGGGTTTCCCTGTGAAGGCCAGTTCCCAAATGGGTAGACCTTTTTCGTAATTACACCAATCTACATCTTCCCTGGTTATGTACTCGGGATGCGGGTATACCCCGGTACATGTAAAAGCTGCAGCTTAGGTATTCTCGTAACTTATTGTCTTAACATGTTACCCATACTGTCTATAATAAAATTCTACTAATTCAAAATATTCCTCTTTTGAATAAACAACCCAACAAATTTTTTTCTGTTAGCTCGCAAAGTGTATTATCATTAACTTTGCTCGCTGCGAGGGGCAATTGTAATATCTCTTTATATTCGATGAATTATTCAGATACAATTCTACCCTTGAATGCCGTTTACTAATTTTCTATCTTCATACTCGCGGAATCCATGCGAAAAGTAGCTCATACAATAGCTATGCCATGAGCGCATAAGTATTCTAGGTAGTACTCTCTCTGGTGGTTGTTAGAAAAAAAAGAAAGGGAGGTTCGGAGTTGGTCTTCGTGCCGATTAGCCTGTGCTTGGTTTGGAAGAACTGTAATCTGATTATTGAGATTTATTACAGAAGATAACTGATATGAACTGTACGATTAAATGGAAATATATATAGATGGCTCCTTCAAGTAAATGGTGTGTATTTTAAATTTGAGAATTAATGATATTTATCGATATATTGCGTAGTTGTTAATCAGAAGGGACTTCCGAAAGACTGGATACGAACCTGCACTTAATAATCCAAGAGCTCCGTTGCTTCTTCGGAAGGTTAAACTTCATCAAAGCCAAATATCCGCTTGATCTGAGGTTTCCCGACTGATTATACAACGCTCCCAAAATTACGAGGCATTTTATTTGTACAGATAAGCAGACTGCCGCAAAGCACGAGCCTGCAGAGAAGAAGAATCATCGCCTGATTTCATTCTAACAAGTAAAATTTCAGAATCATTTTGAGTGACTGAGCTATGACTGTATTTCCTATCATGAATGATTGATTGCTCGAACGAATTGAGAGCTACATAATCACGTAGATAGGGGAAAAAAATTACAGTAATTGTAATATCTCTTTATATTCGATGAATTATTCAGATACAATTCTACCCTTGAATGCCGTTTACTAATTTTCTATCTTCATACTCGCGGAATCCATGCGAAAAGTAGCTCATACAATAGCTATGCCATGAGCGCATAAGTATTCTAGGTAGTACTCTCTCTGGTGGTTGTTAGAAAAAAAAGAAAGGGAGGTTCGGAGTTGGTCTTCGTGCCGATTAGCCTGTGCTTGGTTTGGAAGAACTGTAATCTGATTATTGAGATTTATTACAGAAGATAACTGATATGAACTGTACGATTAAATGGAAATATATATAGATGGCTCCTTCAAGTAAATGGTGTGTATTTTAAATTTGAGAATTAATGATATTTATCGATATATTGCGTAGTTGTTAATCAGAAGGGACTTCCGAAAGACTGGATACGAACCTGCACTTAATAATCCAAGAGCTCCGTTGCTTCTTCGGAAGGTTAAACTTCATCAAAGCCAAATATCCGCTTGATCTGAGGTTTCCCGACTGATTATACAACGCTCCCAAAATTACGAGGCATTTTATTTGTACAGATAAGCAGACTGCCGCAAAGCACGAGCCTGCAGAGAAGAAGAATCATCGCCTGATTTCATTCTAACAAGTAAAATTTCAGAATCATTTTGAGTGACTGAGCTATGACTGTATTTCCTATCATGAATGATTGATTGCTCGAACGAATTGAGAGCTACATAATCACGTAGATAGGGGAAAAAAATTTCATTTTGAGTGACTGAGCTATGACTGTAATTTTTTTCCCCTATCTACGTGATTATGTAGCTCTCAATTCGTTCGAGCAATCAATCATTCATGATAGGAAATACAGTCATAGCTCAGTCACTCAAAATGATTCTGAAATTTTACTTGTTAGAATGAAATCAGGCGATGATTCTTCTTCTCTGCAGGCTCGTGCTTTGCGGCAGTCTGCTTATCTGTACAAATAAAATGCCTCGTAATTTTGGGAGCGTTGTATAATCAGTCGGGAAACCTCAGATCAAGCGGATATTTGGCTTTGATGAAGTTTAACCTTCCGAAGAAGCAACGGAGCTCTTGGATTATTAAGTGCAGGTTCGTATCCAGTCTTTCGGAAGTCCCTTCTGATTAACAACTACGCAATATATCGATAAATATCATTAATTCTCAAATTTAAAATACACACCATTTACTTGAAGGAGCCATCTATATATATTTCCATTTAATCGTACAGTTCATATCAGTTATCTTCTGTAATAAATCTCAATAATCAGATTACAGTTCTTCCAAACCAAGCACAGGCTAATCGGCACGAAGACCAACTCCGAACCTCCCTTTCTTTTTTTTCTAACAACCACCAGAGAGAGTACTACCTAGAATACTTATGCGCTCATGGCATAGCTATTGTATGAGCTACTTTTCGCATGGATTCCGCGAGTATGAAGATAGAAAATTAGTAAACGGCATTCAAGGGTAGAATTGTATCTGAATAATTCATCGAATATAAAGAGATATTACAACTCTTATCAAACGAAGACAGGACTATTCTTTTTAGTTCTAGCATAGCATTCACCAGAATGAAGTGACATCATCACTCCCTCGTAGGAGGTAATCTGAAACAGTATTTTCTTCTCAGATGTTATTACTTTATATGCCACTTTGATTACACGTACAAGGAGTAAATACGAGAAGTAAACTAAAAAGTGGACCCGAGTGTTCACAAACGACACGTGTTCTTGCGAAATAAGCTCCGTAACTTGAGTAATGTCTTTTAAACTCGTTCTTTGCCTCAAGAAGAGCGTCACACCACACATGGTTATTTCATGTTTATTTTATAACATAATTTAAAAAATACAACCGGATACTTCAATACGAATTTGGAACATTTATAGTAAATTTTAGTGGTTCTGTCCCTCCGGAAATAAATGAAAGATTAGTCGACAGGATTTTAGGATGGCTGTAAAAGCTCTACACTTTGTCTTGAAAAGGACCTCGGACTAATGAAATTAGCCGCCTATTAATTTTTATAATACAATGCTACGTACAAGCTAGGAAAAGTTTCTAGAGATCAAATCCTTTTAAGGACAAATGCAATGCAACAGTGACTAAACATATGAGTGCGTTATGTCGATGAATTCCGTATAGATTGTATTTGCAGCAGACTTATTTCTGTTACTGTTCTCGCTGTAGGTGATTCCTATAAAGATGATCTATTAATAATTTTAGAAAAAGTGGTTTGGACCTCTGCTTGTTGCAAGGGTTACGAAAGACGCCACTTCCACCGGTCACACGTTAAACGTCTCTGTTTATGTATCCAAACAACGCATCATTAGCTCTCATAAGGCCGAGTGTGCACTGTTCCAAAAATAATTAAAAATAATTAAAAAATACAACTGGATACATTCACTAGGAAATCTTTGAAGGTCACGGAGAATCAAATTGTGGACCTCTGCGTCAGAAATTCATAACGCTAAAAGTAGAACATGATGAGAAACACTGCAGAACCGTGTTACTGAAGTCCTCTTTTATGCTAGCTGCCCATAAAGTTTCTCGAGGATACTAGTAGTATGTTGTTTCTGTGTTCTTACATATATCTCTCTGAACATACGTGAACTTCGCAGGAGTGTTTAATATTTTTTCTTACTTGCTCCAGCTTTTGTAGATGAAGTCCAAAAATTCATGCAGAATAATGCATTGTTTATTACCAACTACCTTAACACTTCCATGTCTTTTGCTCTTGAATTTGTAACTTTAAAATTAACATTAATTTCTGTTCTTTCCAGTTTTGCTCTAGAAGCTGGTCGCAAATCTTACAGAGAAACCTACGGGGTTTCTTCGCGCACCTGCTGTATACACAGACCAAAGACGTTAAACAAGGCGAGACTTCCCGTCGGTGTGGGCCTCAGCTGTACGTCACGTCTGGAGTAGTACCTATGGGAATTCGTTAATGTTGGTGGTTGAGGTCCATCATATACAGAAACATACTATCTTCAGAGTGTTTACTGCTGACTCGATTTTATCCCAAAAACAAGTCATATATACTAGAAATACATTCAACCTACCAGAGCAACTGAATTAGGACTAAACCGCCAATTTTCCTTTTTCAGACTTGTCTCTTCGACGAAATGGAACACTGAACTAGTGCACAATTAGTATATGTCTATTTCTTTTCTGATGATCGGAAGAAATCAGTGAGCATTTTATTTCCTTCTCTGAAGTATACACTCTCACACATTTTATTTATTGTTTGATCGTACTACCGTTAATTCCAGAAGAAAATTTTGATCGCTTTTCTAAAGGATCCCGTCTTCCTGTGAGTACGTTAGTAATCTACTTCCATAACGTCCTGTGAGTTATTCGTATGGTCTCTAAGAAAAAGAAATATTGAAGAAAAGTGTTAAGTATGTGATGGGATGCTTCTCGAACTTGAGAAACTCAAATATACTTAGTAGCAATTCCCATGTTTGTAATTTTTAGCTTTTGCTAAATTTTATTTTTCTAAGGAGTTAGCTGAAGTCTTCCGAATAAATTATGCAGTTCATAAATTTCACACTTTTAAATTATGATTCCATGTCCTTCAGTAGATGAATTCTGTGTCTCACTGTACTTTGTTTCCAGTACATGCTCGCTCAGCGTCTTGCTAAGTTTGTTGGAGAATATAATTCCGCTCAGTGCACGGTTTTTATGTAGCCGTTTTCCATCATTAAAGGAAGTTATTCCTATTTTTACAATAAATGAATGCACTCTTATTCTACGTATAACTACCACGGAAGACCTACACTAAATAAATTTCACTGCAGCTGCATTTATACTGTCTACTAGGCTACATTCACATAGCCTTAAAAAAGTAGTCTGTAATCTGTTTCTTCTAAAAAGCTAACGCAAGTATACATGAAAGGTTCGAAAGGCATTTTTTCGATCATAAGTTCATCAAACTTTGTTATGTTAAAGAAGAAATAATTTAAACAGAAAATAATACCCTGGGAATAAAAATGTGTAACAACATCAGACCATAGTTGTATAGTATCGTGTACGCCTCTATAGCAACTAATTTTGCTGTTCAAAACTACAAGATAAATTTGTGTGTTTCAGCCATACACGTAAGCAGCGAACGATAGAATGGCCCCTGATGTTGCTCTTAATTTTACTTTTGAGAACTAGAAAATCATTTTCTTTCAGAGTCACTTCTTTCGCTTTTTCATATCCATACGGAGCAGCATGCTCAGTACCCTATAAAAAACACAGACGCAAACCCGTAGCTGTGCTCTAATCACAGAAGATACCTCCATCGTCTGGTTCACTGAATTAATTTAAGCTATCGCATAGATTGTATATGCGTGCAGTTTAATGGGTGACTTAGTCACACAATATTTGAGAGTTCGCCGTTTCTTTTCTGAAACCATGCACATTGGCAGAGTTTACGACACTGTCTATAAAGTAGCGCATCAAAATCATTTCTGCTATGAACTACCCTTAATTAACTATTAAGAAGACGAAAGAGTAAATGTTGCGAAACGCAAAATGATACCGTAGAGATATAACAGGCGCAACAACCCTCTGAACGAGAACGGTTTTACTGATAAGTTACGATACCTGTAGCACTCAAGATGGTAAGTTAGGAACTAGGAAGAATTAATTGCGATATGGCGCGAGAGGAGGCCACGCCGGGTTCACTGAATTTTGAATTTAGCATTCCAGTACTGCATCATCCCGCTTAGAGACAATAACGTTTGGAGAAGCTGTCGTTCAGGGAGGAAGTTTGCGTGTTTATCCTGCTCTCGTGCTTGTCCATTACACTGCCTATCATGGTCACAGGACAGTAACATAGAAACTATTCAGAACTGATGCGCAAAGAAACTTACGCTTGACCGTTGAAATCGACACGTAATTCAAACTCAAGATGCTTCAATGGAGGACAGTGTAACTGCCCAATTTCTAAAATGCGTACGGATGGCCAGGAAAAATATCTTTTTCGAATCTGCCAGTCGAAGTAATGGCCAGCTGTGAGGCACTCGAGATACGTGCTTG
This sequence comes from Schistocerca serialis cubense, assembly GCF_023864345.2. Taxonomy (NCBI): domain Eukaryota; kingdom Metazoa; phylum Arthropoda; class Insecta; order Orthoptera; family Acrididae; genus Schistocerca; species Schistocerca serialis. Next base: position 415,141,119 of record NC_064638.1, read on the forward strand.
TGCGTTGCTTTTTTATGGATTTGAAACAGGATTCATTAGACTCTCGGAAAAATTCGTTAATGAGAGTTATAAAATGGAAAATGCTGTTAAATAGGAAAATGAGTAAGTGCCTTGTGAAAATCTCTTTCCACAGTGTTTTGTTGCAGTTAGCGTAGTTTCTAACTGCGCGTCATGTCGAGGCTAAACAGACAGTTCGGAGATTCACAGATAAAGAAAAAAGGAGGAGTGGGTTAATCAGCTGCCGTAAAATGTTAGCAGCAGGTAATTAGATATAAATACGACTGAACTATTACCAAACTGTTGTACACTGTCTGACAAAAAAAAGTGAAACTTCAAAAAGACTTCGTGCACGTACACTACATTCGCGTGTATGCAGATGATTTGAGTTGCAGTTCCCTGAGACAGGTAGGACAGGCACTAGAGGCATTAGCGTTACTTGTGTTTAGTGCTGTTATCTGGCCTGATAGGGGGTATATAAGGCGCGGAAACAGTTTCAGATATTGAGTGCTCACTCTGAAGGATACGAAGATGACGTGTACTCGTATGAGACAGCGTTATCATTACGTGACACTTGGCCGGCTGGTCGAATCGTGAATTTCCAGATTTTTGAAGCATTCGGGTGGTCTTCATCGGAATGTGAAGGCAGGCATGCTCGTCGTCACAGTCGAACACGTCTGACCTCCGCAAGGAAAGACTGCATTACTGTGTACACTATGCGATCAAAAGTATCCGGACACCTGGCTGAAAATGACTTAAAAATTCGTGGCGCCCCCCATTCGTAATGCTGGAATTCAATATGGTGTTGGCCAACCCTTAGCCTTGATGACAGCTTCCACTCTCGCAGGCATTCAGTCAGGTGCTGGAACGTTTATCGGGGGATGGCAGCCCATTCTTCACGGAGTGCTGCGCTGAGCAGACGTATCGATGTCGGTCGGTGATGCCTGGCACGAAGTCAGGGTCCCAAAACATCGATGTCGGTCGGTGATGCCTGGCATGAAGTCAGGGTCCCAAAACACCCCACAGGTGTTCTATAGGATTCAGGTCAGGACTCTGTGCAGGCCAGTCCATTACAGGGGTGTTATTGTCGTGTAACCATTCCGCCACAGGTGCTCGATCGTGTTGAAAGACGCAATCGCCATCCCCAAATTGCTCTTCAGCAGTGGGAAACAAGAAGATGCTTAAAACATCAATGTAAGCCAGTATTGTGATAGTGCCACGCAAAACAACAAGGGGTGCAAGCTACCTCCATGAGAAACACGACCACACCATAACACCACCGCCTCCGAATTTTACTTTTGGCACTACACCTGAGCAGATGACGTTCACCGGGCATTCGCCATACCAACATGCTGCTATCGGATCGCCACATTGTGTACCGTGATTCGTCTCTCCACACAACGTTTTTCCACTGTTCAATGGTCCAATATTAACGCTCCTTACACTAAGCGAGACGTCGTTTGGCATTTACTTGCGTGATGTGTGGCTTATGAGCAGCCGATCGACTATGAAACCCAAGTTTTATCACCTCCCGCCTAACAATCATAGTATTTGCAGTAGATTCTAATGCAGTCTGGAATTCCTGTGTAATGGTCTGGATAGATGTCTGGCTATTACACATTACGACCCTCTTCAACTGTCCGTGGTCTCTGTCAGTGAACAGACGCGATCGACCTGTACTCTTTTGTGCTGTACGTCTCCTTTCACGTTTCCAATTCACTACCACATCAGAAACAGTGGACCTAGGGACGTTTAGAAGTGTGGAAATCTCGCGTACAGACGTATGACACAAGTGACACCCAGTCGTCTGACCACGTTCGAGGTTCGTGAGTTCCGCGGAGCGCCCCATTCTGCTCTCTCACAATGTCTAATGACTACTGAGAGCGCTGGTATGGAGTTCCTGGCAGCAGGTGGCAGCACAATGTACCTAATATGAACAACGTGTGATTCTGGGGTGAGCGGATACTTTTGATTACACAGTGTACCTAGCAAATCGTAATCCCTCCTCATTTGCGTCTGCTATCTAAGAACAAGTAAGGGACTCCCTGCTACATCCTGTCATGTCGTACCATTATCCGGAGGCAAACAGCAGCCCGACTAGTGAGTAGTCATCCCATGTGTAGGCTGGTGTTAAAATGGCTCTGAGCACCATGGGACTTAACTTCTGAGGTTATCAAAAAATGGCTCTGAGCACTATGGGACTTAACTTCTGAGGTCATCAGTCCCCTAGAACTTAGAACTACGTAAACCTAACTAACCTAAGGACATCACACATCCATGCCCAAGGCAGGTTTCGAACCTGCGGCCGTAGCGGTCGCGCGGTTCCACACTGTAGCGCCTAGAACCGCTCGACCACCCCGGCCGGCAGGCTGGTGTTAACCCCCTAACACTAATGGTTGCGTTTGGGCCGCTTCTGTGACCGGGAAGCCTGGACAGTTGATGAGCATGTGTTCAACGATGAATCACGGTTCTACTCTACCCTGGATGTCCATCGTTGGCGAGTATGGCTGTGATCTGGGAAGAGGACCCAGTTTTATAATTTTTTGGAGAGGCACGGCGTTGTTATCCCTGGCGTCGTGGTGTGGCCCTTCGGCTAAGACTTCAGGTTGTGGCTGGTAGCTATTGAGCGAACTCTGACAGGATAACAGCGCGCGATGAACATCATGCATCCTTATGTGCTACAGCTCGTGCGACACAACCGTAGTTCCATTTTCCAACAGAACAGTGCTCGTCCACATGCGATACGTTTTTCTATAAACTGCATCATGTGGAGTTCGTTCTGCGGTGAGCAAGAACTCCTGATCTGCCTCCGACAGAACAAGTGTGAGACCAACTCGGTCATCAAATACGTCGCAGTGGGAGTATCTATGATATCAAGGACCAAGTTTTGGGTCAACTTGAATCAGACGCAACAGCTTTGAAACGCACTTCCCAATCGAATCAGCGCCTGCATCCAAGCCAGAGGGTGCAACATTATACTGATAAATCGTCTAATACAGCCAAGTTCTTTGTAAATGTGATTCGATTTTGTAATCACAGAAATAATATCGCACATCCTCTCAACCCGCTAAGCTCCGTCTCGGTCCCTCCACCTCTTTTGGGTACTTCACATTTTTTGACACACGGTGTATATTTAGACCAGCTTGTTACCAGGCAAACTATAGTGTGGTTATAATGCTCTGCTCTGAACCAGGAGTCAGGAGGAGAGGAATCAGATAACTGTCTGGCTGGGATCCAATGCCTCCCTCAAATCAGGTTAGCCGAATAAAGGTACAGCTCTTTTGGTAAGGCCTCGACGATTCCTTTTGATATTGAGCTAGTGATCCAGCTCTTAACGACCTCGACGTTGACACAAAGTAAAGTTATAACCATACTTTATACTGGATGTAGGTGGTATAAGTACAGATATTTTTATTGGTGGCTGAGGATATCGTACTGAGCAAAATTACATCAGTATTTACGTCGTTTGCAGAATAATAATTATAGGTATTACTAATCTTATGTTTTTTGGTTGGATAGTACCTTCAAGCTCATCAGGAAACAGAAAACCATTAATGTTTGTTTTCTCGTGGACTGTAGGTCAAGTGTTGAAGTGTGGACTCATGAATGCAAAATGGTTGGTCTATACTGTCAGGCATAGTTAACCTTGCGGCAATGGTATAGCCACGCAGAAAACATCGGCTCGTAAAGCTTGTCATGTGTTTATGCGAAGACTGTTCAACACAGAAAAAACGACCAACACACTGATGTGTGTACATTTTAAGGTACCATATACCTCGTATAAAAGTATCTGCATTTACAGCTGTTACAGCCTGTTTATAGAAACTGTTTCGTACTTTTTTCATAATCATCCATGTAATCAGCGTTCTACCAACTGTCTCCATGAGAACATGTCAAGTGATAACGAAAATGGATCTAACACATTTAATGGTGACAGCCATAGGTGATATTAGCCGAAGATGAAAATGTTTTTAGGAACAGCATGAAAGATGCATATTTCCCCTATGTATTAAGTGAAAAGAGACAGAGGCTGCAGCACGGTATCATGTACTTCTGCAGAATGTATGCAATTAGATACGTTTTATCATTTAAGAACTGAGTAACACATATGAATAGTGGTTGATTGGCTATGTACTGCGCTGTAACTCTAAGGATCCGGGGGTCGGTACTGCAGTTCTACATCTACATCTACATTGATACTCCGCAAGCCACCCAACGGTGTGTGGCGGAGGGCACTTTACGTGCCACTGTCATTACCTCCCTTTCCTGTTCCAGTCGCGTATGGTTCGCGGGAAGAACGACTGTCTGAAAGCCTCCGTGCGCGCTCTAATCTCTCTAATTTTACATTCGTGATCTCCTCGGGAGGTATAAGTAGGGGGAAGCAATATATTCGATACCTCATCCAGAAACGCACCCTCTCGAAACCTGGCGAGCAAGCTACACCGCGATGCAGAGCGCCTCTCTTGCAGAGTCTGCCACTTGAGTTTATTAAACATCTCCGTAACGCTATAACGGTTACCAAATAACCCGGTGACGAAACGCGCCGCTCTTCTCTGGATCTTTTCTATCTCCTCCGTCAACCCGACCTGGTACGGATCCCACACTGATGAGCAATACTCAAGTATAGGTCGAACGAGTGTTTTGTAAGCCACCTCCTTTGTTGATGGACTACATTTTCTAAGCACTCTCCCAATGAATCTCAACCTGGTACCCGCCTTACCAACAATTAATTTTATATGATCATTCCACTTCAAATCGTTCCGTACGCATACTCCCAGATATTTTACAGAAGTAACTGCTACCAGTGTTTGTTCCGCTATCATATAATCATACAATAAAGGATCCTTCTTTATATGTATTCGCAATACATTACATTTGTCTATGTTAAGGGTCAGTTGCCACTCCCTGCACCAAGTGCCTATCCGCTGTTCGTACGGGTGTTAACGATATTTACACCTCTGGTAATTTTATCGCGCATGTGAAGCAACTGGATTGCACCTGTAATTCCCAGAGGATCACTGTGATGTTCAAAGCAATCATCAAAATGATTGCAGCGTTACTTTCATTGCCTTGTAAAGGTACTGCAAGGTAGGACTGAAGTTCTGTAATGTAGCTGTGTGATAAGCTATGTCGAGTACTGCTGGAATTATTGGTAACGTGGTTCAGATATTGCTAACGTTGTTCAGATATTTGTCAGAAAGAAATGCGCAGTCCACTGGATCTGAGTTATGCGAAGCCCAACGAAAACGCTATTTTGAAAATAAAAGCACTGGCCTTTTACGTCCTCAACTATAAGTAATTTTTGTTTCTTGTTTCAGATTAGCCACCATGAAGGATCAACGTGACACCATTCTGCACCAACGGGAAGTAATGGAATTCCTTCACTAATCTGAGGATAGCTCAAAATACATCGAGTCAGAGTAATCTGCTGTCATTCTGTGGGGGAGAGAGCAAATCTAAGTAATGTGGTTCCACGGTGTTGACATAGCAAGAAGCCGGAAATCACTGGAAACGCATTGATAAGTGAAGAAACAATTCACAAATGAAATCTGCATCATCACGAGACACTCATGTAGAATACAAATGTGAGAAAAATGTATGTCTTACCACTAACTCAATAAAGTTGAAAGAAAAATATTTCTTCTTTAATGACTGCGGCACAGCTTTCATAAAGATTAGAGGTGAGGTTATATTTACTATTTAAGCTATATTATTTAACCTTTACTTTTACATCCCTACCTCTGGCAGACTTCAAAAATAAAATTTATTATGTCGTTAGGTGCAGTACATTCTTAGTTGGCAGATACACTGCACATACTTGTAACCCACAAAAGCCCACTTGAAATGTATTGCACCTGATGCCATGTTTATCCTAACCTAAGCTTATTCTGTCTGAAGTTCACCATATTATTGCGTTTTGCCAAAATCTGTAGCGAAAATGAAATTTCAGTCATATACTTTTGACGATAAATGTAATGTTTTTAAACACTTTGGTGCTCCCTAGGTTCCTCAACCGTTCAGATAATGCTAGAAGCTTGGCCAAAACAAAGAGTGCTCCTCTGGAATTAAAAGTGGTGCCACAACCTCCTACCGTCCTGACACGGTGCCATAAGATTTCTACACTCCTGGAAATTGAAATAAGAACAACGTGAATTCATTGTCCCAGGAAGGGGAAACTTTATTGACACATTCCTGGGGTCAGATACATCACATGATCACACTGACAGAACCACAGGCACATAGACACAGGCAACAGAGCATGCACAATGTCGGCACTAGTACAGTGTATATCCACCTTTCGCAGCAATGCAGGCTGCTATTCTCCCATGGAGACGATCGTAGAGATGCTGGATGTAGTCCTGTGGAACGGCTTGCCATGCCATTTCCACCTGGCGCCTCAGTTGGACCAGCGTTCGTGCTGGACGTGCAGACCGCGTGAGACGACGCTTCATCCAGTCCCAAACATGCTCAATGGGGGACAGATCCGGAGATCTTGCTGGCCAGGGTAGTTGACTTACACCTTCTAGAGCACGTTGGGTGGCACGGGATACATGCGGACGTGCATTGTCCTGTTGGAACAGCAAGTTCCCTTGCCGGTCTAGGAATGGTAGAACGATGGGTTCGATGACGGTTTGGATGTACCGTGCACTATTCAGTGTCCCCTCGACGATCACCAGTGGTGTACGGCCAGTGTAGGAGATCGCTCCCCACACCATGATGCCGGGTGTTGGCCCTGTGTGCCTCGGTCGTATGCAGTCCTGATTGTGGCGCTCACCTGCACGGCGCCAAACACGCACACGACCATCATTGGCACCAAGGCAGAAGCGACTCTCATCGCTGAAGACGACACGTCTCCATTCGTCCCTCCATTCACGCCTGTCGCGACACCACTGGAGGCGGGCTGCACGATGTTGGGGCGTGAGCGGAAGACGGCCTAACGGTGTGCGGGACCGTAGCCCAGCTTCATGGAGACGGTTGCGAATGGTCCTCGCCGATACCCCAGGAGCAACAGTGTCCCTAATTTGCTGGGAAGTGGCGGTGCGGTCCCCTACGGCACTGCGTAGGATCCTACGGTCTTGGCGTGCATCCGTGCGTCGCTGCGGTCCGGTCCCAGGTCGACGGGCACGTGCACCTTCCGCCGACCACTGGCGACAACATCGGATGTACTGTGGAGACCTCACGCCCCACGTGTTGAGCAATTCGGCGGTACGTCCACCCGGCCTCCCGCATGCCCACTATACGCCCTCGCTCAAAGTCCGTCAACTGCACATACGGTTCACGTCCACGCTGTCGCGGCATGCTACCAGTGTTAAAGACTGCGATGGAGCTCCGTATGCCACGGCAAACTGGCTGACACTGACGGCGGCGGTGCACAAATGCTGCGCAGCTAGCGCCATTCGACGGCCAACACCGCGGTTCCTGGTGTGTCCGCTGTGCCGTGCGTGTGATCATTGCTTGTACAGCCCTCTCGCAGTGTCCGGAGCAAGTATGGTGGGTCTGACACACCGGTGTCAATGTGTTCATTTTTCCATTTCCAGGAGTGTATCTGTCTGGCTGTACCCTCATTCGCGTATCACGGTTTGTTGACGACAGTATATTAGGTGTGTGAAGAACTGCTGCAATGATCAACCTCAAGACTTAAAGAAGAGTGTGCAGTCTGTAGTGAAATGGATCAATTTGGCGATATACTGAATGACATTTTCAGAGGAGCAGAGGACCTATGCTTTCACCTGCAAAATAATGGTGTATTTAAAGGACTTGTCACTTAGTCCTACAGGAAGTAGTATTGGTCAAAACTGGAAGAAAACTTCGTGTAATGGTATATATAGAACCCAGTACCTGTTGAGATATAGGCTAGTCTGTTGTTTCAGTGCCATCTGTCTGCTACGTGGAAGAAGATGCTATATGCAGTGGTGCATGTGGTTACTACGCATTTGGTTACTACACATTCTGACACATTCGCAGTAAACACAGTAAATCACGCAGTCTTTGAAATATACCTGTCTCGATTCGGATTGCGTCACATTCATTGGCACATGCAGCTCTAACTGCTCGTTGTGGGTAAACACAATTGCCTTCAAATCTCCCCATAGCAAAAATTCCAGTCGACTCAGGTCGTGCAAGTTACAACGATTCAGACTTGCACAATGAACTACAACAGTAAGATGGCCTAAACTTTTTATTGAAACGCCTTGTACTTTGTAGGTATAAGGTAATGTTTACCACTAGCGCTACAGTGGATTGTGCATCACTTCCTCATATCTGGAAATATCTCATAGTAAATGTTGTAAAGAAGACGAACCAGACACTGCGTTTTATTCGCAGAACACTTAGAAAATGCAACAGGTCTGCTAAAGAGAATGCCTACACTATGCTTGTCCCTCAGCTTGTGGAGTATTGCTGCGAGGTGTGTGGGATCTTTACTAAAGACGGTTGACGGATTATACCGAAAAAGATGAAAGAAGGGCAGCTCGTTTTGTATTATCGTGAAACGGGGAGAGAGTATAACGGATAAGATATGTGACTTGGGGTGACGATCATTAAAGCAACGACTTTTATCGCTGCGAAGAGATCTTTCCAAGATATTTCCATCACCAATTTTCTTCTTCGAATCCAAAATATTTTGTTGACTTCCACGCACATGGGGAGAAACTGTATTAAAATAGTAGAAAAAATAGCTTGCTCGTAAAAAATTGAAATTCATTTCCCCATTGTGCGTTTCGATGATGATGATGCTGTTTGGTTTGAGGAGCGGCCAACTACGCGGTCATCAGCGCCCGTACAAAGTACCAGTTTTTGGTTCAAAATTGTTCAAGTGGCTGTGAGTACTATGCGACTGAACATCTGAGGTCATAAGTCCCCTAGAACTTACAACTACTTAAACGTAACCAACCTAAGGACATCACACACATCCATGCCCGAGGCAGGATTCGAACCTGCGACCGTAGCGGTCGCGCATTTCCAGACTGAAGCGCCTAGAACCGCTCGGCCAGACCGGCTGGCTCCCAGTTTTTACTCAGTCCATTTTTTTGTTACATAGTCCAATTTAGCCACTATCAAGAATGATGATGATGAGATGATGACAACACAAACACCCAGAGAAAATCACCAACCCGGCCGGGAATGTGCGTTTCGAGAATGGAACGATCGGGGAACTGAAAGTGTTTCTGTGAACTCTCTGCGCAAATATTTAAGTCTGAATTACAGAGTGATCGTGTAGATATAGAGGAGACGCACAAAGGTATTGAAACACAAGGAAAACATTACAGTGCCTAATCCGGTGTAGGAAAACCGTCGATATTCAAAACATCTTGAAGTCACCCGGAATGGATAAATATAGGTCGTGTGTGGTTTTCAATGGAATACCATGCTTCCAGCAAAATAGTGGCGAATTAAGGTAACGATGTTAGCGGTGGGTAACAGTCAAGTAGGCCACAAGAGCTCAACAATATTGAGATATCATGACTGTAGTGGCCAGTTGAGATGCGACATTCACCGGCCGGAGTGGCCGAGTGGTTCTAGGCGCTACAGTCTGGAGCCGCGCGACCGCTACGGTTGCAAGTTCGAATCCTGCCTCGGGGATGGATGTGTGTGATGTCCTTGGGTTAATTAGGTTTAAGTAGTTCTAAGTTCTAGGGGACTGATGACCAAAGCAGTTGTCTCATAGTGCTCAGAGCCATTTGAATCTTTTTTTTTTTTTTTTTTTTTTTTTTGTCTTGCACAGGATAGAATATCGTGGAGAGCTGCATCATCCCAGTTTTCGGACTGAAGGCTGCAACCACATCATTTTCAATGATCGTCTGTCAGGACCACACTGTACTCACTTTCGCCCGCGTTGTAACTTGCGGATGGTGTTTTCCTCTCTTGCTGTCTGCGGTATAAATCTTCGATACGGTGCAACTTGAAACCCAAACATATAGGCTCCCTTGATTACGGAAGCGCCCACCATAAGAGCACCAACAATTAGTCCACGTACGAAACCATTTATATCCAAGTTTCGACGTAATGCACCCACAGCTACACAGAACACTGTTCTGACCGCGACTGACACTTACTTTCCGAGTACTGAGGACACTGCACAGACGCTGTTCGTAATGAAGTACAACAGCGCCACCTTCAGGCTTCACTAGCATCTGCATTTATGTTCATGCACGCATTTCTCGCAGTGTTTCCGTATTATTGTGTATCGTATATGTCTCGGCCGCCTAGCAGGAGTAGAGATGCAAAATGCGAGGCAGCGCGAGACGCGCCGTGGCGCCGGAGGCGAGGCGTCGGCCGCCTTGGAGCGGCAGGCGGCCGGCCAAGCGTCTGTCGGCAGGCGTCGTCTTGGCGTGCGCCCCTTGCGATCGACCCCAAGTGGCCGCGGCGCCTGCCGCCTGCAGTATTGATGCAGCTCAGCTTGGCTCAGCCTTGCTCGCCTCGCCTAGCACAGCGGCCGCCGTCACCGTGGCAGGGCCGCTCCTGCAAGACGCCGTCGCACTCGCAGTCTCCACCACTATCATCCGTTCGTGACCCATCCGTGCCACACATTGATTCCAACAATTAATGTTGCACATGACAATAGGACGAAAATGTCACAAGAATCAAGATACGTTCGTTGTATTTGTCGACCTAGAAGAAACGTTCTTCAGCCTAAAATGATGCGAGATATTCGAAGTTCTCCGAAAAGTAAGTGTAAGCCACTGATAACAAAAATGTAAACTCGATACACAGGCCGTGGATGACCTTTCGGTACCGACCGACCGCCATGTCATCCTCTGCCGATTTCGTCATTTGATGCGGTGTGAAGTGACGTGCGGTCAGCACACCACTTTCCAGGCTATTGTTAGTTGTCCTGGAACCATTACTAGTCGAACAGGTAGCTCCTCAGGTGGCATCACGAAGCTGAGTCTTCCCCGTTCCAGTCCACCCACCAAGGAAAACTCCCTGGCAGCACCAGAAATCTAACGTAGCTTTGGAGGCGGACGTAAGCTATACACAGTGTGTCCCAGTTCCGTTAGGAATGTGGCTATGAAAAATATAAGTCATAGATTAAGTTCACATAATCACCATATTTATTCAAAACACTCTCCCCCTGGATCAGAACACCTGGATTCTTTTATAAATGTTTTGAAACAGTCACTGCACTCATTTTTTGCGGATGCATTTAGCACTGCAGTACAGTTTCCTTTAATGTCCTTAGCTGTCTCAAAAGAAATGTTCAAATGTATGTGAAATCTTATGGGACTTAACTGCTAAGGTCATCAGTCCCTAAGCTTACACACTACCTAACCTAAATTATCCTAAAGACAAACACGCACACCTATCCCCGAGGGAAGACTCGAACCTTCGCCGGGACCAGCCGCACAGTCAGTGACTGAAGCGCCCTAGACCGCTCGGCTAATCCCGCACGGCAACTGTCTCACAACAGTGTTCTTTCACTGCCAACTTCAATTCGCGGAACAACCAGAAGTCTGCTGGGGCCAAATCCGGCGAATACGGTGGGTTATCCAGGACGGTGCTCCATTTGCTGGCCGAAAACTTGAGCACAGCCTTCGCTTTGCGGGCTGTGGTTTCGCCACGGTGGAGCAACCAGGAACCTGTCTCTCGATATTCGGGTCGAATTCTACAAATTCTAGCCATCAAACACTGAAGGATGCTTGACGGTCCTGTGTTGACGAGTGTCAGACACGTGCTGTTACATTCGAGGCCAGGATTTCTGCTGCAGCAATAGTACGCTTTGTCTTTCTAACAGCTACTTTTGAAACTTTAAGCATCGTAATACCGCAGCTCGCTACCAGATATCAAGGCAGTTTCGAATTTCGTACAAGCAGTTCTAACGGAACTGGGATATACTAGCCGGCCGGAATGGCCGCGCGGTTCTGGGCGCTACAGTCTGGAACCGAGCGACCGCTACGGTCGCAGGTTCGAATCCTGCCTCGGGCATGGATGTGTGTGATGTCCTTAGGTTAGTTAGGTTTAATTAGTTCTAAGTTCTAGGCGACTGATGACCTCAGAAGTTAAGTTGCATAGTGCTCAGAGCCATTTGAACCATTTGGGATATACTGTGCAACCAGTCCTACCAGAACTGGGATACTGTGTACGTGGAGATAGGTAATTTACAAGAACAAAGAAGGAGCAGTAAGAATGCAGGACCAATCTCCAAATGCTCGGATTAGAGGTGATGTCAGGGCTGAATCAATCTTCCCTACTGCTCCATCTGCACATCGAAGAAGCAATGACGGATATAAATTTAGGGGTGGGATTAAAATTCAAAGCGAAAATATATCAACGATAATATTCATTGATTACATTGCTATACTCAGTGACAGTTAGCAAGAATTACAGGCCATACTGAATGGAACGAACATTCTAGTGTGCACACACTATGGACTGAGAGTAACTATACAGAAACCGAAAGAAATGAGGAGTAGCAGAAATGAAATTAATTGACACAGTGTTCCTGACCACTGAATAGGTGAAGAGGAGTAATTCTGCTACCACTGAAGCAAAATCACGTACCACGGACGAAGTAAGAACGACATATAAAGCGGACTAGGGCTGGCAAATGCAGCGTTCTTGGCCTAAGAGAAGACTTTTAGTATCAAACATTGGCCTTAATTTAAAGAAGAAATTCCTGAGAAAGTACGTCTGGAGCACAGCATTGTATGAGTCTGAATCATCGACAGAGGAGAAACCGAAAAAGAAGAAAATCGCAGCACTTGAGATGTATTGCTTTAAAGTTACGTTAAAAACTAGATGGACTGTCACGATAATTGACGGGTGACTGATAACTGACGAAGAAATAAATGCTGACAAGACAAAGGGACAAGATGATAGAACATATGTTAAGAAGTCAGCGGACAGCTTCCATTGTACAAGAGGAAGCTGTCCAGAGTTAAATCTGCAGGGGAAGACAGAGATTGGAGTATATCTTATTGATTGAGGGCGTAGCGTGAAAGTCCTACTTTCAGATGAAGAAGTTGCAATTGGCAGACGCTTGAAAATAGACGCCAACTACCCCCGAAAATTTTTTCTTACAAAGTTTCAAGAACTAGTATTAAATGAATGACGTGGCAGTATACTATAGCCTTCTATCTCTCACTCGCGTAGAGACCACGAATGCAAGGTAGACTAATTGCAGCACGCACAGATACACTCAAACAATCTTTCTGCCCGCACTCCATACGCACATGGAACGGGAAGAAATCGTAACACGTGGTGCAATATGAAGTACCCTCTACCATGCATTTCACAGTGGTTGTAGACTGTGGATGATGGTAAACAGTAAATGTCGATTGGTTGCAGACTGTGGATGTTGGTACACAGTAAATGTCGATGTAGTTGTAGGAGATGGAAGTTTAATCGTTCGTAACTAGTAGCCTTTAAACAAGAAAAGTGTGGCGGAGGGGATTTCTGTTTACTGAACCTAACGGCAGATGTATAACCATATTATTCTTCCTTTTATGAAACACATTACATGAAACTTCCTGCAGATTAAATCTGTGTGCCGGACCGAGACTCGAACTCTGGACACCGGCCGGAGTGGCCGAGCGGTTCTAGGCGCTACAGACTCGAACCGAGCGACTGCTACGGTCGCAGGTTCGAATCCTGCCTCGGGCATGGATGTGTGTGATGTGCTTAGGTTCGTTAGGTCTAAGTAGTTCTAAGTTCTAGGGGACTGATGACTGAGATGTTAAGTCCCAAAGTGCTCAGAGGCATTTGAACTCTGAACCTTTGCCTTTAGCGGGCAAGTGCTCTACCTCCTTTTTTTCTGATATCATTTTGTTCGTTACTGTTCGTTGCATTTGTCCGGGGCGGACGTCCCATGACACCTATTCAAGTTCATCGTTGACTCATTCAATCAGTTTTTATTATTATTATTATTATTATTACAGAGGACAGCTAACCCTCTGACCGAACACGCTGAGCTACCGTGCCGGCCAACATTCTGACCTACCCAAGTACGACTCACGACCCGTCCTCACAGCTTTAATCCCGCCAGTACCTCATCTCCTAGCTACCAAACTTCACAGCTCTCTTGCATATCTTGCGGAACTGGCGGAATTAAAAGCTGTGAGGACAGGTCGTGAATCCTGCTTGGGGAGATCAGATGGTGCTGGCACGTTAGATCAGCGTGTTCGGTCAGAGTGCTGGCTGGTCTTAGTAACAAAAAACTTAGTGAAGAGATATACAACGAACTTCAGCGGATGTCATGTGACGTCCGCTAGGACGAAACACAACGAATAACACCGAACAAAATGAAAAAAATAAATAAATAAATAAATAAAATTGGTAGAGCACTTTCCCGTGAAAAGCAAACGTTCAGAGTTCGAGTCTCGGTCCAGCACACAGTTTTAATCTGCCAGGAAGTTTCATATCAGTGCACCCTCCGCTAAAGAACGAAAATTTCATTCTGGAAACACATTACATGTCTCCCGTCCTGAAGACGTTTTACTGTGGGAGACGTTTCATGCGGTTCCCTCTCCCGAACGCTTCAAATCAGAAACTAAAATATTCTAGGATAAACTGCATAGATTTTATAATTCCCGGGAACCACTCCATTTTGAATTTTGAAGTCGTTACGATGGCAACTGTATGTTTCGAAATCGCTTGTATTTGAGCCGGAAGCTTTCCACTTTTTATCCTCAAGTGCGTCACAGTTGCCGATTTTTCTGAATTCCACGTTTCTCAGTTACCTTCTTCATTTTTTATTTTCATTCTTTATTTTTTTATATAACAAATCTGTTCATTTGCCTAGAGCATAGTGTCGCTCTGTTCACACTCAAATGAACTTTTCGTGTACATTGGAGCATGAAATTCCTCTGACATTACCTGACGAGTTTCGTGCACAAGTACACAAAAAATGCCCCAGTGTGTGAAGATAACGATAGTGTACCCTCGGTAATGCCTGTTTCTTTGTAATGACTTTTCGTATACAATGGAGCATGAAATTCCTCTGACATTAGCTGACGAGTTTCGCGCACAAGTACACGAAGAATGCTCCAGTGGGTGAAGATAACGATAGTGTACCCTCGGTAATGCCTGTTTCTTTGTAGTGTGGATGTACGAATTACTGACACTAACAGTGCCCTCTGTGAAATAAAAGCAAAGTGTGCCTGACATAAACACATACCGCAACTCTCAATTGCACAAGATATACTATCAAAAACTTCATCAAATTATAGGTACGAGCTGAGCGCCAAAAACACAAAAAATGAATATCTCCCGTTGTGCTGCTGGGTTGGCTGTTCCAGTATTCCGCTCATTATTCCAAACTAGTGGATACTCAAATCGACCAACCCATAAAGCACTGCAGCAAAAAATTGCGTACTGAGAAGGAACCCTAGACAGAGTAACAGAAGGCAAGGGTCACGTATCTGCCTACACTATGTGAAACTTGGGAAAAAACATTAGTCTCGAACACAAAGTGTTAGTGCCTCAGAGAAAAGTACGGAACGATATGAGATAATGCATACAAAAAAACAGTTGTAGAGAGAGCAAATTGGCGACTCAGATTTATTGGGAGAATTCTAGGGAAGTGTAGTAGTGAAGTTGCAAAGAAAATTACCTGCAAGTCCCCTGTGAGACCTCCTTTTGGGCGAAGGCTTTTTTTTTTTTCACACATATTCGACTAGTTGGAATCGAAGAATTCAGAGGCGCGATACTGACTTTATAATCCGATGGTTCCGTCAGTAAGGACGAACTACGGAGTTAGTATCAAACACCACAGGGGAATCTCTGCAAGAAGGACGATGTACTTGTAGGAAAAGATGTTGTTCAAAATGAAAGAATTTTTTTTTTTTTACAGTCAAACTGTGGAATACATTTTACCAATTTTATCACATACGTGGTGAAATGGCAGTAAGAACAAACAAGAAAATAATGATTGTTACAGAAGAAAACAATCATTTTCCTGCATTACATTCGTTTGTATGCGGAGGGCTGGGAATCGGCGTGTTGAGCGACCGGGGGTGGGGTTGGGGGGGGGGGGAGGGTAACGGTACGCAGTACTCCCCAGAGTATACTCTATAATGGCTTACATCGCCATAGTATATGTACATCAGTCGGCATTATAACCATACTAAATCACTCATATAATTTTACCGTTGATAAAAACGGTAGTCCATATCTTCATAAACATCGGTACGTAGTGTACTTTTGACCTAGGAATGGCTAAAATGTAGAAATCGTCATTCAATGATTAGCCCCAAATGGGAAAGAGGCTCACGAAACCGAATTTATTGTGTCCTTCACAGACATATTCTGGTGCTCTTGGACGCACTGTCTGAAATGTAAGCTCCACAGCACGATTTCATCACCCACTGATCGTTTAGACAATTACACGAAAAGGTAACCTAACGTTCTTCGGACATTCTCAGTTATTTATCAAATTGGTTAAAAGACTATGCCATTACTTATCATTAACGAACTGCCTATAAGTTACAGTTGGTATTCCAGCTTTTGAGCGCGTAGGTGAGTTGCTTTTGAAACCCCAACATGATCTGATGTTAGACCGAAGTCGTCTGTTTTTAATTTAAAAAAATAATGTTATACCTGGGTATTTTATAATGCATTTTTTAACTTTCCTAAAAGCTCTTCAGCACTGCCTACAATAAATGTTTCCTAATACTCCGTTTTCACTGTCAGGCTTGTACGTACATTTTGCGTTTTTTGCTTTATTGGTTACGTGTAAAGTGTTAAATTCCTCATGTATAAAGATATCTAGACGTTATGGTGACAATATCGTTGCACTATACGAAAAACATCACACAAAATGTTATCTACGTTTCTGCAAATTTTCATATCCAAATTATCCTGAATTCACTTATTTATTTATTACACTTTTTACGGTTCTTTTACTCTACCAACTCATGATAATTAGAATCTCTCTCTCACCTAGTGAGTCATTCTTTCCTATTTTGCTACATACAGTACGTTGCCAGGTACTGGTTAACATAAACGACAAAAAGCTAAGTTTAGAGCAATTATAGATATTATACTCTCAGTCTCAGAATTTAAAAACAAGTGGTACTGATACAAAGGTAATAATACTAACAACAGTGTTTCCGTCATCCTGTGAGAGACTACAATACAGATAATAGCAATATTTATACGACATAAGAGGAACATTTGAATAGATATTTGGGAAAAATGCTGTAGGAACAGGTGAAGCATGAGAAATACGAGTAATGTACAAAGGACTTTCAGAAATGTTCTTTTCGTAGGATCCCGACAAATTTCCTGTGATTGTATGAGAGAATGTTTCAGATCCTTCAGTACATCTATGGTACCGGTGTGTTCCCTATCACGTTCGTTACGTAGTGCTGTTTGAAAGGATTTTCTTAAGCAAGCAGCCAGTAAGAGGAGAATACATTGCTCATTCTTTGGACATGTCAGCAGAACAACTTATCATCGTTTGATCAACGCACCCTCTTCTTTTTGTTTATACTTTAGCAAAATAGTGATACTCAACATGCTATAACATACATAGTATTACGCTAGAAGGCACGTAGAGTTTCTCGAGCTCTCCTTTCGACCCATAACTGTTGAAATAAACAAAAAATTTCTCACGTGTAGTCTTGTTATATCGACAAGATCCTGTCAAAACATTGTAAAAAGACATTTGAGCAAGAGGTCTTCTAACACAGTTTATTTGTGCGAGTGGTGTTTACACCTGAAAACAATAAATTCGCTCAATTTGACATACATATGATTACACCTAATAAGATTAGGAGGAGAGAGTTCTCTTAAATGTTTTCGTTGCGCTATTACTGATTTGTCTTCAGAAGAACTCCATGTCTCGTATCTGTGACTCAGGTAACTGTTTCATTACATGCCGGAGAAGGACGTGCTGCGATTATGTCTCTAATGTTCTAAGAACTGTCATAAGCTGTCTGTCGTCAACCGTAACGAAGAATCGTCGAATGACGACCATGAAAGCACTGTCGTAATTCGATTCCAAGATACGCATGTCAGAAAAGCAGTCCGTTAAAAAAGAAAACTAAAGACTTTATGCCTGGCCTATCAACATGATAGGAACATTTTCGAATTCATTTAGTCCACAATGTTTAACCTGAGTTGTTCATCGTGCAGCCATAAAACACAGTTTTTTCTTTTATATAAACATTGTTGCAGAAAGATGAGCACGAGCTCGTGTTGAACTGTGTAATCTTATTTACAGTATGTTCCGGAATCTTTGCTGCATTCGTATTATCACTACTCTTAGAAGTCGTGCATTGTCGAGAGAGGAAGATTCGTTTTTTAATACCAAAATTAAATTGCTGGCACCTTGGCTAGTAGAAGGAATGGAATAAATTCTTCACAAATTTTGTAAGCTAGGTAAGCTCAAAATGTAGGAAATATACGTCGAAAATAAAAAACGCTAACTGAGAAAGCTGTGATCTTCGTCGCCACAACGTACTGCGTAAAACAGTTGCAGTGAAACCGTCCCATACTCGTAGTGCTAAAGTCAGCGGTTTGGTAACGTTTACGCTGCCCGATGCCGCGTACATTCTAGGCATCCGCGCTTCGGGAAATTCCTGCTGAAGACAACTGGAAGCAATGCGCAACTGTGCTTACCTTTGTTGTCGGGTCGCAGCCGATGTCGACCCCCAGCTGCCACTGCAAGTGCTGCCAAGACGCGTTTCCTACGCATCACGGCAGCCACACAAACAGCCCGGTGACGGGCAAGCTACGTGCGCGTTCTTCGGGAGACATTAACCCGATAAACCGTCCAGCGACATGCGCAGGTCACTCACAACTGGCTCCTTCGAATCGAGCGGGACAAATGTTTGTGCAGGGTGTTGAACCCTAAAACGACGGGGCACTGGGTGTGCTCTGAGAGTACACGTCCGCGGCACAAAAAACGCGGCCGGACCGTGAGGTCAAGTGCCCGGCGCCAGAGGACGGGGGCGGACCGAGCCGCAAGTGTCTGCCCGTACCATCACTGCCGTCCTGTCCCATACCTCACTGCCTAACTCTACTCCTTATATTCTCGTATTAATGCCGCATTTTCTTTAATTCATTTTTTGAGTCGTCTGTCTTCTAACTAGTTTGATACAGCCCGCTACGAATTCCTCTCCTGTGCGAACCTCTTCATCTAAGAGTAGCACTATGCAACCTACGTTTTCGGTTATTTGTAATACGCAGTCCATTCTCTGCCTTCCTCTACAGTAATCACCCTCTAGAGCTCCCTCTAGTACTTTTAGTCCTATATCACATATCCTGTCATCCTGCCACTTAGTCTTGTCATTGTTTCCAATATGTGCTCCGGTTTTCCCATAGTCCATGATCCATCACCCTACAGTGCTGTGCTCCAAGACATTTCTTCCTCGATTTAAGGGGTATGTTTGATACTAGTAGAATTCTCGTGGCTATGAATGCCCTGTGCTACTCTGGTTTTTACGTCCTTCTTGCTCCGCCAATATGGGTTATTTTGCTTCCTAGGCTCCAAAATTCCTTAACGCAGGCAATATAAGGAGGGGGGGGGGGGCGGGGGAGGGGAAGGAGGAACTTTTTGCCCATAAATTCTTCAACCAGATTCCATAATCATTCCAGATTTTTCAGTCAAACTTAACCCAAAAATGAGTGATGTATATCACTTCCCCAGTGAATGTCATAATCAGTACTGTCAGGTTCAGCATTCAGGTTCAGCACCTTAACTGCACTTCTCTTTAAAAAAATATGTTGTGAGTAAAACTCAACAACAATTAATGAAATTTGCATTTAGAAAATTTCTTTAAAAATAGGATTAAGCTGAACCCGCCATGTTAGTAGACGTTACTGAAAGTGTGTTGTTGTTACTGTGCTAAAAGATATTTCCATGTTCAAGACACTACTCAGACGTCTGTAGATCTCGAAAAAGTATGTATTTAATATCTCAACAAGAATTAAAGATTTTTTTTTCAATTTTTATTATGTTGGGCCTAAGGTATCACCCCACTTGGTAACACGCATTACAGAAAATACACTGGTATTGGTAGAGTTAGCTCTATCTAGTTCGCGTAAGGTTCTCGCTATTCTTATTTCTGCTACTTCTCGTTACTTTCGTCTTTCATCAGTTTAATCTTGCTCCATATTCTGTGCTCATTACACTGTTCATTTAATTCAACAGATCCTGTAATTCTTTTTCACCTTAGCTGAGCATAGCTGTCATCACCGAATCTTATCAATGATATCCTTTCATCCTTAGTAGTACACCCGTATTTGAACCTTTTTTCTTATTTCCGTCATTACTTATTCCATGTACAGAATGAAGAATAGCGTGGAAAGAGTGAATCGCTGTCTTAAAACCTTTTTAATCCGAACACTTTGTTTATGGACTTCCAATCTCATTATTCGCTCTTAGTTCTTGTCCATATTGTATATTACACGCCTTTTCCTATAGCTTACTCCTATTTTTCTCAGAATTTCGAATACCTTCGACCATTTTACTTTGTCGAACGCTTTTTCCAGATCAACAAATCCAATGAACGTACTTCTATCTTTGTTGAGTCTTGCTTTCATTATCAACCGCCACTCAGAATTGCCTCTCTGGTGCCTTTACCTTACCTAAAGCCAAACTGATCGTCATTTAATAGATCATCAATTTTATTTTCCATTTTTCTGTGTATTATTCTTGTTGGTAACTTGGATGCATGTGGTGTTTATCTGATTGTGCGATAATTCTCGCATTTGTCGGCTTTTGCTACGTTTGGAATTGTGTGGATGATGTTTTCCCGAAAGTTGGACGTGTATCGTCAGTCTCATACTTTCTACACACCAACCTGAATATTAGGTTTTTTTGCCACTTTCCCCAATGATTTTAGAAATTCCAACCGGAAGTTATCCATCCCTTCAGCATTATTTGATCTCATTTGATCTCAAGTCTTCCAAAGCTTTTTTAAATTCTGATTCTAATACTGCATCCCCTACCTCTTCTCTGCCGTCTTCTTCTATCACATCATCAGACAATTCCTCCCCCTCACAGAGGTCTTCAATGTACTCTTTACACCTATTCGCCCTCTCCTCTGCATTCATTAATGGAATTTCCATTGCAATCTCAGTGCTGCTGCCCTTACTGTTTTGATGTTTTATATGCTGAGTCAGTCTTTCTGACAGTCAGTTCTTTTCCGATTTCTTCAATTTCGCCTTAGCATCCCTGTACTTGCTATTTTTTTCATTCCTAAGCGACTTGTATCTGCATATTGCTGAATGTCCCTGAACATTTTTATATTTCCTTCCTTGTTCTGTTACCCACGGTTTGTTTGGAGATACCTACTTATGTTTCGCTTCCCAACATCTGTGATTCCTCTTTTTACACACGTCCACTCCTCTTCAACTAGACTGCTTACTGCGTTATTCTTTATCGCAGTGTCAACGTAGTTAACGAACCGCTAACGGGTGTCCTCCTTCTTCAGTACTTCAGCATCCCACTTCTTTCCACACTGTTTCTTCCCTACGATTCTCTTAAACTTCAGCCTACTCTTCATCATTATTAAATTGTGATTTGTATCTGCATCTGCTCCTGGGTGCGTCTTATAATCCAGTACTGATTTCGTTATCTCTCTCTGACTGTGATGTAAGCCGCATGGAATCTTCACTTGTCTCTGTGCCTTTTCCACGTGTAGCCTCTCCTCTTGTGATTCTTGATCGCCATTATTAGCTCTTCTCTCATTCCTACTATCAAGCCCAAATTCTCCCGTAACCCTTTCTTTTACTCCTTTCCGTACAACCGCATTACAGTCCCCCATGATTTCTATATTTTCATGTCTACGTACTGAATCACCCATTAAATATCCTCATGTACTTTCTCTGCCTCTTCATCTTATGCTTGCGACTTCGGCATGTATACTTCAACTATTGTTGTAGGTGTTGGTTTGTTGTCGATTCTGATGAGAATAACTCACTGAACTGTTCACAATAACTCACTCCGTGCCCTACTTTCCAATTTATAAAGGGCCGGCCGCGGTGGTCTCGCGCTCCTAGGCGCGCAGTCCGGGACCGCGCGACTGCTACGGTCGCAGTTTCGAATCCTGCCTCGGGCGTGGATGTGTGTGATGTCCTTAGGATAGTTAGGTTTAAGTAGTTCTAAGTTCTATGGGACTGATAACCACAGCTGTTAAGTCCCATAGTGCTCAGAGCCATTTGAACCATTTTGAACCAATTCATAAAGCATCGTACTCCCGTTATACAAAAATCGTTCTGAGCACTATGGGACTTAACTTCTGAGGTCATCAGTCCCCTAGACTTAGAACTACTTAAACCTAACTAACCTAAGGATATCACACACATCCATGCCCGAGGCAGGATTCGAACCTGCGACCGTAGCGGTAGCGCGGTTCCAGACTGTAGCGCCTAGAACCGCTCGGCCACTCCAGCCGGCCTACTCCCGTTATACCTTTGTCTTCTGTTGTTGATATTATCTTATATTCTTCTGACCATAAATCCATGTCTTCTTTCCACTTCACTTCACTGATCCCCGATATATCTACACTGAGTTTTACCATTTCCCTATTCAGATTTTCTAGATTTTCTACTACGTCCAGATATTTGATAGTCCATATCCAGAATTGTAAAAGTTTCCCTTCGTTAATTCTTGCTTCTTTTACTCATTGTCACCTGCTTGTTGGAAGTCCCTTCTCGGAGTTCTGAATGGAAGACTTATCCAGGATCTTTTCTCAGTGGGTAGGTCATCATGACACTTCTTCAATTGCAGGCCACATGTTCTGTGTGTATACATTATATATCTGTAATGCAGTGGTTTCCTTTGCCTTCTACATCCTCATGTTGTTGATGATTACTGATTCTCCCGGTTTTTAGGCGCAGTGTGCTGCCTCAGGGAAAAAGTGTGCCCCAAATCCCTGTTTGCTCTCCGCCCTCTTTTACAAGGAAATTGGCAAAACGATAGACGCTTCTTCAGCCGTAAGTCTTTGGCCGCCATTGTTGATGATTTTTATTCATAATTTAACTAGTGGCTAGATACGAACCCTGGACCAGGATTTTTTGATAACTAGTCATAAACACTACCTCTAGGCCACTGTTCCATTCAGTGCACGTGAAAGTGGATAGCAGAAACGTGAAAGTTGTCTTTCTATTTCGGTGTTACCAATCAGCAAATGCATTTGTAATAACGTAAGCAAAGAGAGTTTTGCATAGCGTCGGTGTCAAGATAGTCAGAGATGGGGCATAAGATATGTTGGACAAAGGTGAGGGAACAATGGTATCGGTCGATGCAAGGTTGAAGGAACCAAGCCGGTACTAGCCTGAAGAGCTTGAAATAAAACAAAGAAAACTTAAACCAAGATAGCTGGATGGAGACTTTAATCCTGGATCTTCCCAGTATATAGCTTGTATCATATGCACCGCTTAGAGTTTATGTATTTACTGTTGTTTCACAACTAGGCTGAATTTATTTGTAGTGAACTGGAGCAATAAGGCGAATGAATTCTGCACGTTTCTTTGGCGACTGAGTGTATCACACTACCATACTTCCTGAACCTTTCCAACATATCCCATGTGCAAACTGTTGAACTGTAGATCCAATATCTATTCTGTAAATCGAATAGTCATAAATTTTTTCATGAAAACAAAAGACAAAAATACGCAATTTATGTAAAGGTTTATATGCTTTCCCATAAGCCACCAACTACAAGGACCACTCTGAACTTAAATGACCTTGAAAACTGAAACTGGTAGTGTGGGTAGCCAACATGCCACGGTAAACACATGATGTCACAAACCATGCCCCTTATTTATGATGCCATCACTCTCATCAATGATATCATATCCATGACGTCCTAAGTGACACCTTTTTGCTCTGACGACACATCGGCAAGAAATTTGAAAAGTTGCTCACAGACCAGGCAATCTTCAGCAGATTCACCTGAACGACGTAAACTGACACCATTCAACGCCCCTTCCTCTACCTCACTACCCCCACACATGGAGTATGACTCTCAACATCTGCATTTCATTCCTCTCTCTCTGTTTTCGTGTATGTATGAAATGAAGGTTTCTGTCATGTGATCGGAAGTGCTACCATCCTGGATCTTTAGAGTATATAACAAGCCTTGATAGCTGATCGGTATTTGGGGGTAACAGAAAGAGTCAACATGGCTTCCTCCAAAATGCTGAACATCGCTCAGCAATTAGGGAAGAAGATGAGATCAACCAACGAATGCTTTGGTTTGTGGTTATTATTGCAGATCCTGGACAATCTTTTTACTGGCATCGATAACACAGATTATATAGGAGATAATACTTCCATTAACAAGAAGATTTTAAATGTATATATACCTATTATAGAACCATTTTGTGGCAACATTACTGTGGTTAACATCTATGATCAAGTGGATTACCAGCATTAATGTCAGAACAGATAGTCTGTTGTGATAAAGAAGGAGATGCATGACGCACTGAACAACTATCTGTGTAGAAACTTCATCTCAGCTCCAAGGTAAAACTATAGTTTCTTCTACATAGGAATGACAAGAATGACAGCAAGAAGAGAATTGCGAAAAATTTGCAAAGGAACACTAGAAACCATTTCGAGGATACATAAAAATCCTGTGGCTTTAACAAATATAAAGCAAAATTGGCTGACACTAACATGGATATATTACTGGTTAAGCTACCTGGTATATTATAGCAGCTTCAAGTAGATGTCTTTCACTATGGAACTGAATATAATGCACTATTTTGTTGAGATTTTTAATGAAAGAGACTTATGTCATTATCTAACATCAGCACATGGCTTTTATGCGCAAGGTGACTACCAATAAAACAGCAATGTTACTGTAAACAATGGTAAAACTGTTGGACTAGACTGTTTAACTTGAATTAGCTCCACTTGCAGAAAAGTGATATACAACAAATTTACACATCAAATCACAAGCTCAGGAGTGAACAGAGATATCAGTAACCATCTTACAGATTTTATAGAGTGTCCAGAAATACAAATACAAGAAACTTTTCTCTTTGTTGGCTTAAGAACATAGTATTACCAGACTGGAAGCTACGGTTCATAACTACAAAACGGAAGGTGTGTTCAACCATGTGGAAGACTCTCTAAGTGTATTAAACACCCACAGACAGTATTTACAATGTGCTCCACGGTACTTTGTATCGATTGCCTCTATGTAGTGTAAGCTATCAAAACAGCTGCTGTGGTGTATTTATGAATATTTTACAATTTTTTTACTGTGACAATAAAACTACCTAAAAGTTGTCTGATACTGAAGTAAATCTGCCAGACAATCAAGACAAGAAAAGACTGTAAACTATGTTCTGTTTGTCTGTGCTTTTAATTATTTACCTGTAAACTATATGTAGCTGTTAACACAGACACCTACAAAGATGACAGACATATTAAACATAAGCGTAATGTTAAAATTGGATATGTATCTTTTCAAAACCCAAGACATTGTTTCCCCAGCTCACTGTCAAATATAGATATTAACGGAAACAGGACTGGTTCCAATGGATAATGTTATTTCGTGTATCTTAAGTAAAAGAACCAAAGTTTCTAACAGACTTGAACCATTCTTTATTAAATAAATTACACCTTTAAGTACCGTTAATATGTCATATGTATGCGAAACAGAACTAAAAATGGAAGATACTAAAGCCAAAACAGGAAACTAGGGCTACTTGGGAAAAACAACTGCCACAAAAGAAAAATACAAACTGCTATTGGAAAAGAAAGAAGCCACTGCAGATATGCAAGCAAGGCTTACAAATTACTTGGCATGTGGAAATGTCTGGATATGATACGGAAATCCAAAATATAGGAATAAATAATGATGGAATGCGGTTGCATGTTGAAGTACTCGCAGAAAATAATGGATTTGAGAATGTTTACGATATTAAAGGATATAAGAAAAATATGTTTGTAAATCTCCATACCCAGTTGGGTCTACTTAATGAGGATGGTGACATTTTATCTAAATGAGATAGACTGTAAGTGTGCAGGTACAAACAGAAAAGCTGTTTGCAGCGTTAAAAACAAATGGAATAAATACATCGGACATGTATTATGATGCGAGAATATACTTTATTTCCTTTTCTCAAATTATTGGTTGGAACAAGACCTATGTAACAAATGAAGCTGCGTGTTATTACTAAAACTACATTGAACATATATAAAGAAATGATTGTTTTCTGTTTGTAAATGTACATGGGAAAATTAATAAATATTTTATTCAAAATATTTCTTTATCTTTTCATTACCCTATCAAAGTTCCTAAAACTAATATGTTTGTGTGTGTTTTTTTGGATGGTGATCTTGAAAAGTAACGAAAAGTGGATACCTGGATGACCTTGAAAAATAGCTGAAACTACAAGGCCAAAAGTGCAAAACACTTGTATCTTATCAATAAGGTAATGTTCATATTCCAGGAAAACCATTCGTTAAGAATAGGCTGATATGTACTTATCATAAGTACAAATCAACCTATTCTTAACCAACTGTTTTTTTATCTAAAAAGCAAATCAAAATGTAAATAACTTAATTACAGACCACTGATGATGCTTTACCTCAATAAAGCAACACGAGTCTGGTGAAATACTCACGCAGTTTTATAGTTGCAATGATAGATCAAAAATACCGTCATGAGTTACATCATGTGTCTATTTTTGCCACTGTATGACCTTCAGCAGATGGTTGGAGGTCAAAGTATTCTGACTAGTTTGTAGGCATATTAGTCATATTTCTCAAATGAATTGCTTCCCTATTACATGAACTAAGTAAAAAATGAAAATACAGGCGTACCAAAGCATATAATAATAATTTCTAGCTTGTTGTGGCCCGCTGTTGTTACAAAAATACTTATGTGTATGGATCATAATACTGCACTTAGTAGGCTAAGCACATTACTAGTTATTATTAAACAATATCGACATTGGTTACTTCAATCGAGAAATACGTTGGTGGAGTAAATGAAGATGACTATCAACAAATGCTTGAAGCTGCTTTTTTAATTATATTAGTAGCTAAAATTGTTGGCAACGTTTTGAAAATGCATCTTCATGAGTAATGGAGACGTTTTTCCTGGCTAAATGAGGAGTCTGAAAACTTTTACTTAGTCTGTTCTTAATCCTAGTATCAATTCTTGAACAGAGATGTTGGATGGAAATTATTTACAATTGAACTGTTTGAGGAGTATGTAAGCAAACAGCAGTAGTTAGTGTATTTAATCCTTTGTGCACATTTCTGCAGTGGAACCTATATTTTGGAATTCAGATCACATGCATCACACTTCTTAGACTTTATCTCAGCTTGAGAATTTTTGTTATAATAAGATATAGTACGACGTGAAATGAAAGAAGTAAACTACCACTTTTATTCGCGTATCATTTATGCCACACAGTATTCCCATTTGAAAATTTACACGGTAAAAGATTTATTCAGGCATTTCTTAAGTTAATTTTTTCCAAGTTAATTTACTGTGATGTCACAGTCTCAAGACATTAATGCTGAATATCTCTTCTACCCTCGAGTCGTAATAATTTATGTGTATACTCAGTTGAAACCCCTTTCACATTCTGACATGCCTGTTGTGAGTTGTG
This sequence comes from Schistocerca serialis cubense, assembly GCF_023864345.2. NCBI lineage: Eukaryota > Metazoa > Arthropoda > Insecta > Orthoptera > Acrididae > Schistocerca > Schistocerca serialis. The sequence continues at coordinate 415,168,644 of NC_064638.1, forward strand.
TCAATGTGTAGTTCTTACCATTCCTCCCACAGCAAGGTATGCAGGGATGAAGCACTAAATCACCCAAACATGAATGATTAGAAGTGAATGGCGAGTGGTTTCAGGTAGCTGGTTAACCAAACCAACACTGTGATGGTACATTATGTGATGTATAACTTCAGAATCACTTGTCTCGATCTCTCATTGTTCCCAACAAAGTTATATCAAACCCCTCAAACTGTACATTTTTCATTTGTAGCTGATGAAATTGTGGCTTCTTCAAACAGCTTTCAGTACTCTCTTTTATAACCACCAGAATCCAGTAAGACACTTCTTTTATATAGCAACCTTCTAACCACTTGCACTGTAGTTGTGGTCTTAAGACTGCAGTTCTCCACGTTAATCTATCCCACACAAAACTGGTACCTGCATCAGCACTGCACCCATCATCCATTAGAACCCACCTACTGTCGTTAAGCCTTGGTCACCCTTTACCATTTTTATCAGTCAGATTTCCTTGTACTACCAAATTAACAATTCCTTGACGTCTCAGGATTTGTTTACCAACCGATCCCTTCTTTTACACTAGTTGTGCTATAAATTTCCTTTCTCCTCAGCTCGATTTAACACCTTATCATCAGTTATCTTAACTACCCATTCAGTCTTCAGCATTCTTCTGCAACACGAAATTTCAAAAGCTTCCATTCTCCTCTTGTCTGAAAAGGTTGTCGCGCACTTTTCATTTCCATACAAGCACCTTCAGAAAAGATTTTTCATGATTTAAATTTATATCCTATCTCAGCAAATTCCTCTTTTTCAAGACCGCTTTTTTGTTATTTGTCTGCATTTTATATCCTCTCTACTTCGGCCGTCGTCAGTTATTTCGCTGCCAAAATAGCAAAATTCATATATATTTCCTAAATAGCCTCTTTTTGCATTACCGTTAGCACTGTTTTACTATTATTAATATTTCTCTTTTGATGATATTATCCATTCCATTAAACTTCCCCTTCTCTGACAGAACTATCGTGCCATCGGTGAACCTCAAAGCTTTTATTTATTTTTCTGGAACTTGAATTCTCGTTGGAATTCCTCCTGCTGTCCTCCAGTGACTGCTTAATGAATAACATCGGGGATAAGCTACTATCCTGTCTGACTACCTTCTCATCCACTGCTTTCCTTTCATGTCCCTCAACTGGTATAACTGCAGTCTGGTTTGTGACCAGCTGTACACATTTTTTCGCTTCCTGTGTTTTATCCCTATTAATTTCAGAATCTCCAAGAGTACGAGAATGTACAAATGTAATTAGATTAAGATTATGTCTGTGTTTAATGTCCTCATCGTATGCACATAAAAATTAACGAAGATGCTCTCTTGAATTCCTCCTCAAGCTTTTCAGACTTTCCTGTTTATTCTACATTCAGAAAAAGTGATTAGTTACAGGCATGAGTCGTTCTGTCTAAGATTAATAAAAAGATTTACTCATTAAAGTTAAAAAAATTTAAATTGTAAAAAGACATACACTGTTACTTAAGAAAGTCATATTTTCCAATGTTTTAAGTTTATATCATGAAAATACTTTCCAAGCCATAGCTGGCTGGTATCTTCTCTATGACCTAACAGAATTTAGTGCAGTTGGGAGCAATAATTAACCACCTGTATGTTTTCTGGACACCGGTTTCAAGAATGGTTCAAAATTATCTAAGAACACTATTTCAAAAAATACAACAAAATGATGCAGTAGACTATCATATAGCCTTCAGGGCGATGTTTACAGCTTCCCATAAATTTTCCTTATTAAATAAAGTTATTTTACATGGACACATTCATGATGAGACAACAATACGGCACAAAAATTCGGATAAGATTTTGTTTTCCAGACTGTGTCGGTTTATTCTGCTCTTAATGAGAAGAAGATTCTTTCCATATGATATTTTCTCACTGTTGCCATGTAATGTGTACGTGTAATGATACATTGTCACCCGAATTGTCTGTGCGCACATTACTGAACAATACTTTCATTTTTGCGTCATCTCTGGTTAGATTAGTTATTATAATGCTGACATCTCCAAAATGGACTTCTTCTATGTGGTACACATAAAATAAAATGTCATTTTTATTGTTTATGTGAGGAATACAAAAAGTACAAACATCAAACTTTGTCGAATAACAATTTCGTTCACGTTAGAAATACTCCAGATTCAGTCAATAAATTACTTAACGAATTAATCTATGTTTTTTTTCAAATTAATTTATTAGAGCTGATCAGTGTTAGAAACTAGAGGTTTAATAGTTTCCATATGGGACGTTACTGTGTGAAGTCAAGGAAGAAGCTAGGATCCAATACTTATCCAGCAAATTGCTGTGTAGTGCAAGAGGGTCTTTGTAAAGTAAAGTAAATGAAATTATGCATTGTGATTCAATGTTGTCGCTGGTCTACACTTTCAAGTTAACGCATGATGTCTAGATAAGGCATTTGAAGCTACACAGGAATAATGTTGACCTCTGATGAGCGATATAACGTTTGAGAGCTCGAAAGAATATCCGAATATCAGCAAATTCTCTATCTCCAGACATTTCAGCAACTATTTATGGAGATATATCCACAGATATTTTACTAAAAGAACTTCAGGTTCGTGCCCTAGCTGCCAGGAGACCAGCTGTAGGTGTACTAGTTGATCAGCATCTCAGAACGAAACGTTTACCGTGTGCTCGAGCACATGTGAAATGGAGTGAGGTGCAGTGTCAGTCAACCAGATCTAATTTCTTAGACTGTCGCTCTTGATGCTTATTTCCTTGACGAAAACAAAAAACACCGCAGTCCACTAAATATCTCTGAAAGAGACGTAGGTTTTTGTAGCGTGGCATCCTTGTTTGAAGAGTCAGTCATTTCTATCCACTCGCATATGGTACCCTGACTATTCGTATATAGTCTCAAGTGACTCTGTTTTTAATGTTAACACATGTATACTCCACGAGATAATGCATATCCACATCGTTCGGTAGGTCAACGCAATGAGAAATAGAATTAGAAAAGTCCTGAATAGTTGCTAAATTCCTCAGGGTGTAATTCAATTGCAGCCATATGGTCCACTCCAGGCAACGTAAGGATGGCCATCTCGAAGCGCAACTGCAAGAACTGTAAAATACTCTGGAAAGATCCCTGACACAGCTTCCAATAAATTTGGCCACCACCCATGTTAAGAATGGAATGACAAGGTTCTCTGCAGAACCTGTGTGGAAAGGAATACTTCTAAAATACTAACTTATAAAAGGGTCCCGGCAGAGGTTCGAGCCCTCCCTCGGGCATGGGTGTGTGTGTTTGTCCTTAGGATAATTTAGGTTAAGTAGCGTGTCTGCTTAGGGACTCATGACCTTAGCAGTTAAGTCCCATGAGATTTTACACACATTCGAACATTTTCTTTTGTTTGTAAAAGGGGACGATTGGCGACGTTTACGATATCTGGGAATTACATCATGTACTAGAGGGCACTGTGGTGGTTATAAACTATAGGGAAAGACAGAGACTAGAATATACAGGGTGTTAGAAAAAGGTACGGGGAAACTTTCAGGAAACATTCCTCATACACAAATAAAGAAAATATGTTATGTGGACATGTGTCCGGGAACGCTTACTTTTCATGTTAGAGCTCATTTTATTACTTCTCTTCAAATCACATTACTGATGGAATGGAAACACACAGCAACAGAACGTACCAGCGTGACTTCAATCACTTTGTTACAGGAAATGTTCAAAATGTTCTCCGTTAGCGAGGATACATGTATCCACCCTCCGTCGCATGGAATCCCTGATGCGCTGATGCAGCCCTGGAGAATGGCGTATTGTATCACAGCCGTCCACAATATGAGCACGAAGAGTCTCTACATTTGGTACCGGGGTTGCGTAGACAAGCGCTTTCAAATGCCACCATAAAAGAAAGTCAAGAGGGTTGAGGTCAGGAGAGCGTGGAGGCCATGGATTTGGTCCGCCTCTACCAATCCATCGGTCACCGAATCTGTTGTTGAGAAGCGTACGAACACTTCGACTGAAATGTGCAGGAGCTCCATCGTGCATGAACCACATGTTGTGTCGTACTTGTAAAGACACATGTTCTAGCAGCACAGGTAGAGTATCCTGTATGAAATCATGATAACGTGCTCCATTGAGCGTAGGTGGAAGAACATGGGGCCCAATCAAGACATCACCAACAATGCCTGTCCAAACGTTCACAGAAAATCTGTGTTGATGACGTAATTGCACAATTGCGTGCGGATTCTCGTCAGCCCACACATGTTGATTGCGAACATTTACAATTTGATCACGTTGGAATGAAGCCTCATCCGTAAAGAGAACATTTGCACTGACTATGAGGATTGACACATTGTTGGATGAACCATTCGCAGAAGTGTACCCGTGGAGGCCAATCAGCTGCTGATAGTGCCTGCACACGCTGTACATGGTACGGAAACAACTGGTTCTCCCGTAGCACTCTCCATACAATGACGTGGTCAAGGTTACCTTGTACAGCAGCAACTTCTCTGACGCTGACATTAGGGTTATCGGCAACTGCACGAAGAATTGTCTCGTTCATTGCAGGTGTCCTCGTCGTTCTAGGTCTTCCCCAGTCGCGAGTCATAGGCTGGAATGTGCCGTGCTCCCTAAGACGCCGATCAATTGCTTCGAACGTCTTCGTGTCGGGACACCTTCTTTCTGGAAATCTGTCTCGATACAAACGTACCGCGCCATGGCTATTGCCCCGTGCTAATCCATACATAAAATGGGCATCTGCCAACTCCGCATTTGTAAACATTGCACTGACTGCAAAACCACGTTCGTGATGAACACTAACCTGTTGATGCTACATACTGATGTGTTTGATGCTAGTACTGAAGAGCAATGAGTCGCATGTCAACACAAGCACCGAAGTCAATATCACCTTCCTTCAATTGGGTCAACTGGCGGTGAATCGGGGAAGTACAGTACATGCTGACGAAATTAAAATGAGCTCTAACATGGAAATTAAGCGTTTCCGGACACATGTCCACATAACATCTTTTCTTTATTTGTGTGTGAGGAATGTTTCCTGAAAGTTTAGCGGTACCTTTTTGTAACACCCTGCATACAACCAATAATTGAGAACATTCGATGTAAAGTGCTATTTTAAAGTGAAGACACTGGCACAGAAAAAAGACCGTGTCCTATCGCAACAAACCAGTCGGGACAATTTTGACAAAAAAGAAACGCTCATGTTAACATGAAGCTTATTTATGACTTTTGTATAAGTGTTTCTGTATCTATGGAATTCATTTGAATTTTAAATAAAGCAACTCCAACTGTTTTTCTCTGTTTTTTTGTGACAGCATTATTCCATTCCTCCCTTAATTACTAATTACCTACATTACTGTTCCTCATATCTTGAAACTGATATTACTGGGCTCGTCGATAAGGCAAGTAAATGCGTCCTGAAGTACTAAGCAGTTATTCCACAAATTGTTAATGAGAACCATGGCCAATGTACACACAAACTAAGTGTCACAATCAAGTACAAATATCTGCATCTATTTGACTATGAACTCCCAAATAAATATTGCAGATGGGGCTGGAGAAAAGTATGTTGTTGAAGGATCCCAGTTAATGATAAAACTGGAGGTATCCAGTATTTTTCACAAGGTTCAATTACAAAAAAAACTGCAATCACTGGAAAAAAAATCATATAAACACCAAATCTTATTTACTAAAGTACAGAATGTCTTTTCTTTCCCAGACACACTAAATCTCTGGAAGTATCCTGAGTCACCAGTACGTCTGTGATAGCTGTCTTTTTCTTTCATCTACAATCATGTAGGTCCTAACGTAAATCGTTGGTGCCCGTTTGGGTAGTTCGTTAATGATAATAACTGCAAGTATATTACGCACACACAGAGTTTATGTGCGTCTTATCAAAACAGCAATCAGGTTTTAAAGCAAAACTTCATCTACTAACAACCATTGTGGGATGTAAATACACTTACTGATAAAGACAGATAGATGGTATATACTGTGATTGCCAGAATTAGAATACCTCTTCCATGAAAGTGTCTTCTGAAATTAGTTTTATGTACAAGGAAAATATTGTCTACTAGAACAGTCCAACAGAAACTGCACACACATTCATGACAGCTTTCCTATTGTAAGATGGCAGCTCCAATGAACATCAATTTCGCGCCTTACATCAGATTTTATACAGTGTAACAAGTAGAAGGATATGTCACCCGGCATACTTCGGCGATAGTGAGCAGATTTGCCTATCAAAATGTACAGTATGAAACGCAAAGGGATGACACTTGATTCGACAGTATTAACACACCAAACCCAAATCCTGCATGTAAATGAGCAAAAGGTGAAAAAAGCTGCTGGAAGAAACTTTTTAGTTTGGGAGCAGACGCGAGTCGCGCCATTACGGCCTGAGTACAACGGAATGCTTCTAAATGGGATTGGTGACCCGCGGCAAGAGGGACAATGAACGCGCCAGGTGATACATCAGGGAGAGCAGATAGCGGTGTACCACTGCTTGCTTTGGAGAAATTCTTTAGAAGATTGCGATAGGGTATTTCCACATGGATACAAACAGACCAGTGACACAGTTGATCACGTGAAATGCTCGTGATGTACGCATGTAACTTTCAGACGTCAGGAGTGGACACAAAATGTTCGATTGGCTGAAATAAACACGGAAGTAGTAGAAAGGGGCGAAATTTCGATGCAGTTTAGGCACTTTGCGATTGGCAGAGGTAGTTTCCACAAGATGAAAGGAACGCTCCCTTTGGTCTGAAGAAGCTGTGATGTGAAGCACGAAAGGACACAGGCGGGGGACAGTTTGCTGTGAAAGACACATGATCTACAACTTTGTGGACTCTCCTCTGAGCCAGTACCAAGTGTAGAACAGGGCGCATCACGCTCTGTACCAAGCCAGAAGAGGAGTTTTTGTGTGAACACTGTGTTCACTTTGGCTGACATTCAGCTAGAAATTAGCTGAAGATTCGCTGTGTTCCGATAGCAGAGAAATGAAACAGCTCAAAAATGGCTCAAATGGCTCTGTTGTACTAAGGGACTTAACATCTGAGGTCATCAGTCCCCTAGAAACTTAGAACTACTTAAACGTAACTAACCTAAGGACATCACACACATCCATGCCCGAGGCAGGATTCGAATCTGCGACCGTAGCGGTCGCGTGGTTCCAGACTGAAGCACCTAGAACCGCTTGGTCACACCGGCCGGCAATGAAACAGCCACGTAGTTATCTGTTCTTGCAAGAACTGTGAGGGCGTTGAAGCATGCACGCTGCTCCATCTATGCACGTATATATCGCCATATTATCCAGACTAGGGATGAGTACATGTTTTCTCGCCTACCGAGAAACATAAGACAGTTTCAGCTGATAAAATCAATAAAGATTTTGACTAGCTTTTTATATGATTTTCGGGAGAGCAACCATGCAGCCGACAGCACAACACAGCTGAAAGGTAAATACCGCTGGCAAAGACCTAAACTTGTTGGTTCACCAGCTTGTGTCCACTGTCAACTCGAGCAGCCTTGAGTAATCTTTTGCTCATCTTCTCACAAAAAGTAACCGTCCTCCATAGAGTTGATTGTTATCCTAAACAGTACTGAACTTAGAACCGGAATTAGATGATTTGTCGCCATATTGGCCAACATCATGCTGTATAAGAAAAATCTTGTAGAGAACCTTCTACTTAAATTTGTGTTCGGTGTTATTTCTGCTAAACGGGACATAATGCTTTATCTTGACAACTGTCCTGAAATTGTCATGCCACAATCTATGTAAATTTGTGTACTTCTTTGTCACTAAGTCTGAAACTAAATAAATTGTGTACAGCTAACCACTGATGTGCTCTGTCATAGAATATGGGTCCACTCCTAACCTCAGTCATTTATTCTAGCGACGCTAACGCACTCACAGGGTGTTCTTGCTGATGTCTGACAAATCTGAAAAGGAGTGGAGTGTCAGACTATTATCAAACCATTTTCACTTCAAGTGAGTCGAAAGAAAATCCCTTGCTTGGCAGAACACAAAATCTGCTTGTTGACCAATGGAAAATTGCAATACAGTCTGACAAATCCATTTGTTCACGGTTCTCCAATGCAGAAACATCCTGATATAAACCAAAGATATATACTCTAAATTGTCCTCACAAACTATGAACTACATGAAAGTTGCGTAGGGCTCTGGTTGGTCACGTCGCTCTTCTCAGTGTGTTCTATGGTTTCAGGGAAAGCAAAGGAGACTATTAAATCAATACCATTAGCTGATGATGGTCGTTGATATACAACAACTGGGACAGTTGAAAATGTGTGACTCCACCGGGACTCGAACCTGGGATCTCCTGCTCACATGGCAGACGCTCTATCCATCTGAGCCACCGAGGGTACAGACGATTGTGCAACAGCAGGGACTTATCGCTGGTACACTCCCAGTGAGACCCACATTCTCAACTTGTAGTCCACACACTACATTCGTAGTGCTCCTGCCATTATGCTTACTACTCGCGGCAGACAATCCACCGAGTCCCGAAATAGTTCAGGCAATTCGTGTCCGAAAGAACAGATGCCACTGGTGACCGTGCAGCTCTCTAGAATTAAAATACAAATTAATCAATACCATTAGCTGCTGAAGGGTGTTGATATACATCAGCTAATGGTGATGATTTAGTTGTAATTTAAGGTAGGAATATATGTAAATCCTAATAAGGTAACCATATCCCATCAACGCAACATAACTGCATTCTTAAGATAGTGTTGGTACTTCTTGCTTCCCTTCACAACCACCACCACACACAGGACTGTATTTTGTTTTTGTTATTGGCTTTGATGTACATAATATCGCAACGTTAGCACTACACCTGAAGATGACAATAAATTTATGTTAGTACATACAGAGGACAAATATCTGATGATGCTATGGGTAGGCCACAGTTTCTTAGATGTTTACTTTTATGCTGTACGTTTTTACATTTTATGATATGATGACAGTGAAGTTATTAGTGGAAAACTGGTGTTTCTGTGTATACAAAATGACCTACTGACCGCTATACCACTCACACGAGAAGGACATGTGATTTAAATTACATTTTGATGGAGTCTGGCACGTACATGTTGAGGATTAAGGTCTGCACAGGAACATTTTTAGAGGCAGGATATCCATTTCCTTCATATTTCACTAAATTTGCTGTCTATTTGAGAGTAGTAGCATAAAAAACATTTGCCTATTATTCTGAACAGACTGCAAGGTGGACCCACACCTTATGAGGTGGGTGTTATTCCATATTCTTCAACTTTTGTATGTGAATACGGTATATACAGACTAGATAACGAGGTATCACTACAGGTGTGGACAGTACCTTCCAGAAGAATGTCACAGAAAGTGCTGTGCTTGGAGCCACATTTGGAAATGTTGCCATAGTATGGTCACTTGATCGCACCCACCGATTGAGCGAGTAATGGATTACCCAGAAGACATAGTTGTTATCCTGTGAAAAATGTTTGATGGAAAACCTATAGAGCACTTGTTAGGCAGTATCGATAACGCTTTAATCAATAGAGTATTACCGTCAATAAAAATTTTTACGTATCCCCAAAATCTTCAGGAAACTCCAAAATACTTCACACTAGTCTACGATATGAAGCAACTCCCTGGTTAAGCTATGCCTTTGGCTACGTTATCATTGCGATATACTTACTCCTGGAACGCTAGTCTTGCATGTTATGCTGGCGGAGCGTGGAGCTCGGTAGGTAACAGATGAGTTAGTGGTGGGTATAAAGCGGTAAAGGTATAAGTACTCAGTCGGTAAAATCATGGTGCATGAAACGCTAGGTTTCAGGTTCAAAATCCGGTCCGACATTCAGTTTTAATCTGCCAGGAATTTTGACAGCTCTATACGTTCCGTATACACAGCCTTCTCTGCTGACTCCCTTCAATGATATTTTGCAGTAGAAATAACAGGTACGTATACGTTTGGTTTAGATGTTATGTTGACCTTCTACGCATACACAAAAATAGAACCGAGCGCACGTGTAGACGTGTGAATAAGACTGGCAATGGTCGCATCAGTATGTTCATATTTCACTGTTATTGCATGAGAAGATAATTCTCTGCTATAGCCCGTTATAGTCTGTGCAGAGCGGATAAACTAAAAATTGTACCCCTTTTATTTCGTGAACCACTCATGATATCGAAACGAGGTTGAATGAGTAGCCGGTGTTTTACTGGTATGCATTTATTCCGTCAAATACATTAGTCTACCTTCTGCATCCTCCTGCCCACCTGCTCCTTCATCCCCTCTCTATCCATCTTCCCCTCTCTCTCAGTCCATCTCTGTCTATCTCCTTCTCTCTCCTCTCTCTGTCCATCGCCTCCCCTTTCTCTGTCCATTTCCTCCTCCCCTTCTCTGTGTTCATCTTCTCCAGCCCTTCTCTCTGCTTGTCTCATCCTCCGCCTGTCTCTGTCCATCACTTCCTCTTTCCTCTCTCTGTCCACCTCCTCCTCTCCACTCTCTCTGTTCATTTCCTCTCCGCCGAATTACCGTCCCTGAAGACGAATGCCTCGCCAATATGCTACCGATATGGTTTCGCTATCGGTCGGACGACGGCATTCACGTATCGTACAGCCGTTACGGCTCCTTCCGTGACCACCAGCGGCGTACGTCGCCCCCAAATAATGCCACCCCAAACAGCAGGGAACTCCACCTTGCTGCACTCGCTGGACAGTGTGTCTAAGGCATTCAGCCTGACCGGGTTGCCTCCAAACACCTCTCCTACGATTGTATGGTTGAAGGCATAAGCGACACTCATCGGTGAAGAGAACATGATGCCAATCCTGAGCGGTCCATTCGGCATGTTGCTGGGCCCATCTGTACCGCGCCGCATGGTGTCGTGGTTGCGAAGATAGACCTCGCCGTAGACGTCGGGAGTGAATTTGCGCATCATTCAGCCTATTGCGCACAGTTTTAGTCGTAACACGACGTCCTGCGACTGCGCAGAAAACGCATTATTCAACATGGTGGCGTTGCTGCGAGGGTTCCTCCGAGCCATAATCCGTACGTAGCGGTCATCCACTGCAGTAGTAGCCCTTGGACGGCCTGCGAGAGGCATTTCGTCGACAGTTCCTCTCTGTATCTCTTCCATGTTCGAACAACATCGCTTTGGTTCACTCCGAGACGCCTGGACACTTGCCTTGTTGAGTGATCTTCCTGGCACAATGTAAGAATGCGGACGCTATCGAACCGCGGTATTGACCGTCTATGCGTGGCTGAACTACAGACAAGAGCCGTGTACCTGCTTCCTGGTGGAATGACTGGAACTGATCGGCTGTCGGACACCCTCCGTCTAATAGGCGCTGCTCATCATGGTTGTTTACATCTTTGGGCAGGTTTAGTGACATCTCTGAACAGTCGAAGGAACTGTGTTTGTGATTAAATATCCACAATCAACGTCTATCTTCCGTAGGTCTGGGAACCTGGGTGATGCAAACCTTTTGTTTGATGTGTTTACATCCATTTTATGATATGTATGGATGCCGAAAGCCACGTAGATTGCTATTATGTCGAAAACTGGTACCATGAGCCCTTGGTTGTGCACAAAGTACAGATTGTCTCTTACAGAGAAGGCAACAGCTACCAGCCACTTCTTACTATGCTATTTATTGAAATAGCACCGTTACCAGTTTCTAACCAAAAGTTTCATCTTCAGACGGCTTGTTCACGTTAAGATGCATTTTAAATTAGATTTCACTTTTTGTAACCAAAAATTTCCATTAGAAATTTGTTTACATCATTTAAAATCGCTGTGAGGCAGAATTACAGTCTCACATTTTTTGGCTATAGGACACCACCATCCCAAGCAAATTTCATCATTTAGGAAAACAAAAAGCGAAAGCTAATGTAAAATTCATCTTAACGTGAACTAGCCATCTGAAGATAAAGCTTTTGGTTCGAAACCGTTAGTGGCGCTATTTAAATAAATAAATAGCATTGTAAAAACTGGTTAGTTACTGTTGTCTTGTCTGTAGGAGTCAAACTATATGCCACGTAGTTTTCTTGCCTTTTTGATCCACTTGCCTCTTGCATCAACTCAGATAATGAAGCAAGTACGTTACTGAAATGAAACACTGTACCTTTTTTAATGGCATTCGAAACTTTTTGAAAAGACGAGTGCAGTTACACGGTACAATGATCGTTAATGATGACGTTGCAACTTTACCCGTAAGAGATGAGCTGAAACTGAAAGACAGTGCCGGCAGGGTTCGGCTGTTGCAGTGTGAACACTGGCAAGTGCGACTCCCGTGCTAGCCTCCGTGGTTACATGCAGCAGGAAGATAGGACTGTGCTGCTAACAAAATGTAGTTCCTCTTGTCAATACTGTATACGACGGCAAAGATACAAGGTAAGCTACGGTTGTTGTACATGGCAGTATATGCTAGTTTCTTACGTGTCAGAGGGGAAAAGAACTTCCTGAAACTAGGAAAAGCGTGATACAACGAGCCTGGCGCGAAAGCCGTACTTGGCGGCCCTATTTGACAATGTTTTCAACGCAATAGCCGATTTCGTTCGCTCGTTAGCTTCGTCTGACGTTTTTAGAAAGGTTTCAATAACAAGATTAACAATAATGTTAATTGAATCTTCCGTCGGTTCCTCGTAGAACAACATTGTAATAACTTTTCATTTAGATTAATAACCGGTTTATCACTGTACACGTCTTTCGAAGAGCTTTTGGATGCCTTCAAAAAGTAGTTTCATTCCACTTTTTTTAAAAAAATACAAACTTCAATATATGGGTTGATATAAAAGTTCCGTGGATTAAAAGTTTATAAAGATTGCGTGCCCTTCTGCGTCTGTTCATTACCCTAAACATCTTTTCTACACTGCTTGACAAAAAATAAAAAATAAAAAAAATAAAAAAATGAAGAACCAAGAAAATATGGTGAAATGCCATTGTAACTTCCTAAACGTACAGAAATGAGAATAGCAAGAAACATAACATCACGATTGATGATCACGAAGTAGATGTAGTTAAGGAATTCTGCTACAAAGGCAGCAAAATAACCGATGACGGAAGGAGCAAGAAGGACAGCAAAAGCAGACTAGCACTGGCAAAAGGGTCATTCCTGGCCAAGAGAAATCTACTAGTATCAAACATAAGCCTTAATTTGAGGAAGAAATTTCTAAGAATATACATTTGGAACACGACGTTGTATGATAGTCAAACATGGAATGAGGGAAATCTGCAACAGAAGAGAATCGAATCATTTGAGATGTGGTGCTATAGACGAATGTTGAAAATTAGGTGGACTGATATGGTAAGGAATGAGGAGGTTCTGCGCAGAATCGGAGAGGAAAGGAATATGTGGGAAACTCTGACAAAGAGAAGAGACAGCATGATAGCACATCTGTTACGACATGAGGGAATGACTTCCATGGTAGTAGAGGGAGCTGTAGAGACCAAAAACTGTAGAGGAAGACAGAGATTGGAATACATCCAGCAAACAATTGAGGACGTAGGTTGCAAGCACTCCTCTGGGACGAAGAGGTTGACACAGGAGAGAAATTCGTGGCGGACCACATCAAACCAGTCAGAAGACTGATTACTCAAAAAAATAAATAAATAAATAAAAACCTAGACGCCGTCAGCTGGGCTGTAAATGAAAAGAGTTTTCAATTCTCTGTGACAGGTAGCACAGCCTCGAGAAGGCATTGGTGTTGTTAATGTTGAGTGTTGTTACAAGGCGTGCTAGGCTATGTGAGATGCCTGAACAGCATCCGATGGGTGATCACTATGAGGGACACGGAGATGCCGCGTACTCGTGTGAGACAGCGCTATCAGCACCTGACTGAGTGTGGAAAGGGTTTCTCTGTGCGTCTCCATTTGGCCTACTGGTCGGATCGTGCAATAGCCCGATTCATGGGGCATTCAGATGTGAGACTGGTCTGCATGGGAACGTAAGGACACGCATACTCATTCCCCGGGTACCGGCCAACCACGTTTGACCACCACAAAGGAGGATCGCCGTATTGGGAATCACGCTCATTATAAACTCTTCACATCCACATCTTCGATCAGAGAAGTGGTAATGTACCGCCTGCAACGTCTGTGTCACCCCGCACCACTGATCGGAACTAGCAGCAGCTGTACTAGGCCTTTAACAGTCACGCTTAGGCTGCCACTAGCTTCACAATACAGACGGCTGATTTTGGAGTGATGCTGTGAGTGGCAAGTGTAGACTGCTGATGAACGGCTCTACATTGTGTTTGGGAACGAACCACGGTTCTGCACTATCCCAGGTGACCGTTGTTGGCGTGTATGGCGGTGACCTGGAGGAAGTCAGAATTTTACGATGTTTGGAACATTTTGGAAAACAACAACTCCTGGCGTCATGTTATGAATTCAGGTCACTGCTGGTAGTCGCTGAGAGAAATCTGAAGGCACAACGATATCTTACGTTACTGCTCATGTGTCAGCATTGGGGTGTCTTCGACAGGACAGTTCTCGTCCACACATGCCACGTGTCTCTAAGAACCAGATCCGTGCTGTTCATGTACTCCCTTGACCAGCAAAATTCCCACATCTGGCCCCACTACTACATTTGTGAGACAGATTGGACGAGAGCTCCGTCCCAATGTCAGTATCCTGAGTATCAACGTCCAGTTATAATAGTTGTGGGTCGGCTGCCTCGAGGAGAGCATACGATGACTTTATAACGCTACTCCTAGTTGAGTCAGTGGGTGCATCATACTGATAAATGGGCTCATACAAACAAGCTCTTTTAAATTTGACTCGATTTTGTAATCCCTGTAGCAGCAGAATCTTTCCTGTCAGCCCTTTAAGCTTCATTAGGATTCCTCATCCCTATCAACGTGCTACACATTTTTCTTTTTTTTTTTTTTTTGTCGTGCAATGTATGTTATTACCAGATCATGAAATAAAAGAGGCGTGAATTTCAGTTGATTCATCGTGTAGACATTTCGAAAACAAAGTTTATAGTCTTAAGAAACAGTCATAAGAGCACTTTGTAACCAATGTGTTGTGCTAGATAGCATTATCCGTAAATATGTCTTACCGTATCTTGCGGCAATAGTCTTATAGGCTTTTATACGAAAGAAAACTCGCATTTTGGTGTCAAGAATTGGAGCATACGGTCAAAAAGACATCTGTGGAGTAATGAAAAAGCAGTAGCTTCCATAAAGCGAGATACGTGTTCTTGACACACGTGACTTACGGAAACCTAAATTAGAATGACTGGAAGAGAATTTAATTTCATACAAGCTCAATTTGAGTCTACCGACTGACATTCTGATCCGTTCCATTCCGTTTTTAATGGTCTGTGTGAATTAAATTCTGATTTGTTCCATTCCGCTCTATTTTTGACAGTTTGTGAGTATGAAATGATTATACAATTGATCCTGCTCCATTTGAGTGGTCTGTATCAAGAAAATGAAGGGAAATACGAATGTCTATGTGCCTTCATAGGAGCCCTGGTTTCTGTTATCTTGTCTTAGTCATTCTTACGCAAGATGTGCGTTGGTGACAGGATAATCATTCAGTAGATAGTCGCAAATGCCTATTCCCTAAACTTTATCAACAGCGTTTCGCGGAAAGAATGTCGTCTTCACTTGAGGTATTCGCATTCAAGTTCATGGAACGTTTCCGTAATACTCAAGAGTTGGTGGAACCTACCGGTAACAAATTTAACAGAACGCCTCCGAATTGATTTGATGACTTCGTTTAATCCGACCTGTTATGGATCCCAAATACTCGAGCAGTAATCAAGAATGGGTCACACAAAGCATCTGTAGGTGTGTCCTTTATAGATGAGCTATATTTTTGTAGAATTTTGCGAGTTAACCGAAATCGAGCATTTAATTTCCATGTAACCGATGTCAATTACTCGTTACATTTTCACATGACTTTGCAACGTTATGTCTAGGTACGAGGTTCGCTCAGTAAGTAATGCTCCACATTTTTTTTTTTTCTCAGAACATATTTATTGTTAAGAGTCAGAATTTGGTGACAATATACATCAACATGTCTTGTCCATTTCTTATTTTTCTGCGTAGTCTCCATCACGATCTATGGCCGTACGCCAACGTTGTGGAGTAGAATGTATTCCCCGCTGGTAAAAGCTCTTGTCCTGTAGGCGTAACCATGTTTACACTGCATGACTGACACTCTCGTCATCTTCAAAGTGTAGAGCCAATTGTTGAGTTAAGATGGACCGGCCGGCACGAATAATGGCATCCGCACGATTCAGCATGTCTGTAGCAGTGGCTGTGACAGTACGTCCCGAGCGTAGTTGACGATGGAGCTCTGTTTCTGCATTTCATGAGGCTGTAACTTTCTTTACTCATCACCCAACTATACTCCTATCAACTGCAGCATCATCAGACACTGCACACAAACGTTAATGGACGTTGACCACGGTTTCTTTTTCTGCACACAAGAATTCAATAACAGCACTCTGCTTGTAACGTGAGTCGTATGTAGACACCATTTTGACGCTGAATTGCGACTCCGCCATCTGCCAGAACGGTTCGAAACTTCACTGGCAAACAGAACAAACATCAAATGCGAAGTACCGACAAGGACGTTTGTCTATGTATATTAATGGCTTTTTTAAAAAAAATGTGGGACATTATTTATTGAACGACCTTCGTATTCAATTAACGTTACTATATAAAGCAGTACATTGCAGGAGTGTTTTCCCTGCTCTTCCACATTAACCTAAATTTTTCCATATCTATAGCCAACTGCCATTCCACACACCAAACAGAATTTCTATCCAAGTCATCCTGTATGCTCCTGCAGTCACTTCCCCGCACACTGCAACGTCGTCACCACTGCTGCTCACCCCGCCTGTCGGACTATTTCTACATACAGAAAACAAGAGTGGCCCTGTCACACCTCACTGGAGCACTCCTGACGACACATTTGCTTCTGAAGAATATCCGTCATTTGGCACAACATAATCTATTCTCTTGTATAGCCTTTAAACCAACCGCATATGTGGGAACTTATTCTGTAAGCTCGGAACTTCATCAAGTGTCTGCAGTATTGCAGTGCTTCCAACACTTTCCAGAAATCTAGGAGTGTGGATTCCGCCTGTTGCCCTTCATCCTTGGTTCGCAGGATATCGTGCGAGAAAAGTGTTAGCTGAGTTTCGTACGAGCGATGTTCTCTAAATCTATCTTGAACTGCGACTGAAAGCTCTCTCAAGGAAATTCATTACGAGAGGTACTTTTTTTTTTCTAGGCCGGTAGACAGCGAAATGAACACTATAGTGAAAGTAAAACTGTTTTATTCGCAAGATTTAGCTACAACTTCCAGCTGCTTCTCTACATAGACGACGCTTCGGCTTAGATATTTGTTGTAGCGTTGTACAAACTTTCCAATACCCTCGTCATACGAAGCAGCCGTCGGTGTTCTCTGCTAATTCTCTATGCTGGTCTGCAGCTCGTTGTCTGTCCGAAAATAGTCTCCTCCTAGTCAGTGGTTCACGTGAGCAATGACATGAAAATCAGAGGGAACGGAGTGTAGGCTGTATTGTGGGTGATCAAGCACCTCCCAACGAAAATGCTGCAAGGGCGTCTTCGTTGCAGCCGTCATGAAGAAGGACAACGCGTGATGACAACAGTCTTCTTAGCTTGCTCTAAATTGTCCTCCGCAGGCGATTGACTCGAATCGCTTGATCCACCAGCTGAAGAAGGTCGTTGATTGATACGCTGGTGCAGTGCCTGTGTTGTTACGAAGAACTGCATCAGTCTTCTTAACAACACAAGCGCTGCAGTATCGAAAATATCCACCGATACCAGCCTGCGACTATCAATTAACATGTCCTCTCCTATACGAGAATTACGTACCGGCTGTAATTACGTACCGGCTGTAATGCAGAACAACGACATATGCGTCTGGGTCTTTCAGTGAGTCGTGCACGGATAGCCAAAGCTGTTAAGGTGACAACTTGCGTAGCGGGGGAAATCCGGTTTCGAGTCCCGGTTCGGCACAAATTTTCGTTGTCGTAATTCCCTTATGAAGCTAATGGTTGTTCGTATTAGCAACTGCGAATACATATCATTGCCTGACACTCGCTTCCTTCCCAAACCGCCCACATCATGAATGTCTGTGCTGCCGCACGGGATTAGCCGAGCGGTCTCAGGCGCTGCAGTCTTGGACTGTGCGGCTGGTCCCGGCGGCGTTTCGAGTCCTCTCTCTGGCATGGGTGTGTGTGTTTCTCCTTAGGATAATTTAGGACTGAGGACCTTAGTAGTTAAGTCCCATAAGATTTTACACACTTTTTTTTATGTCTGTGCGTCTTGCTTCAAACCTAGAGCACCATTGCCGTAGTTTGCTGTCGCGTATGACAGGTATGTCATGTAGGCTGCGTGAAATCTGGCGCAACTCCTCAACACGAAGAAATCGAATGACAGCGGGCAATTCAAACTTGGCAACCAATTCACACTTTGAAGGAGACACTGTTGTTCCACGCATCTTTACATGCTCACTGTGCGCTCAGAAATGAAAAGCGCGACGTGACGCGACTGACGTGCATAGTAGAGACTCTGCGAAAGACTTCTGTTAAAAACGGCCGGAGTGTCCGAGTGGTTCTAGGCGCTTCAGTCTGGAACCGCGCGACTTCTACGGTCGTGGGTTCGAATCCTGTCTCGGGCATGGATGTGTGTGATGTCCTTAGGTTAGTTGGGTTTAAGTAGTTCTAAGTTCTAGGGGGACTGATGACCTTAGATGTTAAGTCCCATAGTGCTCAGAGCAATTTGAACTTCTGTTAAAGCTCAATCGGATTTTTGAATGGCTCTGAGCACTATGGGACTTAACATCTGTGGTCATCAGTCCCCTAGAACTTACAACTACTTAAACCTAACAAACCTAAGGACATCACACACATCCATGCCCGAGGCAGGATTCGAACCTGCCACATTAGCAGTCGCGCGGTTCCGGACTGAGCGCCTTAACCGCGAGACCACAGCGGCCGGCTATCGGATTTTTACTGTGACTTCAATTTCGTGATCGATCTGACCTTGGGAAAAATATGATCCTCTTATTTTCGAACTTAGAATGGGCTCAAGAATACTGGAGGAAACCGACGTTAAAGATATTGGTCTGTACTTCTGTGGAGCCGGTGCGGTCTCCTGTGCAGCGCGGGAACACATTCCCTCGCGTGAAACAGCTGTCCCGACGTCGGCAGCGGCCGCTGGTACACGTGTAGCAGCGCCGCGGAGGGTGGACAGCGCGCGGCGTGGGGCGGCTCCCTCGCCTCGGCTCGGCTCGGCAAGACGCGCCTGCCACGCTAATCCCTCTCGCCAGGAGCGCGAGCGCGCCTAAGCCGCGCCGTAACCGCCAAATCTCAAATAACACAACAATTTACCGCTGACACCGCGAATTTCTTATGCCGACAGTTAAGCGGTAATACCTGCCTACGCGGTTTTAGCCCTTCCTCGGGCCGCTACTAATTTAAAAAGACAATATAAAAGGCAAGCTGAGCGTAAAGCTGTTTACCTCGAAGGAAACGCAAATAGAGGAGAAGGCGGGCGAGAGCCCTAGCGGTGTGTGTGTGGGTGTGTGTGTGTCTGTGTGTGTGTGAGAGAGAGAAAGAGAGAGAGAGAGAGAGAGAGCACACAGAGCGTGGCTGCCGTCCGGCGGACAAACACGGTGGGACAACAGGAGTCAGCCGAAAAAAGACTAATTGCGTGGCCAGGGAAGGCACCGCCGAGCCACAAAAGGACGGCCGCCGGCCACCGCAAGCGGCCAAATCGCTGACGGCCCGTCTGCGAGGAATGCAGAGCAGAAAGCGCGCGCCGCCTCTGTCTGGCGCACACCTGGCACACGCCTCCCCGCCATTTGTCTCCCACGTTACGGCTCCCCTGGCTCAGAGGTCCTGCCTCGAACCTCGGTGCAGGCTCAGTGCTCACGGAAGCCTCGTCGAAAGTGAGGTCATTCGAGACGGAGTACAAGAGAAGGTTGGTTGGTTGGTTGGTTGGTTTGGGGAAGGAGACCAGACAGCGAGGTCATCGGTCTCATCGGATTAGGGAAGGACGGGGAAGGAAATCGGCCGTGCCCTTTGAAAGGAACCATCCCGGCATTTGCCTGGAGCGATTTAGAGAAATCACGGAAAACCTAAATCAGGATGGCCGGACGCGGGATTGAACCGTCGTCCTCCCGAATGCGAGTCCAGTGTCTAACCACTGCGCCACCTCGCTCGGTCACAAGAGAAGATGCTAATTGTTGTGTATACATACCAATTTTATAAAAAATTTACTTATTCTCCTATAATTAGATGAACTTACATTTGTACATAGGCGACAGTCAAGACTAACGGTTGTCACTGACATGTACAGACTTTCGTTGGTTCTAAGAATCATGAAGCCAACAGCTAATAACCGAATTAAAAATAAATGGAAAATGGTGGGCGACTTGTTGCGTCACTGATAAAATAACTGAGTCTTATCTGCTAAACTATTAATACGTATTACATCCGACCCTACCCAATTTTTAATACAGTACGCCGCCCGCTGTGGCCGAGCGGTTCTAGGCGCTTCAGTCTGGAACCGCGCGATCACTACGGTCGCAGGTTCGAATCCTGCCTCGGGCATGGATGTGTGTGATGTCCTTAGGTTAGTTAGGTTTAAGTAGTTATAAGTTCTAGGGGACTGATGACATCAGATGTTGAGTCCCATAGTGCTCAGAGCCATTTGAACCAATACGGTACGTTCCGAAAGCAATAAATAAATAAAATAATCGAATTTTAACCACTCACCTCGTTTTTAAATAGTAGTGAGAACTGAAGACCTCGGCTGTAACAGAGGTAATGGGCGTTTTTGTTGAGAAATAGTCATTGCAACTTAAACAAGGTACGTGATGTGCTTTATTTGTCTGCTTCGATCATTATTCATAATAGTTTATAGTTCCACGATCAACCGAGAGATGGCAACTGGAGATCTAATATCATATTCTCACTAATGGCGACTTCGTCGGCATGTACGAACGTAAACAATAGTAAATGCCACAAAGTGACTGCTACAAGTAAGTAACGTGTGAGGTTTTCGTGCCAGAAAATGCTTTGGACAAATCCGAGGATGATAAGGATAACTACAAAGATGGAGATCCTGAATATACTCCTGAACGCAAATGCGCTTCGAAAGTTGCTGCTAATCAGTTAAACGTGATTCAGTAAGCAACATTGTGTCCCTTATTCTTGTTTAATTGAAGTTACGTGACAGTGTGATGGCAGAAATACTAAGGGACATCCTTAATACCATGATTACTTTTTGGGGTTGTTATACTTCATCATTTCAAAACGTGGTGATGTAAATCTTAGTATTATAAAGTGAAACAATTCGTATTTTCGAGAGGTTTCACAGTACTGCATCGTTAAATCGCCCAGTAACTCATCTTAAGTGCACTCAGTTTGCACGTAAACAATGTTAAGTATTCATTCACGTATTCTTAAGAATAAAATTTTGGATAGAATTTACGATTCTTAAAATATGGCATTGCTCTAGAAATATTTAAAGACAACGACCTATCTGAATAAAAAAATCATAATGTATAAACTTGAAATATCATATTTATGGGAATTCATTGAAACTTTACGGTGCAATTTCTCAAAACAACCAACTCACCAGTGTTTACAGCCGACGTCTTCAATTGTATTTGGTTTTCATTTCAGTGCTTTTCTTCTTACACATAAAAGTGTGGTTTTACACAAATAAATACTATTTGCGCCTGTAACAGACAGCACCATGGTAACAGTCTCGCAACCTAATACCACAGGTGGCTCCGCCTGGGATGTCCATTGAATAATTCAATGTTGGAGGGGGACAACATTTTAGTGATTGAAGGGAAGTCAAGTGGGCAGTCTCATGCAGTTCAATTTTTGACCCACTCCTATCCCTTTTATATGTGAATGACCTTCCACTTAACACTCATCAAACATATTTGGTAGTTTTTTCAGATGACACCAGTAACATAAAAACCACCTTAGACAGAAAGCAGCTAAAGAAATTTTTTCATTCTGCTTTTGAAACAATTATTGAGTAGACTTTTTGAAAAAATGGAACTTCTCTCGAAAATAGATTCTCCCTTAATTTAGAGTAAACGCAGTGTGTTCGCTTCCGTACAACAACTGACGCAGCAGCTAAACAGCAGTCGGTAAGCGGGGTAGAATATTCCATATTTTTCGATGCACTATTGATGAAAACTTGGACTGTAAAAACTTATTACTGAGCTCCTGCAACACTTAACTCAGCGGCTTTTTATCCTCGTATAACATTTCTTCTTGGAAACAAATGGCTTAACCCCCTAACTTATTTTGCATATTTCCATTCAATAATGTCTTATTAAATGATTTGCTGGGGCAATTAATAACTTAGAGCTATGCACGAGAGTAAGCAGTACGAATAATAGGGGGTGTTCATCCGCAGTCGTCTTGTATGTACCCTTTGAAAGAGTCAGACATTTTAACTTCACTTTCACAATACATATTCGCTAAAGAAATTCATCACAAATAATCCCGTCACAATTAGAGACGAATAACGATCTTCATACCTGTAATACTAAAATAGAAATATGTCTACTCGTAATTAAAGCTTGATGGCTCAAGCTGAGATCAACAACAATTTTTCATCATTTGCCCAATAACATAAAAATTTATGTAACACATGGTAAATTAAGTTTTAAATATAACCTAAAATAATTTTTTTCTGGGCAGCTCCTATTCCATAGACTAATTTTTTTTTTTAATCTGGCACCTTGTAAAAATTCCTATTTTTAAGTGCAGTTGCATGTTTTAGGCTGGAAGACGATACGTTCATTAACATTAAATTTAGGCCTGTGTGGCATTTAGGAACTTGCAAGTGGACAGCATGTAGGCATTCAGTAAAACTAATCATGTATGCATATCATGCATACTGACTCTAAATAAAAATTTAAAGCATCCATGGAAAATGTAACTAACTGCCACGCCTGTAAATCTGCATTCTTTGAGAACGTTCAGTCGCAACTGATCAGTGCGGCAGTCGTGACTCACTAACAGCTCCGCCGGGGCAGTCTGTTTGCTGCTAGCGTCTAGAACGTATTCGTCCCTCCACTGACAGCTGATAGAGAAGGACCGCCGACTGCGTAAGAGTCGCTACACTGAATAAATAGTGCCATCGTTCTAACGCGGATGCCGTGGCACGTTTACAGGTCCAAGCGTGCTGAGCGTTCTTGGCTGCAGTCCTGTTCTCATGTACTGCGCAACTGTAACATACTATAGGAAAGTGAAGTACTAAAATTGTACCTTCAATATTGTGTGTAGTTGCAACTGCTTGTCAAAAATGAATAAAAGATAGAAATCTAGTTAATTGTGGGAACAGTTTTTCTAAGAGGCGAAAGGAACGAGTTTTCACTAGATTTCACATGTTACCAACGCCAGTACCTTGCAAGACCTATTTTTCAAAAGAAGGCTACGCTATAAATTATCAGTACATTGTTTTGAAACGTCAGTCAGACTTCATTATTTCAAGATTCAGAATGACTTTCTTAATCACATAAAATACCTAGAAAACATTTCCGTAGTAACGCTATTTTGCTGGTTTCATTATAATTCACTGTCTGTGTGGAACCAAACAAATCACTAACGCATTTCTGGAACGTGTTATCTTACTGGAATATAATAATCTATTAGTTTAGCTCATCCCTATCAAGTGCACAAGAATGAGAAAGGTTTTACCCGAGACAATTAAAAGGGGCAAAATGTTACTTTGCTACTAAACCATCGCAAATTTTAAGAACTGCATATTTTATTCAAAGGAAATCAGAGTTTATAGTTCATGCACTAGTTAATTAAAATTATGAGGTCTCTAATCATATATCACGAACAATACCACATTGGTGGGAACCGCGAACTGGTACCAGCTGTAATCGTAAATTTTAGGAGGATTTAGTAACCTAGAGTTAAGAGATTTTAGGAAACAATGGGGAGACCTTAATCTGAACCGCCACGGATTTCAACCCCGATTTTCTCTAACACTAGTCGATAGAATACACTTTTAACCCTTAAGGTGGTGAGACGGACGTCGGAGTTATAAGAATACAATGCTACAAAGTATCTCTTGTACCGTGGACAGCCTTATGATTTCATTAGTGTATCCAAATATTGTAGTAAAGGCGCTCACAGATGCTGATTCCCAAAGGAGTGTGATTTATGTTCGTAACTTTTTATCTCTTGAGATACAGCAGCATCTGTACGTTAATTTGAATTTTTTTCACTTCACCGGAAAGCACTTGAAAACAAGAGCAGATTGATGTAATGATTCTTAATGTTCGGAGATAAAATATTTTTCAACCGTAGCTGGAAAATGTACCGACTGAGATCGGCCAGACTTTCATGAGACTAAACCACTAGTATTACACATGTACACGTATAGGGGCAGAATTTGCGCAGTCTTCATCTGCAATATATTTCTCTCCTCTTCTAGACAAAAGTTTCACTGAGAACGTTAAGCAACATTACATCGCAGTGTTCTCGACTGAACTACCGTTAGGAAAGTGAGACACACATTTCTTAAATCGATGGAGTCTGCCAGTAAGAAGAAGATATGTGCTCGAATGATAACGATATTGTAATTGTTTAATGTTGTGCGTGACTGTAACTTATGTTTCTCTTTTGAAAGGTCACACAAATAACTGCAATATTTATGTTTATCTGAGTCGCAGACTCATTATGTGAAGATGTCCCCTGAATAATTCTGACAATACTGATGAAATAATAAATTACTAAATTTTATTAAACATTTTTTCCCGCAACATCTGTGAGAAAACTGAATATATGAGTCGAAAATCTCAATTACGAGGAAGAGGAGTAAAAGACAAATAAGGTAAAAAGTCAATGCTCGAGTAAGTTTATTACTTCCAAAGAAAGGAAAAAAACTAATTTGTTCATTTGAAATGCAGTTTTTGTTTCATTCAGCATATCGTTCATTGGTGACTCCAAAAAAAGTTCTTACCTGTAATATATCTCTATTTCCAACCAATAGCTCAATACATAGTATCAATACTAGGGACAAGAACAATCTGCATAAAGACCTAAAATCACTTACCTTGTCCAAAAAGGGGTCCAATAATCAGGAACACACATTCCCAATAAATTGCCAGCAACCATTAAAAACTTGGTTTCAGATAAAACACGGTTTAAACAGAGCTGGAAAGACTTTTTGATAGGCAACTCCTTCTACTCTATAGATGAATATCTTAACAGAGACTGTTAGGCCAGCTTAAGTAAAAATGTCTTTTAGATTTCAGTTTTGACAGCACTTTGTCACAACCGTCAAGATTAGGTACTTTGCGTATGATAAATTTATTTTGACAGCACTTTGTCACAACCGTCAAGATTAGGTACTTTGCGTATGATAAATTTATTAATAGTGCATATCAATGTTTCGTTCTGACAGCGCGTTAAGTCTGCAAATATTAGCTGTTCAGATTTACTGTATTATATTCACATAGTATGACAATCTCCTGGCCAATGATCAGGGTAGTAAGTATTATATTCAAATGCTTTATGTTATACTTTCTGTCATGTTCCACACCCACCAGAATCATCTCATTTTTTGCGTCTGTTGAACGAAAACTGAATCCAACATAATCTAATCTAATCCTGAGACGCATTTCTGTCGCTTACCGTAGAGACATCCTGTGAAATGGGTCACTATGAACAACACATGCTTCCCCCGAAGGATTCTTGTTCTACAACGGAAGCGGTAGCAATCGTGAAGCCCATCAAGTTCTCGGTAACCCAAAATTACTAAGAGGTCCTAATCACCTAGGATTCAACGAGCATTTTTAGTGCCATAGAGAGCGTAAATTGGAACAAGCACAGTAGTAAACTGTTCACAGACATAGCCCACTAAATAACGGTATACTCTCGACGTGACAAGAATATTTTTGTCTCGTGCATTAAAGTTAAAACTCATATGGGTATTTTATACAATGAATGTGTGGACCAGCTAGCCAAGGAAGCTGCAATCTCTGGAACCTTCTAAAATATTCAGTTACCTAATTCGGACAAACAACAATAACATCTTAGGACTTCGGGCACCTATGACTGCAACAGCTCAAATATGGGGGACGTTCATCATCTGATCTTTACATGCTAAAAGCATGATCAACATTAAGAAAAATTCCTCTCTATGATTCCATTTCCTTTAAAAATTATTAGCCTACTAATAGCCAAAAATGGTGCGAGATTCATTTTAAGGTGTGATATGAAAATGTGAGAGACGGTACGTAAAAACAGTGTAATTACTTTTACCCAGAGAATCGATTGCAAGTGAAGTGTATTTTCTAAAGTGTCTGTGTTTACTAAAATTCTGTGTAGAAGATAGGTTTGTATCATAGTTACTGCACCTGTACGTAGCTAAATAGTGTTATACTGCTGGAGGCCAAATAAAATAAATAGAAAAAACTCTATACAACCTTACCTTTATGAGAAGATCGCACTGACGGTGAAAGTACCTACCTGCTTCTGCTACAGCATCCAGTGTGGTGTGGTTAAGTGACAACTACTACTGGTATTGGGACTGTTTGAATTAGATATGAAAATAGATCTTAGCTGGTAATTGTGAATAATGTGGAGAACTGTGTAGTTCTGATGATGTAACGTG
The DNA here is from genome assembly GCF_023864345.2 of Schistocerca serialis cubense. NCBI lineage: Eukaryota > Metazoa > Arthropoda > Insecta > Orthoptera > Acrididae > Schistocerca > Schistocerca serialis. The sequence continues at coordinate 415,195,327 of NC_064638.1, forward strand.
TGACACTGTCAGGCTTGATTATTATTCATTGTGCATACACTACAGAAACTCTTTGATTTGTATATATTACATGCTTAGTCTTCAGGATGTGAGCAGTTTCACCCTGCTCATATGTGGAAAATCGTCTGTAGAGACTTTTTTGGGCGTTCACTTTATTTTTACTGAAAGAATCACATAAAAAATATTATTTTAATAAATGTAAAAGGCAAGTGTCTCTCACTTTCACTACTCACCTTTTACAAGCCAGCTCTATTGTTCTTCAGTTGTTAATTTTCTTTTTGTCGACTTGACTTAAACGCTGTGTCTCATAAGCACGCCAAAGAAAACACGTTTATGGGGATAGCGAACTTAGTGTATGGCAGACGGGAGGTTTTTCGACAGACAAAATGTATCAAACTATCCTGTATATTCTTGAAAAAAGACAGGAGAAATGTACTATGATCATTTACCGCTCATGCTGTTTGTTATGAATAAAGGAAAAAAAAAATCATAAAACATGCTCTTGCTTGTGATGATGCTTTTTCCCAAGAACACTGCGCTAATATTTTCTGTATTCGTTTCCTGATAGCTTCTCTGACTATTCTAGGGACGGTTAATTATCTAGAAACTATAAGATTGATGATTGTATTTTTATTCATAGATCTGTTCCATTTGTTCTATGCTGTGTCTGTTGCTGGAGCTAATATTTTAGTTACAGTTAAATATGTAGTTACATGACGACTTTGGACGCAGTAAGTAAAAGCTGATTGACATAAAACACGTTTGCACATCTCAGCTCTTCGCACCGAATGTAGTGTAGCTGAACAATTTTTGATGTTCATATACAATTTTTTCGTCATCTACAATGACATCTCAGTTGGTATTCCAAGCGTGAGTGAGTTAACATTACCTGTATCAAAATCTTTTCGTTTGAGTACGTTGGAGACAGGTATGTCTCAGTCACTTATCCATCTCAAAACTTGGATATTCCATCGTGGCCAATTTTTTACAAAAGTTTGGATAATGCTGTTACTGCGCGTAGCTGATTTCCACTTCTCTTTTCCGTCCCAAGTGGGTAGGATGGTTAGATCCCGACCCGCTGTAGACTTTGCAGCTTATGTTTCGCTGAATAACTATTTCTCTTTCCTTTCATTTGTACTGTAGTAGACATAGCAGTTTTAAATATTTGGAAAAGGGTCATCAGTTTCACATTTGCCTAGTAACCAATGGAAACCTCCAGAAAAAAAGTTGGTGGGAATTGGGGTATTGGAACTACTCGCATAATTTGTTTGCGGAACAATATTTCTGAATGTGGAAAAGCATGCAACACGTACCTTAATTAATTCTACATTTCACATATCCGTTAAAATTGTCCCTGAAACATATTTCACTAAACTGTTTATCTCATTTGATGTAGTTCCTTTCTTTAGAGCTAAATGCCCTATGGGTCTTCTTTCAACAATATTATTGTTAACAACTAACGGCCGTACAAAAGACGACAATACACAGATAACTTTTTTTACCCTTATAACCTCCTTGAATGGCCAATAACACCTAATTTTCTATCTATTATAGAAAATGGCCCCAGATTTCCTGACATTCCAAATGCGTGGAGAACTTAAACACGTTGCTGCCACGCATTTTTTCTCTGACACTGACGTTGACACGCTTCTCCCACTATATAACGCGACCCATTAACTGTATTTACGGATGACCTCCTCATTCACCTCCTCCTCTTATGTGATTTCAAGAAAGCATCAGATAGCGTTAAGTAGTTATCCTCAACAGCTACATTCAGGAGGAGTCTTTATTTAGTGAGTGTACTCACCTGAGGCGTTGATTGAGAGTTCTCTTTGTCCTACGTTCATATGTATGTTCCACTAATGTCACATACTCTTATTACCAAATTGTTATCCATGACTGTGGAATACCATTCATCTTGTATTTCAATTGACTGAGCTCCTATCCATAAACCGCAACCGTCTCATTACTTTTCTTATTTAACTGTTTTATCAAAGTGGTGTTCTTTGGTTCATGAGCACACTTTTTCCATAAAATTGCTTACAGTCGAGAACCACAATTTATACATGTAAGTAGTTCTATTTCTATTCTGGTTTCCAGTTCGAGTCCTGTTAATGTACAAGCCTGGATGTGAAGATATTTTGAAATGCATTTCCTTGTGATCCGTAACGGCTTTGGTTGTCGCAGAGCTCCCTGTTTCCAGGTAGATTCGAGAAAATAGTTCCTGATAATGTGTGTGTGTGTGTGTGTGTGTGTGTGTGTGTGTGAAACACAGTATTTTTGCACGTCTGAGTTAACAGTATATATTGTAGTCTCAACCGTGGTCAAATCGTTCTGCGACGTTTTTGTTCTCTGGTGGGCCAGCCGGTAGAACTCCTTAAGTGTGTTGCTAATTTTACCGTCACGCAGAACAAATTCTTTCATTTGAATTCTCCTCTCAATCCGATATAAATTGTGGACCAAAATCCTCAAAACTACAGTCTTAATAAGACTAGGAAGTGTATGGTATTTCTTAACTCAATTACATTTAGTCTAAAGTTACGACCTGAAATGTCTTACGCTTCTGCACATCTGCTTTAGATTTGTCTTCAGAAGTGCGTCCATTGTGACGGACACTGGAAGCCCGCTGCGTTTTTCGGGCAATGTAGCTGAAGAAACTGAGCTTTCACTCCTGTTTTGAGATATAGGGTTGCATAATAATTGAAATCCGTTTGCAGACATGACGAAAGCCGACCCAGAAGAGGCTGCGAAGTAAGACCAGTGATGGATATTATAATTAAGTTGTGTGTTTGCATATGGAATGGGTTTCTCAATTCAGGACATAACTTGTCATTACGCTACTACGCTGATACGAGCTGTGAGTGAGGGATTGAGGGGAGTTGGGTGGGGGGGGGGGAGAAGGTTACTCGGTATGGTGAAGGCTAGAAGAAAAGAGAAAAAGTGCATTTGATACTCTAAAAGCACATTTCTGTACATTCAGTCACCTTATGAATGCTGCTGACAATATTCGGTGCCGAGGCAGTAAGTTGCCACACACAACATGTAAGCTACCGTCAGTTTGCAGGTGCTGGCATACAGCAGCTATTTTGCCAACGCCATGCTACAAGGCTATTGACGAGGTTGGTCGCAGGACGGCTCCTGGTAACTATAAACTGTCCTCTCCACCGCGAGCTTACGAGTATCCTACAGTGGCTACTCGAGGGAAAGCTGCCACCATCGCTCACCTCCGTCCACAAATTTCTCTCTAAAGCCAGGAAGCGCGGGGACCACGTCGTACACACATGCACAAACACACGCACACAAACCACTGAATACTGGAGCCTGAATCCTGCCAAACACAGGGCCATGCAACTTCATTTGGTTTGTCCCTTGTGTACAACACCGTTTTGGAAAGAAGATATTTAATAGCGAAGAAAGCTAGCGCACCACTGTTCGTTCGTTTAATGGTCGCTACTTTGTCGAACGCTGGTCTAATGAGCTTCCCGTTGTTTCACAGCTGAAATGTTTCTTGTCAACTCACCTGTATTGCGATCGAGGCATTGCAACATATAACTGTACCTTTTCTGCCTGTTTTTATGTAAACTATCCGGGTTTCATTAAGAGCATAGTATAAAATTTGTGTAAAACCTGTCTCATTTGTGATAGATCGTGAGTTTTCCGCCGTTTGCCATTGAAGTGTTCTGCTGGGAAGTTTCGCTAACATACACTGCCTGACACGAAACTGAAGCACCAGAAGACACGGTCTGATGGCAATCTGTCTTCGTACACCAGCGTTGGGTATGTAAATGATTAGAGCTGCAATTCTCGGTGAGAGGTAGGACGGCCACCAGAGTGCATTATGTTGCTCATGTTTAGTGTTGTTGCCAGGCCCGGTAGGATATACAAGGGACGTCAGCAGCGTCAGATGTTGAGTTAAAATGGTTCAAATGGCTCTGAGCACTATGGGACTTAACTTCTGAGGTCATCAGTCCCCTAGAACTTAGAACTACTTAAACCTAACTAACCTAAGGACACCACACACATCCATGCCCGAGGCAGGATTCGAACCTGCGACTGTAGCGGTCGCGCGGTTCCATACTGTAGCGCCTAGAACCGCTCGGCCACACCGGCCGGCTCAGATGTTGAGTGATCACTGTGAAGGACACAGAGTTGCCGCGTTTGATATACCATTACCAGCAAGTGACAGATTCTGAAATAAGCCTCCCTATCAGTTTCTATTTCTCCGACTGGTCGAATCATCGAATATCCAGATTTTTGGGGCATTTCGGTGTGACAGTGGTCCGAGTTGGACTGTTTCGGAAAGTGAGGGCAGGTATCCTCGTCGTCAAGTTTCCGGTCGACCCCACAAGGGAGGATCGCCATATCGTGTACCAAGAACATCGTAACTCTTTTACATCTGCGCCTGCCATCAGAGAACATGTAATGGACTCCTTGTGGCGTTCTGTGGCGTTCTACGCCTTTGGGCGGCAACCAACAGCAGGAGGACTAAGATGTTACCATCCCGTTCTCAGGCTACCGTTACGGCCACGGCTGCGTTTGGAGCAGCGTCGTGACTGAGAAGCACGGACTGGTGGTGGTTGGCCCTGCAAGGTGCTCAGCAACGGAGCTGCAGCACCCCGGATGACCATCATCGGCTTGTACAGTGGCGCCCTGGGAAGAGGTTTCATTGTTTCAGTGTGGTACGTTACAGACGACATGCTACCTCTTGTGCGACAGTGTTGTGGTGCCATTTTTCAACAGGACGAAGTTTGTCCACACATGATGTGTATCTCGATGAACCCTAATGACCAGAAAGTTGCCCAAATGTGTCGCTCTTATAACATGTGTGTGACCAGGTCGGACGTCAACTCCATCCTGGTAGCGAAGATATCTAGGCCCAGTTACAACAGGATGTGGGGCAACTTGGCTAAGGAGAGAAGACAGCAACTTTCTGACACCCCAACTGCGCCAGTCTCCACATCCAGGACGGAGGAAGTGCAACGTCGTACTGATAAGTACGTTCATACTGCCGAACTCTTTCCAAAATTTGACTGTATTTTCGTAGTTATTCGTGGAATGACATTTGGTTTGCTCGTCCCCTTCTAGGTTCTTCACTTTTCTCAGGCATTGTACTTTGCTTTGTTGTCACCAGCGGAAAGAGCAGTACCAGAAAACAAAAAACACAGGGTGTTCCGAGGATGGGTTCTAGCAGCAAAATGTGAGGAAAGTGTTTACCTCAAGACACCGTTCGGGCTCCCAGTCAAGCAGCCAACATAAAAAGCTCGTTATCGATAAGTCGGGGTATCACATTTCCAGTTTCTCCCGCGAGCCGAGGTAACGGCAGGGCAGGGCAGGGCAGACAATGACAGGTAACGGTGGTGGAGGAGGAGAGTTCAGTGACCGGAGCAGCCGTCCGGCAGGAGAGGCGCGGGCGCAGCTGCCGGTGTTGGGCTTTCCCACAGGGAGCGGCGGGCGGCCAGCGGCCAGCGGCCGGCGGCAGCAAACACGCGGCGCTGAATACACACAGGTAGCGCCGCCGCCGTCCCACGGGCTGCCGCGCTGGACGAACCTGACGCCTCCGCCGTTATCGCGTTACACCCGCCCAGCCGCACACGGCCCGCACTCGGCGCAAGTGCGGGGCTCCGTCAGATCCGCGAAGAATACGTCAAAACCCAGCTAGTTATTAGCTGTTGCAAATGTCTGGTCACTGTACATGCGAGCCACGAAACTAATTATTCCATCTGACAAGTGATGTATCTTTTATCATTACACGCCTCTAACTACCTCTTGTTCATGTTTGGGGAACCGCTATGAACTCCTGGTGGCAGAAACTGGATACACACAGTCGAGCCTTGTTGTTGTCAGCATCCACTACGTTCGAAGTCGGTTACACGTGAAACGCGTCATGAGCTGGTATGGTGGGTGTTGAAAACTGTCCAATATGGCGATCTACGAGGAGCGTTCAATAAGTAATGCAACACTTTGTTTTTCTTGAACAATTTTAATCCAAAAATGGCCTTCAAAAAAGCATCTGTAACGGAGGTGCGTTCCAAGCAGGGAGCTGTAACTGAGTCTTTCTGGCAAAACCAGAGTATCGGAGATATTCATTGGTGGTTGCAGATTGTCTACCGACACCTAGCAGTGAACAAAAGCACGGTAACTCGTTGTGCGAGGCGCTTGTCATCATTGCAACAAAAGCGCACAAACCTCTCCGATCTCCCTCGTGCCAACTGGCCGCACACAACTGTGAAATCTGCAGAATTGGAACGTGTGGACACTCTCATTCGAGGGAATCAGAACGTGTGTGATGTGGAGGTTATTGATGCTGAAAGACGTTGGCTCCGACGTCGGCCAGTGGAATGGTACCATGTGGACACACGCATGCCCTCCCACTAAAGAAAGGCCGTCCCATCGAACGGAGATTACGTTGAAGAACAGAGTTTTGTAGCCGATAATGTGGTGTACTGGACCCTGAATAAAACCAACCTATTCTCAGAAAAAAAATGTTGCATTACGTATTGAACGGCAATCCTAGTTCACAACATGGGGAGGGGGAGCGGGTGGGGGGGGGGGGGGGAGGATGGCCTCCAGGAAGCTTTTCATGCACGACTCTGTTGTCCTTAGGAACTTACAATGCCGTAAGGTAATATTCAGTGATGAACACAGCAATTAGTCGCACATAAATATTTTATTGGAGATCAGCTACATTGCAGGTATAGTATAAGACCCCGAAAGCTTGTATGTGCTGGGTGTATACGACTTGCTACTAAGCGTACTGATGATGGCTATACTGTAGCTGAAATGTAGCTGGTCTGCAATGAGATACGGATTTATACATGGTGTCTCAAACAGTTTGGCTCAAATTGAAACAGGTGGTAGTGCGTCCACAACCGATTATATTGAGATATTGAACCAATTGTCGGAAATGAAAATTTATTGTGTTACGGGTATACACAGCGAACTCCGCTTAACGGCAACGTAGCATATAGCAACTGTTCAAAGCGACGACAACCAGTCTCAATGCATTTACTGTAATGGCGTATGCAGTTCTGCTACACCCTCGCAAAGATCCCGGGTGTATGTGAAACACTGGAACAAGCTGCGGGTGACAAACAGCGTGCACCCCAGGCCACCAAACAGACAAACGTATACAACTTAGCTCACTGCACACTTGTCATGTGACGACCACCTGTATCGCATCGGAGCACTGACCTATGCCGCAAGCACACCGCTACCCCTGGTGTCAGTTGCCGACAGTGAGGTGCATTACCGTGCATAATGCAGACATGCACTTAGCGTATGATGCGGCAGGATGTAGTGCCCATGAAGCGGTACAAATACACAGGGAACACTTTCCCAACAGGCAACTGGAAGAAGTTTATCTGCGTGGACACCTTCTTACAAGGGACCGGATCGTTCACACCACACAGAGCTAGCCAAGGTTCCCGCCAAAGACACGTGCGTACACCAGACGCTGAGAACATAGCGTTCGATCATGTGGCCGATCACCCACCATAAGCGGCCATCAACTTCTTCATGAAATGAACACTTCGAAGTACACAGTGTGGAGAGTATGGGTGGAACGAATATTACACCCCTAAAATAAAGAACGTGTGCAAGCACTAGGACCAACAGGTTTTCCTCCCCGCGTTCATTTTGTCAGTAGATTATCCACTATAGTGATGTAGTGCTGAACTTCTTTCAGGTGATATTGTTCACGGATTAGGCCTCATTCACCCATGATGATGTTTTCAACAGCTGCAACAGTCATGTCTGGAGTGACGACAATCCCTACGTCACCCACATGGGTGGCCACCAATAACGATTCTCTGTCAACACATGGGCGGGCGTTGGCCAAGTTCACCTAACGAGTTGTTACTTGAAGCCTCCCCGAGACTGGTCTACTTTACCTGGTTTCCTGAAAGCTGCGCTGCCACAATTCTTGGAGACTGTGCTCTTTGTTGTCTTCGAAAGGATGTGGTTTCAACACATCGTTGCACCAGCCCACTCCGATATTAATGTCTGCATTCATCCCCATCGTCGGACTGGAAGCGGACGTCCTGTTCCGTGATTAGCGTGATTACCGAATCTCACGCACCTGGACCTTTTCCTCTGGGTTACATCAAGACGTTGGTGTATATAGCGCCCTAGAAACGGATGAAGATCTGCTTGGTAGGGTCCAAGCTGCCTGTCTCCTGGTACAACAGACTCTAGGGTTCTCAGAGAAAGAGTGCAGTAGAATTGCATGCGCCTTTGCCATGCATGCTTGGAGACTGGCGGTCGTCGTTTTGAAGAATTACAAGAGTTACGTTGCTGGTATGGTTGTTGTGTGGTGTACGCTGTGTATGTCTGTAACACAATAAATATGCGTTTCAGTGTATTGGTTCCTTATCTCAATATAATCGGTTGTGGACACCTGTTTCAATTTGACCTAAAAGCTTTGAGACACCCTAAATACGACTGATTACTGTGTTCATTCCTGTATGTTTCCACAGTCGCTGAGTACAACAGTTCCTAATGAAATCCAACCTGGTTCGATAAGGTAGAGCAAAGTCCGTGGTGCAGGCCTCAGTCTGGTGCTACCGCAGCTCGACACGTGTCAGCAGCCCACAGTGGCTTGCCTCCTATGTTTTCTATTTTAAAATTCTGTGACTAAAGCTTTATCGCTTGATATTTATTTTGTAGGTGACATTAAGTACATTGCCTTTTCTTTTTATAATGCTAGTCACTACTTACACTTACAAAAAACTTTTTCAAAACTTTGTACTTATGTTATAGACCATTTTAAATGTTTTATTTCCGATGATGGCAGTCTTAGAAGTGGCCAAAACCTAGGTCAAAAACATTTTGCGACCGAGGGCTGTTATTATTTTAATTTTGCATCCTCTTAAAGCACAGGGACGATGGTCACACCAGAGTCATCTTTCCAAAGGCAATGCACTGCCGACTACTGACGTCGTTCCAGCAACGTTACTGGCGGATGGTCATCACCAAACGGTTGATTCAACAACATGTCTTGCGGAAACGCAATGACAAAGGCATTATAACAGATGATAGTGGCATACCAGACATGTCAAAGTAAAGCAGATAGCCCAGAACATATTTCCCATGGACCGAGGCAGTGTACCTATTATCTTGTATCTATCTGGATTTTGGTGGGACTTTCCTGAGTTCCTCTTGGTTCGTACAGGAAGTAAATTCCCCTATGTCTCTCGGATCCAGTCGATTTCCTCAGCAGAAAGCATGCAAACCTAATCACGCATTTTTTCCATGGAAAGATTACCAGAAACCATTGTAGCAGGTAACAGCCCTCAATTCACAGCGCCAGAATCTCTCCACTTTTGTGAACAGAACGTCATCACTTTGTTCCATATGGAATGATCCCTTCTGCCTTCCAACAGTCCGATGGAAAGATTTATCCACACACTCAAAAAGAAGACGGCGAAATTGCACCAGCGCCATGGTCTCGCCACAGGACAGGTCAATCCCGACAAAAAAACGACATGGTACTGCAATTATCCCAGCTCTCAGTAATCCATCCCATCGCTCCTACATCCCCATCCCAGCATCCTCACCGCCATCGCTATACCCTTCAGGACGATGTATGGGTACTGGGGATCTCCAGTGGCCATCAAAATTGGGTGCTGACTCGTGTCACAAGTTTCTTAAGCAAGGTAAATGTAGAGGTTCAAGTAACAGATGACACCCGCACCTCAGTCAAGTTTTCCTGAGGTGGTACGACACTGCATGAGGCTGTCTTCTGTACCAACCCAAACAGGTGACGTCGATTTGTGACAGTGCCGCTGGTTACTGTGGCGGCAGATGACAAGCCTTAGGGCGCTGACCACAATTTTTTGTATCTGCATGGGTGGCCAAAGAGTTGCCATGGGCTGCAAGCAGCATCAAGGAGTGGGAGAGGGCACACCGTCTCGTGCCAGAATCGGATGCTGGGGTCAAGGTGGTGGACAAGACGCGGGGTGGCGTCAGGGCCTCATAGCGCGACGTCAAGATCTGTGTTGTTTGGTGTGTCTGAACAGACGGTTGATTACAGCTATTTGTGAAAAGCGCCGCAGACGTGGCGGAGTGAGGATTTCGTTGACAGGTAGCAGAGGAGAAAGAGAAAGTGTGTGTGAGAGAGAGGAGATAGAGAGGAGGGAGGGAAGGGGGGGGGGGGGGGGAGAGGAATGTGAATGCTGTAGAGACGGGCTGCGTGTCTGCAAAGTCGCAACGCTCAATGCTGGCGGGTGTCACCAAGCTGTATGGGATCATCGTCTACTGTGACAGCAGACAGTCTCTCTTCCTGGTGTCCAGAAGAAGACGGCAGTGAACAGCCAGACGCAAGGAATGGTGGAGAGTTTAAATACTGGACAACTATGCAAAGCACAAACTGTTGCGCTTTTTTGACCCACGTCTGCTGGTAGGGGGCTAACAGGTTTTGTCAGGGTAAATTATTGTGCTGTAAGTGCCGGACATGGTGAAGTCAGCATGCGCCTGTAGTGGCGTGTTCAGACACAATGATACCGTTACAAGCTGTGAAGTGAAATTTCTGTATCACACTGCGAGGGCGTGGTGCATCACAGAGTGATATTTCATTGCACTGTGATTATTGTAGTCACGCAGGAGTCTTGATTCAATCACTGTATTTAGCCATTAGTTTTCTGTGTTGTGCTACTTGACTTTGCCAGTATAACGAGCAGCTCTATGTAGTTATGTTGTCGATAGCAACAGTTGGGTGGTTGGTGGAGGCTGATGTTGATAGAGTATATCTCTTGTCTGTGACAGCTGCTCATTTTAGTTATTCAGTGTTATTCTGTCCGGCGGTTTGTAAAGTTATTACAGGCTGATATAGTTACATCTCTTTCTTGACTGGTGTCCACTTGTTTGCCACTTGGAGGCGAAAAAGATTATTCTTTAGGAATATTTGAATGTGCTTAGAGTAAGTTTTACATTATTATTTTTGCTCTTTGCATTTCAAGCAAGAATTATTCTTGATCGGAATACTGGTTATTCTCTATTTCAATTCTGGAAGATATTTCTGTTAATGTCGTTTGAGATAGTATGTTATGATATACGGTTATTAATAAAGGTTATTTCAAAATAAGACCCCCTTCACATGACCCCCAGCCCAAACCCAAATCCACCCAAACCATGCAGTACATGCTTTACCTCACTGTGTCCATTGTACATTTATCCTGGCCAGTGTGTTATCATTTCTTCCGAATCACTTTGTGTACGAGCTACTAGGTACTGAGACTTGCTACCCACCTCTAGTATGATGCCGCTTGTAATGCAACCGAAGTGTTGCATGGTTTACATGTAGAGTATTTGGTATTTTGGGCATTTATAAACAGGCCACGTTTTTGGAGCCGATCGTGAAAATACTTAGCTTATTGTTGCAGTTTTTTCTTGACAGTGTAATCATCCATCACACCGGGAGTGACCGACAGAACCCATGGGACTTCTTTTGTGTAGAGCCCATGTAACAGTATCCATAATAAGAAAAAGTAGCAGATGTAAAAAGCAAGATTTATGATCTATCCATATTATTCATACTTAGTCTTAGCCCTGTCCTTCCCATTTTCCTTGCACACCTCATCATGTAACCTTTTTGTATGTTTTCCTCTAAATGTATGATGTTGGAGTAAACTTATTTCTTACGTTCAGATATTTAAACGAAGTTGTTTCTTCTTTTACTGAAACATTTATAACAACTTTGCTTTCTTATTGCATTTATCTATTTTTCCATTTTATTTACTGAAATATTAATATCTTGGCTTACAAGTACATTGGGAAATTTTGTTGACGTTTGATTTTATGAATGAACCAATAGTTTTGGTATATCACTGTATAAGAAGCTTTTTTATTATTTGTTGTTGTCCATATCTTCAACCTAGAGGTTGCTGCTCTCTATCCATTCATATAGAATATTATTCATGTGAAAGTAAAATTTAAAAATAATGGAGAAATTCCATATCCTTATTTAAGTTACTGATCATTGTTGTTGTTGTTGTTGTGGTCTTCAGTCCTGAGACTGGTTTGATGCAGCTCTCCATGCTACTCTATCCTGTGCAAGCTTCTTCATCTCCCAGTACCTACTGCAACCTACATCCTTCTGAATCTGCTTAGTGTATTGATCTCTTGGTCTCCCTCTACGATTTTTACCCTCCACGCTGCCCTCCAATGCTAAATTTGTGATCCCTTGATGCCTCAAAACATGTCCTACCAACCGATCCCTTCTTCTAGTCAAGTTGTGCCACAAACTTCTCTTCTCCCCAATCCTATTCAATACCTCCTCATTAGTTACGTGATCTACCCACCTTATCTTCAGCATTCTTCTATAGCACCACATTTCGAAAGCTTCTATTCTCTTCTTGTCCAAACTGGTTATCGTCCATGTTTCACTTCCATACATGGCTACACTCCATACAAATACTTTCAGAAACGACTTCCTGACACTTAAATCTATACTCGATGTTAACAAATTTCTCTTCTTCAGAAACGATTTCCTTGCCATTGCCAGCCTACATTTTATATCCTCTCTACTTCGACCATCATCAGTTATTTTACTCCCTAAATAGCAAAACTCCTTTACTACTTTAAGTGTCTCATTTCCTAATCTAATCCCCTCAGCATCACCCGATTTAATTTGACTACATTCCATTATCCTCGTTTTGCTTTTGTTGATGTTCATCTTATATCCTCCTTTCAAGACACTGTCCATTCCGTTCAACTGCTCTTCCAAGTCCTTTGCTGTCTCTGACAGAATTACAATGTCATCGGCGAACCTCAAAGTTTTTACTTCTTCTCCATGAATTTTAATACCTACTCCGAATTTTTCTTTTCTTTCCTTTACTGCTTGCTCAATATACAGATTGAATAACATCGGGGAGAGGCTACAACCCTGTCTCACTCCTTTCCCAACCACTGCTTCCCTTTCATGCCCCTCGACTCTTATAACTGCCATCTGGTTTCTGTATAAATTGTAAATAGCCTTTCGCTCCCTGTATTTTACCCCTGCCACTTTCAGAATTTGAAAGAGAGTATTCCAGTTAACGTTGTCAAAAACTTTCTCTAAGTCTACAAATGCTAGAAACGTAGGTTTGCCTTTTCTTAATCTTTCTTCCAAGATAAGTCGTAAGGTTAGTATTGCCTCACGTGTTCCAACATTTCTACGGAATCCAAACTGATCTTCCCCGAGGTCCGCTTCTACCAGTTTTTCCATTCGTCTGTAAGGAATTCGCGTTAGTATTTTGCAGCTGTGACTTATTAAACTGATAGTTCGGTATTTTCACATCTGTCAACACCTGCTTTCTTTGGGATTGGAATTATTATATTCTTCTTGAAGTCTGTGGGTATTTCGCCTGTCTCATACATCTTGCTCACCAGATGGTAGAGTTTTGTCATGACTGGCTCTCCCAAGGCCATCAGTAGTTCTAATGGAATGTTGTCTACTCCCGGGGCCTTGTTTCGACTCAGGTCTTTCAGTGCTCTGTCAAACTCTTCACGCAGTATCTTATCTCCCATTTCATCTTCATCTACATCCTCTTCCATTTCCATAATATTGTCCTCAAGTACATTGCCCTTGCATAAACCCTCTATATACTCCTTCCACCTTTCGGCCTTCCCTTCTTTGCTTAGAACTGGGTTGCCATCTGAGCTCTTGATATTCATACAAGTGGTTCTCTTCTCTCCAAAGGTCTCTTTAATTCTCCTGTAGGCAGTATCTATCTTACCCCTAGTGAGACAAGCCTCTACATCCTTAAATTTGTCCTCTAGCCATCCCTGCTTAGCCATTTTGCACTTCCTGTCGATCTCATTTTTGGGACGTTTGTATTCCTTTTTGCCTGCTTCATTTACTGCATTTTTATATTTTCTCCTTTCATCAATTAAATTCAATATTTCTTCTGTTACCCAAGGATTTCTATTAGCCCTCGTCTTTTTACCTACTTGATCCTCTGTTGACTTCACTACTTCATCCCTCAGAGCTACCCATTCTTCTTCTACTGTATTTCTTTCCCCCATTCCTGTCAATTGTTCCCTTATGCTCTCCCTGAAACTCTGTACAACCTCTGGTTCTTTCAGTTTATCCAGGTCCCATCTCCTTAAATTCCCGCCTTTTTGCAGTTTCTTCAGTTTCAATCTGCAGCTCATAACCAATAGATTGTGGTCAGAATCCACATCTGCCCCTGGAAATGTCTTACAATTTAAAACCTGGTTCCTAAATCTCTGTCTTACCATTATGTAATCTATCTGATACCTTTTAGTATCTCCAAGATTCTTCCAGGTATACAACCTTCTTTCATGATTCTTGAACCAAGTGTTAGCTATGATTAAGTTATGCTCTGTGCAAATTTCTACAAGGCGGCTTCCTCTTTCATTTCTTCCCCCCAATCCATATTCACCTACTATGTTTCCTTCTCTCCCTTTTCTTACTGAAGAATTCCAGTCACCCATGACTATTAAATTTTCGTCTCCCTTCACTACCTGAATAATTTCTTTTATCTCGCCATACATGTCATCAATTTCTTCATCATCTGCAGAGCTAGTTGGCATATAAACTTGTACTACTGTAGTAGGCATGGGCTTTGTGTCTATGTTGGCCACAATAATGCGTTCACTATGCTGTTTGTAGTAGCTAACCCGCACTCCTATTTTTTTATTCATTATTAAACCTACTCCTGCATTACCCCTATTTGATTTTGTATTTATAACCCTGTAATCACCTGACCAAAAGTCTTGTTCCTCCTGCCACCGAACTTCACTAATTCCCACTATATCTAACTTTAACTTATCCATTTCCCTTTTTAAAGTTTCTAACCTACCTGCCCGATTAAGGGATCTGACATTCCACGCTCCGATCCGTAGAATGCCAGTTTTCTTTCTCCTGATAACGACGTCCTCTTGAGTAGTCCCCGCCCGGAGATCCGAATGGGAGACTATTTTACCTCCGGAATATTTTACCCAAGAGGACGCCATCATCATTTAATCATACAGTAAAGCTGCATGTCCTCGGGAGAAATTACGGCTGTAGTTTCCCCTTGCTGATCATTATTTAGATGATTTTGTTTCACAATGTGACTTATTGGCAACTGTTAAATTTCTTCTAATTGTGGAGTATTCCAATACTTTCCACATTTATTCTCTGTTGATGCTATCATACTGTGCTGTAATATAAGCACAAGTTTTACTATGGAAGATCATAATCTTTATTTCTTCTCATGTTTTTTTTTCTTTTTTTTTACTACAGATGTTGCATCAGAACATGACCTTCGACGTCTGTTGCACATTATCGTTCTTGTAGTACGTTTTCTGCAGTTGGTTGCATTTTTCATTTAATTCAGCGTGAATATACTTTTTAGGATATATTCAAGAGTGATCTACTTCTGTATTTTTAGTAATTATATTGTCACTGTTCTATTTCAATCATGCATACCTTATGACTTAAATATTAGTAAATCCAAGTTGTGTTACTGTATTTAAATTTTTTCAGGGCATTATTTTCTTTGAAAATTCTTTGTTTCGATCTTGCAAAACTCGTGTCTTGAATTTACTACTTTCATTCAATGTAATATGCACAATATATAAGCTTGGTATCTTTACTTCTGGTATGACCAAATGAGGCATGTGTTTGCTTTTACTCCCCAAAAATTCCAGCATATGCTATAAGTCAGAATTTGTAATAAAACAGTAAATAATTACTTGCCTACCTTCTTCTGTATATATAATTAGGCATATCTTCCTGAAGAGCAAATTATTTAATTTATCTTACATGATTAAAGATAATAAAGTCACTCAATTTTGATTCCTATTTTAATATAAAGTATCTTTAGAATGTGCTCCAATTAATTTGGTCATTAAAACTTCCTCATTTCTTACACTGAAATATACTGTCAACATTAATCTTTATTACCAAATGAGTTCATCGCTTGTTGAATATACTATGTCTCTTTTTCTTCTTCTCCTTTGAACAATGTTTTTATATTGAAATTGTTTCTATTTGTTTCGATTTTGACAGCAATAATTCGTTCACTAAAAAAGTTTATCACTTTTTTTAAAATTTAGTCTGTTGTATGCAATTTTTGCTTCACTAGCAGCTGACGTCTTCTTCTTCTCATCCTGGCAGCTTTATCTTTCCTTCTTATTTTATTATAATTAATACATGGATTTATACTCATCTCAGTTTATAATTAATTAATCCGATTTTCCATGTTGTAATTGTCCATTTTTTATTCTTCCTTGCTATATTCATCATAATTTTTAGCTATCTCACTTTTTCGTCTTTTAAGTATGCAAGTATTCAGGTATTCACAGGAAAGGAAACAGATCTGCATCCATGTAATGCTGGGCCTTCCATCTCAATGTCTTTGGACCAGTAGTCTCTTTTCCTGTTCGAGGCATTTTCCCTTATATTAGCCCTCGAGTTCTCCAGTCTATCGACGTGTCCGTCACAATTTGTTATTGTACTGCAAGGAAGATTTCTCCACAGGTCTTTTGTCTATAGACAGACAGAACTAACATGCACACCATCACCTTTCAGCAGAACAGTTACTACGAGCAATGATGACCAGAAAGAGGAAAAATAAGAGAGTTAAGGGATTACCAGACCACATACCAGTAGAAAGTAGAGAAAACTGAGAAAGAACGCAAATAAATACACACAAACACACATACACAATATAAACGAAATCTCACCTGCATCAAGAGATGTAAGGTATCTGTCAAATAGCAATGAGGATGAAGGAAGATGTAAAAAGATTATGTGCATTTTGTGAGTACATAAGCAAAACCAAAGAATGCTGAATGTTTAATACTGCAGCTTTCCTGGATGAGTCGCCTGAAAGCAGCACAGCATACATTTCCCAGACTAATTGGCAGTCATCTGATGTTTTGACAGGATGCAAGTTTCCTCAGGGATACACAAAGTCATGATATGCGATGAATCCCATAGTTGCGTAAAACGTGGCCAGTAACATAACGAGTACGTTTCTTAAATGGAGCAACGCCTATAGCTACTTGAAACAGATAGCGGAGGCGATTCGCTTCACAGTGGAGTTAGCTGCGATGTTTTTAGTTCCATCAGAGATGACCGTTAATCTCTACAAATTCAAAGGCGTTTTCCACCTCATTATAATAACCATTTGACAGTATGCATGTTTACATATAAACAGTTCCCTTCAGTTTTGCGAAATGGACCGACAGTGGCCATGGTCGGAAAAGGATTGATACGGAATAGCGGAGAACTATTTCAAAGCCGTTTTGGGCAGATAGATCACTGAATATCAGCTTCTTACATTTGGGTCTGTGGTGTCACCGCCAGACACCACACTTGCTAGGTGGTAGCTTTTAAATCGGCCGCGGTCCATTAGTACACGCAGGACCCGCGTGTCGCCACTATCAGTGATTGCAGACCGAGCGCCGCCACACGGCAGGTCTAGAGAGACTTACTAGCACTCGTCCCAGTTGTACAGCCGACGTTGCTAGGAAAGGTTCACTGAGAATTACGCTCTCATTTGCCGAGACGATAGTTTGCATAGCCTTCAGCTACGTCAATTGCTACGACCTAGCAAGGCGCCAGTATTCCTTTGCTATGTATCTAATGAAGCATGTACAGTAACAAGACCAATGTTCACCAATTGTGGATTAAAGTTAAGTATTCCAGCAGCTACGTACTTTTCTTTATAGCATTCATTACGTATCCTGTTTCAGACCTCACGCCAGCCTGCGTGAGTTTAAGCGCGTGCCTTTCGGTTACCCGTCACTGTGGATTGGCTGTCTTGCCAGTCCACAACTGGGTCTTTCATCGATATTAGAAGATATTCCGCTGCATGCAAGAGAAACATGTGCGAACATCATGATGATTACCCAGGTTGTAATGTAGAATGTTCTATCGTCTGTCTTTAGCAAGTACTTTCTGGCGGTGGATTGGGAGAAGAGAAATTAATTATAAGCTGGCCAATCTGTTTCCCCTACTTGACACCTTGAGATATTTCCGTGGGCAAAGGTAAAATGGTGTTGTTTCGAAGGACACATCGTCTACATTCCATTTGAAACACTAGATAACAACAATCTGTATTGATAATTGTCCCGACGTCCAACGATCGTTATGTCAACAGTAAAAGTGAGATAACGATGTAATAGTGTTGATAATGAGGTGGTGTTTATAATGAGGCTAGTAACACTCGAAGGCCTTATTAACTATACCTGGTGTACAATCTGCACAATCAGTTTTCAAGAAACTCAGCTGTGTTTCAGTCACCTGTATTGTTTTATACTAATTACTCAGTTTAGGAAATATGATCTTATTAAAAGTGTCTCACACCACTTTCGGGTTTTTTTGCGTGTGTTAACTCTGTGAGATTCTATGTGTAACTCCACATATTAAAAACAGCACAGCTACTGCACATCTCGTTCAACAATATTCGAAATGGCTGGCTTCGTTGATTGTCCTGCCACACTGCCACTACTCAACTGTCACCAAATATCAACCACTTGCAATTAGTCTTTGTATTATTATTCAGTACACAGAATCTAAAGGTGTAATTTTCACTACAGACAAACAAAAATCGAACAATGCCATAGCACAGCAAACAGTTTCTATTATTGTACAGTACACAGAATCAGAAGAAGTGTAGCTTTTATCAAGGAGAAAGAGAAATCCAACAGCGCCGTAGCACAGCAAAAACTAAGTATTTCCTTCGTTTCCCAGTAAATTTTTCTTGTTATATATGTCTCAGTAGATATCTTAAATAAAAAATTGCTACATGGCTAATAGAAGACTAATTAATTACATGGAGTAAATTTGGTGATATCCAAAACGAGAAGTACGGAAAGTCTATAAGTATTATGTTTATGATTCCCTCTATACCATCTATACGTACGACAGTGACAAACTTTGAAGAATATAGTTAACAAAAGTAAATCATCTTGAAGCTAAATCGACAATACTACAGACAGAACTTATAGAAGAGAAATGGTGGACTAACCGTGTCTCTTTTCTTGTCTGGAGACTTTTTATGGCCCTTAGTACGAGCCATGTCATACAGCAGTCTGGGAACTGTCCGTGGGTTAACCATGAAACATGAGCCTGTCGTTTCCTGTAACGAAAACAAAGAAAAAGCAATTTAGTTAGCAGACGAAGAATTTTTCCAGTCACATCTTTGACAACAATTTACCTCTTGGAAGCAAAAATCTACTTTACGATTTACTTTCCTCTAGTTTTACTTTTCCCATTCCCCCCTCCCCCTAAAATAGAATATGCCAAACCGTTGAACCACCAAAAATCTGTTCTGCAGAGACTATCTGTCGAAGACTAGAACTCTTTCGAGAATCAAACCACCTCTCTTAGTAAACGTCAAAAATAAATTTATAAAATTAGAAAATGATATTTAGTCTTCTTTTGGTAATCCTTGTTCTTTGTCATCTAGAAACAAGTCTTTACAAAGAGTCGATTCACAGGCTGCTTACAGTATACAGTATCTATAACGCAAAATACTTGCTGACAGCAGACATTAAAATGAATGAAAGTGAAACTTGTAAACCAACTGGAGTTGCGAATACCTATGCCAGATGATGATCACTCTTGCTCGGTAACATTCAAGTCCTGTCATTAGCCGACCCACGGGTGAAGCTGAATTTCATCCGGAACTTCCTCAAACACTGGGTAGGAAGGACTATGAGAATGTCATCTTTATTCCCGGTTTCACACCTTTTACTCAGTATTGCTAAAGTTTTTGTCTCTGAACGGTCATTATACACGGGGAAAACTCAAGACGGTTGGACTTAACTATGAACTTGAGTGTGCGTTATGTCTAGAACATTCGCCTAACGGTATGCATTCAACAGCATGCTTAACAATACGTTCCAAAAAGCTCCGCGTAAAAGCGGGATTATCCGACGTTCACAGCTCGGTTTCCACTGGTGATACAAAGGAAGGGCGAAGGGTTTTGGAGCGCCCTTCGGCTAGGAACCATTTGTGTAATCAACTGAACAATCGTCTCAGTGTCACTAGCCTATCCTACGGTATAGGGTCAAAGTATGAATATCACACACTTCCTCCCGCTTAGGCGAGTAGAGCAAATCAGTTGGTTCTTTTTTGCATTTGGTATGATCTACCGTTCAGTTTGGATTCCGTAGAAATATTGGAACACGTGAGGCAATACTGACCTTACGACTTATCTTAGAAGAAAGATTAAGGAAAGGTAAACCTACGTTTCTAGCATTTGTAGACTTAGAGAAAGCTTTTGACAATGTTGACTGGAATAATCTCTTTCAAATTCTAAAGGTGGCAGGGGTAAAATACAGGGAGCGAAAGGCTATTTACAATTTGTACAGAAACCAGATGGCAGTTATAAGAGTCGAGGGACATGAAAGGGAAGCAGTGGTTGGGAAGGGAGTGAGACACGGTTGTAGCCTCTCCCCGATGTTATTCAATCTGTGTATTGAGCAAGCAGTAAAGGAAACAAAAGAAAAATCCGGAGTAGGTATTAAAATCCATGGTCAAGAAATAAAAACTTTGAGGTTCGCTGATGACATTGTAATTCTGTCAGAGACAGCAAAGGACTTGGAAGGGCAGCTGAACGGAATGGACAGTGTCTTGAAGAGAGGGTATAAGATGAACATTAACAAAATCAAAACGAGGATAACAGAATGTAGTCGAATTAAGTCGGGTAATGTTGAGGGGATTAGATTACGAAATGAGACACTTAAATTAGTAAAGGAGTTTTGCTATTTGGGGAGCAAAATAACTGATGATGGTCGAGGTAGAGAGGATATAAAATGTAGACTGGCAATGGCAAGGAAAGCGTTTCTGAAGAAGAAAAAATTGTTAACGTCGGGTATAGATTTAAACGTCAGGAATTCGTTTCTGAAAGTATTTGTATGGAAGTGAAACATGAATGATGAATAGTTTGTACAAGGAGAGAATAGAAGCTTTCGAAATGTG
The DNA here is from genome assembly GCF_023864345.2 of Schistocerca serialis cubense. Classification (NCBI taxonomy): domain Eukaryota; kingdom Metazoa; phylum Arthropoda; class Insecta; order Orthoptera; family Acrididae; genus Schistocerca; species Schistocerca serialis. The sequence continues at coordinate 415,216,247 of NC_064638.1, forward strand.
GTGCTACAGAAGAATGCAGAAGATTAGAGGGGTAGATCACATAAGTGATGAGGAGGTATTGAATAGAATTGGGGAGAAGAGGAGCTTGTGGCACAACTTGACAAGAAGAAGAGATCGGTCGGTAGAACATGTTCTGAGGCATCAAGGGATCACCAATTTAGTATTGGAGGGCAGCGTGGAGGGTAAAAATCGTAGAGGGAGGCCAAGAGATGAATACACTAAGCAGATTCAGAAGGGTGTAGGTTGTAGTAGGTATGGGAGATGAAGAAGCTTGCACAGGAAAGAGTAGCATGGAGAGCTGCATCAAACCAGTCTCAGGACTGAAAACTACAACAATAACAACAACATGATCTACCGTGTGCTTGATGGGACTTATGGAGGCACCATTAGTTCATGAGTGGTTCCCTGGAAAATCAAAAATAATGTTTTTTTTACTATATTTTCGCCTTCACCATTGAACCAAAACCCATCCGAAAATTTCAAGATGGCTATGCACTGCAAATGGCTGAATTTCTTACGACAGATTTCCAAGACCCGATCTCGAACAACCTTGAAAATTTTCTTGGTATCTTTATCCCTTTCCCAGATTCAAAGTTATCCTGCCCGTTCACGTAAAACATGCAAGCAAAAATTAAATAAATTGATTGATGGCGGGTATACCCATGATATACCCGTGATTTAATTAAACTGACGGCATACTCGTGAATGAATGAATGAATGAATACATGAATGAATGAATGAATGAATGACACATTTCCGTAAATTCATTGACGTTTCCTGATGAAACCCAAAAAAGCTTTTTTCGCCATCAGCAGAACACCAAGCCCCAGTCGTGGAATCGAAGATGACATCGCACAGCAAATAGCTGTAATTTTTTCAGTGTATTCCTAAGATTCCTCTCTGGAATAGCCTTCATAATTTTTCAGATGTCATTATCGGTTTCCGAGATACAGAGATCCAACATTACCCTACTTGTGCATGTAAAAAACGCACGTAAAATGGGGTGTGAGGCAAAAATGTACTTTATAAAGTGACGTAGCACAGAGAAAAGTGATGTAAAGTGTCTCTTTTATTATCAGAGGGGTTCTGGAAGACCCATGTTGTTGTAACAAAGCACACGTAAAATTTTAGTTCACTTAAATACGGTCTGAAGAGTAAAATTAGTTTGCGTGATTTCAGTTTCACATAAGTAAACCATCAAAATTTTACGGACCCATCAAAATCTTTTCATCTGACTGACATGCCCTGCTGTGGTAGGGAAAAGAAGGGAACCAGCGAAAAAATGCTCCTATTGGAGCACAAAAAAGGCGAATATGCTGATCTTTGTTGAAACATTTTGAATGAAAAGTGGGCTACGAGCTGCCTCATTCTACCTAACACAGCATCTTAGAAAAGCTTCGGAAAAAGATTTGCATGGGAACATATTCCCTCTTTTATGCTGAGAGTGAAGGAGAAAGTGGCAGCGGAAAAGACACAGAAAAGTAATAAATATTGGAAAATAATAGTCAGTGGTTATGAAATATAAAAAAGCGAAGGAGATAGTGGCAGTGCGAGAGAAAGAGAGGTACACAGTGGCAGTGGGACGTAGCAGACAGTGAGAGAACATTGTTAGGAAAAGAGTGAAGGAGGCAGTGCCAGTGAGAGAGCAATAAAGGAAAGGAGAAAGTGTAAGTGAGTGAAAGCCTGTGATAATGAAAGAGTCCATGACAATGACAACGAGGAAGAGAGGCATTTTGGCAATGAGGAGAGACAGCAACAACAGGAAGGAATGTATGATATAGTAGCAGTAAGAGAGAACAAGAGAGAGACAGTGATAGTGAGAGGAAGGAAGGGAGAAACATTGTGTTTAACATCCCGTCGACATCGCGGTCACTTGAGACGGAGTTCAAGCTCCAATTGTGTCAACAATGGGGAAGAAAACCCCACATTTAGGGAAATCACCGAAAACCCAGATCTGGATGGCCGGACACGGGTTTGAACCACCGTCCTCGCAAGTGCCAGTCCAGTGTGCTAACCACTGCGCCAACCTGCTTGGTTGACATTGAGAGGAGACACTGGTGGTAGGACAGAACGAGGGTGACTGTTGCTGTGAGACAGGAGGCAGCGTGATTTGGACAGCCGCAAAGAGATAATGACAACAAGTTGGCTCGAATTAGTGAGCGAGAATGGGCATCTGGGAGTGAATGGACGTGAAAGACTTACAGTGATGGACTAATGGGTGTGAGCAAGATACAGTTAGGGAAGCTTGTGGGAGTAAGAAGTCAGTTTTCTTTTTTTTTTTCTTTAAAAAAAAAAAAAAGCACAAATATCTCCACATGCCAATGTTTTTGGGAAATTTTTTAAATGTATGAGGAAGCGCTATATGTGCTTTAGGTACAAGAGATCCATCCAGGCAGCGGTGCAGCGGTGTGATACCTCAGCATAACTCTCCACCGACGTGCTGGCCACCCGACAATGGGTGTGTATTGTACTAGGAAAAGGGTTACTGCCACAGCGGAAGAGCGGCAGCCGGGGAAGGAAGGCATACCCGGCAGTCCGCAAGCTCAAGCTGGACTGCAGGTGGTTCGAAACAGCGGGTCAGGCACAGTGCAGCCTCAATCTGAACACAGGACCCTCAAAGTCGAATGGAGCGTCAGATAAGGCCTCCACTCGGGAGCACCGGCTAGCGATCCGGCACCATCAGATCTAGCTTCAGGCTCGTTGACCAGTGGCTAGCTGATGTCGCTGCTTGATGAGGTCTTACAACTGTCTTGCAAATCAGCGCCCTTTATTGGTTAAAGAAAGACTATCAAATGGAAGTACTAAGGAACTCTGGAAGTGAGGCCAATACGAAGACGTTAATAAAGGATCGCTTATTACAAATGTGGCAAAGGAAATGAGACAGTTCAGGCACAGGCAAGAGAAAATACAAATTTCTCCCCGACATCAGGGAGAGAATACAAATTAGATTTCTAACTCATCGAGTGGACTGTTACTTTACTTGACCGGTGGTGATCCATATGCTTCGCATCTATACAAAATCGAAAGACAGATGAATGATAGTTGCACCTGCGGCAGTGTGGAAACACCAGAACGCATAGTGTGGGACCGCACACTCTACGAGGATGCGACCTGGACGATTCTGCAGTCCGCAAGCTCAAGCTGGACTGCAGGTAGTTCGAAAAAGCGGGTCAGACACATTGCAGCCTCGATCTGAACACAGGGCCCTCAAAGCCGAAAGGCGGAAAACCGTCGAAGAGAGAGAAAAAAGCATGGGGAATACACGAGCAAATAAAGCCTGGAAGGTATTAAAACACTGAGAACACAGAATATAACCCTCATTAGCATGCAGGAATAGGTACAACACTACCAAGGACTGCTAACTGAGAATAGAGCGGCATTCACTGAGAACCCAGCAAACAATGGAACCAGTAATGATAATATACCACTGGTAACCCCGGAGGAAGTCCAAAATGCAATTAATGCCATGAAAAACAGAAAGTCGTCGGGTCCAGGCTCAATTTATATAGAACTGCTTAGCCGGCCGGGATGGCCGAGGGGTTCTAGGCCCTACAGTCTGGAACCGCGCGACCGCTACGGTCGCAGGTTCGAATCCTGCGACGGGCATGGGTATGTGTGATGTCCTTAGGATAGTTAGGTTTAAGGAGTTCTAAATTCTAGGGGACTGATGACCTCAGAAGTTAAGTCCCATAGTGCTCAGAGCCATTTGAACCATTTTTGAGAACTGCTTAAAGCAGCACCGTCAAAAGTCTTTGAGATATTGGCAGTGATTTTTGACAAATGCCTTAGAGGTGACGAAGCCCCAAAGGAGTGGAAAAAGGCAAAAATTACATCAATATTTAAGAAGGGTAACAGGAGAAAATATGCAAACTGTCGTGGTGATGCCATCCATGGCGAGAGTCTACGGCCGTATCCTAAAAAAAGAGGATAGAATAACAAATAACTGAATCTGAAGAACAAAATGCATTCAGATCTGGTCGCTCCTGTACTGATGGAGTATTTACCCTCAAAAACCTAGTGGAGAAAAGACCCACCTTGTCTTTGTAGAACTCCAGAAAGCGTATGACACAGTTCCACAGAACAAGCTATGGACAAGTCTAATCAATAATGGCGTGTCACCGAGCTATGTGCAAGCTGTCAGACTCCTCTACCAAGGTTGTACGGCAATGGTAAAAGTGAGAAATCAAGAAATCAACTGTCTCAAGAGTTTGAGGTGAGAAAGGGACTAGGCCAGGGATGCAGACTCGCCCTTACACTCTTTATGATCTACCTAGAGGAGGCAATAAAGTCCTGGAAATGCGGGGGAATGGGTATCCCCATAGACGGTGTTTTTTTTTTTTTTTTTTTTTTTGCTGATGACCAAGTGTTAGTAGCTAGAGATGAGGAAGATGTAAATTACATGCTCCGCAAATTAAAAACAGAATATGAAAATGGGCTTTTGTTATAAACGTATCTAAACAGAATATCTGAGAGTGGGAGAAAATGCTCTTAACGACTTACAACTCGGTGCTGATACTGTTAAAGGGTGTCATAATTTTAAGTACCTGGGAGTGACACTGTCGTCCAATGGTAGAAGAATGGATGGTATAAACAATAAAATTGGCCAGGGAAGTGACCATAAAACAACTAAATGGAATTCTCTGGAACAAAAACATGACACGCAGACAAAACATACCACTTACCACACAATTATTGAAAGTATCACAAAATATGGTGTAGAGCTGTGGGAACTAACACAGAAGCAGAAAGATCGCCTGCTGGCTGTCGAGATGGATTTCTGGGGACGGAGTTGTGGATATTTCAGACTTGATCACATTAAAAATGATACGATCAGAGAGGTTACGAATGTCGAAAGCACAATCATAGACTACATACACTCCTGGAAATTGAAATAAGAACACCGTGAATTCATTGTCCCAGGAAGGGGAAACTTTATTGACACATTCCTGGGGTCAGATACATCACATGATCACACTGACAGAACCACAGGCACAGAGACACAGGCAACAGAGCATGCACAATGTCGGCACTAGTACAGTGTATATCCACCTTTCGCAGCAATGCAGGCTGCTATTCTCCCATGGAGACGATCGTAGAGATGCTGGATGTAGTCCTGTGGAACGGCTTGCCATGCCATTTCCACCTGGCGCCTCAGTTGGACCAGCGTTCGTGCTTGACGTGCAGATCGCGTGAGACGACGCTTCATCCAGTCCCAAACATGCTCAATGGGGGACAGATCCGGAGATCTTGCTGGCCAGGGTAGTTGACTTACACCTTCTAGAGCACGTTGGGTGGCACGGGATACATGCGGACGTGCATTGTCCTGTTGGAACAGCAAGTTCCCTTGCCGGTCTAGGAATGGTAGAACGATGGGTTCGATGACGGTTTGGATGTACCGTGCACTATTCAGTGTCCCCTCGACGATCACCAGTGGTGTACGGCCAGTGTAGGAGATCGCTCCCCACACCATGATGCCGGGTGTTGGCCCTGTGTGCCTCGGTCGTATGCAGTCCTGATTGTGGCGCTCACCTGCACGGCGCCAAACACGCATACGACCATCATTGGCACCAAGGCAGAAGCGACTCTCATCGCTGAAGACGACACGTCTCCATTCGTCCCTCCATTCACGCCTGTCGCGACACCACTGGAGGCGGGCTGCACGATGTTGGGACGTGAGCGGAAGACGGCCTAACGGTGTGCGGGATCGTAGCCGAGCTTCATGGAGACGGTTGCGAATGGTCCTCGCCGATACCCCAGGAGCAACAGTGTCCCTAATTTGCTGGGAAGTGGCGGTGCGGTCCCCTACGGCACTGCGTAGGATCCTACGGTCTTGGCGTGCATCCGTGCGTCGCTGCGGTCCGGTCCCAGGTCGACGGGCACGTGCACCTTCCGCCGACCACTGGCGACAACATCGATGTACTGTGGAGACCTCACGCCCCACGTGTTGAGCAATTCGGCGGTACGTCCACCCGGCCTCCCGCATGCCCACTATACGCCCTCGCTCAAAGTCCGTCAACTGCACATACCGTTCACGTCCACGCTGTCGCGGCATGCTACCAGTGTTAAAGACTGCGATGGAGCTCCGTATGCCATGGCAGACTGGCTGACACTGACGGCGGCGGTGCACAAATGCTGCGCAGCTAGCGCCATTCGACGGCCAACACCGCGATTCCTGGTGTGTCCGCTGTGCCGTGCGTGTGATCAATGCTTGTACAGCCCTCTCGGAGTGTCCGGAGCAAGTATGGTGGGTCTGACACACCGGTGTCAATGTGTTCTTTTTTCCATTTCCAGGAGTGTATAAAGAAGCGCCTACTCTGGTATGGCCACTTACAGCGTATGCCAGACACAAGATGGCCAAAACGTGTATGACAATGGACTCCACATCAAAGAAGAAACCTCGGTAGACCTGCGAGATGCTCGAAAGACGACGTCAACGAAGCAATGGCGGCGACAGGACTTAATGAAGGAGACTGGAATGACCGTGAAGATGGAGATTGCGATGCGAGAGGCGGCGCCAGCCGTAGAAACCTCGCTCATATACATATAAAATTTCAATTATAAATTACACAATCCTGTACTGTTTACTATGTTTATTTCTAGATTCATTTATGAAATAATAATAGAAATCAATAATGTAACGAAACCCGTGTGGGGTTGTTAGTACCCCCATCGGGCGCCTCCCCAGGTGGCGGATAGGGGAGTGCCTCCTAGATATAGGTGGTACTGGGGAAATCAAATACCCAGGGCGGACCAAAAACTAACGAAATGTAGCGTCTGAACTCCTAGGGGAGCGGCTACAAACAGCGTCTGTTCTCCATGTTAGGAGCGGCTGAACACACACTCTGGAACTTACAATCCCAGTTTTAACCTCGGAATGGCCCAAAAAGCCATCTCCCCCCTGAATTTCAAACAACTATGCATGATGTCAATTTCTCTAGATAGAACTACTCCAGGAGGTAACCAATCCTCCGCCGCTAACAGCAGCGCAGTCAGGCCTAAGGATTCTGGAGAGCCTGAAGCACCATGTCGTTCAAGAAATTCAAAATCCTCTAAACTGAAGAAAAACAACGTACATTTCTTTGGAACCCTAAATATTAACTCGCTCTTGAAGCCGGGAAAACTGAAGCAGCTCACCAAAGTCTTGAAGGTATATAAAATCCAAATATGTGCGCTGCAGGAAACCAGATTTACAGATGAAGATTTAATGGATTATGAAGGATACAGGATATTTAAAGGAAAGAAAGGCTGGAACCCATGTGGAAGAGATCTTCCCCACCTTGGAACAGGCTTCATCGTGAAATCTAACTGGGTAAACTCAATAACCGACTTCCAGTCACCTAATGAACGCTCGTCTTTTCTCACATTCCGCGCCCTAAATAAAACCTATACACTTATTAATTGCCACGCACCCACCAACAATGACAATAAGAAAAACCCTCAGAAAGTAGATACTTATTGGGAATCTCTAGACCACGAACTTTCTAAAATCCCAACATCAAATGTGAAAATACTGTTTGGGGACTTCAATGCACAAATAGGCCAAGAAAAAAAATACAAAAAAACAGTAAGAAACTACCCGGCTCACAAAAGGACAAACAGAAATGGAGAAAGATTAATAGAACTATGCAAGGGTCATAACTTAAAATTAATGTTTACAAATTTCAAAAAACCTCCTAAGAAACAGAAAACATGGAAATCACCAAACACAAGTATTGGAGAGTTCCAGATAGATCACATAGCCATCACACACTATAATCAAAAAGAAATAATGAATGTCAGAGTTCGGAAAGGGGCAAACATTGTAACTGACCACTACTTATCGACAATCAAATTAAATGTCATAGCACAAAGAAAGAAACAAATACAAAACAGGAAAACTCAAAAGATAGACGCAAACATCTTGAAAGAGAAAAGAGAAGAATTCTGTCAAAACATAGTTATATGTTCGGATAAATGGGAAGATATAAAAGAAGGAATGATAAGATCTGCTCAAGAAGTCGCAAAAATGAAAAAGAGAAAGAAACACGAATGGTGGGATGAGATATGTGAGGAAGCAATAAAACAAAGGATGAAGGCATGGAAGAAATGGCACTCAACCAAAAGTGATAAGGACTACCTGGAGTTCAAACAGCAAAGATCTTCTACAACAAAACTCATTAGATCAGTAAAAAGACTATTTGAAAAGAATCAACTTATACAAATGGATAAAGATTTTAAGAGAAACAATAACAGATCCTTTTACAGCACATTCAGACAGAAACTACAAAAATATGTAGCACCAAATCTGTGTTTTAAAGATACCAGTGGAAAACTAGCAATGAATAATGAAGAAAATTGTGAAATATTAGCAAAATATTTTGAACAACTCCTCAACTGTCAGGAACCTATTGAAAAATTACCAGCCAACACCCCAAACACAGTAAACAATAATTCTGAACCCCCATGCCTCATAGAAATCAGAGAAATCATTAAAAACCTTAAGAACAATAAAGCACCAGGGGAAGACATGATAATTGCAGAAATGTGGAAAAGTGTGGATAATACAACTCAAGAAAAACTACTGGGAATAATCAATGAGATTTGGAGAACGGAACGTATACCGGAAGAATGGAAAACTGCATTAATCCACCCCATCTTCAAGAAAGGGGATAAAACCGATGCAAATAACTACAGAGGGATATCTTTACTTCCGGTGACGTATAAAATTCTATCTAAGGCCCTACAAAACAGATTGGAGAAACAACTTGATCAAGAAATTGGTGAATACCAAGCAGGCTTTAGGAAGGGAAGATCTTGTGTGGAGCAAATTTTAAACTTTAAGTTAATTATTAAATATAGACGATTAAGAGGAAAAGACATCTTTATCACGTTTGTTGACTTCAAGAAGGCGTACGACTCCGTTGACAGAACAACCTTGGTTAACATCCTTAGGGAGTTTGGAGGAGACAAGAAAACAGTCGCAATCGTCCAAGAAACACTTACGGGTACCTATGCAAAAGTAAAGTTACGTGGTGAGGTATCCAGACCATTCTAAATCAGAACAGGATTAAGACAAGGAGATGGGTTGTCACCTACCCTATTCAATTGTGTGTTAGAAAAAGTTATTAGAGAGTGGAGGAAGAAAACGACTGAAGAAGGAATACAAAAAATCAGATTAGGAAGAATAAAGGATGGATTAGAAGTAGATTGCCTCGCTTTTGCTGATGACTTAGCGATTCTGGCAGGAAGTTTGGAAGAAGCAGTCAAACAGATCAATATTCTGAATGAAACAGCAGAAAAAGCAGGACTGAAAATCTCCTTTGAAAAGACAGAGTACCTAACCAATGTAAAAGAGGCACCGAACAATATGATTACAAAGTATGGCCAGATAAAGAAGGTTTCTAATTTCAAATATTTAGGGGAAATCATCCAGCCCAATGCTTCAGATAAAGAAGGAAATAAAACAAGAACAAGAAAAATGGAAATGGCATTCCAGCTAACAAAGAATGTGTACAACAAGAAGTCAGTATCAATTAACGCAAAAATAAGGCACTACAACACTGTGATTAAGCCAGAGTGTCTGTATGCATCTGAATGTTTAGCAATGAACACTAACAAGGAAATGGAAGCTATAGCAAAAAAGGAGCGAAAAATCATTAGAAGAGTACTTGGGCCGAGGTTTGAGAATGGGACTTGGAAGCTTAGAAGTAATAGAGAAGTGTATGACAAAATTGATAAAGTGGGAGATACTATGAGGAAGAGAAGAGTAAGCTTTTACGCCCATTTGAAAAGAATGAATGATGAAAGGCTGACAAAGAAAATATTCATGTTTTTTGACAAGAACCCCAGAACCCAAATTACCTGGTTCAAAGAAGTCAAAGCAGACTTAGAGGAGATGGGTATAGGAGAAGATGACATAACCAACAGAGACTTAATGAGAGACAAAATTCAACATTTTGAAGAATTTGAAGTGAAGAAGAGAAGAACTGGAGGAACAGTGTGGACAGAAGACCGAAGGGAGCAGCACAGAGAGAGGATGAAGACATATTGGAAGAAGAGAAAAGAGGAGGAGCGCAATAGGAGAAATGTACATTGAAAAATAGTTGTTTAACGCGGTCCCTAGATGGCCAAAATCGGAATAAAAAAAAATGTAACGAAAACTAGCAGGAATTCATTTGTTAATAAAAATTGTAACCTCTTTAGAATATTGTTATTTCCGCAGAGTGGGAGAGTCGTAAGCTTGCCTCTGATGTGATCGGAAGTAGTTTTGTATAATAGATGCAAACAATGTAATTTCGGCTTTGTTAATGTGAAAAATGAAAATACTGTATGATACACTAAAATGTGAGAAAATCAGTGGAAAATATATTTACGTAAAAGATTGTGCAATAACTATATTCCAGTTTATTTAGTTCAAACGAACCGTGAGGACCTGATGTTAGATTTTCAGCTTCAAGAATCAGACGCCTAGACAAGAAGAACTGGAGCCCCCTCAACATGACAAGATAAGTAAACTTTAAAGTTTATTAATCTTCGCTCCTCTCAAACGTTCATAAAAGACTTTGCTTATTAATCACTTGGACTGGGCATTGTTTAATGTGGACAATAGATGGAAGAAGGGACAGGCCGGGGGAGATTACAACTTTTAGCAGTCTTATCCGAATCTTACAATCCAGACAGCCTCTTATTTGCTTACATCTGGGGGCTCACGACGCATCACGTCACCATTCATAAGCCAATGGATCCCACAACGACTGTAAACTTTGCAGTCCCTTAATAGAATTTAGTGTAGCAGTAAATACGTCTAAAGTAGAAAAAGTTTCTTCCCCTCTTTTAGCAGCCTTATACAGGGTGGTCCGTTGATCGTGACCGGGCCAAATATCTCACGAAATAAGCGTAAAACTAAAAAACTACAAAGAACGAAACTTGTCTAGCTTGAAGTGGAAAATCAGATGGCGCTATGGTTGGCCCGCTAGATGGCGCTGCCATAGGTCAAAATGGCTCTGAGCACTATGCGACTTAACTTCTGAGGTCATCAGTCGCCTAGAACTTAGAACTAATTAAACCTAACCAACCTAAGGACATCACACACATCCATGCCCGAGGCAGGATTCAAACCTGCGATCGGAGCGGTCGCTCGGCTCCAGACGGTAGCGCCTAGAACCGCACGGCCACTCCGGCCAGCAGCCATAGGTCAAACGGATATCAACTGCGTTTTTTAAAAAATAAGAACCCCCATATTTTTATTACATATTCCTGTAGTACGTAAAGAAATACGAATGTTTTAGTTGGACGCTTTGTGATAGATGGCGCTGTAATAGTCGCAAACGTATAAGTACGTGGTATCAAGTAACAGTCCGCCAGTGCGGACGGTATTTGCTTCGTGATACATTACCCATGTTAAAATGGACCGTTTACCAATTGCGGAAAAGGTCGATATCGTGTTGATGTATGGCTGTTGTGATCAAAATGCCCAACGGGCGTGTGCTATGTATGCTGTGCAACGCATAGTGCCATCTGGTTTCCCCCTTCGAGCTAGACGAGTTTCATTCGTTGTAGTTCTTTTTTCGTTTGAAGCTTATTTCGTGAGATATTTGGCCCGGTCACTATCAATGAACCACCCTGTTTACATCGTTTGTCGACAAACGTGATCAGTTGCTAAAGTTATTTGTGGTAGGTTTTAAAGACTAGTTGCGACATCAGATCCCTTGATTTTAAAAAAAATGTAATTCCAATGGACCACGTTAGTCGCTGCGAGAAATTATAGCAGTTGTGGGATACTTTGGTTTATCAAAAGTTGCGTAATACCTCCAGAACCCACACTGAAAGCGACTAAGAGGCTGTCTGGATTCTAAGATCCCAGACAAAGAGGCTAAAAGCCCGCACATTCACAGCGCTGAATTATCTGAAAATGGCTGTTTGAGACGGCTGATACCAGTAATGCAATAATAATTGTTTTAATGAATATAGCAACCACAAATGTCTGACGCCCTCCGCATGTTACCTACGACTGTATCTACCGCAGCTCTGCCGCGTGCTGGCGGGTGCTCTTGTGTCAATTACGACAAGCAGGCGGCGTTGCCCGCAACCGTACTCGGGGCTGCCTGGCGGTGCTCCAATTATTACGAGAGCTCAGCCGATGCATGCCACACGCCCGGGAGCAGAGCGCCGAGCGGCCAGCACCGTGCGGCCCACTCCACGCTGCCCGGCATCGTCCAGCCTGTGCGGCAGAGGGGCGCGGCCAGCCGTGCTGTGGAGCGGCCACTTCAGTCTCGATACCTGGGCCGGGCACTGGCAGGTATCGTCAACGCTACAGACTGTTCATACTCGCCTTAGGAAGTAACATTCACAGCTAGTCTCACACATTTTGTCATTGTTGTTGTTGTTGTGGTCTTCAGTCCTGAGACTGGTTTGATGCAGCTCTCCATGCTACTCTAACTGTGCAAGCTTGTTCATCTCCCAGTACCTACTGCAAACTACATCCTTCTGAATCTGCTTAGGGTATTCATCTCTTGGCCTCCCTCTACGATTTTTACCCTCCACGCTGCCCTCCAATACTAAATTGGTGGTCCCTTGATGCCTCAGAACATGTCCTACCAACGGATCCCTTCTTATAGTCAAGTTGTGCCACAAACTCCTCTTCTCCCCAATTCTATTCAATACCTCCTCATTACTTATCTGATCTACCCGTCTAATCTTCAGCATTCTTCTGTAGAACCACATTTCGAAAGCTTCTATTCTCTCCTTGCACAAACTATTTACCATTCATGTTTCACCTCCATACATAGCTACACTCCATACAAATACTTTCAGAAACGAATTCCTGACATTTAAATCTATACTCGACGTTAACAAATTTTTCTTCTTCAGAAACGCTTTCCTTGCCATTGCTAGTCTACATTTTATATCTGTGGTGTGCGTACTGTAAGACCTTCGGTACACATACCATCAGATTATTTGACTTGTCACTCTAACGAAGTAGGCGAGTGTCAGCAATATGTCTCGTGGTCTAATCGTGTCGTGTTTATATTCTGCAGTTAGGTCAGATGATAGAAATGCCACTTGCATGCTTAGAGTAGCAGATTGATGGTGACCAACTTTAAACAGAACTTGATTAATTTTCACACACATTTATTAAAATAATAACAAGCATAAACATTACGTAACTTGATTCTGGATGCTGTTTACAATTGACAATCTGAAGTTCTTTTGGTCCTGGTACGTTAATCTTACTCTCACATATCTCTGATACTTGACAAAGTGTCTATACATTCAACTTCATGGTTATGTACAGGAATAATCTTCTTAGGTGCAGACTGAAACTTGACTATAGACTGGTGCAGACAAATGCAGACTGGTACAGACAAATGCAGACTGACTAATCGGAGGTCTGTACACTCGTTATAATACCTCGCGTGTTCAGGTGTTACTGCACGAGTGTGATCCAGCAGGAGAAAAGGTTCTACGTTAGCAGCAATCTCATTGGCTGCATTACATATTAATACGCGGATTGGCAGAAGAAGAATTTGGTCCGACTCTAAGGCAGCGCCATCTCGTAGTGTGGAGATGGACGAGCGCTGCGTCTGCGTTGTTGTGCTTAGCGAGGCGCGCTCTAGTGGGAAAGTTGTGTAGACGCTGACTACGCGGAACTATGTACACAACATCCTCTCTACTTTGAGTGTCATCAGTTATTTTGCTCCCCAAATAGCAAAACTCCTTTACTACTTTAAGTGTCTCATTTCGTAATCTAATTCCCACAGCATTACCCGACTTAATTCCACTACATTCCATTATCCTCGTTTTGCTTTTGTTGATATTCATCTCATACCCACCTTTCAAGGCACTGTCCATGCCGTTCAACTGCTCTTCCAAGTCCTTTGCTCTCTCTGACAGAATTACAATGTCATCGGCCAACCTCAAACTTTTTATTTCTTCTCCATGGATTTTAATACCTAACCCGAACTTTTCTTTTGTTTCCTTTACTGCTTGCTCAATATACAGATTGCATAACATCGGGGAGGGCCTACAACACTGTCTCACTCCCTTCCCAACCACTGCTTCCCTTTCACGTCCCTCGACTCTTATAACTGCCTTCTGGTTTCTGTACAAATTGTAAATAGCCTTTCGCTCCCTGTATTTTACCCCTGCCACCTTTAGAATTTGAAAGAGAGTATTGCAGTCAACATTGTCAAAAGCTTTCTCTAAGTCTACAAATGCTAGAAACGTAGGTTTGCCTTTCCTTAATCTGTTTTCTAAGATACGTTGTACGGTCAGTATTGTCTTATGTGTTCCAATATTTCTACGGAATCCAAACTGATCTTTCCCGAGGCCGGCTTCTACAGTTTTTCCATTTGTCTGTAAAGAATTCGCCTTAGTATTTTGCAGATGTGACTTATACTGATAGTTCGGTAATTTTCACGTCTGTCAACACCTGCTTTCTTTGGGATTGGAATTATTATATTATTCTTGAAGACTCAGGGTATTTCGCCTCTCTCATACATCGTCCTCACCAGATGGTAGAGTTTCGTCAGGACTGGCTCTCCCAAGGCTGTCAGTAGTTCTAATGGAATGTTGTCATTAAGAATACAAATAAAAACTAGTGAGAGAAAATTTTCTTATCAGGTTGTCAGAAGAGTTACATAAAATGGTACAGCTAATCACATCTGCCAGAGAATATGGGTAATTTTAAAAGTTCTGAAACTGGAGAAATATATGTGAAAGGTGGTTGCATGAGGAGAAGTGCCAGTAGTTTCACGATCTTTGCCACAGGGACTTAGTACTCGAGTAGATATGAATAAGAGATCTCTGTGAACCCACAGAGTTAATTTTGTTGAGAGCAGATGATGTCAGAGTGGTGGCTGTCTTACTTCTCGTGGTCAGGCGCATACTCTATTTCGGCTAGTACTGTAGTCGGTGATGGTATGGAGATTTTACATTCGGGAGGCCGCTCTGCGCATCTCGGAGTACTCTGAACGAGGTAATATCCGTTGACGCATCTGCATTCGCTGCTATCGCAAACGGTTAAGCGGTTTGTTTGAGGAAGATTTCATTATGTATAAGCTAAATTCTTAGGTACCATAACATTGTTTGGGTAGCTATTTCATGATAACCATCACTCTTCAACCTTTTCATTGTACTGAATGAAGGAATAAGAGCTTTTTAAATGTATTCAATACATGAGCTTTCTGTTACATATTCACTTATGGTGATGTTAGCGATAATAGAGACTTGCTCACACTTGAAAATACAAAACTTGCTAATCGTTCACGCTCTCTCAATTAAAATACGGTAGCTTAATTGAAACAGTGTTTTTGGTTTAATTAATCTTGGACTTCCAGACTTTCGCTTGCTGATTCAAAACCTGCTAAGTGCTGATAAGCTCACACGCACTGCACGGTACGCTCACATGCATTGTACGAGGGGCGTTCAATAAATAATGCACCAATTTCAGAATGAGATTTGCACTCTGCAGTGGAGTGTGCGCTGACATAAAACTTCCTGGCAGATAAAAACTGTGTGCCGGACCGAGAATCGAAATCGGTACCTTTGTCTTTCGCGGACAAGTGCTCTACCATCTGAGCGACCCAAGCACGACTCACTCCCGTCTTCACAGCTTTACTCCTACCAGTATCTCGTCTCCTACCTTCCAAACTTTACAGAAGCTCTCCTGCGAACCTTGCAGAACTAGCACTCCTAAAAGAAAGGATATTGCAGAGACATGGCTTAGCCACAGCGTGGGGGATGTTTCCAGAATGAGATTTTCAATCTGCAGCGGAGTGTACGCTGATATGAAACTTCCTGGAAGAAGTAAAGCTGTGAGGACGGGTCGTGAGTCGTGCTTGGGTAGCTCAGATGGTAGAGCACTTGCCCGCGAAAGGCAAAGGTCCCGAATTCGTATCTCGGTCCGGCACACAGTTTTAATGTGCCCGGAAGTTTCAATGCAGCAATTTGTTTCACGGCCAGTTGCGGCCAAAAACGCGGAGTTTGATGTGGGAATTCCCGCTTCAGCTCCTACAGTTTCTTGAACTTCCGATAGGTGCGACGCCATACGCAGCCTTTTGCAGAATATGTACGGAGACCTGGCACTGAACAAAAGCGCTGTGTGTCGTTGAGCGAGGCGTCTGTCATCATCGCAAAAACGTGGCGCAAAGCTACACCGATTTTCTGCGGGCCAGCTGGCCACTCAAAGCTGAGAGCTGCTATACTGGAAAGTGCGGACACTGTGGTTCGAGGTGAACGACGGGTCACAACCAAACACCTCGCAGCTCAACTAGACGTCTCTCTTATTTCTGTTGACACACTCGTCTACAAGCTGGGTACTCAGGGGTGTATGGGTTCCTCGCCGCCTGACAAAAGATCATGAAGAGCAACGAAAGACTATCTGTGCGGAATTTCTTACGCTCAGTAGTCCGATCGTGACAATTTTTTGTCGAACATCGTCACAGGCGAGGAAACTTGGGTTCATCACTATGAACTGCAAACAAAAGGCAAACCCCGGAATGCATCCACACCACCTTTCTTACGTAGATAAAGTTCAAAGCCGCACCCTCAGTTGATAAATTCATGGCGAACGGTCTTCTGCGACTTTGAAGGGATTACTGTGTTGGATGTCCTCATAGTGCAACGATCAACTCTGAAGAGTACTGTGAACTCTCACGAAGCAGGAGGAACGACTTCCGCTTGTTACTCCTCACAAAAACGCAAATGACTTCTCCACGAAAACGCGATTCCTCACTCATGGCCCAGCGATTCTAGGCGCTTTAGTCTGGAACTGCGCTGCTGCTACGGTCGCAGGTTCGAATCCTGCCTCGGGCATGGATGTCCTTAGGTTAGTTAGGTTTAAGTAGTTCTAAGTGTAAGGGACTGATGACCTTAGACGTTAAGTCCCATAGTGCTTAGAGCCATTTGAACCTCATTCATATCTGCACACCTGAGAGGAGCTACTAAACTTCATTGGACTGTACTTCCGCATCCATTCTACGGCTCAGATCTTGCATCTTTGGACTTCCATCTGTCTGGTCCACTGAAGGATGCATTTCGCCGAAAGCAGTACGTGGATGATGATTAGGTTGTTGACTCAGAAAGACGTTGAATGCGAAATCCAGCAGTATAGTGGTATCATCGGGGCTTACGGGTCCTCTCAGTAAGGTATCGTAAGACCATTGCATTGAACGGAGATTATGTTGAAAAACAAGTCTTTTTTAGCCAAAAGAGTTGGAAATATTATAGCGTATTGGAATCCTGAATAAAGTCAACCTACTTTCGGAAAAAAATGTGTCATTACTTTGCGAATGCCCCTGGATCATTGCTGAGTGATTTCTTTCAGCCAGTCTTGCAGCAGAATGTTACTCTGGAGAGAGGGTTCAAATGGTTCTGAGCACCATGGGACATAATATCTGAGGTCATCTGTCCTCTAGACGTAGAACTACTTAAACCTAACTAACCTAAGAACAGCACACACAGCCATGCCCGAGGCAGGATTCGAACCTGCGACCGGAGCAGCAGCACGGTCCCGGGCTGAAGCTCCTAGAACCTCTCGGCCACAACGGCCGGCTCCTGGAGATTGGGAAGCAGGGCACAGCTGAGCTTCGTTACCATTTTTGCGTAAGTAATAATGAACACTGGAGGCAAGACAAAATTTTATTCGGAATATTCTTGCAATAGTGAACATTTGAACATCGCTATATATATTTAAATTAGTATCAGTAACTGAAGAAGACTGTTGCGTACACATAGTGTTAATATCACAATCTTTATTCCAGAATGAGATTTTCACTCTGCAGCGTAGTGTGCGCTGATATGAAACTTCCTGGCAGATTAAAACTGTGTGCCGGAGTCTATATATATATATTCCTTACTGTCATTTCTTGTTAACAATATTAGCTTATTCGGAAGAATAAGCAGCTTTCACTCAGTTAATAGTCGACAGAAATCAGAAGAGATTCCTCGTGGGTCACTCCTATCCTGTCGAGGAGTTCCTTGAAAAATTAAACTAATTCTTGTTGTATTGTAGATTGCGTTTACTTAAACTTATGGCTTGACTTTTTTTTCGGATTCATAAGCACTTATTTTTATCTGTTATTACTTTTATGCTGTAATTTCATAAGCTGAGACCTTCCATGACCTTGGAGATTTGCTCCTCAATTTGGTCCTACGGAGCCTGGCGTGTAAATAAATAGAATAAACAGACTTTGAATGCGGAAAGCTAGTTGGAGACAAACGCATGGGACGTTCCATTTCGGAATCTTTAGGGAATTCAATATGCCGAGATCCACAGACATTACCTCTTATCATGGACAATGCAGTGGCCGACGATTTGTCACTGCTTACAGATATGCAGCACTGCGGGAGATAACAGCGTAAATCACTGTTGGACGTACGATGAACGTATCCGTTAGAAGAGTGCAGCGAAATTTAGCGTTAATGGGCTATGGCAGCAGGCGAGAAACCAAGCAGAAATTACCATGAGCAAAACACATTTGGTGAAAAAAGCAAGTATTTTCTTGTAGCTGTAACGACGGAACAAAAATATCACCAGGAACTCTAAAGCAACTACGGCAAAAATGAAGAATGAAATGTTTTGTGAAGTGAGCATGGTTAAAAGCGGTAAGGCAGCAACAAATCAACACGATATAAAAAATAAAATTACCACGATGACCCACACACGCAAACACTGACAGCGCAACCGTTGGCCGCTAGCGTATCGGCGCGTGCTGCCGGCGGCCCCTGGTAGCCCCCCCGCGGCGGCCGCCGCGGCCACAGAGAGGGCAGGGCAGACAGAGCGAGGCGTTCTTCGCGAGGAGCCTCGCCGCCCACGCCGCGGACGCCGCCCACCGGCCGCCAGAGAGCTTAGCCGCATTCAGCGCCCCTTCCGGCCTCCTTGATAAATCTGCCTTATCTAACAGCCGGCCTTATCTCCCTGAGTTATGTCCCGAGCCGGCCCGCCTCGGCGCGTTGCGAAAGGGAAAAAAGGGCTCTGCGTTTAATCTGTATCACACGAGAAAGATTCCGCGGCGCGCGCTTGCGTTTTAGGAAATTACTCCGACTTCTTATCTCAACTCTGACTGCTCTGGAGCTACGATCCCTCCGTAAGAACGCCAGTAGAACGGACGAGCCGCAGATGTTATTCCTAAAGTTGCGTGATTGCGAAAGATGCCATTTATTGGTGGTGGGAAACGTAGGAATGTACCTCAGTGTCAAGTAGACAAAAACACTGAAAAAACATGCAAATCGTAAAAAATTATGTAGTTTTACCAATTAATTTCTTTTTAATTCCACGTCCAGTGATCGCTTACACAGTCTTACAGTTTGTCTTTAAAAATAACGATAGCTTCCCCTTCCTCTTCAAATGGCTCTGAACACTACGGGACTTAACTTCTGAGGTCATCAGTCCCCTAGAACTTAGAACTACTTAAACCTAACTAACCTAAGGACATCACACACATCCATGCCCGAGGCAGGATTCGAACCTGCGACCGTAGCGGTCGCGCGTTTCCAGACTGTAGCGCCTAGAACCGCTCGGCCACTACGGCCGGCTGAGCTTCTTTACTTCATATTAAACATGAACTCCTACTTTCTATATAGGTCTTGCATAATTTCTAACTGTCGTTTTTCAACTTTTTTCGTTATTTTTCTCTTTCACGTTTTGTTGTGCACTACGATTTTCCACCAAGTCTACATTCACTCCGAAAGCTGCTGTATAGAGCATGGACTCTGTAGTTCGCATCACATTAGACCCGACTCGGCTTGTCCTGTCCCGTCCATGTACAGGGGTTGGTGAAAAACATGAAAACATCGAAAACGCAACACATTACCACGCCTAATATGTTGTAGTAAACCTTTTGGCATTCCAACCAACTCCCATCCGTCTCCGAATGGATAACTACAGGTCCTTTGTTGTATTCAGGGGAATGTTATACCATACTTCCTGTAAACTAGTAGCAAATTCAAGTAACGATTATGGAGGTGGGTAGCGATCAATCAACATTTCCTCCAAATTAAACCACAAAGACTCAATAACACTGAAATTTTGTAATTGTTGTCGCCAGGGGAGACGCGACAGAACATTCTTGTGCTAAGAAAATCAATTGTGGGTGTTGCGAGCTGCGTGCACAGGGGTCCTATTGTCTTGCAAAAAAGCATAACCATTGCGGAACAAATATTGTACCATGAGGCGGACATGTTCAGTCAAAATGGTCACATAATACCTGGCAGTAATGTGGCCTTGCAGACGAGGGCTCCCATACCTGGGGTCAAGGTGAGGGGTGCCTCCACCCCATCCCCTCCCCCTACAGCTCTGGGAAAGGAAAAAACATATTGTAGTGATGTGTTTTTCTTTAAAGAAAATAATTTAAAAGTCGGTATTAGGCAAGTTTGTGACAGAATCATAACGGGAACTTATTGTAGCTACATACAAGACGACATTCGTCTTTAAAATAAAAATACTCCGTAACCCTTTTCCCAGGTATAGCCCCGCCCCCTCTCCTACAAACTGTCGTATGGGCGCCCTCGAATGCAGGGTAACCATGGGTCCCATGAAACACCACGACATGCCTGCCCAAAACATAACTGAACCCCCGCCATGTTTCACTGTTGGCAGCAAGCTGCCTGCATCCTAAGCTAGGGACGGCGTATCGCGCCAGAAGTTGGAAACAGTGTGAAACGAGACTCATCCGACCAAATGACTTCCTTCCAGTGTTCCACAGTCCAGGTTTTACGGCTATAGCAGCATGTTTGCCTGTTATGGACACTTGCACCACTGATGAGTGGTTTCGGAATTCCAGTTCTCTCCGTAATTCCCTTATTATGCAATTCCCTTTGTGTTGTTTTGCTGCAGACATTGTTCTTGGATGTACGTTAGCGGCAAGAAACAATCAATGCCTTCTCTGCGCGATAGTAATGGAGATACTATCGAAGACAATGCTGCCAAAGCAGAGTTACTAAACACAGCCTTCCGAAATGCTGCGGCAAGACTCAGCAGAACCAGGAGCACCTTCGAAGATGTCCAGCGTAACCTTGGACGAAACGTTAGGGATTGAAGAGTTCCATGGACCACCGCCATACAACCCGGAAAAATTGTCAGCAGCTGAAACATCCGGTCGTGAAAGCCTTCATTTGATGAAAAGGACGAAAAGCTGAAAGGTGAGAGAAGGGAGACGTACTTGACGGCAATATTATAGATAAGTTGGAAAGTACGATACTGTGAGAAGAATCTAACAGAGCTCTGAAAGACGTAAGTCGAAACTAGGCCCAGGGAGTAGACGATATTCCATCAGAACTACTGACAGCCATGGCAAAGCCAGCCATGACAAAACCCTTCCACCTGGTGTGTAGGATGTATGAGACACGTAAAATACCCTCAGACTTCAAGAATAAAATAATACACTCCTGGAAATGGAAAAAAGAACACATTGACACCGGTGTGTCAGACCCACCATACTTGCTCCGGACACTGCGAGAGGGCTGTACAAGCAATGATCACACGCACGGCACAGCGGACACACCAGGAACCGCGGTGTTGGCCATCGAATGGCGCTAGCTGCGCAGCATTTGTGCACCGCCGCCGTCAGTGTCAGCCAGTTTGCCGTGGCATACGGAGCTCCATCGCAGTCTTTAACACTGGTAGCATGCCGCGACAGCGTGGACGTGAACCGTATGTGCAGTTGACGGACTTTGAGCGAGGGCATGCGGGAGGCCGGGTGGACGTACCGCCGAATTGCTCAACACATGGGGCGTGAGGTCTCCACAGTACATCGATGTTGTCGCCAGTGGTCGGCGGAAGGTGCACGTGCCCGTCGACCTGGGATCGGACCGCAGCGACGCACGGATGCACGCCAAGACCGTAGGATCCTACGCAGTGCCGTAGGGGACTGCACCGCCACTTCCCAGCAAATTAGGGACACTGTTGCTCCTGGGGTATCGGCGAGGACCATTCGCAACCGTCTCCATGAAGCTGGGCTACGGTCCCGCACACCGTTAGGCCGTCTTCCGCTCACGCCCCAACATCGTGCAGCCCGCCTCCAGTGGTGTCGCGACAGGCGTGAATGGAGGGACGAATGGAGACGTGTCGTCTTCAGCGATGAGAGTCGCTTCTGCCTTGGTGCCAATGATGGTCGTATGCGTGTTTGGCGCCGTGCAGGTGAGCGCCACAATCAGGACTGCATACGACCGAGGCACACAGGGCCAACACCCGGCATCATGGTGTGGGGAGCGATCTCCTACACTGGCCGTACACCACTGGTGATCGTCGAGGGGACACTGAATAGTGCACGGTACATCCAAACCGTCATCGAACCCATCGTTCTACCATTCCTAGACCGGCAAGGGAACTTGCTGTTCCAACAGGACAATGCACGTCCGCATGTATCCCGTGCCACCCAACGTGCTCTAGAAGGTGTAAGTCAACTACCCTGGCCAGCAAGATCTCCGGATCTGTCCCCCATTGAGCATGTTTGGGACTGGATGAAGCGTCGTCTCACGCGGTCTGCACGTCCAGCACGAACGCTGGTCCAATTGAGGCGCCAGGTGGAAATGGCATGGCAAGCCGTTCCACAGGACTACATCCAGCATCTCTATGATCGTCTCCACGGGAGAATAGCAGCCTGCATTGCTGCGAAAGGTGGATATACACTGTACTAGTGCCGACATTGTGCATGCTCTGTTGCCTGTGTCTATGTGCCTGTGGTTCTGTCAGTGTGATCATGTGATGTATCTGACCCCAGGAATGTGTCAATAAAGTTTCCCCTTCCTGGGACAATGAATTCACGGTGTTCTTATTTCAATTTCCAGGAGTGTAATTATAATTACAAAGAAAGCAGGTGCTGACAGTTGTAAATATTGCAGAACTATCAGTTTAATAACTCGTGGTTACAAAATACTAACACGAATTCTTTACAGAAGAATGCAAAAACTGGTAGAAGCTGACATCGGAGAAGACAAGATGGGGATCCGGAGAAATGTAGGAACGCGCGAGGCAATACTGACCCTACGACTTCTCTTAGAAGATAGGTTAAGAAAAGACAAACTCACGTAAGTAGCATTTCTTTACTCAGAGAAAGCCTTTGACAATGTTAACTGGAATACTCTCTCTGAAATTCCGGAGTTAGCAGGGGTAAAATACCAGGAGCGAAAGGCTATTTACAACTTGTACAAAAACCAAATAGCAGTCATAAGAGTCGAGTGGTATGAAAGGCAAACAGTTGTTGAGAAGGTAATGAGGCAGGGTTGTAGCCTGCCACGGACATTATTTTATCTGATCATCAACCAGTAAATAAAACCAAAAACAAATTTGGAATGGGAATTAAAGTCCAGGGAAAATAAATAAAAAGTTTTGAGGTTTGCGGATGACATTCTAATCCTCTCAGGACAGCCAGGTCTTGGAAGAGCAGCTGAACGGAATGGAAAAAGTATTGAAAGGAGGATATAAGATGAACATCAACAAAAGCAAAACGAGGATAATGGAATGCAGTAGAATTAAATAAGTTGATGCTGAGGGAATTAGATGAGGAAACGAAACATTTAAAATAGTAGATGAGCTTTGCTATTTGGTAACAAAATGATTGATAATGGCCGAAGTAGAGATGATATAAAATGTTGACTGGAAACGGCCGGAAATGCATTTCTTAAGAATTTGTTAACATCGAATTAAAATTTAAGCGTTAGGAAGTCTTTTCTGAAAGTTTTTGTGTAGAGTGCAGTCATGTATTGAAGTGAAGCGTGACCGTAAACAGTTCAGAGAGAAAGATAAAAGAAGCTTTTCAAATGTGGTGCTACAGACGAATGCTGTAGATTAAATAAGATTCAGAAGAATGTATGTTCCTGTAGTTATTCGGAGATTCCAGACACTTAAGTGTCATTTGCAGAGTATCCATGCAGATGCAGAAGAGGCTTGCACAGGACAGAGTAACACGGAAAGCTAATAAAACGAGTCTTCGAACTAAAGACCACAACATATGTGCTTAGGATTATCTGCAAGTCAGTAACCTTGTAGAGTAAGGTCTGCCGAATCGAGTCGGGAGATGATTCGGGTCAGTTTGACAAATTTCCCCTGATCGTCCCAAAGAAATTGTATACGAGTAGGGAGTGCTGCCACATAGCGGTGGCTGTTAGAACTAGGTGTTTAAGTTGGAAAGTGAAAACACTGTCAGGTGTGTTCGTTGTTCTGCTAAAATTTGTGGAAGATTGTGCAGTTCGTGTTAAGGCCTGAGTATATCCTAGTTTGTGAAATATCTTTGGATTAAAATTGATATATCTCTGATAGCTCCTTTAGAACTTATGTTATCATGTCATTGATAATGTCTTTAGTAATATATTAAACATTTGTTACACAGTATATTTATGTACTGAAGAAGAAGCTACAGTGTTCCTGAAGCACAAATATGCTTGCGCAGGACTATCCATGCAGTGAAAAAAGTATTTTGTATTTCCGGCGAATCATGTCAGTACAATGCGGATGAAAATGATCAATACTTTTATTTAAGTTTACTGCAGTTGTTGTACTTATTTTTGATCAATGCTTTTATTTCAATTTATTGCAATTGTTGTACTTATTTTCCTTTGCGTTTCTCTGTTTTCGTTTTGTATTTTGGAAATTTATGGTAAGTTCCTGTGGGACCAAACTGCTGACGTCATCGGTCCCTAGGCCTACACACTACTTAATCTAACATAAACTAACTCACGCTAAGGAGAACACATACACACCCAAGACCGAGGGAGGACTCGAACCTGCGACGGGAGGAGCAGCGCGAACTGTGGCAATGCGGCCAAGACCGCGCGGCGTTTTGTATCGAAGATGGGAAAATACAAAAGAAAAGCTTTTTTTGTTGGCGGGGGGTGACTTGCAAAATGCAGTTAAAACGCACCGGAAGGGTAGAAGTCAGCGCCACTCAGCGAAATTGTTTGGCGTGCCACATTCCTGTCTACAAGCACGATTGTAAACTGAAAAACAGTCTACAGCAAATGTAAAAGGTGGTGTTCATACAATAGAAGAAAAAGAATTCTTTTCAAGAATACTGATTTTGTGTGCATGTATTTTCCTGTTGGATTCTAATAATATGAGGAGGACTGCCTACGATTTCACAGAATCCAACAAAATAAAGCATACATTTTCAGGCGCCAAAAATCAGCAGATAGGGAGTGGGTAAAATGATTCTGGAAACGAAACCCAAATTTGTCTTTGAGAAAAGTGAAAGGGCTTTTCCTAGGCAGATGCAAATATTTTGATAAAGTGGATGTGGCTGAAATCTTTTTCTTGTTGAGAGAAGCTATGGAGGATCTTGATTTATTGGACAAATTTCAGGTTATATATATTGCAGATGAATCATGTTTTGAAATGAAGAACAAGTCTACAATTAAATTTGCTGTTGAGAACCGAAGCAAAGCTGTTTATGGACAGACTGCTATAGAAAGAGGAGAACTTGTCACCATCTTGGCTTGTGCTAATGTCACAGGAAATTTTATCCCATCTACGGTCATATTTAAATGTAAAAGTTTTTACCTGATAATTTTTACCTGAAGATAAAAATAATGACACGTGTTGTGAACCCTGCAAGATTAAAAACGGCGATCCAATATCGGCGAAACTTGGTGCCAGGAAAATGGTAGAGAATAATGGTACGATGAGACTTCTGTTGATGCAGTGGGGAAGAAGAGGTTTATTTGTGGAAAATGTGTTGCTATTTCAATGTGATGTATATATTTTTGTAACGACACTATTCGCTGAATTTTTGACCCGATTCTCCTTACTTAAATAAGGCGCATAGGGTCATGCAGCTAATTCTTCAGATTAATTTTTCGAAGCTATGAAGAACATTTCGTAATATTATACTGTATAATAGAATTTGAAACTAAAAACAACATTTATGTAGTGTTATATATTAGAATTTGTAGGCAAAAGGACATAGTTCTTAAGTATTTACAATGGAAATTTGTTCATGTGAAAATATGTCTATGTGTAGACTTTGGACCTGATTCTACAGACCTTATCTTACGCTGTAATATTTTACAAAGATCACGATTTCTCTGTACAAGAAATATTATGTAAACGAGTCGTTACAGTCATTCTACAGAACTGTACTTTTATGAAAGCTTGACATGGAGTCTAGTGGACATAAATCTGCGACAACTGAATTATTATTCAATCATTTTGTAGTGCAGTCTATTTTTAGATTTGCCTTCATAGTCATTACCACTTTCTTTAACATTTTGAACAATTTCAGATCTGCTAAAGCAAATAGTAGACATGCTGAGTTTGATCTTACATAATTAATCTGGAACACATACGATAGATGTAATAGTATGCACGATACACATTGTTGTTGCTAAACAATCCGTCACTTTCATGTGCTGTGTGCAGCCTCCGTAAGTCAGTAGTGTGCATACATTACAATGTCAGAAATCAGAAAGGGTGTGGGCAAGTACTTTTGGATGTATCACCCTCTATATGTGGACATCAAGATGAGAAAGTCATTGTTTTAAAGCAAAACCGTAACAAAGATAAGAGTCAGTATATGAAATTAAAAGTAGAATGGAAGAGAACAACATTTCACACATTTTCTTCCGTCTTGCGTATCAGTATGCTTGTTTCGGGTTGTTTTCTGTGGCTCGGGAACTCACTAAGTACAGCGTGCAGTTCAACTCCGATACTGGGCGGGCCTCGTCGTCACCGGGTCGGTCCCATCTGCCGGTGAAAACATCGTTAACTGCTGGCGTCTCTCCATAAAAGCCTTCAAAATGTTTTAAAAAATCTGTGCATCCGAGAATCCTTTTGTTCATTGAACTGTTTGTCTGGTGCCTTCAATTGATGATAAAAAATTCAACTTCGTCCAGTATATCTAGGAAACGATTGAATTATGTCCTGCCTGTCATAAGTAAAACTTTATCATTTACTTCACATAAATCTGCAACTACAATGGGTATCATATACACTATCATACTTACCGTATGAGTCTTTCAGATTAGTTTTGAAATGTCTTTTATTTGTTTTAAATCCTCAGATTTTCAAAATCTTGACGAGCCCGGTTGTCATCATGAAGACAAATGCGATAGCAGACTGAAATTAAAAATACTTGAATAAGAGTTGTGACTACTTGCATTGTTTCTCACTTCATTACAAGTAATTAAGAAAAACGGACAAGTGGGAGTAGAACTTGCGCTCTGACAGTTCAGTACAAACTTTATTATATGTATAGACAGTTCGTCTATAAGTTTTGAAGAGTGTGTTCGCGAGTATCAAAGAATGTGACATATATGGCCGTATCTTTTGACTGTATTGCCTTAGAACCTTAAAATGTTTACACCACGATGAAACCGTAAGCCTTAGTATTTGACACAGATTTCAATTTGGTACCTCTACCCGTTACTGATAAAAAGGAGTGTTAACAAACGTACGGACAGGTGGACAACAAATAGCAAAAAGATATTTTTATGTGATACAAGCACAAATTAACAATTTTCGGATTTTTTCCCTTTATTTCTACTGTTAAACCTTGCTTCTTGCCAAATTTCATGATTCTAGGTCACTGGAAAGTACCTGTAGGTTTTAATGAGTGAGCTTGCGAGTGTCAAAATATGTGACATAAATGGCTGTATCTTTCGAATGCAGCGACATACAGGCTTAAACGTTTTACATTGCCTCCGGCCGCGGTGGCCGTGCGGTTCTAGGCACCTCAGTCCGGAACCCTGCTACGGCCGCAGGTTCCAATCCTGCCTCGGGCATAGATGTGTGTGATGTCCTTAGGTTACTTAGGTTCAAGTAGTTCTAAGTTCTAGGGGACTGATGACCTCAGATGTTAAGGCCCATAGTGCTGAGCCATTTGAACCATTTTTACATAGCCAACGGACTGTAGACCTTATACACTCCTGGAAATTGAAATAAGAACACCGTGAATTCATTGTCCCAGGAAGGGGAAACTTTATTGACACATTCCTGGGGTCAGATACATCACATGATCACACTGACAGAACCACAGGCACATAGACACAGGCAACAGAGCATGCACAATGTCGGCACTAGTACAGAGTATATCCACCTTTCGCAGCAATGCAGGCTGCTATTCTCCCATGGAGACGATCGTAGAGATGCTGGATGTAGTCCTGTGGAACGGCTTGCCATGCCATTTCCACCTGGCTCCTCAGTTGGACCAGCGTTCGTGCTGGACGTGCAGACCGCGCGAGACGACGCTTCATCCAGTCCCAAACATGCTCAATGGGGGACAGATCCGGAGATCTTGCTGGCCAGGGTAGTTGACTTACACCTTCTAGAGCACGTTGGGTGGCACGGGATACATGCGGACGTGCATTGTCCTGTTGGAACAGCAAGTTCCCTTGCCGGTCTAGGAATGGTAGAACGATGGGTTCGATGACAGTTTGGATGTACCGTGCACTATTCAGTGTCCCCTCGACGATCACTAGTGGTGTACGGCCAGTGTAGGAGATCGCTCCCCACACCATGATGCCGGGTGTTGGCCCTGTGTGCCTCGGTCGTATGCAGTCCTGATTGTGGCGCTCACCTGCACGGCGCCAAACACGCATACGACCATCATTGGCACCAAGGCAGAAGCGACTCTCATCGCTGAAGACGACACGTCTCCATTCGTCCCTCCATTCACGCCTGTCGCGACACCACTGGAGGCGGGCTGCACGATGTTGGGGCGTGAGCGGAAGACGGCCTAACGGTGTGCGGGACCGTAGCCCAGCTTCATGGAGACGGTTGCGAATGGTCCTCGCCGATACCCCAGGAGCAACAGTGTCCCTAATTTGCTGGGAAGTGGCGGTGCGGTCCCCTACGGCACTGCGTAGGATCCTACGGTCTTGGCGTGCATCCGTGCGTCGCTGCGGTCCGGTCCCAGGTCGACGGGCACGTGCACCTTCCACCGACCACTGGCGACAACATCGATGTACTGTGGAGACCTCACGCCCCACGTGTTGAGCAATTCGGCGGTACGTCCACCCGGCCTCCCGCATGCCCACTATACGCCCTCGCTCAAAGTCCGTCAACTGCACATACGGTTCACGTCGACGCTGTCGCGGCATGCTACCAGTGTTAAAGACTGCGATGGAGCTCCGTATGCCACGGCAAACTGGCTGACACTGACGGCGGCGGTGCACAAATGCTGCGCAGCTAGCGCCATTCGACGGCCAACACCGCGGTTCCTGGTGTGTCCGCTGTGCCGTGCGTGTGATCATTGCTTGTACAGCCCTCTCGCAGTGTCCGGAGCAAGTATGGTGGGTCTGACACACCGGTGTCAATGTGTTCTTTTTTCCATTTCCAGGAGTGTATTTCACATAAATTCCACCTTAATACTTTAACCATTACAGAAAAAAGGGTTCTTAAGAGACGGATGGACTACAGACAGAAGGACAAAAAATTGGTCTAATAAAGGCTTCATTTTTACAGATTGAATTACTGAAGCCCAAAAACAGGGAGAATATATGTTCCTGGTTGTCTACTTACGAGTTACCGAGTAACAGAATGCAGGGACAAAATTTGGATCTGAGCCAGAGATTTCTTTCCAGATTTTCTACGCGCACCACGCAGAAGCGCAGAGCCTGCCGGCTCCTGTGGTCAGTGCCTCCTGACCTCTCGAGCTGGGAGCTGCGGTTCGCTGCGGCTGCCAGCAAGAAGCGGCGGCCGCGCAATTGTCATTCGCGTGTAAGGTGTTAATTGCTCAGGAGATTATGCATCCCAAGACGGCCATAAGCAGCTGCGGACCGCGGGCGGGAAGGCTCAGCTGCGCATGCGCGGCTCTCACAGCCGCTCCCGCACAGCCCGAATAGCAGATTCTCCCAAAACGGAACAGAGAATATATTGCAGGAACGATTGTCTTAAGCACTGCCGTCATGTCAGAAAACAATAAATAATACAATCTAAATCTGTGTTTAGTGTGGACCGAATGACAATGTAAACATGTTAACTGAATTTTCCGTCGGTTCTTGGTAGAACAACATTGTAATAAATGAAAAGCACCAGTTTGCTTTTGTTCTACTGTATTACTTTTACTGTGTTAACCGGTTTTCGGCTTACAAGGCCATCTTCAGACATTTACTGAGCATTGTCACCAAAGAAGTTACAATGTTTGTAAACAACATTGGAACAGAAGTTACACGTCTAGATTGCAGCAGAGACATACAGTAAGTAACATCTTTGACAGTGTGGTGGTAATACATTGAAAAAGTAAAAAATTGAACAGTAAATAAATAACAATGGAGTAAAGTTGGCAGAAGTAAAGCTGTGAGGACCAGGCGTGAGTCGTGCTTCAGTAGCTCAGATGGTAGAGCAATTGCCCGCGAAAGGCAAAGGTCCCGAGATCGAGTCTCGGTCGGGCACACAGTTTTAATCTGCCAGGAAGTTTCATATCAGCGCACATTCCGCTGCAGAGTGAAAATCTCATTCTGGAAAAATGGAGTACACAGGAAAAAACTTTAACACAAAATAGGAACAGCATGCCTACATAACAGTTTCTAATAATAAACAAAAACAATAATATAAAATAAAATTAATGCTTGACAAGGCTACTTCAGGAGGTATAAAACATGGAGAGCGATACACAAACCAATTGAAAGAAGAAACAGTTATCAAAATAACTACAGAATACATAAGGAAATTAAGCAATATCAATAAGATAAACAGAAATAAATAAATAAATGCAGGAAAATAGAGAAGTTTGAGGTAACATGCAGTAAATCCAATCCTTGAGAGTGTGGTGGTACTGCACTTTTAAAAGGTAAAAAGGCTGAACAATATACAGATGAAAAAGGAGAAAACAAGAAAACATTAACATTGTACTCAAAACTGTGGCTATGTAAGAGTGTGCATTAAATAGATGAACCAAGCAAAATATAAACAATCTTTGATGGGGTCGAAACTACATTCTATATGGAATACATAGACAACTTCAATAAAATAAAAAAAACTTAATGAATACAGGGAAATGGGAACATATAGCAACAGACAGTGTTGGATGTAATGAACAACAGAGATGATTATATGAAGTTTAGGAGAGGGGAAGTGTTGAACTGTGTTTGGTCATTTAAGATTATATCTGGACTGTGGTCTAGATGTTTGTTAATTTCCAGGACACCAGCAGGTTGAGTTTATGGCTTTTGTTTGGTACGTGAAGTACATGGGACACTGGCTGGTAGTTGTGACCCTCACTCAGTACATGCTCAGCAAATGCAGAGTCATAATTGTCCAACCTCCAGCTGCATTCATGTTCAGCCAGCCTAGTTGCTATGTCTCCGTCTGACTGACCAATGTAAAACTTGTCACAAGCAGAACAGGTAATATTGTATACCCTACTGTTGGCTAATAACTGGATCCACTCTTTCCTATTGAAAATACACTAGGCTGTCGTGTTCTTAACATATTAGGAAAGCCTATACTTCCAGGCTTTCAGTGCTTTGACTAAAATCTGTGATACCTCTTCTAGATATGGTAGCGAACACCATTTCTTCCAGACGGTGGATGGGGAAGCAGATGGGGCATAGAGGAGGGGTATAATACTCCGCTTTTGTTTCCTAAGCGAGATGTGGTCTATAAGAACTGGACTGTAGCCATTGGCTGTGTCAATAAATTTTATTATATCTAACTCTGCTTTAAAATCATCTCTGGATATGGGGTTGGATATGAGACGGTGTACCATTGAGTGGAAAGCTGCATGTTTGTGAAATATGGGGTGTTGTGAGCTAGAAGGAATTACTGTGTCTGTAGTTGTAGTTTTTCCATAAATTTTAAAATAATGTGTGTGTGTGTGCTGATGTCAATGGTGAGGTCTAAGACGTTTATGAACTTGTTCCCAATCTCCATTGTGAA
This sequence comes from Schistocerca serialis cubense, assembly GCF_023864345.2. Taxonomy (NCBI): domain Eukaryota; kingdom Metazoa; phylum Arthropoda; class Insecta; order Orthoptera; family Acrididae; genus Schistocerca; species Schistocerca serialis. Next base: position 415,248,036 of record NC_064638.1, read on the forward strand.
CTGAATATTTTTATTTTGACTGTTTAGTTTTTTCAAAAATGTGTTGAGTTGTCTTGTAGTACCAGTCCACATATACAGGACATCATCCACATATCTAAACCAGTATTTGATATTTGCACTCAAAGGTCCTGTTTTTAGAAAATGTGGTTCAGAATGATCCATAAATATTTCAGCCAGTAGTGGACCAAGAGTGGCACCCATAACTAAGCCGTATAATTGTTTATAAAGAGTCCTGAAGCAGCCTTGTCAAGCACTAATTTTATTTTATTTTATTATTTTTGTTTATTAATAGAAACTGTTATGTAGGCATGCTGTTGCTATTCCGCGTTAAAGTTTTTTCCTGTCTACTCCATTTTTATTAATTTACTGTTCAATTTTCCACTTTTTCAATGCATTACCACCACACTGTCAAAGATGTTACTGTATGTCTCTGCTTCAATCTAGACGTGTAAAGTCTCTTCCAATGTTGTTTACAAAAACTGTAGCTTATTTGGTGACAGTACTTAGTAAATGCCTGAAGAGGGACTTGTAAGCCGAAAACCGGTTAACACAATAAAAGTAATACTGTAGAACAAAAGCAAACTGGTGCTTTTCATTTATTACAATGTAAACAGTTTGCATCTATTGGCAAGTTTAAATACAACGTATGATTTGCAACATCCCTTCGATAAACAATGATTAGGCTACGGCAAATAAAAGTTGCAAAATCGGGCCCTGAGGCGTGCTTGAATAGCTCAGATAGTGTAATAAGTAGCTGCCAAAGCGAAAGACTACGGAAAATTTCCGGAGAGGTATGCAATTTTAAATCTCTCGTTACGTTTCAGACTTGTTTTACATCTGCCGGAGGCAGTCTTCTGAAACATAGTTCTACTATAATTACAGTGGCTTGGTGACATTAGTTCTAACGCAGAATGAGAAACCTGAAAATATGGAAAGCTAGGGTTCGATGGCCTGCCAGCGTTAAGGTCATTAAAGACAAGTGTGGTGAAGCTGATCGACTGCAAAATTAATTGAGTAATCATCCAAAATACGCCTCAAATGCTTTAGGGAAACTATAGAACCTCAAAATAGCCATCAATGAGCGTGACAACATACAGGATGGGGTAAGTAAATGTGGCCCAGAGGACAGAGTTTCAGAGTATAAAGAAACAAAGCAGAGGAAAGGAAACACAGGACTAACCTGACAATAACAGATGTTGAAAGTGGCCACCAGTCTGACCTCTGCTAACAAATCTGTGAGGCGTGAAGACTTTGCAGATGTGTCCCAAGGATCGGCCGGCTATGTGGGCACTTACTCCATCCTGTTAGATGTAACTTAGATCCTTTCCCCCTCCATTAACACTGCCATAGATGGTATTCACTCATCTGGGACACTTTCTTTTGCCCCACCCTCTACTTTCTAAACACAATTCCTTTGTCTTTCTTGCTTCACGATCTCTTTCCACACCGATGGTGCTGTGTATGTAGACAGCGTCAGCAATCTCTTATTTATCCAAGCAAATGGCCCATGGCCTACTGGAAGCTATTCTCGTTGACACCACTTCGGTTACCTGTGTAACAAGTGTCTTAAACAGAATTTAGTTCATTGTAGGTGCCAGGGATGATAGCGCATGGAATGTAGTGTTGTGTTGATGATGAGGTTTGCCGGCCGAAGTGGCCGTGCGGTTCTAGGCGCTGCAGTCTGGAACCGTGAGACTGCTACGGTCGCAGGTTCGAATCCTGCCTCGGGCATGGATGTGTGTGATGTCCTTAGGTTAGTTAGGTTTAACTAGTTCTAAGTTCTAGGAAACTAATGACCTGAGAAGTTGAGTCCCATAGTGCTCAGAGCCATTTTTTTTTATGCAGTTTGATGCTGATGATGGTGAGAGGTAACTGGTTGAAACCTGGTGTTGACACACAGCCTACTGTTCCATAATAACGCAGTGGAGTTCAACAATGACCATAACCTCTCCAACTGACAGAAGGATCTCATACATCTTTTTCACATCCCCAGACCAATAGACACTGAGAAGAGATTCGGAATGCAACCCAGTCGATTTTCCCAAAGTCTGATGGTTAGGGGCGGAGAATACGTTTAATCAGCTATTGAAACTGACTGCATCCTTTACAATGGGACCAAATTGTCATTTGCCTTAACGATTTAGGGGAAACGAAAGACACTATGAATCTTGGTGGTCAGATGGGGAACTGAATTCAGTTCCTCCAGAAATTCAGTCCAGTAACAATATATCATTAGTTAATACATCGTTGGGCTCAGTCTTTTGGGTATTGTGGATGCTAGAGCAAATTTTCGGTACCTGATGGCAGTGGTCACATGTTATTGGATTGCGGTCGAAGCGTACAACAATGGTGTGAGGACTAGTCACTTTCCCATGTTGACAGGTACTTTGCAGCACCAGTTGCAAAAAAACTTTTGAAAGCTCTTGACAGGAAGCAACAACCCTGAGAGAAATGATAGGGCCTGATAAATGTATGCAGACGCCTATTAGTGGACACTGATGTGGAGGGTGTCCACCCTACCCCTTTATGGTGGCTTGAACTCTGCTGGGCACACTTTTACTGGGATTGTTGAATGTCCATAGTAGAATGGCAGCCCATTCCTCTTCAAGAGCCGAAGCCAGAAAACATACTGTAGCGGCACGACCGTTTACGATAGGGCAAGTTAGTTTTGTCCGATATTCAGAGCATGAGTTACAGCCAAGTGCGGGCCGGATTGCAGTAAGTTATACATACCAGTCATTGAGAAGACAAATAGAGGCCACAAGGGCGTAGAACTGTCAGAGAGGGCGCACACAGCAGTTTCCATGGCGCAAGTCACAGGCAGAAGGGGGCCAGTGGCCAACCTAAGTGTTGCGTGTATGTGATCCGAACCGGTGCATTAGCAAAACAGAGGCATGCAGCCGAGTATAAATAGGTGCCGTTTTCTAACGAGAGTCATTCAAGTGTGATAGCTCTCCTGGACGGCGGGGCGTGTTGCACCACTGCCTACCCGCAGATCAGATGGGGCGCCAGCATTTCAGTCCATGGCAGGTCCCTGGTTCGACCCTCTGAGGCCAACGCAGAGTATTCAAGTGTGGCAGCTGCCTGGAAGATGGTGGGGCATGTCACACCGCCGGGCTACATGCAGAACAGATGGGGCGCCAGCGTCCCAGTCCACAGAGGGTCCTTGGTTCGACCCTCTGAAGATGATGCAGGGTCCACAGCCAACCAGAGTGGGCCACTCTTCGGCTCGCTACCATGGGCAGTTGTCTCGGCTCCCGACATACGCTGGAGACTTCCGAGGCGAGGGCCACAGATATGGACGCCGGATAATGGGCACTTGTTTGTCGCTGCATTCTCAGCCACGCCGGCGAGAAGAGGCAGCAGCTGGCCGCCCACGGCTCACACCAAGCAGCACTGAGTCGGCAGGGATGCAGACCGCCGAGTCAACTGCAGCACCCTGACGACGACGCACTCCGAAGGCGTACCAGTCCAGCACGACACAGCGTTGCGTGGCACAGGCCGCTGGGGTACTTCCTCAGCATTGCGAGGCCTGTGACGCAGACCAGGTTGAATGGAGCATTGTAGTGGAAACAAATAAATCATTTGGAAAGTTCTCGGCGAGTATTAATACGGCACGTCCTGGCACTCACCCACTACATCTGGTGTGAATACGCCACATTTGGCATCTGATACTACAACAATACTCATTTTCGACGCTAGTGCATGGAGTGAAGATGGCATTCAAGATCATCCCAAAGGTATCCCATTCAGTTCAGGTCCAGACTATGGAAAGACCAGTCCATTTCAAGAATGTTATTGTCCACTAACCATTGCCTCATAGATGGTGCTTTCTGATGGAGTTCTCATGTTACTGCAAACAGTCATCATCTCCTAAATGTTCTTCTACTGTACACAGTATGCAATGCTGCAAAACGTGTGTTGATATCCTTCCACATTTAGCGTTTTATTAATAACAGTAAGGGGACTGCACCCTAAACACGAATAACACCCCCATACCGTAACACCATCCCCTCTATACTTCACTGTTGGCGCTATACACGATACAGGTAATGTTCTCCAGGTATTCGGCAAACCCACATGCTTCCATCGGATTGCCACAGGGTATAGCGTGATTCCTCACTCCTAAGCGCTCGTTTGCATTCATTGATAGTCCAGTGACGCTGCTCTTTATGGCACCTCCAGCGTAGCATTGGCTACAAAAATCTGTGGCTTATGGCGAGCTGCTCCACCTTTTGACTCCATTCCTTTTAATTCCCTCTACACAATCATTGTGGTATCTGAACTGCTCGTAGCACTTTGGAACTGACGTGTGGTTCCCGCCGCTGATTCACTGCGATTTTGACAACCATCCCTCACAATGCTCGACGGTCGCCGTCCTCCAGTACACGACGTCTGCCTGGTACTGTTTTAGTTGTAGTTATTTCTTCGCATTTCCACTTCACAATCGTCGTCAACAGTTAACTTGGACAGCGTTAGAAGTGTTGAAATCTCCCTGATGGATCTGTCATTCAAGTGACTCAAGGTCATTAGTCTACAACGGGGCAGAAGCGCAACTTTATGAAGTTCTGAGTGATCGTCGCAGTTTAAGCACTCGAAGCAGCGGCATTCGTAGTTCTGACAATTTGAGATTCCAACAAAAATCAAAGCTTTATTATTGCAGAGACGATAGGTAGAAGAAGTAGATTCGGAAAATACACTAGCTGGAGTAATGTTCATTTCTCGATTGATTTATCCTGGCAAGATAAGAGTTATCGGGTCCTCTCTGACATTTAACCAGGCGCTCTGCAATTTTACATTATGTTCAATACGACGCACGTGTTCAGCTATAAGTAGTCCACATTCAATAACGATTATATAAATAGTGGAAAGAGGAAACAGGAAAAATGACACATTTTATATACGTTCATAAAAGGTAGAGATACAATGGCACGTTACAGACAAGCGGATTTAAAGTGGTGACACTGACAAAAAAAAGTTCCTTAGAGGAGAGGGAGAGAAGGAAAAATGTCGTGCAACACAAGTAAGAGACGACGGACAGGAAATGGCGTGACGGAGACAAGAAATGGCAAAGAACAATAACTGGGAGCAGAGAGAGAGAGAGAATTTGGATACACATGTTAATGCTTTATGAGTGCCTTCTTCAATGTAAGCCCGCATCTCGTGGCCGTGCGGTAGCGTTCTCGCTTCCCACGCTCGGGTTCCCGGGTTCGATTCTCGGCGGGGTCAGGGACTTTCTCTGCCTCGTGATGGCTGGGTGTTGTGTGATGTCCTTAGGTTAGTTAGGTTTAAGTAGTTCTAAGTTCTGGAGGACTGATGACGATAGATGTTAAGTCCCATAGTGCTCAGAGCCATTTGAACCATCTTAAATGTAATAGGACACTGAATTGTAGATAGAGTTCTGTTTGCCCAAGAGGTGGAGAGCAGCAACAGAGATAGAATTTTTTTTCTTTTGTTTTGCCTCTTGGGCAAGCACACATGAGGCACTAAACAAGTCAGACCTTGGTATTACGGTGAGATGGCCGGTACTTAATCTAATATGAGAGGTACTGGGGTGCAAACGCATTGAGGAACCGATAAAGCACACATACGATTACAAGAACAGTCAATAAATAATGTAACATTTCCTTCTGAAAGAAGGTTTGTTTTATTCAGGATTCCAATACTCCGTTTTATTCCCCACTCTTTTGGCAAGAAAACCCTATTTTTCAACATAATGTCCGTTCAGTGTGATGCCGTCAAGCCACTTTATTAGGAGGGCCTTTATTCCTACCGACACCGGAACCAACGTCTTGCTGCATCAATGACCTCCCCATCATCCACGTTATGCTCCCCGCGGACAGCACCCTTCCTTGGGCCAGAGGGATGGAAGTCCTCTGTTAGGCGGCAAGGAGCCCAGCGGGCAGACATCTGAATACCCCCTATAGTGGATTAGTGTGTCAGCGTTACCAACAGACACATCTGGTTCAGCAATGAGATGTTTGATTGTGATCCGTTGATCACCTCGAATGAGAGATATATACTTATATGGATATGGTGTCTGTTGTTTCGGACATGTCCGAAACAACAGACACCATGAAACTTCCTGGCAGATTAAAACTGTGTGCCCGACCGAGACTCGAACTCGGGACCTTTGCCTTTCGCGGGCAAGTGCTCTACCATCTGAGCTACCGAAGCACGACTCACGCCCGGTACTCACAGCTTTACTTCTTCCAGTACCTCGTCTCCTACCTTCCAAACTTTACAGAAGCTCCCCTGCGAACCTTGCAGAACTAGCAGTCCTGAAAGAAAAGATATTGCGGAGACATGGCTTAGCCACAGCCTGGGGAATGTTTCCAGAATGAGATTTTCACTCTGCAGCGGAGTGTGCGCTGATATGAAACTTCCTGGCAGATTAAAACTGTGTGCCCGACCGAAACACGAACTCGGGACCTTTGCCATGTCTCCGCAATATCCTTTCTTTCAGGAGTGCTAGTTCTGCAAGGTTCGCAGGAGAGCTTCTGTAAAGTTTGGAAGGTAGGAGACGAGGTACTGGCAGAAGTAAAGCTGTGAGTACCGGGCGTGAGTCGTGCTTCGGCAGCTCAGATGGTAGAGCACTTGCCCACGAAAGGCAAAGGTCCCGAGTTCGAGTCTCGGTCGGGCACACAGCTTTAATCTGCCAGGAAGTTTCATATCAGCGCACACTCCGCTGCAGAGTGAAAATCTCATTCTGGAAACAGACACCATATCCATATTAAGTATATAGTTCTTGCAACACCGACCATGCATGATCTTCTTCTTCTGTGCGGATGCACACATATTCCCCGAACTCTTACGGGTCTAGGTAAGAATGTCTTCCACGAGTAATGAGTGTGTAGAGGTGGGTCACAACGAATGTAGTGTTTGGACATACAAAGTGAGGATGTGGGTCTCGCGGGAGGCGTGCGCGAGATAATCCCTGCAGTCGTGCTATCCTCCGTGCCCTCGGTGGCTTAAATGGATAGAGCGTCTGCCACGTAAGCAGGAGATCCCGGGTTCGAGTCCCGGTTGGGGCACACATTTTCATCTGTCCCCGTTGGTATATATCAGCGCCCCTCAGCAGCTGGAGGTATTTTAATTTCGAATGAGAGAGTCCGCACGTTCCAACACTGTAGGAATCACAGATGTGTGCGGCCGTCCGGGACGTAGGAGGACCGTAAGGTCTGCACGACCTAGTTGCGATGATGACAGAAGCCTGGCCCAACGACTCACCGTGCTTTTATTCACTGCCAGGTCTCCGAAGACATTCTGCAAACGCCTACGAAAAGGTGCGATGCTCTGGTTTCTAGGTGAAAAGAAACTCAATGGCAGCCCTCTGGCTTGAAGGCTACGTATAGCGCCACCACCAAGCTGAACTTCATGAAACTGTACGAACGAAAGCGGGAATATTCTACGACGTGACACAACAAATTCTACATTTTTTCAACCGAAATTGGTCGAGAAAAAAACTGTGTTACATTACTTATTGAATGCCCATAATAGCAATGGCAGCCACGTAGCTTGTCGTCTGTAACCAGCCTGACTGGGATACTGGGTGTGGTGTGCAAAGAGTGTCGGAGGGAGTTGTACTTTTTGTGATGTAGACGCATGCGGCAGAAGTGAGAGCAGCTGGTGAGAGAGTGGCTTGCCGGCGGCCGCAGCTCAAGACGCGCTATCGACCGAGGAAGAGCAGAAGCGGCGGCCGCTGGCTGGCTGGCCGGAGCATTAATTACTGGCGCCTTGGCAGTGATGGATGCGCGCGCCCGCCATCGGTCACTGGCCACGGCCGGGGATGGGGAGGGGGGGGGGAGGGGGTAAACACGGCGCTGTAACCTCGGTGCCGCGCGGGGCCGCTTTGCGCTGTCACTGCGCCGCGCCGCTCCATTCAAAACACCGCAGCAGATTCCTCCTCCAGCTGCCGCAGCAAAGCGATACATAATGCGCGACACGTGGTGTTAGCGCTGCAACCCTGGAAAGAACGGCCTCACAGTTACCAGGCCCTTGGGGCTGTAGTCAAAATGGGCAATTAGACTAGCAGTGGAATCAACAGCAGGTGTGGTGTTCGCGTACATGCGTGAGTGGTAAGTAGCAGTAAAAAAGTATTTCACTTATTCTGGAATCGACACTACTGGCCATTAAAATTGATACACCACGAAGATGACGTGCTACAGACGCGAAATTTAACCGACAGGAAGAAGATGCTGTGATATGCAAATGATAAACTTTTCAGACCATTCACACAAGGTTGGCCCCGGTAGCGATACATACAACGTGCTGACACGAGGAAAGTTTCCAACCGATTTCTCATACACAAACAGCAGTTGACCGGCGTTGCCTGGTGAAACGTTGTTGTGATGCCTCATGTAAGGAGGAGAAATGCGTACCATCACGTTTCCGACTTTGATCGGTGGGTTTAGGAGTGTAATACGGAACGCCGTGCTGGATCACAACGGCCTCGTATCACCAGCAGTCGAGATGACAGGCATCTTATCCGCATGGCTGTAACGGATCGGGCATCCAAGTCTCGATCCCTGAGTCAACAGATGAGGACGTTTGCAAGACAACAACCATCAGCACTAAGAGTTCGACGACGTTTGCAGCAGCATAGACTATAAGCTCGGAGACCGTGGCTGCGGTTACCCTCGATGCTGCATCACAGACATGAGCGCCTGCCATGGTGTACTCAACGACGAACCTGGGTGCACGAATGGCAAAACGTCATTTTTTCGGATGAACCCAGGTTCTGTTTACAGCATCATGATGGTCGCATCCGTGTTTGGCGACATCGCGGTGAACGCACATTGGAAACGTGTATTCGTCATCGCCAGAGTCGCGTATGACCCGGCGCGATGGTATGGGGTGCCATTGGTTACACGTCTCGGTCACCTCTTGTTCGCATTGACGGCACTTTGAACAGTGGACGTTACATTTCAGATGTGTTAGGACCCGTAGCTCTACCCTTCATTCGATCCCTGCGAAACCCTACATTTCAGCAGGATAATGCACGACCGGTTGTCGCAGCTCCCGTACGGGCCTTTCTGGATACAGAAAATATTCGACTACTGCCCTGCCCAGCATATTCTCTAGACCTCTCACCAACTGAAAAGGTCTGGTCAATGGTGGCCGAGCAATTGGCTCGTGACAAAACGCCAGTCACTACTCTTGATGAACTGTGGTACCGTGTTGAAGCTGCATGGGCAGCTGTAGCTGTACACACAATCCAAGATAGAACGAACACTGAATCGTTTGCCTTTCCGTTGTTTTCATGAAACATTTCGCGGGAATTGTAATACAATGAGGTGACAAAAGTCGTGGGATAGCTATACGCACGTATACAAAGGCCGGTAGTATCGCTTACACAAGGTTTAAAACGGCAGTGTATTGGCGGAGCTGTCATTTGCATTCAGGTGGCTCATGTGAAAAGGTTTCCAACGTGATTGCGGTCGCACGACGGTCATTGCAGACTTTGAACGCGGAATAATCGTTTGAACTAGACGCATGGGGCATTCGATTTCGGAAACCGTTAGGGAATTTAATATTCCTAGGCCCACAGTGTCAAAAGTGTGTCGGCAATGCCAAATATCAGGCATTACCTCTATCCGTGGACGGCCTTCACTTAACGACCGAGGGTGTAGGCGTTTGCGTAGAGTTGTCAGTGCTAACAGACAAGCAACACAGCGTAAAAACATTGCAGAAATCAGTCTGGGACGTACAAGGAATATATCCGTTAAGATGCGAAGACATTTGACGTCGGTGGGCTATGGCAACAGGCAATCGACGCGAGTGCCTTTGCTAACAGCATCTCTTATGGGCTCCTGAACATTTCGGTTGGACGCTAGACGACCGGATAACCGTGACCTGGTCAGATAAGTTCCGATTGCAGTTGGTAAGAGCTGATGGTAGGGGTCGAGTGTGGCACACACCCCACGAAACCGTGAAACCAAGTCGCCAGCAAGGCACCGTGCAAGCTGATGGTGGCTGCATAATGGTGTCGGATCTGTTTACGTGGATCATTGGCTGGAAATGGTTGTGTTCGGCAACTTCAAGACCATTTGCAACCACTCATGGGCTTCGCGTTTATAACGCGCCGTGAAATCGGGCCACAATTGTTCGCGATTGGTTTGAAGGACATTGTGGGCATTCGAGTGAGCGATTTGGCCACGCAGGTCGCCCAATATGAATCCCATCGAACATTTGTGGGACGTAATCGAGAGGTTAGTTCGTGCACAGAATCCAGCATTAGCAACGCTTTCGCAGTTATGGTCTGCTATAGAGGCAGCATGGCTCGATAATTCTGCAGGGAACTTCCAACGACGTTTTGGGCCCGAGATACGTCAAGATGTTGCACTACGCGTTGGAAAAAGGAGGTCAGACACGGTCTTAGGAGATATGCCCTGACTTTTGTTACCTCAGTGTATAACTCAGTGAACAACGCCCAGGTCGATAATTTCACTCGTTGCTGTCCGCTCCGTCTCGTCTGCTGTGTTCTGTATTTAGTTTGAGAGTCATACCACCGTCACAAAAGTCACATATCGTTAGTAGCTCATATTCTAAAACGTCATTGACTCGATTACATTCTTTGCCACACCCCCATACACTCTCCCTCGTGACACCTTTCAATGTGATAAGTCTTAACTCTGAAACAGTTTGATAATACTGAGCCATAGTAAAATAAAGATTTGTAATCAGCGTCTTACTTCCCTCCGTATTTGCGAACCGCCCAGCGCTACGTCTTCATACCCAAGAGTTGTTTAGATTCCTTTCCATAGTTGGCAACACAGTACTACATTTCACATTAGATATTTAAAACGCGCATGTATCTGAAGCGTTGCATTGTTACGTGGAATCTAGGTAAGATAAATTTTTAGTATGCAAGTGATAATCGCTTTTTTAGTGCGAAATTAATTATGTACAGAAGGATGGTAGAATCTGGTCTCAGAAAACACCCGTCTGTGTTATAGAGAAATGTAATAACTCGTGCTTCAGTACTGACACGACGACATAGCTCTCCTAAGGCGAAGATGAAAGGAAGGCAATAATAGGGAAGAATCTGAGGCGATCGCGTGCATGTTTCCTTATTTTTCCAATTTATCGGCTTTCGATTCGGGCCCTTACAGCCACCTCAATAGTGGAAAGAGAATACGATAGTGTGTATAAGGCGAATTTCGTGTCAGTACGATACAAATGTAAAGGAACACAACACCAACGTCGCGAGCGGAGAAAATCTCCGATCCGGCTAGGAATCGAAACCGGTTCGCTACAGTTAGTAATCTATCTCGCTGACCCTGCACCTACTGAGGCCGACCCACCATGTTGCTCAGTATGTACATTCAACAACCAGTAAAGGGAACCAAGGGAATTAAAGTTAAGGGAGAAGAAATCTGTAAGTTTTTCCAATGTCGGAGACGACCAAGGACTTTGAAGATCAGTTGAGCGGAATGAGGAACGGGTAGTTTCTTTAAAGGAAAACATGTTATAAACATAGAAAAGTCAAACAAGTGTAAAGACACTAACAGTAATGGACAAGTTTTCCTATTTGAGCAGCAGGATAGCAAACAACGGCAGAAGTAAAATAGATATGAAAAGCATGCTGCTAATATCAGGAAAAGCTTTTCTGAAAAGGAAAATTATGTTAACATGTAAAATTAATTCTAGTAATCGAAACTATTTTCTAAAGGTACTGGGTAGTTATAATTAAAGTGTAGGTAGTTACAGAGGTCCATTGTGGGCTGTAATTATCACATAGCAACGAAACTTGGTAAATATTCTAGTGCGTTAATGCGGAACAGATTTACGTTGGAAATAAATTAGTTCCGATTCTGGACACCAGGTGCAAATGTGGCGCTATGAATGCAAGAAAGACGTATAAAATTTTTTTCACAAGTAATGGATTCAAATGGCTCTATGCTAAAATTCAAATGGTTCAAATGGCTGTAAGCACTATGGGACTTAACACCTGAGGTCATCAGTCCGCCCGCATCTTGTGGTCGTGCGGTAGCGTTCTCGCTTCCCACGCCCGGGTTCCTGGGTTCGATTCCCGGCGGGGTCAGGGATTTTCTCTGCCTCGTGATGGCTGGGTGTTGTGTGCTGTCCTTAGGTTAGTTAGGTTTAAGTAGTTCTAAGTTCTAGGGGACTGATGACCATAGATGTTAAGTCCCATAGTGCTCAGAGCCATTTTTTATCAGTCCGCTAGACTTAGAACTACTTAAACCTAACTAACCTAAGGACGTCACACACATCCATGCCGGAGGCAGAATTCAAACCTGCAACCGCAGCAGCAGTTCCGGACTGAAGCGCCTAGAACCGCTCGGTCACAGAGGCCGGCAAGTAATGGACTAGGAACAGGATGTGAGCGGAAAATGTCAAACAACTGAGAAAATATAACGTTGATTTTATTATTAACAGCCGCTTTCAAAGTTTGTTCAAAATGAGCACAGGAGGCGTCGATGACATGCTGCATCCTTAAAACGACGTGATCAATAGTTGCTCGCAGCAGTTCCGCCGGAACATGAGCAACGTGTTCCTGTATACTGGCCTTCAGACCAGGTAGAGGCCGAACGTGTTCCTGGTAAACGCATTGTGTTAGATATCCCCAGCGTCAAAAGTCCCAGCCATTCAGATCAGGTGATCTTGCAGGCCTTGCATCTGGAAAACCTCTGGAGATAACACGTTCGTGAAAGGATGCATTAAGCACATATTTCACTGGGCGAGCGAGATGAGGTGTTGCCCCATCTTGTTTCAAAATAGTGATTTATACACAGCTGCAGCCGGCCAGAATGACCGAGCGGTTCTAGGCGCTTCAGCCTGGAACCGCGCGACTGCTACGGTCGCAGGTTCGAATCCTGCCTCGGGCATGGATTTGTGTGTCGTCTTTAGATTAGTTAGGTTTAAGTAGTTCTAAGTTCTAGGGGACTGATGACCTAAGATGTTAAGTCCAGTAGTGCTCAGAGCCATTTTTTATTTTATTTATTTATTTTTTTACACAGCTGGGCTCTTCCAAAGCAGGAAACACAGGCTGTACAAGGAGGTCTCGATAACGTGTACACGTCACGATACAGCTGACAGGTCCTTTGGGTCTATTCTATTCAAAGAAGAACGGACCGAGAGCAAAGGTATTGCGAATCCACAAAGCACAGTCATACACGGTTGTGCAGTGGCTGCCGGCCGCGGTGGTCTCGCGGTTCTAGGCGCGCAGTCCGGAACCGTGCGACTGCTGCGGTCGCAGGTTCGAATCCTGCCTCGGGCATGGATGTGTGTGCTGTCCCTAGGTTAGTTACGTTTAAGTAGTTCTAAGTTCTAGGGGACTGATGACCACAGCAGTTGAGTCCCATAGTGCTCAGAGCCATTTTTGTGCAGTGGCTCTTCGTGCACAACGCACGGTGTAACAGTATCTCAAAATCGACAGTTCTTTGTATTACCGCACCCTGCAGAGTAAAATAGCCTCGTCACTCCACAGAATATTACCCGGCCACAGTTTACAGCGCCAGATTTGCATCCAGTGGCACAAATCGGAAATGATTTGTTTTACAGCGTAAATCGGTTCCGCATTAAAGCAGTAGCACACCTACAAAGTTTCACTGCCATACGGTAATTACAGCTCACACTGGGCCTCCGTGAGTAACTACACTTTAACTACAAACCACCGATGTTTGCTTGGTGTTTGGCAGGAAGTGAAACGTGGACGATAAACACGACAATCAAGAATAAAATATAAGTTGTAGAGATGTGGTGCTAGAGGAGAATGCTGAACATTCGGATGGGTAGCTCGGGTAACTAATAAAAAGGGCTTTTATTAAATCTGGGACGAAAGATATTTACAACACAACTTGACTAAACGAAGTAGTGAGTTGACAGCACACAATCTAACGAATCGATAAATACTTAATTTTTGTAACTGGCGGAGCTATGGCAAGCGGATCGAGAGATTGCGATGGAATATCGATATCCGCATAGCACGGCGATGCTGCGTGCACTGCGCAACACCAGGAGCTGGGCGCTGCAAGCGGCAACACACCATTCGCCGGTAAACAACCACCAGCAACCGGCCGCCTGTAACTGCGCTGCCGCCGACTTCGAGAGGCAGTTCTGGCCGTGCCCGTATGCCTTCAGTCTCGCCTATTTTCAGGCGTCGGTCTTGGACGTTGCCATCCTGTGATCACGAACTTGGAGCTCCTGCATTGCAATTCTGACCTTTTTGTCTGCCGATGACGTCTTTTGCTTCCTATTGTGTATTCTCGAATGAACAGTATAATTTCATTAACTGCTCAGTGGAACTACTGTCGTGTAGTGCTCTGTCGCTGTACTGACTGAGTTCAATAAATTCGGTATGCGCCGATACAACAGGAGGGAATTGTGCTTGGCAAAAATTGTAGAGGCAGACGAAAGCGTGACTGCAGGTACCGGTGGCAGCGTGTGACAATAATTATGCAGAGATGAAGAGACTTGGTGATGTTATGGAGAGCTGCATCACCCAGTCTTCGCACTGAAAAGCACAACAGCAAGAATAGTATACACTGGTGGTAGCAAACTTTTCCTGTCATAGTCCAGCAGTTCCTCATGTCTCCGTTTAATGTGGCTATTAAATATGAGCCCCCAATGAGGCTACGAGGGGCGGGAGGGAGCGGGGGGCAGACACACAAAGCGCCGCTGGAAGCCATCGAAGGAGGTTTCTTTTTCTCTCAACGACAACGCACGGCATACGATCACACTTGCTGGTTCTTTGGGCTATCAAAATTTTGCTCACACCCACTGATTTCTTCCTCTGATTTCTTTCTTGGATAAAGAAACCAGTGTGCGGCAGGCATTCCAGCAACGACGACGAGATCATTTTCGAGACTGACCGTTCCCTGAACAACCACACTGCAGGCTTCTACAACCAAGATCTCCGCGCAATCATCCATCGTCGAGACACATTTGTCGGGTTGAAGGGTGAATGTGTAGAGAAGTTTCACGTCGCAGCTTGCTTTTTCGATGGGATAATCAAAATTTTGTGACTGTCCACCTCATAACCTTAAGATTTCTATAGTGTCTTACAGTTAATTTCTTAGGAGTATCAGAGGGATCATTGAGATTATTACTTCCCTCTAGTTTACACTTGACAATAAAGTGACTACCAGTGGGCCTGCGAAAACTTAACTCCTGTGAAGAGTCTAGTATAACTCCCGAAACTGGACCCATACCATTATCTGCCTCTCCAAGGTACTCCGTACTCCATTACTATCCCATATTTTCGGAGCCTGAGTTTTTGGAGGTAATAATTAAAATTTTGTGGCTAATCCTCGTATTTCATCTTTTTGTCTACACTGATGTTCAGAAAAAACAGAACAAGTTGAACGACTAGAGATAGGACTTTCATATTCACAGGGCATGTACGTTAGTACGTTCTGCAGTTACCTCGGGTCAACATGTGTCCTGTTGCCTAGTAGGCGTAGAACCCGCCATGCGTTAAGCCATCGACGCTTACAAGGCGCGGATGCGTCCTGCGGTATAGCCATTCATGTTGAATTCACCTGGTTCCAAAGTTCACCTGTGATCACTGGCATTGGGTCGCAGCGCTGCACCTCTCGTTTCACCATATCGCATACATTTTCGATTGGTGACAAGTCTGGTGATCTGGCGGGCCAAGACAAAAGGCTGACATCCTGTTACACCAAGAAGACACGTGTTCGTGCAACAACGTGTGGTCGTGCATTGTCATGCTGAAAAATGGCGTCTGTGGTGTTGTGCAGAAAGGGTATAGCTACAGGTCACAGGATGTCATTCACGAAGATAACACTGGCCTGAACACACAGCAAATGTGATTTGTCGTTGTGCCCAGCAGCAGCCAGGCCATAAGGCCTTAAGTTAGCACTGTATGCCTTGTGCGAATGCAGTCACTGTGATGTCGCTCTCCCTGTCTGCGACGAACCAAAATGCGGCAATCGATTGCAAACAAATAGGGCCTGGATTCGTCCAAAAACACTATCTGATTCCATTCCTGTCCCCAGTGGCGTCGTTCTATACACCGTTGCCGTCTAGCATGTTTCTGCATATTCGCCAAAGTTAGGCGCAGATTTGGATGACGCGCATGTAACCCATGCTATAATAAAAGGCGACGGACTGTCACCCACGATAGTGTACGATGTGTTCCACTGTTCCACTGCTGCGCCAGAGTCGAGAAGGACGCAGATCTGTCGTGCAATGCTATTCGAATGGGGTTCCAATCTTCTAGGAGGGCGAGTGGGGTGGTGCGACCTGACCCATCTCGTCGTTTCCTACGACCTTCCACGAACCATTCTACACGCACTCGTTGTTCTGCGCGGAACGAGCACCAACTTCCCGGCTAGATGCATTACGTTCTATCATGCCAAAAATACTCCCTTTTTGTAACTTACTGACGGCACCGTTCGCACATACGCAGCCAGCACGTCTGCTCAAGTGACACTGATCCAATATCATTGGGTCACAGCGACAAGGAGAGCCGCAGGCACATTTTACCGGTAGGTGGTGTTGCACTGCGATATCGATGTTGACCTTGAAGCTGCTGGCCTTTTTCTGATCTCTCTTTTTCTTGCTCTCTAAACGGCTAAAACTAAGACACGACACATTTATACGTTGCCCATGAAAAGGACTATAGTGGCAACAGAAATTTGAGTTACTGTCTCCATATATATTCATAAAAGGTGATGTCCGGAATGCCTGACTGACTGATTCACTCACTCACTGACTCGTCATCACCCAGCCCAAACGGCTAAGGATAAAAACTTGAAATTTTGAGAGGATGTGGATCTTATAATGTGGGCATTATTTAAGAAGCGGTTGTTAGAAATTCCACTCCTAAAGGGCGGATGAAAACTTTCTTTAAAATATGTCGCTACTAAGGCAATTTCGAAGCTACAACTACGAATTTTGATATTTGGATTCACAGTCAGAAATGAAAACAATAGTTGTCTCAGCATTTTTAGAAATTCAGCCCATAAGGGGGTAAAATGGAGGGTGAATTTTTTTAAAAATAATCATTATTGAAGAACTGCTAAAGCATTTTTAAAGTTACTGCTATGAAAATTGGTATTTAAGTTCTTGATTAGAAATAGAAAAAAATACGTATTTCAGTGTATTTGGGAATTCAACACTCTAAGCGAGTTAATGGGAGATTAAAAGTTTTATGGAATTATTTCATTATGGAAGTATTTTCAAATCTAAATCTATGAAAATTTGCTTCTGTGTTAGAAATAAAAAATACGTGTTTCACTGTTTTTGGAAACTCAGCGCCTAAGGGGGCGAATAGGGTATAAAAATTTTAGGAAAATATTTCATGACACTAAAAATTTTTTTTAAATTATGAAAATTTGTATTTCACTTCTCGGTTAAATATGAAGAAATGTGTATTAGGGAATGAAAGTTTCTATGGAAACATCATCACAAAAACGAGAAAGATAATTTAAAAAAAAAAAAACCTTGGACTCAAGCTACCAGAATCGCTTTTTGGTTAGAAATACATTTGAAAAAGACCATGCTTCTGTGATCTTAATTAGGGTATTCCATATGCACTGAACACCCAAAGGAACTAGCACACCTGCCTAATATCATGGACGACCCCCGCGAGAACGTTGAAGTGCCGCACCCCGACGTGGCGTGGACTCGACTAATGTCTGAAGTTGTGCTAAAGGGAACTGACACCATGAATCCTGCAGCGCTGTCCGTAAAACCGTAAGAGTACGAGGAGGTGCATGTCTCTTCTGAACAGCACGTCCCAAGGCATCTCAGATATGCTCAATAATGTTCATGTCGGGGGAGTTTGGTAGCCAGTGGAAGTGTTTAAACTCAGAAGACTGTTCCTGGAGCCATTCTGTAATAGTTCTGGATGTGTGGGATGTCGCATTGTCCTGCTGGAATTGCCCAACTCCGTCAGAGTGCATAATGGATGCACGTGATCAGACAGGATGCTTACGTACTTATCATCTCTCAGAATCGTATCCAGACGTACCAGGGGTCCCATATCACTCCAACTGCACAAGCTGCACACCATTACAGAGCCTTCACCAGCTTGAGCAGTCCCCTGCTGACATGCAGGGTCCACGGATTCATGAATTCGTAAGGTTGTCTCCATAGCCGTTCAAGTCCATCCGCTCGATACTATTGGAAACGAGACTCGTCCGACCAGGAAACATGTTTCCAGTCATCAACAGTCCACTGTAGATGTTGACGGGCCCAGGTGAAGCGTGAAGCTTTGTGTCGTGCATTCATCGAGGGTACACGAGTGGGCCTTCGGCTCCGAAAGCCCATATCGGTGTCTCGTTGAATGGTTCGCACGCTGATACTTGTTGATGGCCCAGCATTGAGATGTGCAGCGATTTGCGGAAGGATTGCACTTCTGTCACGTTAAACGATTCTCTTCAGTCGTCGTTGGTCCCGTTCTTGCAGAATCTTTTCTCGGCCCCAGAGATGTGGGAGATTTTATGTTTTATTGGATTCCTGATATTCACGGTACACTCGTGAAGTGGTCGTACGGGAACATCCCCACTTCATCGCTACCTCGGAGATGCTGTGTCTCATGGCGCATGCGCCGACTACAACACCACGTTCCAACTCACTTATATCTCGATAACCTGCCATTGTCTTGTATAGGCGTTGCCGACAGCAGCGACGTATTCTGCCTGTTTACATATCTCTTTATTTGAATACGGATGGCTATAGCAGTTTCTTCGGCGCTTCAGTGTAATTATTGACCGAATGTAAAAATTTAAAATGCTGTCATAACCTATCATTAAGAGACAGAGTGTTAAGTTAAAGGTTTAGCACAGTGAGTCAAATATTAACGTTAGAAGCTGTCTGTACGTCTTGAGGTAGTGTAACTCATGGCGCGGAAATTACCGACACTACATCCATCCGATATTTGACAGTGAGAGCATTTAGCGATTTCCAACAAACGATACATATGATTTCAAATCTTTTTGAAACTTTTTCTCGGTGACAACCGCCACAAAATGACAAAAGGAAAAAAGCTTATCATTTATTACATTTCCGTTGCTCATGGAGTAAAACTTCGGCATGGCCCGCCTTTGGAATTCGTTACTTCTTTGGTGCTAATTCTATTTGCGACAGATTTTGCAGACAGTATCTATGAACAGTCTCTTAAGTAAGAGCGTGGTCGGCATTACAGTTGGTAGAAGATATCGCCTTAGTTCTTTCACAGCCGAACAGAGGGAGCCTTTGTCCTTCATGCAATGTCTTGACTGAGAAAGGGAAGAAGAGACATGAGTGCAACTTACGCGACGCGTTTATCAAAGACGTCTGATATCGACTACCAAACGTTGGTTCATCGACAAAAATGTAGATTAGGAACTGCAGGATGACAATGATCCGAAGCACCGTAGCAGGCTTTGCAGCGAGTGGAAAAAACAGAAAGGTGTGCAGGTACTGGATTGCCCCCAACAGTCGCCTGACGCTAATTATATTGAAATTGTATGCTCTTACATCAAAAAGAAGTTACAAGGAAAGACGATGTTCACTTTGAAACAGCTGTCGACGCACATTCGACGCATTTGAATGTCTCTTCCACGTGAAAAGGCGGAAAACTTGGTTTCAAGCCTCGGAAATGCCAAGCAGTTATCGACGCTGCAGGAGCCTGGACTTATTATTAATTGCAATTGCATCATTCTTTTGTTCATATAAGTGATGTGTGTATGTGTTTTAATTTGTTGTCAAATACGTTTTTCAATTGATTAACCCGACAGCCATCTTATTTAACAGACTGAATATACTTGCAAAATTATATCATTGTACGTTGCATAGATCAGGAGGTGTGAGTTCATAAACACTGAGATGCCAGAAAGTCAAACTTCTCTCAAAACAGAGTGGTAATGCCACGGACTGCACGCATCTAGTGTTTGATAATGAGAGCATTTAGCGACTTTCAACAAAGTTTAGAAGATCTTCCACGAACATATAAAGGAATTACCAATTCTTTGATTTACCACTATCGGTTTTGACTTTTTGATTAGTCTATGGGTGTATAATCCTTAAATTATAAAACCAACATGTAATTCTTCAAGCTTTCCAGACAAATTGTCGACATCTTTAAGGTGTTGGGTATTCTGCCGAGTATCAGCGTCGTTCTTGCACGAAATTTCGATAACGTAACTCGTTATCTCCATCAGATGTTACCTAAGACTGCTCTTCGAGGTTTTTTCATCCCTTTCTCTTATGGAGAGCGGGCTGTTCGAGAGCTTAGTTCATCTTTGCTGACAATGGCAGCGGAAATTTTATGCTGTATTGCATCCTTATTTTACTTTATCATTGATGCTTTGGTTATGGGAGTGGGGGCGTATATCTTCTGTCACCAGCTGCGACATAGTTGCGTGTATGAGCAGTGATCCATTATTGAGAAATGTTTTTTATTCCAGTCTTTGATCACAATATCAATTCTTTTAACGATGACGGGTTTCAGTCAGTAATGACCATCCTCAGATCTTTGCTACACCATTACGGCCTTATCACTTTAGGACATGATGTAGCATAGATCTGAGGATGATCATTACTGACTGAAACCGGTCATCGTCAAAAGAATTGATATTGTGATCAAAGACTGGAATAAAAATCATTTGTATATCTTGTAATTGGAAGTTTATTTGGAAGAGCTTGTAGGGACAGTTCCGGTACTCATCTTACAGCCAAGGAAAACCTCCAAACCCCGGCGAGACCTGCTGGTGTTCCCACCTATTTAGTCGCTCTAGTGCGGGCGAGGAGCGCGACCTTCTCTGGGAGTCTGTCTTCCAGCTGTTCCTGTAGCTCCCGTCTCTGCGCTGCGTCCTTCTTGGTGTGTAAATTTCACCCTGTCGTTTGTGGGTCCACAGCGAGCGCTGTTGGTGTCTGTTAGGTGGTTCCTCATCCAGCTTCCTCTTGAGGATTTCGTTGTCAACGAGGTATCCCATGTAGGTGCAGAATTCGACCGTTTGGGCTTCTTGACTGGACACAGCTGGCCTGTCTTCTCTGGGGACACTCGTTGCCTGCACTACCCGGCTGACGGACATTGTT
Source organism: Schistocerca serialis cubense (assembly GCF_023864345.2). Classification (NCBI taxonomy): domain Eukaryota; kingdom Metazoa; phylum Arthropoda; class Insecta; order Orthoptera; family Acrididae; genus Schistocerca; species Schistocerca serialis. The sequence continues at coordinate 415,269,048 of NC_064638.1, forward strand.
TTTGCTTTCACACGCGCGTCGTGCTGCTCCTTCTGTCTGGATTTGCCGTGTCGCCTTCATGAATAGGAGTTTCCGTCTTTACAAAGGTTTTATATCGTTAACGTCAAGCACTTGACACACTTTGCACAGTAATCAGGCGCTTGAAGTTACGTTACTCCCTAATAGGAAATCGATTGTTTAAAGAAACGGGAGGATTACTGGCGTTTGTAATGTCTCTTGCAGCGGTCTCTCCGCTATATTTTCAGAAATTTTATAAGTTATATAACTCAGTACATATCTCGAAATATCTCTTCTTATCTTACCGATTATCAATGCAAAGTAGTTTCAAGCCCAATTATTCCTTGGAGCGTCCATTTACTCCATGGAATAGCTTCTCTGCTATCTATGATTTCTCTTATGAAAATAATAGGAACTTCTTGCCGATTAGTCGTAAAAGAAGGATCTATATGTACGTATTGTTGAGCGAGTCGCCATCTTGATGAGATTCTGTATGAGAAGGAATTTAATACATGAACTAAACTAAAGTAAGTGTGTTTGAGTATTATTTAACGGATTATTATTATTGACCGTGTCTGCTTACTACGCCGTGTTGCACGGGATCAGTGGGGAACGTCTGATTTACACTGGACGAACCTGCCGTTTTGAATGCTCAAGATATCCAGTTACTTCAAATAAATAGGCTAACACGGTCTTACCAGCAGATCTCCGGTCTTCCCCATGTGATCACCGAAAGTTAATAATTATTACAAATGTTTCCAGGAGATCGACTAACAATTTTCGTCGCACCGAGACTTCGAAATTGCTTCACTACCTTATGCAATTTAAGTTAAGCTTAATTTAATCAGGACAGAACAGTATTGAACTGTGTGAATGTGATAAGCCTGCTTTGTCAATGAAAATTCCCTTAATATACGCATGTTTCTTACTATCCTGATCAGTGAAGCTAAATCAGGCCGGTGTGAGAGAGGTTCTTTAAATTTAAGAGATATTAAATGTTCTTATAATTAGTGATAGACAAAATGTAACTTCAGCAGACACTCGATCTCTGATGAAAGGTAACCATTACCGGACCTCGTCTCTCGCCATCGGCGCTGACACACACACACACACATCCAGGCCGTAGGCGGACTTGGCAGAGAGCCAGGAAGAGGAGCTGCAAGGGCGCGCGGATCGGGCGGCGGCCGCCCTTGATCTGTCGGGCCCAGCGGCCGGCGCAGACGTCAAGACGCCGCCTTCAAAGGCGATTATCTGGGCTGCGGAGGACCGCCAGATAAGTGGCCGCCTGTCCGCGGCAGCAGCGCTCCGCGGAACGGGCAGGTGCCGGCGCCACCGCAGCCAATTAAATCTCCGGACGCGACGAGTGGCGGCGGCCAGCCGGGCTCTCCACCCGCACACGTCTCCGCGGGAAGGAAAGCAAATAGGACTGCCACAGAGATGAGGAAGTCATCTTAACGTGATCATGTCCAATATACACTACTGGCCATTAAAACTGCTACACCACGAAGATGACGTGCTACAGGCGCGAATTTTAACCGACAGGAAGAAGATGCTGTGATATGCAAATGATTAGCTTTTCAGAGCATTCACACAAGGTTGGCGCCGGTGGTGACACCTACAACGTGCTGACATGAGGAGAGTTTCCAACCGATTCCCAGAACACAAATAGCAGTTGACCGGCGTTGCTGGGTGAAACGTTGTCGTGGTGCCCCGTGTAACGATGAGAAATGCGTACCATCACGTTCCCGACTTTGATCAAGGTCGGATTGTAGCCTATCGCGATTGCGGTTCATCGTATCACGACATTGCTGCTCGCGTTGTTCGAGATCCAATGACTGTTAGCAGAATACGGAATCGGTAGGTTCAGGATGGTAATACGGCACGCCGTCCTGGATCCCAACGGCCTCGTATCACTAGCAGTCGAGATGACAGGAATCTTATCCGCATGGCTGTAACGGATCGTGCAGCCATCTCTCGATCCCTGAATCAACGGATTGGGACGTTTGCAAGACAACAACCATCTGCACGAGCAGTTCGACGACGTTTGCAGCAGCATGGACTAGAAGCTCGGACACCATGGCTGCGGTTACCCTTGACGCTGCATCTCAGACAGGAGCGCCTGCGATGGTGTACTCAACGACGAATCTGGGTGCACGAATGGCTAAACGTCATTTTTTCGGATGAATCCAGATTCTGTTTACAGCATCATGATGCCGCATCCGTGGTTGGCGACATCGCGGTGAACGCACATTGGAAGCGTGTATTCGTCATCGCCGTACTGGCGTATCACCCGGCGTGATGGTATGGGATGCCATTGGTTACGCGTCTCGGTCACCATCTCTTGTTCGCATTGGCTCTGAGGACTATGGGACTTAACTTCTGAAGTCATCAGTCCCCTGGAACTTAGAACTACTTAAAACTAACTAACCTAAGAACATCACACACATCCATGCCCGAGGCAGGATTCGAACCTGCGACCGTAGTTGTCGCGCGGTTCCAGACTGTAGCGCCTAGAACCGCTCGGTCACGCCGGCCGGCTTCTCTTGTTCGCATTGACGACATTTTGAACGGTGGACGTCACATTTCAGATATGTTACGACCCGTGGCTCTACCCTTCATTTGATCCCTGCGAAACTCTACATTTCAGCAGGATAATGCACGACCGCATGTTGCAGGTCCTGTACGGGCCTTTCTGGATACAGAAAATGTTCATCTGCTGCCCTGGCCAGCACATTCTTCCGATCTCTCACCAATTGAAAACGTATGGTCAATGGTGGCCGAGTAACTGGCTCGTTACAATACGCCAGTCACTACTCTTGATGAACCGTGGTATCGTGTTGAAGCTGTACCTGTACACGGCATCCAAGCTCCGTTTGACTCAATGCCCAGGCGTATCAATGCCGTCATTACGGCCAGAGTTGGTTGTTCTGGGTACTGATTTCTCAGGATCTATGCACCCAAATTGCGTGAAAATGTAATCACATGTTAGTTCTAGTACAATATATTTGTCCAATGAATACCCGTTTATCATCTGCATTTCTTCTTGGTGCAGCAATTTTAATGGCCAATAATGTAGCTACTGCTTCAGTCTGTAAGCTCAGTCATTCTGTTAATAAATAGCAGCTCTCTTTAAATGTGGACAGGTGTGAGATTATTTATTTATTTTTTATTTCACCTATTCAGAATAGGCCCTTCAGGCGTTCTCTAACTTCATGTCAGGGTTTTTCACATACAGTGCTCTTTAGTTACACTGGTGAGCGAAAATACTACCACCACAATCCACCGCGAGACTGAATGTCGTCTGCTGGATTTTTGAGAACGTGACACGTTAAGGAAAAAATGTAAGCGCGGCACAGACGGATGGGGAATCATTCATGCGATAGTGCGGATCGAAAATATGGAAATACACTGACATAAGCGAATTTGATAAAGAGCAGGTCTGCATAAGCAGACTGGACCAAGAAATGAAAATTTGCGCCAAGGCCGGGATTCAAACCTGGGTCTTCTGTTCACGAGGCAGATGCGCTATCCATTACGCCCCCATGGCACAGTGGCTTTGTACGACTGTATGGACTAACATAGCACGTTTCTCTCCTCCATCCAAACTCCCGTTCACGTCTCAGTCCACATTTGGTAAAAAAATGTCGATATATGTTGGGCCTCCCATCGGGTAGACATGTTGCCTGGTGTCACCACTTCTGCGGCTTGCGTGTCGGTTAGGATGAAATGATCATAAAGACACCACAATATCCAGTCTCCGAGCGGAAATATCTCCGACTGTCGGGAATCGAACCTGAACCCTGAGCATGGCATTCTGCTAAGCTCACCATTCAGCTATAGAGGCAGACCCTATACTTCACATCCCCCTCAATTCGAACTGCATTGCAGCACCTCCGAAGTGGTGTAGTTAGTCAGCCGTTCGTGTGCTACTGTCGTCAGCACCTACGGGAGGGGATTGAAGGACGATGAAACCGCAAGTGGGTGACAACGTGGTGGAGGTCCACGCCTCCTCTCAGAACTTCGAGTTTCGAGACTTCAGAAGCTGGACAGGCGGCGATTTATTGTAGATCTAATGACACAGTACAGTGGTTGTGCGGGAGTTGAACAAGGGGCTCCTCAACGTTGAACATGGGTTTCCTGAGCAGATAACCCTTAAGTGTTTCCTTGTTGACCCAACGACATCGCCAATCACGATTGCAGTGGGCACGGAATACTCGAGATTGGACCGTGGGCCAATGGAAACATACTGACTGGTCGAACGAATCACGCCTCCTGTGACACCAAGTCGAGGGTCGCGTCCGGAAACGGTGTCGTCCGGGTAAACGGCTTCTCGAAACACGCACCGCACCGTGGACACAAGTCTATGGGTGCTGTATCATGGTATGGGGGACATTTCTCTGGCCTTCCGTGGAGCTTGTGGAAGTAATCGAAGGCATCGTGACAAGGATGGACTACGTGAACATTATTGTGCCCCATCTGCAACCCATCATACTTCGAGTTTACCCCACCGGCGATGGTATCTTGCAACAGATAGCTCTTGTGTCACAAGGCCAGAATCGTGCTACGGTGGTTTTAAAAGGCCGATACAGATCTTAAGTATATATGTGCCCAACTTTAACCCGATGAAACCCATCTGGGATGCTATGGAATTTCAGCTCCACGCCCGCAAACGACCAGCCCGTAATTTACTGGAATTTTGTAACCTGTGGGTGGTGCCATATTCGTCCGGAAATTTACCAAACACTTGTCGTATCCACGGCAACCATAATCAGCGCTGTAATGAATTCCAGAAGTATACCAATAAGCTATTAAGCGGATGCTCATAATGTTTTCTCTTCTCAGTGTGCTTAAGAAATGACTATATGTTTATATCAAATAGTAAGTAAACGATATTACTAGAATTAAAAATGATTTTAATGTATCTTCTGACAATATGAATAACAATAGTGACTATGAAGAAATGAAGTTAATAACTATGTTTATAGTAACAAGTAGCAGATACAAAATGTATTTATAGTAGAACGAAAGTCACATTTTCTGAAGTTCTGTGGGAGATAAAATTAGATAGACTGCGCCAAATAAAGGCTTTGCGAAATGAGGAACGTCTGGTTACAAAGGAAGCGAAAGAAGTTTAGGGCTTAGCGTCCCGTTGATTCGACGTTGTTAGAGATGGAGCACAAACTAGGAGTGTTTCAAGGATGGAGAAGGAGTTCAGTACTGCCAGGAGCTATTTAGGGAAATCAGGCAACACCTAGCTGGATGGCCGGACGTCGAATTGAACCATCGTCCTCCGGAATGTGAATCCAGTGTTAAACACTGCGTCACCTCACTCAGTGGTCCGGAGACGAAGAGTAGTTAGTTGCGATGAGGTAAGCAGTGCGTACGGTGCCATGAGGTTTCTTGAGGAAGACTTTGTAGCATAACTGCGCTGTAACGAACAACTGGAGGAACCAGATTTTGTACAAGCTGCCTTTTTGCGTCAAAAGGAAAGATCTTTTTATATTTTTGCAGGGCTCGGAGAGATGCTGTTGCCATCTTGCACATTGCAGCTGCGTGCTCACCCTAGTTTAAGTTTTCGTCGGGTACTACTCCTAGGTTCCATGCTGAGAGAGACAAAAATATGTGTGTGTGCCATTTATGATCGCAAATGGAACGGATTCCCAATACTTCGGGTTTATGAACCTCGAATAGTCAATAAGGACTTCTTGGATTTTGGATGGACTGAACTTCTGAACTTTAACCATACATTTTGTCATTAGTTAAAACTTCCGGACTGAGAGGCCGTGGTCGATCGGTAAAACTTCTTCTTCCTAACGTTTCGTTGCCAACTGCGGGCAACATCTTCCGAGTCATTAACATATGGAAAAAAGTCTTGGGCAGCCAGTGTCGAAACAGAGCTATTGTATCAGTGGGAAAGATATCAGCTACGTATGAAAGAACTGATACGTTGCCCGCTGATATAGCAGGTATGTATGAAAGAGATGATATGTTTCCCACTGATATAGTAGCTCTGTTTTGGCACTACCTGTCCATGACTTATTTCCTGTATGATAATGAGTTTTATGAACAAACCGAAGGAGAGGCCATGGGCAGCCCTCTGAGTCCAGCTGTTGTTCATCTATTCATGGAATTTTTTGAAAAGCACGCGCTACAGTCTACCAGTAAAAGCACTCTGAAGTGGTATCGGTACATGGATGTCACTTTTGTGGTATGGAATCACGGTGAAAAGGAGTTGTATGGTTTCTTGGTGCACGTAAGTAGTATTAATCCAAAGATACAATTTACTATAGAGAAAGGGAAAAATGGACAAGTAATTTTTTTTTTTGATGTATCAGTAATTAAACTGGCAGATGGGAGTCTAGGGCACAAAGTATAGAAAAGATACACACACCGACAGTTACCTCCATAAGAATTCGTACCATCATCCCAGGCAGAAAAGAGGTGTCATCAAGACATTGGTGGACAGAGCTAATAAGATCTCTGAGCCATTTTATTTGCAAGATGAGCTAGATCATTCGCGAACGGCTTTTAAGAAAAATGGATACGCTGACAACGAGATGGATCGAGCACTTCATCCCAGAAGAGAGACGCCGGCCGTGAAAGCCTACACGTTATGACCTTTACTCTGTGCCCATTTTGATATGCACACAGGTCAGCGCTGAAATTATTTACAGCTGGAAACTGGAAGCTGTATCCAATTTGATTGGTTAGCACCTGGATATAACATGCGGTCATCATCACACATACTGTATTCACACAAGGACAGGAGTGATACGTATTGACATACAACGAGAAGAGTAGAGAACCTAATATTAAACGTGGGGGATGCCTGACATTTCATGTCTCCATTGCGACTATGACGTGCAGGAAGTGGTGCAATGTTGGCAAGACGTCTGGTACGACAGGTATGAGTTAAACTATTCTAATGAACCTAGATAGAAATTTAGCCTGCTAAGATTCACAAATAATACACTCCTGGAAATTGAAATAAGAACACCGTGAATTCATTGTCCCAGGAAGGGGAAACTTTATTGACACATTCCTGGGGTCAAATACATCACATGATCACACTGACAGAACCACAGGCACATAGACACAGGCAACAGAGCATGCACAATGTCGGCACTAGTACAGTGTATATCCACCTTTCGCAGCAATGCAGGCTGCTATTCTCCCATGGAGACGATCGTAGAGATGCTGGATGTAGTCCTGTGGAACGGCTTGCCATGCCATTTCCACCTGGCGCCTCAGTTGGACCAGCGTTCGTGCTGGACGTGCAGACCGCGTGAGACGACGCTTCATCCAGTCCCAAACATGCTCAATGGGGGACAGATCCGGAGATCTTGCTGGCCAGGGTAGTTGACTTACACCTTCTAGAGCACGTTGGGTGGCACGGGATACATGCGGACGTGCATTGTCCTGTTGGAACAGCAAGTTCCATTGCCGGTCTAGGAATGGTAGAACGGTGGGTTCGATGACGGTTTGGATGTACCGTGCACTATTCAGTGTCCCCTCGACGATCACCAGTGGTGTACGGCCAGTGTAGGAGATCGCTCCCCACACCATGATGCCGGGTGTTGGCCCTGTGTGCCTCGGTCGTATGCAGTCCTGATTGTGGCGCTCACCTGCACGGCGCCAAACACGCATACGACCATCATTGGCACCAAGGCAGAAGCGACTCTCATCGCTGAAGACGACACGTCTCCATTCGTCCCTCCATTCACGCCTGTCGCGACACCACTGGAGGCGGGCTGCACGATGTTGGGGCGTGAGCGGAAGACGGCCTAACGGTGTGCGGGACCGTAGCCCAGCTTCATGGAGACGGTTGCGAATGGTCCTCGCCGATACCCCAGGAGCAACAGTGTCCCTAATTTGCTGGGAAGTGGCGGTGCGGTCCCCTACGGCACTGCGTAGGATCCTACGGTCTTGGCGTGCATCCGTGCGTCGCTGCGGTCCGGTCCCAGGTTGACGGGCACGTGCACCTTCCGCCGACCACTGGCGACAACATCGATGTACTGTGGAGACCTCACGCCCCACGTGTTGAGCAATTCGGCGGTACGTCCACCCGGCCTCCCGCATGCCCACTATACGCCCTCGCTCAAAGTCCGTCAACTGCACATACGGTTCACGTCCACGCTGTCGCGGCATGCTACCAGTGTTAAAGACTGCGATGGAGCTCCGTATGCCACGGCAAACTGGCTGACACTGACTGCGGCGGTGCACAAATGCTGCGCAGCTAGCGCCATTCGACGGCCAACACCGCGGTTCCTGGTGTGTCCGCTGTGCCGTGCGTGTGATCATTGCTTGTACAGCCCTCTCGCAGTGTCCGGAGCAAGTATGGTGGGTCTGACACACCGGTGTCAACGTGTTCTTTTTTCCATTTCCAGGAGTGTATATCGTAGTCGACATTGTTAATGGCCTTTAAAATGTAAGAGGCGCGTAATAGTCACCTATAGCTTTAAGTCGTCTATTATTTTTATTGAATCATATGTTGGGTTGCAAAGTTGATTGTATCTATAGTAAGGAGTAAAACTTGTTAATATCTCATCACAAGATTGATGATAAATGTCGTGAAAACGTAACATCTCATAAGTATTTAGGGGTGATACTAAGAAGCGCAATGAAATCAGTATCACGATACGCGAATAAAAGACTTAGGTTTGTTGGAGAGGGTTATGAGTAACTGCAGCTACCTGTAAAGGAAGTTGTATACAAGAAGCTAACGCGATAAGCTCTGAAGTATTGTTCCAGTGTTTGGAGTCTTTACCAAGCAGGCAGGATAACAGACATCGAACGAATTCACGGACGCTCTGCTAAGATCGCAACAGGTCGGTATAGCCCATAGGTAGGTGTAAGAGGAACGCTCTGGGTACTTAAAATAGGAATTCTTGAGAGGAAGACGACGTAGTTCTCGTGAAACCCTGTTGGGTGAATTTAAGGAGCCTTTGTTCGAAGGAGTCTGTGCGACAGTTGTATGTCTTGTGCAGGGACCATGATATGAAATAAGTTAAGAAGATTAGCCATATAGATAGTCATTCTTCCCACGTTCAGTATGCGAATGGAAGAGGAAAGATTATTGGTGATACTTTTATGATGTACCCTGGACCATGTATTGTACAGTGGCTTACGAAACATATGTTTAGATTTAGCTGCCTGATTGAACTTTTACACTGTCTTGTATGAACGAAATCGTGTCGAAATCAGGGTCACTTTGGATAATGGGAATGAAATAATCTTCCAAAACCATCATGTACCGTTCGGTAGTCACCGTGCCATCAAGGAATATCGCACCGATTATTCCGTGACTAGGAACTGTACACCGCACGTCACCCGTTGAGGGTGAAGAGAGTTCTCGATCGCGAAAAGTTGATTGTCAGTCCACCCAATGCGCCAATTTTGCTTAATGAGGAACCCATCCAAATGAAAGTGGGATTCGACGCTAAACCAAACCATACTGTGCATAGTAATTCGTATCATGCCCCGTGGCCAACCTTACAGTTTGAACGTCCTAACGCAAACCGTTCAGAAGTTATTATGACTTTATTTCGTATAGTTCAATAACTGTCACCCCTTAGTATCCATATGGAGTTAGTACCTGGAAGTACGAACTTAAAGTAAGCGAGTAGACATCTGATCCTACTCGCCAACTTGCCCGAACCCCTCTACACGCCCTATAGTCTGGCGTTGTTTCTGCCTTGCGAAAGTTTTACAGTGGTAGATAAGCCAAATGAAAGGAAAAGTTTTTTCCGTGCTGAACATCGTTTGACCTTGAACTGCTGAGACAAAGTGACATTAGACACCACAAAAGTATGCTACAATTACTTGAAACGGTCGTTATCATCTATACTAAATTCTAGGGTTTACTTAAGACAGTTGGGGATAATTGGGAAACATAGAAGTACAATGGAATGCAGTTTGCTGTAATAACTAGCATATATTTGTGTCTGTGGAGCAACTATCGTATTTTATGTGCTGTAGCTGTGTTAGTCAACAGAACAGGTCGACACATTTCTTCTCATGTAATGACTGTAATTGTTAGTTATTCAGTGATATAAATTAAATATGGTTTTTATTCGATAGTCAGTATTTTTACTTTGTGGCCGAGAAGCCATTTGTCAATTTTTAATTGTAGAGCGCTACCTAAAACAAATGCAACGACAACAGTACCAGAAAATAAATCGCACTGGTTAGGAAAGGGGACACTGTCGAAGAAAGGTGAGGAAATGATTGATGGATCACCTTAGTGGCACGTCCTAATGTTGCAATGCTAATACGTCCATTTATGCGAACAGATTATCAAAGAGCATTGTGCTGCCTTCTGAGCTACATCACATCACTAGAAACGAAAGCTGACCATTTTTCCTTCTAGTGTTTCATTTATAAGTATTTCCAGTTTCATCAGAGACTATACTGGAAACCTGATGTTAGTATTTCTGTTTAGACAAGTGTAGTTTTGTCACACAACTAAAACTTATTTTCTATTTTGTACAATAAATCTCTTCTCCCTATGAGGACAGTTATTTCAAAACATATACATGAATGAAAAATGAAAAAATACATTAATATATCAGCTTCCGTGATGCAGAAATGGCATCCATTCTTATAATATAACAATTATGTTTGACAGACAAACCATTTTTCTAACGGTTGTCCATCATTATGTAGGGGAGACTTCTGTACCATGGAACACTTTTTAGGTTTTCCCCTCTAGCCAGTCCTGTGATAGAAGTTTAACACATTTTCTTCTTCTGTTTTTAAGTAATGGCATTCACTTTACAAGTGATGTAGTCTTTCTGAAATTTCAAAACTTACTCGAGAAAAGTAAAGTTTTTCCAAATGTGGAAAACTCTTCCACGTTACAACTTGGTCATGTACATAGGAACAAATATACCATTCAAATTTGGAAATGTTTAAATCGAGAAAATCTTGTTAATATTGCATCAAATAATTTTTGTGTTACATTATTACTCTACTACTCACCAATAATCAGTAAGTGAAATCATATTAAGGTAAAGTATTATCAACAACCAGTCACAACTTAAAAATATTTTGAAACATAAACTATTTGGAATAACCACAAATTTCCATTTTCTAGACAGGGAAAATTGTTAAGACATCGAATAAATTCAGGGCATTTGCAAATATTGCATGTTCCATAGTAAAAATTCCTTCCATTATTTCAAGGTACAAGATAATGCACAACTGACAAACTGTGGCTTAACTGTCCACATATTATGTAACTAGTTTTAAAAATTAGTATTTTACTCATGATAAACTCTATAACTGAAATGTTAATAATATGCGCAGAACAGATTTAATATATTATACAAGATTTAAATATGCAAACTCATAATATTTACTGACGCTACATACAACACAACCTCATCTCTCACAACAACAAAAACAGTAGATATTCCAGAAACTGCTTGTGCCAGTCTCTAGTATATGTTCCTTCACGTGATTCTAAAATCGGTTGTTAGAGTGAAACGCCTACCAGGAAACAGCATGTGTTCATAGGTTCACTATTCTTCAAGTATGAGTACACTCTCCCCTGTTTTCAAACATATAGGACTTTGTACACTGTTTGTTTATTCCTCTTGGTACTCTACATTATTTGTTATCTATTTTCTATGCTATACTGTATTATGAAAGATTAACTGTGACAAAACTGTATACATTTGTGCAAAAACTGCTTAACAAATTCGGTACTATCATACTTTATTATCATCTCTGTTGGTGCTTTTCCAGTTACTTTATCATCAATACATAATTATGTAAAGATGAGCAGATTATGTTCCTGTATGCAGATGATAAAGTGTCCCTCACTGATCTATTTCAGACACTCACCAGAAGTCTGTATATTTAAGAAATAAGCCAAATATATTCTGAACCATTATCTTATAAAGTGTAGCTTCTCAAAGAGGATGTTGCAGTTGAGATTCCTAAATACATTAGATAAGTCACATCAAGTCTCTTACTGTAATATAATGTGATTCAAATTTTTTATTCTTAATTTATTATGTACTGAATAAATACCCCATTACTGTACAACTGAATAGCAACCCTTTTGTACACCAGTGTTATCTTGCTGATTTTAGGAAATAATGCAAGTATAGATTAACCATTAGGTGTTGGCATCCATGAAATCACACTTCCTAAACAATCATAATTCTCAGCTTAAATTTGTTTGTAATAGTGTACTGATGACACCAGTTATGTGATGTCTTTTGTGTTTCTTGATTTGAGCGTCACTTGCAAGACTGCAATGCGCTGCCAGTTGTTAATGGATGAGTAGGGTATGTGTACTACGCTCACCAGAATGTATAGCTAAAAAAATTATGATAACAAAGGCAAACAATTTCTACATGTATTTATTGTTTCTGCAAAAATGTGTATAAAAATCTGGGTACAATAAGTTTTGTCCCAAATGAATATGGAATATACGACTGAACAGGCCCTGTTACTAAAGACCAGAAAGACTAGTCACTGGAAGTAAAACATGATTTAGGGTGCTTGCCATCAAACCCGAGCAATTTTATGTAGCCAGTAATTGGACACAGGTTAAAGACAATAGAGGGTGGAACATTATGTTTCAAATGAGTCAAAGTTCCTAAATCTAATTATCTGCATTTATTACAGTGACCAGCCCAGGCAGTTATATGTTTCTTGTTGAACTTGCCTGATACGTTACACTGAATGAAATAAAGTGTTGTAGTTCCATTATAAGTTGCATTGAGAAGTATCTTTTTTTTAATTTCTTGATCGTGACTAGTTTCAGACATCTGTGTCAGTTTTCAAACCAGTCGTAACGTAAGTGTGACAATATGGGTAATAGCCTATGTACAGAAACTGCCCCAGCAGTGATAATCGAAGCAGCACTATGTCCAACTTAGCAGCAGTAAATAGAGCACAAAGGATGTACATTAGAGAATGCTCTTCTTTAATATCCATCCTATGTGGTCTATTTACTGTTGCTGAGTTGGCCATAGTGCCACTCTGATCCTCACTGTAGGGGTTGTATCTGTACATAGGCTATCACCAATATTGTCACACTTATGATACAGATGATTTGAAAATGGACACAGATGTTTGAAACTAGTCACATCAGCAAATAAAAAACGATACTACTCAGTGCAACTTATGATGGAGCTACAACCATTTATTCGAGTTATAAAACAAGCTGAGGACATTATTTTTCACCAGCAGCATTCTGCAAGTTTGTACCACTGTTGAATGGTAGAATTACCAAGATTTTAGTAAGTATGTATTTAAACATAACAGTATTGGAATCTTTTACAGATGTATTTAAGTAACAGTAAACAATATTTTATTTCCATACAAGACAAATACTACAAAATACCACTCTCAGATTAGATGAAGTTGATCACAATTAATTTTGTATCTTGCTTTTAATATTGCTCCTCTACCTGCCAGGCATTTATATCACTTGGTAAGGGATCAAATATGTTGATTGGAGCGTGATTCTCTCCTTTCTGGCCTGAAGCAAATTTTGATCAAGATCATATTTCCTTGTAATACTATAAATACATATGTCATTAGTCCATTGGAATTGGTGGATTATTTACAAAATGGATGGGTCGGTTATTTATAAAGCTTATCGATTGTTTGGAAAACTCATGAGGTAATAAACGTACTTTGCTCACTGCATATTATTATAACATTTTTTGTGTTCCAGACTTCCCTTTTAAAGATTTGTTACATCAGAACTCAGAATTATCAAGCTTTAAAATGACTTGTTTGTCTCCAGGATTTGAAGTAAAAAAGAAAGATTGAACAAAATTATATGAAGATAGTATCTGTTCCCGAAAGAACAGATACCATTGATGACCGTGCAGCTTCTCTAGAATGAAATGATAATTAAGTCGAAACCCTTAGCTGCCGAGAGGTGTGGATATACTTCAATGGGGACAGTTGAAAATGTGTGCCCTGACTGAGACTCGAACCCGGGATCTCCTGCTTACATGGCAGACGTTCTATCCCTCTGAGCCACTGAGATCACAGAGGATAGTGCGACTGCAGGGATTTATCCCTTGCACACTTCCCGTGAGACCCACATTCCCAACTGTCCACAACCTACATTCGTAGTGCTCCTAATAGATATTCTAGAGAAGCTGCACAGTCATCAATGGTATCTGTTTTTCGGGAACAGATACTATCTTCTTATAGTTACAGGCTACTATTGACCTTCTTCTGTGCGAATGCACACGCTTTGCCCGAACTCTTACGGGGCTCGGCAGCTTAGTCTGCCGCGAGTAATGAGTGAATGGGCAAATATCAGCTGTTGAATGTTGTGATGTGCCAAGTAATTTTTGATACAACAAAAACTGAACCAGTCAAGCAACTTGCCTTTCAAAATTACCCTGAATTAACGAATTTTCTTCATGAGATTTCACATTTATATACATTATAAAATATGAAAGTGCTTCTAGATGCTTTTATCTTCTATATTTTTATAGCTTTTTTTCTGAAGACCTGATTCCTTCACTGAGCTGAGGCTTATATGATGATGGCTTTATTTTTACACCTGGAGTAATGTACTTCAAAAAAAAGAAATACAGACTTCTCAGGTAATAATTTGAAGATTTAATAACATTAAACTTACTGTCAAAATCTCATCTCTTAACATTCTTTCTAATAGAAGCTGTTGCGGTCATGTAACCATTGGTATTCATCTGCCTCCAAACAATTATTCAGTTTTTATTAGATGCATTCTAACTGACTGCCATATGCATCACACTCAGTGTTACGATTTCTGTGCAATCATCAAAGACAGAAATATGAAATTACTGGAAATGTTAGAAATTATGAACCATATGAGACAGAATCGTGATTTCCCTAAATCGCTCCAGGTAAATGCCGGGATGGTTCCTTTGAAAGGGCACGGCCGACTTCCTTCCCCGTCCTTCCCTAAAACCGATGAGACCGATGACCTCACAGTTTGGTCTCTTCCCTCAAAACAGCCCAGCCCAGACAGAATCCTAATATACTCAAAGTTTTTAATGAACAAGGAAAATTTTATTTTCTGTTATATTACTTTAAATTTCACGAATAACTTCCATAATGTATATATGAGAAAACTAAACAATTACAACAGGAAAAACTGTATGTAAATTTGAAATTAACTTTTTTATAAAATGTATTTAAACTGCCTTCAACCTTGTAGAGATCATTATTGCTGTACTGCCTAACTTTTTGGTCCCACAGTTATTTTATTTCTAATTATGACAATTACCTATCACTAACAAATGACGTAACAAGAATAAAACTCAATTGTATGTAAATACGAAGTATTGCAGAAAAAGTAAACTGTTTTTTCTTTGTTAATTATATTTTATTTAGGTTTTAAGACTCATTTCTTTTAGGATAAATTGTAATGTTCCTATTTTCGAAGCATAAAAAACTGAAAAATTGAAAGATACGTTTTTAAAAAATCACAAACGAAATATTTTCGAATGAAAACAGCAAGTAATTAGATATCGTCCCAAATCACAAGTGTAAAATGAAGCAACAGGACACAGAACTAGGTACAAGATGTATAGAAAAAGCACCAGCATCGCTTAGTATGCTGTGTGTCCATTTTTCAAGAAGGAACTCCTGCCCAGAAATCCATAATTTGAGCCCTATTCGGCATTTAAATTTCAGAACGGCAGTGTCAAATTTTGTTTAGATTGTTGTAGTATCCTAACTATTTATGCAACACATTAGCCCACAGTGTAAGATTAATGTCCATACAGCACTTGCAGGAAGGTTTATTACTGAAAGGCATCCATTTCGGAACGAGCGCTTTTCACGGATTACAGAACTCACTATGTTCGGCGTAAGTCACTTTGACTGGATTCAGTCAATGAGAATGATATACAGCAAAACTCATTTCGGTTCCCTCATGTTTTTAAGGAAAAGGCACCATCGTCTCGTCATTTTCCCTGAGCAGCACGCTGTAGCAAGCCATAGACCAAATATTTTTACTTGTGTGCACTATGGACACACTTGGTTATCAGCCTTCGGTTTAATGGTGAACGAACCAATCCACGAGAACTTCATTTGCAATGATACGATTGGGTTCGAGTTAGGTAAAGTATCTTTTGCGAGTTGTCAGTTGCATGCGGATTCATGTGCTGAATGAGGGGTCTTCGTTCACAATGCTTTGAACACTTAGTAGTTTCAGTCCAACTCTGTGTTAGGCCTCTGTAAATTTAAATGATTCACAAGCAGCTTTCACCTCTCACTACTATGTTTTCAAGAACTTTGTAATGTTATTTCTTTTGATATTATGAGATATTATTTGGAAGGTATGTTAGACACTCCGACTCAATGGTTATTGGCAGCCACCACGGCGATAACGTATACATAACCTGCGTGTAAATTGTATCGGTTCTTTGATACCTTCCGACTTCGTAAATCCATTACCAAACATCTTTGTCCTGGAACTATCACTTTCTGCCATGTGTATTTGTATCCACGTTGCGATCATTAAACGTAGTTGCATTTGATAAGGGTTACATAGGACATGCGTGCTCCATTAGTATTCACGATTTTGTAAAATATTTTCAGCAATGCAGGTAAGCTGACACTGAGACAGTTCTCCGAGGCATTCTGCCGCTGTCATAATGTAATTGGAATTCATCGTATGTACCACAAAAGCCCAGTGTTTTCAGGTTATTAGGCAAGATAGGAAACAGGCGACAAAAACATTTGTCCTTTCACAAATAAGGTGCGATTTGCTACACTTTGAGGTCGTGTAGTATATGGTTTACAGCTCACGTAATTTTCAATATTCAGTTGTGTCACCTCCGAGTAACTTCTCCCTTCTTTCGTTGCGCTTTGTGTACCTTTCCAATTGCAGTGGTTAGTTAAAACTCAGATAGTGTTACCTTGCGGCTATATTCACTTTCTGGGGTGTGTATTTCACGGCGTTAACGGGTGTTCATAATCCTATAGGAAAGCAGTAGTGGCTCACAGTATGTTGAGGAGAATGGTCAACACATTTTTTACATGGGAAACTATGTCGGCAAAGAATTGTTTTTATCATCTGATGCTAAAGAGAAATGCATAATAAATCGATACAGTGCACAGTACACAAATTTCCCAAATCACATTGTACTAATGTAAATCCAATAAAATGTAACAAGCGCAGAAAACAGACAAAAATTTTGCAGATTTAATGTTTGAGAAACCCTGCAGGCGAGTGAACGGAAACTATTTGCAACTTTCCATTCATTCTTTGTTTTGTCTGAGGTGTCCCGAACGTCAGAGGAAGCGAAGTACTGTATATCTGTTAGGAAACCCTTCCACTCATATTGAACCAACAGTTCTGATACTGCCATTAACTTTCTCCCTCTGAGTAGTATATCATGCGTTTCGATACTTGTGTATTAGTACATGTAGTAATGCTGTACACAACATTGGTTTACTGGTATATAACACAACTATTCAGTTGTAGCGAGCACAAAAGACAGTAGTGGAAAGATGCGGTAAATGTGCAGGAATGTTATTAGGAACGGTCAGTGCATCCATCTTAAACCGACGAATGATGGGTTGCATAGCTAACTGTGATTTCAAATGCAGTCCGAAGAAACTTTTGAAATACCCCTATCAAACTTCGACGCCGTAAGATACTAAGCATTGTCTGTGTTTATCCTACTTGCTCTGTATCTCTACTCACAAATAACAACGCAATATTTAATGTAACGTACTAGTAGCAAAAACGCTGCAGACTTTGGTTTCACTTTTTTAGTTTCTCCTCTTGGGAGGACACAACAGACGCTTAACATATTAACAATAACAGCAGAAGGAAGGTGATAAGCTGTTGCCACTTATATACTGCACTGAGGAAGCAGTCGAATAATGGTTGTAGTTACTTCTCTTTATACGAATGAGAGAATTATCCCTTTTAGTGATTAACGATGATCGCATGTCTCGCGATACAAAACTAAAGAGGTAGCAAGCGATACCAGTCTCTCTCTATCTCGCTATATCACGAGGAGCAGATACAGGGTGAATCAGAATGTTACACCGATTCATCTAAATTGCGTGTTTTAAACCAATAGCAACCCCGAGTGCAGGCACACATGCCGAGTAGTTATTTTTATCTGAATGCATTTATACTGGGCGCAATACAGAAGTTGGTAACTAATGTAACTAACATAAGAAACGCACACGAACAAAATCTACGTAAAACACAGTACGCTGTGTAGCATAACTATGCGAAAAATTGATTCGTAGTGTTCCAGTACAGCAGCTGTAGCGTCTTTCTGGGAAAGGCCACTTCTCCCACCACGTTGCCTGTCGGTCTTCAATTTACTAAAAGGAATCATTCCAACTTCGTATTTAAGTGATATAGGAAGCCTGCGGAAAACATAAAAAGCAGAATGACTGCAAGGGCAAATTTGTCCACGGTCTAAGGGGTATTACTATCCATAACCATTAATCGTAACCGCTACACGTCGCTGGTACTCCGGAACATTCGGAGCCATGCGCGCCTTATTCAGCAGATGGCGTTGTCTTGCTCGATCGTTTAACGTTGTCTAAGCGAACTGTTGAAGAGCCTTTATTCGAGCTGAGAGTAGTCGTTGTTCACGTTTCATGTGGAACGCTCGTATACAATCGAGTCGCACGAACAAAATATGTATTGAAACTTCCTGGCAGATTAAAACTGTGTGCCGGATCGAGACTCGAACTCAGGACCTTTGCCTTTCGTGGGCAAGCGCTCTACCAACTGAGTTACCCAAGCGCGACTCACGCCCCGTCCTTACAGCTTTACTTCCACCAGTACCTCGTCTCCTACCTTCCAAACTTTACAGAAACTCCCCTGCGAACCTTGCAGGACTAGCACTCCTGAAAGAAAGGATATTGCGGAGACATGGCTTAGCCACAGCCTAGGGAATGTTTCCAGAATGATATTTTCACTCTGCAGCGGAGTGTGCGCTGATGTGAAACTTCCTGGCAGATTAAAACTGAGTGCCGGACCGAGACTCGGGACCCGAGTTCGAGTCTCGGTCCGGCACACAGTTTTAATCTGCCAGAAAGTTTCACATCAGCGCATACTCCGCTGCAGAGTGAAAATCTCATTCTGAAAATATGAATTGTTAGCAGATGTTCGTAGAACATGAGTATGGAAGTGTTTCGTCGAATAGTAAGACAACAGAGAGTGATTAACCGGTTCATTTGCAGAGGGTGCTTTTCAATTACACACGAAATCAGTGAACGAATCAGCATTGTCGTTCTAAGTCAGTAGAGTACGTTGACATAAAGTGACCTGATCATTTACTAAGGCTATTGTGAACTTCTACAGCGTGATAGTTTAATTTGGAAGAGCAATTCGGATGTTGCAAGCTTCAGTGTGAAATTGGAACTAAGTTTAACTCTAATATGAGTCAGTTTGAGTCTAACCTTTGTTGGAAGGTACAGGGCGTCTACACCAAAATACCCTACTTTTTGAGGCGGTTTAAAAACAGTAAATCTTTCTTTGTTTCAGGTCTGACTTGTCCGTTGCGTACAAAAGGACGCAAAGTTGCTGCCAAAATTTTGTCAATCCTTGATGCGTTTTCATTTTTCATAGTTGCCCGTGCAAATGACAATGGCGTCAGTTCAGGAGAAGGCACAAACTGTGTTTGGCACGTAGAGTTAAAATCCATTGTTGCTGTGAAAAGACAGTTTCGTTCTGGCTACAGGAAAGTAGGAAAAGACGCCAAGAGGATAAAAGCGTGGCGTAATATGTTTCTGGTCACTGGAATCTTTCTGAAGCGGCATGCAGGGGTCGGCATGTCCCTGAAGAACAGGTTGACAATGTCCGACAACATTCCAACAAAAATGTATCGCAAATCAATTGGTCAGAATCTTCAGATACTTTCAACTTCACAAGTACTGTAAGTAGGCTGTTTAGGTTTTTTTATTGGTAACGCCACCTCTGTATGAAAATCACTGGCTGTGCTGTGTGCAGTCTGTGGCTAGTTTGCATTGTTGTCTGCCATTGTAGTGTTGGGCAGCGGCAGCTGGATGTGAACAGCGCGTAGCGTTGCGCAGTTGGAGGTGAGCCGCCAGCAGTGGTGGATGTGGGGAGAGAGATGGCGGAGTTTTGTAATTTGTCATGAACTGCTATATATATTATGACTATTAAGGTAAATACATTGTTTGTTCTCTATTGATATCTTTCATTTGCTAACTATCCCTATCAGTAGTTAGTGCCTTCCGTAGTTTGAATCTTTTATTTAGCTGGCAGCAGTGGCGCTCGCTGTATTGCAGTAGTTCGAGTAATGAAGATTTTTGTGAGGTAAGTGATTTCTGAAAGGTATAGTATAATGTTAGTCAGCGCCATTCTTTTGTAGGGATTTTTGAAAGTCAGATTGCGTTGCGCTAAAAATATTGTGTGTCAGTTTAAGGACAGTCGTGTATAATTGTTTAAAGGGGATGTTTGATATGTCGACCCTTAGCCGAGGATACCTCACTGGAATCTTCTGATTTTTTTCTTGTAGTTTGTGTAATTAGTGTAGCTATCGTTTATTGCTAGCGCGTAATTGTAGAGAGAATTTCCTTTGTAGTTGTAGTTTTTCATTGTTGTACACAGTTGTGGCATGCATGTAGATTTGCAGAAAGTATTTCGCAGCTGCGCTTGCAATTAACTAGATATTATTTTCAGTGCTATGTTAATGTGTTCCCCTATTTTTGATCTTCAAATTGTGTTTTTCTGTGTTGTCGTGTGAAATATTGTGACAATAATGGCGTGTGAAAAACGTAACACTAGGCTCCAAAGTAAACTGAGAAATAATAGCGACGACGAGCGTAGCTTATCAGCACCACTGTGTAGTGAATTAACAGACATTCGAAGCAGTAATTTGGTAATTGTGCATAGGGAAATGGAGCGGGCGGCAAATAATGGTGTAGACAGTGAAACAGGTAGTGAACAAGGAAGCATTATCGATCGATCGGTCGGCAACAGCTCGTCTCAGGAATCCGAAATGACAGAACACAATATTGAAAATACTGTAGACTTAGGTTTTGGGTCCTCACCGTTTTCTCAAATGAGTCAAGACACATTTTCTGCTTGTCAAAGTGTGAATGTTGCCGGTGAAAATGCACTGCCAAAAAGCATAGAGAAACAGATTCCAGACACTAATACATTATTATTGCAATTAATGCAACAAATGGAACAAAATCAGAGACAAATGGGACAAAGGCTTCAAAAGTTAGACACAATGGAACAAAATCAGAGACAAACACAGCAACAGTTAGACACAATGGAACAAACACAGCAAAAGCTTCAAAAGTTAGACACAGTGGAACAAAATCTTAAAAAGTTAGAAACAATGGAACAAAATCTTCAAAAGGTAGACACCACGCTTGAACACACACGTGAAGATTTAACTACTGAGTTACATAACATCGAATCGAAATGTCAAAAAGTCTGTAATGACGTAAAAACACAAATTTGTGAGCATTTCCAACCTATTTTTTCGCGTCATGAAAATGCATTACAGAATCACGAAGCAGCCATAAAAGAACTGCAAACTATTGTTCATGAAAATCACGACACCTTGCAAGCTAAATTTGACTCAGTTGCATCTACCGATTCGGTTACGCAACTTGCAAAAACTCAAGAAAACTTAAAGGACACAGTAGATTCGATTTCAACACAAATGGACACTCTGAAACTTGGTTCAGAAAAACACACTGAGGAAATGTGTTCACTATCGGAGAAAGTAGCCGAATTTTCGGATCAGGTCACTAATTTATCTACGAAGGTAGATGATAATCTCAAAGACACAGAAGAGTGCAAACAAGTTAGGTAATTCAAACAAAATCAGAATCAAATTAATACACAACACCAAAGAGAAATCCGGGAAGTACAAGATCAGCTGACACAGGTAATACAAGAATTACGTATTTCAGAGGACACTCGCGCCCCAATACAGGAAGAGGGACGTAGAAATACGGAACAGCCACAAAATAATAACACAGCGCATTTCGGAAATTATGAAAGAAATTGGCAAGGTGCACCGAATTTTGAAATGGAACCGCCGAAACGACGTAACAATGACCGATATGCGACTCGCCGACATGATGACTTTGACTATAAGCTGTTCATTACTACACGTAAATTTAAAACATTTAAGAATTCTGGCAACGACATTCATCCACAAGCGTGGCTCCATCAATTCTCTCATTGTTTTCCTCCCAACTGGTCATTAGAGCACAGAT
Organism: Schistocerca serialis cubense; assembly: GCF_023864345.2. NCBI lineage: Eukaryota > Metazoa > Arthropoda > Insecta > Orthoptera > Acrididae > Schistocerca > Schistocerca serialis. The sequence continues at coordinate 415,291,260 of NC_064638.1, forward strand.
TAGAATTTATGTGTGGCTACTTAGAGAATGAACCAGCTGTAAGAATGCGATCGGTCATTCACGATTGTCAGAGTGAAGGAGATTTTTATCATGCCTTCCTCTCAGCATATTGGTCTCAAGCCACACAAGACCGAGTAAAACATGGCATCATAATGATGAAACATTTCGAACAATCTGAATTTTCCAGTCTTGTGAAATATTTTGAAGACATGTTGCACAAGAATCAGTACCTGTCAAACCCATACAGCCCCTCAGAACTCATCCGCATTTGCCTAATCAAATTGCCTGCACATTTACGACATATTATTTTGGCAGGACGTTGCAAAGACGACATTGAAGCTTTTCAGGGACGCTTACAAGAATTAGAAATTGACACAGACAGTCGCGGGATGCGAAAACAGGAAAACAATCACTACAGGTCACATCCGTCACAATTCCGTGACGACAGAAACGATAACTGGACGCGACAAGGCTATTCTCACCACACAAATCGTGACCAAAACATACACTGCCCGTCTGACAATCGGTGGCAGAGTAGTAATAATTACAGGGAAAGATCACCTCTCCGCAGTAATGACTATCACAGAGACAATCAGAGAAACAGACAATATGGGAACCAAAACAATTATTATTACGGGAGACAGAATAACTTTAGACGCAACAGTTCGGCGCACAGTTACGATTCAGGGAGAAATTCTCCACCACGTGACGGACAAGGAAGAAACTACGGAATCTACCGACATGACGACAGACAATATATTCGTAACGACAGACCTGAATTGCATCAGAACTGGCGGGATTCAAACAGGGCAGGGCCTTCTTGTCAGAGTGAATTTGTAGAAGTTAGGTCTCCTAATCCCAATAACGGCGCGCGCCAACAAAGAGACAGACAATGACTCGCACAGCAGGCAGCCACGTGCGCCCGCTGGCTCCGAGAAAAATAACATAAGACGCTAGCCTTGAGAAAAATTTTAGCATTCTTTACCGATGTATACAACATGATAATTGCTTTGAAGTTGAAACTCTGTGCACTAGGAAGAGTAAAGGTTTACACCACATTTCACATGTAAAACCGTTTATTGAAAGATAATCTGCTTTTTAACTTTGTCTTTGCCATATAACTTTTCACTTTACATTACCAGTATGCTTTGTCAGACTTAGAATCTGTTAACATGCAACAATGTTTGAAGTTAAATATCCAGTCAAGAACCAAGAGAACTTATTTAAACAGAAATTACGAATGCATTGTTATTGAGAACAGATGACACAGTGTTATTGTGTGTGTACATTCTTGCTTGTTAGTTGCACGATTACATAACGACTATAAGGCTCACATACTTAGAGCATATACTGGTACTGCTAATGAGATTTTAATGCAACATTTTGGCTTACTTGAAATTTGTTTATCATGAGGTAAGTACATTGACTTTTGCAGGTCTTAGCTTTCGGAGGACAATAACTACGACACTTCCACAGAGATTATCTTACAGCAAGATGCACATTTAGCACTACAATACACGTATTTGAGTGATTAATTTTGTACTTAAATCATTTATTTTTAAAGATATTTGAAGTACAATGATACAAATGTTATTTGATCCTCAGGGGGGTACACGCCTACTTCGTGTACCATGTGTTTGGCAAGCAGAAGGAGCCCTATCTAATATGGTATTTGCTTATACAACTTTACACATCGGTACCATATTTCTCTAACACAGAATTACACAGCTATCTGATCATTTAACAGAGAAAGAAACTTTTTTTTTACTACATCAGTGACAGATGTTTACATAATTACACCGTTGGATAACTTCACACTTATGAAATTGTATTTTGTCTGTACTTTGTGAAATGCTCATATTTTTTGGAACCATTGTGATACTATGAGAGCTTTGAATGATGTATTTGGTATGGGATTATGATTTTAAAGCATATTTGAGGTCGATGACACTTTTGAAACGAGCAGAGAATTTTTGTAGGTTTAAAATATTCAGAAAGCTACGACGATTTTGAGATGTGATTGATCTGTTATGATGTTATTATTATGACGACGATGTGTATTATGCTGTTGAGGTATGTTTATGATCAATAAGCTGATGCTATATGAGTTATTTGAGTATGCTATGTATCTGTTATCATGAAATATTGAAGAAGTGTCGACGAATAAGGTAAGGAATAATGAGTAGTGGTTAGGGACTCTGGTTTGTGAAAAAGAATGTTGGAAACCAAGAATCGTACTTTAAGAGTTATGAAATGTATGTAAAAGCGTGAATGTATTACAATGCCGACGAAAATTTTTTGGACACTGTTATATCAATAGCATTTTGTTTCTACAGATTTGTAACCCAAATTCTTGACCTATGAAATATTTTTACATGAGACTGTCACTGTAGCGGAAACTGCCGTCGTAAATATTTCAGCAAGAAAGCTAAGTGACCTTGATGTAATGCGTTGTGGCGCCCAGCTGGGCCAGCCGCCTGGAGAAAAAGCCATTAGGTGGAGAAAAAAAAAAGGAGGCCATTAACCTCGCTTCTGACATTCCTTTGTAGAAAGCATCGCAAATACGACATGCTAATTGCTTGGAAACATATCGTACTTTCTGATATTTACTGAAATGCCTACTGAAATGACAAGAAATAGTATGTCTACACACCTGACTATGACTACTGTCTTTCTAGATGAGAGATTTTTTTACTACTTATGAAATGCCACATGGCTATTGAACGATGTCCTTATACTTTGCTTTGTACATAGTTGCTTATTATATTTGATATCTAGTTTCTAGCTGCACTGCAGCATTGGTTAAAGAAAATTTTATAGATGTACTAATATAAATATTTTCTGTCTACAGATCGAGTAAATAATAATTTTTTTCAAAGAAATGAGGGAGCACAAAACGACATTTACCTTCACAGGAACTGCATTCATAATTTTCTTTTCGAGTACTTGGTAATTTCTTTTGTAGAAATAATTGTGGTGCACCACTTTAATTACATAGTCATTAAGATGTGAATAGACATTTCCCTTATATGCATTGTTGTCATTAGTGTACTATTTTTTCTGCTTGAGCTTTGTCATGTTTAGGTATAAGTTATTTCATTTTATGCTGCTGTTTGCCAGGCATAATGTTACTGAATTTGACTTTGTATTACGCTGTTAAGCCAGTTTTACTACGCATTTATTTTTCTTGTTTGCTGTGCATTGCCTCATATTAGTTGTAATATTGCAATTGCTTTGCCAGTTTGAATTTTTTGTCATTGATGTTTGTGTTACTTGTTTTGTGCTGCTGCAGTGCCTCGTCCCTTAGTTTAGCATCTGAGCTCAGTAGATTTAAGTTAGCTTAAGAGGGGGTAGCCTATAAGAGAATGAGTTGTGATGAATTTGAAGAAATGCACTGAGAGGTTATACGAGAAAAATACAGAAAGCATACTTGGATAGGATTTTTTTGGTGGAAACAAATGTTGAAATAAGAGGAAAGATCTACAGAACGAAGTTTTGGGTTGGACTGCAGTACCAAATGTCACACTGAAAACAAACCCTGTCCTTTCCTTGTATTATTCCGCTATATGTTTGTGTATCATTGTGTATTTATGTTCTTCCTGTCTTTATATGTTTATCTGATAAGACTTATGTTGTAGAATGCTTCTAATACTCAGCTACATGAACTATGATGAGGAATACTGTTATCCTCAAATATAACTTGCATTAATAATATGTTATTTACCTTGTAAATATGCTTAGACATTATTTATTCTGTTTTGTTTTAATGCTCTTGTGTGAAGTTGATGTTTCAAAATTTATTCTGATGTTTTATGTATCTACTTATCTCATAATTCCTGTAACATTGAAGTATATGTTTATTTCTATTCTGTTGTAAAGCCTGTACTACAAATGTTATCTGTATTGTTATGTTCTTTAATGATGTATTTTGTACTTTTGTAATTGTATTCTTATGTTATAAAATTGTAATTGACACCAGTTCATCATATTATTAACTTGTAAGTTACATTTCACTGCACACGTTTCTGTTGGTCATAGTATATGGACAATATGTGAGAAGTAGGGACTGATAGTGTTTGCACGTGTGTTAATGATTCAGCAAGGGACTGGATAACAGCATTGCTGGTTCTAAGGACAATTCCAGAAACTTTGTGAGTGCACAAGTGGTGGTTTATGCACTTGCTATATTGTCCGCAAGACTCTTCGATGGTGATTGTGCACCTGCACAGTCGCAACGGATGGCTGCTAGCCGTCTCTACAAGGACTACGTTGGGGTTGCATCTTTGATGGCCCACCAATACCATTATCTCTACAAGGACTACAGTGGGTCTTCACCTCTGGTGGCCCACCAATACCGTAATCTCTACCAGGACTACAATGGGTCTGCTCTGTGACGACCTACCTACCAATATTCTTCAAAACTTCGAATGACTCTGCTGTGGGTTTGCTCTGTTGTGACTCATTACTTGTCTGCATGTCGAGAGTCAGCACTGTCTTTCCGTTGGAAGGACAACACTACTTCTTTAAGACTGCATGGAAATCCACTACTTCCGTGTGCATTTTCATTTACTGCTCAGACTTTGAGAAAAACACTGCTATTTTACTGTGATGAACGATTAGGACTGTCTTTATGGACTGTGAGAAAGTTTAGCTTTTGACCAACATTGTATCAATAAGTGTGTGCATTTGATATCTTTGTTATTGTAATTATGAAAAATTTTATAAAATCATTATTGGCCACTGCCCAAAACAATTTGTAAAATTTTTTGTGGGGAGCATGGGGGCTATGTAAGTAGGCTGTTTAGGTTTTTTTATTGGTAACGCCACCTCTGTATGAAAATCACTGGCTGTGCTGTGTGCAGTCTGTGGCTAGTTTGCATTGTTGTCTGCCATTGTAGTTTTGGGCAGCGGCAGCTGGATGTGAACAGCGCGTAGCGTTGCGCAGTTGGAGCTGAGCCGCCAGCAGTGGTGGATGTGGGGAGAGAGATGGCGGAGTTTTGTAATTTGTCATGAACTGCTATATATATTATGACTGTTAAGGTAAATACATTGTTTCTTCTCTATTAATATCTTTCATTTGCTAACTATCCCTATCAGTAGTTAGTGCCTTCCATAGTTTGAATCTTTTATTTAGCTGGCAGTAGTGGCGCTCGCTGTATTGCAGTAGTTCGAGTAGTGAAGATTTTTGTGAGGTAAGTGATTTCTGAAAGGTATAGTTTAATGTTAGTCAGGGCCATTCTTTTGTAGGGATTTTTGAAAGTCAGATTGCGTTGCGCTAAAAATATTGTGTGTCAGTTTAAGGACAGTCGTGTATAATTGTTTAACGGGGACGTTTGAGCACTTCAAAAAGTGGTTGCGTCTGTATTCATACGATGTGCACATTATGCAGGACATAAATCCTGATGACAAGCTACGGCGAAATGGATCTGCATGCGAAATGCTTAACCGAATACACCAGAATCCTGCTTTCTTATCACGTTGTGACGAAGCAAGATGGGATCTTTTTACTTCCTCTCTTGTTTTGCCATCTGCCTCCTTACATTCATTTTATTTTAATTTTTGACTAATTACCATTAACATAAATGAGTATAGTCTGCATTTCTATAAAAGAAAAAGGTTGGCCCTAGTTCTTACGATATATAGCACCAGACCTAGTTTTGTGCTTACTTTTGTGTATGTACCCAATTTCCTAATTTATTTTGACTGTTCCTACCTAATACTTTTGTTATAGGATGAAATCAGTAATTGTTTCGTGACTTAGATTCTATTGCTGACTTATAAACAAATATAAATTCTGTACTAATTAGAAACATTTGGAAGAAGAACCACTAGGATTCTTAAAGTATTTATTTGGCTCCATTCGAGTCAAAAGTATTCTTTGTATAACTGTATCTGTTAATTTCATTATTTAAACAAATAATTCGGCGTAACCCTTGTAGTAGAAGAAAAAGGAAGAATTCTTCTATATATTCAGATAATTGGATGAGTTATTTTTTAATTGTAATTTCTGTATCTTAAACATCGAACAATGTATAGTTTCAGTACCCATTATTGTGAGAATATATAAATGCCCGATGTTTGGTCCCGAGACAGTCCACGGCCGATTTTCAGATGAGAAACCTGTATTGGTTAGGTCTAAAACAGTGCATCAACTCAACCGTGAAATTAGTGTAACACAAATAGGCCGTGGGTTAAAATAATGACAGTGTCTGTTCAGTAGTGTCACACGTACCGTATTATTCTGCAAGAACTGTGTGGTTAAGTTTTTACTGGCTATAGCTGTTCAACGGTAAACTATTGTGGCAGTATGCTGACTGTTTGCTTGCAAACTGTTAATGAATCTTATCAAAAGATAACCAATAGTGAACTGGCCATATTAACTGTGTAATATTGGAGGGTTGTGAATAGTGAGAGTAAAGATCTGTGAAACGCAACTCTGCAACTGTCGATGTTGAACTTCCACCACCCATTTTTCAGCCAATACGACGATACCGAAGACTATCAACGAAGAACAATAAAGCAGGCGACCGTCACGAAGTGTAATGTTTTCTGATGAAGCCGCATTCTTTGTCTGTGGATCTGTGAATAAGCACAACGTACGCATTTCTGGATCACAGAATCCAAACAGTATCAGCGAAAAGGTGCGAAATAGCCCGAAACTCGATGTGTGACGCGGCTTCTTGTGCGACAAGATAATTGGAAATCTCTTCCTTGCTGAGGAGACTGTGACAGGAACGGCGCACCTAGACGTATTGGAGATGTTTGCTTTACCCAAAATTCAAGACTTGCAACCAAATCTTTGTTTTTAACAAGATGGTACATCACCTCACTAGCCGTAGGATGTTCGGGAAAGCCGACCAGAGTGGCCGAGCGGTTCTGAGCGCTTCAGTCTGGAACCGCGCGACCGCTACGGTCGCAGGTTCGAATCCTGCCTCGGGCATGGATGTGTGTGATGTCCTCCTTAGGTTAGTTAGGTTTAAGTAGTTCTAAGTTCTAGGGGACTGATGACCTCAGATGTTAAGTCCCATAGTGCTCAGAGCCATTTGAACCTTTTTTTTTTTTTTTTGGAAAACCTCTGAATCGAGCATTTCCAGGGTGCTGTTTGGATGTGATAGACCCGTGGATTGGCCTCCCCATTCTCCTGACATCACAACTTCGGAGTATTTTCTCTGGGGCTACGTGAGGGACAGTGTATTTGCCACTGAGCTCATGGGGAGCAAATTGAAAATAGCGCATTTCGGTGTAGACCCCCCTGTTTGTGGCTGACAAAATGAGTAAAAGAAGTAAATGTAAAAGCACTGTTATCCTTTAAAAGGAAAATTTTCACTTAAATTGAAGAACAGGTGACTTTAACAAACGTACAGGAAAGCGATCGCTTTTCGACTTTGGGGACCCGATCAGGTTTCGTACGAAGCGCGTGCTCTCTGTTAATCAAGCCTTATCCATGTCCGTTAGCCACAAGGGAAACCGATTCCTTCTGGAACGCCAAAACTGTAGGGGAAAGGATATTCTAGTTGTCTTTGACCAATCGACACCACAACAATAACATAGGCACAGACAACTCCCAAGATTAATAAAACTAACAAATTTTTAAATCTTATGGCTCCGCAGTTAGAATATACATCCGTTATAAATAGCACAGTAAGGAGATGACTTTTAATTATTGAAGTAAATTTGGTAGACCACATATTACAGTAAAGGAAGTGGATTTCTGCTCATAAATGCGTCCACATTATAGCTCTTTATGGCCATCAGTAATATGCGTTAGAAAAACTTGGAGCAAGAACACACGATTTCTTTCACATACGAATAATGCTAATTTACATACGTTTTAAGGCTGTTTAATATACGCAAGAGAGTTTATTCCTTTTTTTGCCACTCACACAATTCCGTGCAGAGTGTTAATAAAATGCGCGGTTTATTCCTTAATATTCCTTACCCACAATGAAACGGATCTTCGCGGAAGCAAAGCCGCCGCCCTATTTCTCCTTCCTTAAAAGAAAAAACCGCCGGGTGAGGGCTTTAATAAAATATATGGCGCGTATTATCTCTCTATTAGAAGACGCAGATGTAGGTGTACAGGGGCGAGGCTAAGGCCTGGATTAGGCGCCAGCCAACTGTTGCCTGCGAACGACCCGAGACCGCCTGCGTCTGTTGCGTGGAGACCAGGCAAGCCGCCGCGCCGGAGTCTGCCCAGCCAGATAACGCAGCGGCGGGCTGCCTACCTACCAGAGTACTGGGCCTGCGCGGTGATACGATGCCGAAAATGGAAAGTGTCACACGACAAATACCTTGACCGGGCGTTGCCAAATCGGTACTCCTGTATTCCATGCCTGTGCTACGAATGTGAGCTATTGATTGTTAGTTGACAGTTGGGTGAATATGGAAAAGATCTGCATATTTTATTCGTCGATTTTAAGAAGGCCTATGATTGCATACATCGCAAGAGCCTGCTCAACTGTTTAAGGGAGTTTGGCATAGCAGAGAAACTCATCAATCTGATAAATATCTGTCCGAACGAGACAAGTGCAAAGGTGAAGACGGGAAATCGCGTAACTGAGGAGTTTGAAATTGTGACAGGACTCAGGCAAGGAGATGGGTTGTCCCCTATCCTGTTCAACTTTGCCCTCGAGAAGATCGTACGCGAGACCTACCAAGAGATCGAAGGGATTGAAATCGAAGGAAAGAGACTAGCATACTTAGCCTATGCAGACGACACCTGTTTACTCTCTAGGTCGGAAGAGGAGCTGGAGCAAAAGACCAAAGCACTAAAGGAGGCTGCCAGCAAATTTGGGCTAAACAAACGAAGCCAAGACAGAGTACCTCGTTATGACGCGTGGTCATTGTCAGACTGCTGATCATCTACAATCACTGCAGTTTGGGGACCAGTCGTGCAAGAGAGTGCAAGAATTCAAATACCTAGGGCACTTTTCACTGAGAACTCGTCATGTGAAGCAGAGATCAATGCCAGAATATAGGCAGGTAACCGATCTTACCATAGCCTAACACAACTGCTTCGGTCCACATATCTCTCCAGACAGTTCAAGATTCGACTGTTGTTCTATATGGCTGTGAGACATGGAGTATCCGAAACAGGACTTCCATAAACTCCTTTTTTTTTAAAGAAAAATTCTTCCGAAGATCTTCGGTCCGGTTCTGGATGCAGACGCAGGGGAATAGAGGATCAGATACAACCGAGAGCTTGAGGAACTATACCAGCAGCCCAACATAGCAGGATCTGTCAAAGCCAAACGAATGCAGTGGGCCGGCCGTGTGGCCCGGATGGAGGATCACAGATGGCCTCGGAAGCTCCTGGATTTCACACCTACAGGAGAGAGATCGCCAGGGAGACCCAAGAAGCGTTGGAGGGATGGACTCCATGAAGATTTGAACCAAGTGTCAAAAGATGTGAACGGATGGCGGATAGCAGCAATGGACAGAATACAGTGGAGGAGGAAACTTGTAGATGCGTGCGGTCCACTGGGCCTGTTCACGTAGTAGTAGTAGTAGTAGTAGTTGACAGTTGTTGATTTTACGCAGCTGTCAGACTTAAGAGCTGGACACGACGGATTTGTCAGTGCAGACCGTAGACTTTCTCAGACCAGAGAATTAATTGAGGTAGTAATCCAATCATTTGTGGCACACTAAAGTGGATGTCATCAGCAGTTCTACGTGACAGTTACCCGCTTGCCTGGATGTGTTAGAAACATTAGGGCATGACCCTGGAAAACCGGCTGAAAGTTAAGTTTGGTGTAGTGCTGTAAAAGTCTCGCTCCTGTCAGGTAAACAAAAAATCATTACACAGAAATTTCACAACTGCGCTAATATATGCTATTCAATCTCACTCTCCCTTCTCCTCAATCAGCCATCTGTTACTTACAGCAGAACAAAATTTTAAAAGTTTCTACCTTTGCTTAACTTCCGTACAGCCACCAATAAATATTCAGCGCCAATTATGTGTGGAACAAGCGCATCTCTTTGCCGTTATTTGTGTTACATCAAAGAGGCATAACGTAGTTTCCATGCACAGATACACTCTAAGACAAAAATACGAAGCACCACAAAGGAATTATCCGAGCGCGGGACTAGCCTAGCGGTGTGGGGCGCTGCAGTCATGGACTGTGCGGCTGGTCCCGGCGGAGGCTCGAGTCCTCCCTCGGGCATGGGTGTGTGTGTTTGTCCTTATGATAATTTAGGTTAAGTAGTGTGTAAGCTTAGGGACTGATGAACTTAACAGTTAAGTCCCATAAGATTTCATACACATTTGCACTCGGTATTATCCGAAAGGAACGGAAATCAGTTTACCTGATGACCACACGCAGACAACGAATTACAGTTTCAAAGAAATTTGACGCGTTATTCAAGATAAAGAGATTCACAAATTGAGCAAGCAGTTATAAGGCTTGGCATTGTTTGATAGAGTTGTTGGGTGTCCTTCTGAGGGATATCGCGCCAGCTTCTGTCCTGTTCGTGCGTTAGACAGTCAAAATATCGATCTAGTTGGAAAATCCTGCCCATAACGCTCCAAACGTTCTCAGTTGGGGAGAGATCTGGCGACCTTTCTGGCCAAGGTAGGGTTTGGCAAGCGCGAAGACGAGCAGCAGAAACTCTCGCCGTGTGCGGGTGGGCACTGTCTTACTGAAATGTTAGGCCAGGATGGCTTGTCGTCAACGGCAACAGAACGAGGCGTAGAATGCAGTCGACACGGTACCATATGGAGAAAATTTTTATCATCAGTGTGAGTTCATTACCAAATTCTTCAACCCATTGGCAATATTGTGGCCTTGTGACAGTGCTTCTGCTGGACGAAGCAGTCGCCATTGGAGACACAAAGCATGAAGGGATGCAGATGGTTCACAATATTTCCCACATCGCCTATAGCTCTGGGTACTGCCACATGTCCCATGGAACCCCAAGTGCCAGCCGGGGTGGCCGAGCGGTTCTATGCGCTACAGTCTGCAACCGCGCGACCGCCACGTCACAGGTTCGAATCCTGCCTCGGGCATGGATGTGTGTGATGTCCTTAGGTTAGTTAGGTTTAAGTAGTTCTAAGTTCTAGGGGACTGATGACCTGAGAAGGTAAGTCCCATAGTGCTCCTGAGAAGGTAAGTCCCATAGTGCTCAGAGCCATTTGAACCATTTTTTGAACCCCAAGTCCGTGTGTCCCATTGCTTACTACTGCACCCCCCCCCCCCCCCCACGCCCCACGGCGCCCACACCTCTTACCTGCGTCCGTTACGCGGCGTATGTTTCGAGCAGTGGTTCGCCTGGATGAGAGTTTAATGAGAGTTTATCCGGATACTACCATCGGCCTGATGACCTGAATGATTTGTCAGATCGCGCACTACGGTAGTAACTGATGAGGGGGCGACACGGTCACCCTGAAGATTGCAGCGATACAATGTTTAAGAACTCGTAGAAACTAAAACAGTCTTTCATCGCAAATTTCTTTATTTAATTCAGTTACCGGTTACGATCATCATAAGAGTCATTTGTCTCCTGCAACTTATTAACAAAATCAAATAAAATTCTTTGCGATGATCGGCATCGTCCAAAGACATAAAAATATGCTAATACTGTGATGAACAACCATGGCCTGTGATGTAGGGCCGCCATTAGCAGGCTGTAATTGAGGATGTCGTTGGCTCAGCGTTGGTCATGTGTTGTGTGCCCTGAACGGTGAGCTCAGCAGTACTAGTTGGTGCACCGTGACTGTACTCTGTCACCAGGTCTGCCACAGACCACTTTCGGTCTTGCCTTACATAACGGGCAAGCCACGTGCTACGATCAGACGTGGACTTCCAACACGTTGCCGTCTTCTCAGGGTTTCGCCGTCCTTCAGCTATTAGCCATATACAGGATGTAAGGGGTCTAAGTATAGACATTTCTACTGGTGACTGAGTACGGTGTACTGAACAACATTACATCGGTATTTACTTCAATTGCAGACTAATAATTATAGCTATTACGAATACTATGGCTTTAGGATGGTTCGTACCTCCAAGTACATAAGGCAAGAGCAAACCATTAATGCTTACACTCCTGGCCATTAAAATTGCTACACCAAGAAAAAATGCAGATGATAAACGGGTATTCATTGGACAAATATATTATACTAGAACTGACACGTGATTACATTTTCATGCAATTTGGGTGCATAGATTCTGAGAAATCAGTACCCAGAACAAAAACCTCTGGCCGTAATAACGGCCTTGATACGCCTGGGCATTGAGTCAAACAGAGCTTGGATGGCGTGTACAGGTATAGCTGCCCATGCAGCTTCAACACGGTACCACAGTTCATCAAGAGTATTGACTGGCGTATTGTGACGAGCCAGTTGCTCGGCCACCATTGACCAGACGTTTTCAGTTGGTGAGAGATCTGGAGAATGTTCTGGCCAGGGCAGCAGTCGAACATTTTCTGTATCCAGAAAGGCCCGTACGGGACCTGCAACATGCGGTCGTGCATTATCCTGCTGAAATGTAGGGTTTCGCAGGTATCGAATGAAGGGTAGAGCCATGGGTCGTAACACATCTGAAATGTAACGCCCACTGTTAAAAGTGTTGTCAGTGCGAACAAGAGGTGACCGAGACGAGTAACCAATGGCACCCCATACCATCACACCGGGTGATACGCCAGTATGGCGATGACGAATACACGCTTCCAATGTGCGTTCACCGCGATGTCGCCAAACACGGATGCAACCATCACGATGCTGTAAATAGAACCTGGATTCATCGGAAAAAATGACGTTTTGCCATTCGTGCACCCAGGTTCGTCCTTGAGTACACCATGGCAGGTGCTCCTGTCTGTGATGCAGCGTCAAGGGTAACCGCAGCTATGGTCTGCGAACTGATAGTCCATGCTGCTGCAAACGTCGCCAAACTGCTCGTGCATATGCTTGTTGTCTTGAAAACGTCCCCATCTGTTGACTCAGGGATCCAGACGTGGCTGCACGGTCCTTTACAGCCATGCGGATAAGATGCCTGTCATCTCGACTGCTAGTGATACGAAGCCGTTGGGATCCAGCACGGCGCTCTGTATTAACTTCCTGAACACAACGATTCCATGTTCTGCTAACAGTCATTGTATCTCGACCAACGCGAGCAGCAATGTCGCGATAAGATAAATCGCAATCGCGATAGCCTACAATCCGACCTTTATCAAAGTCGGAAACGCGATGGTACGAATTTCTCCTCCTTATACGAGGCATCACAGCAACGTTTCACCAGGAAACGCCGGTCAACTGCAGTTTGTGTATGAGAAATCGGTTGGAAACTTTCTTCATTTCAGCACGTTCTAGGTGTCGGCACCGGCGACAACCTTGCGTGAATGCTCTGAAAAGCTAATCATTTGCAGATCACAGCATCTTCTTCCTGTCGGTTAAATTTCGCATCTGTAGTACGTCATCTTCGTAGTGTAGCAATTTTAATGGCCAATAGTGTATTTTCCCCTGGACATCAAGTTGAATTGTGGACAGGTGGGCTCAAAACGGTTAGTCTATACTGAAAAGTGTAGTCCAATTAGTGGTGCAGCTACGACCATGCAGTAAATATCATGTCGTAAATTTTGTGACGTATTTGTGGGAAGACTGCTCGACGCAGAGAAAAACAACCAACGCACTCATGAGAGTACATATTAAGGCACCACATGTAAAAATATCTGCACTTATACCCGTTACACCCTGCATGATCACGACAGTGGCACGCGAATATCCAGCCAGCTTCGCCGTTTACGTGATGCAAGTGCCCAGGCGTCGGGAAATAACAATCTGGCTTTTGTGAAAGTCGCTTATGTCACAGTATTTCCCTATTTCCAACTCCTTATCGTAGCCAGAAAGATTATCCATTCGTCTCTGCACCATTTGTACAGGTTGTATCAGAAGGAATGGTCAATTATTCAAATGGCTCTAAGCACTATGGGACTTAACATCTGAGGTCATCAGTCCCCTAGACTTAGAACAACTTGAACCTAACTAACCTAAGGACATCACACACATCCATGCCGAGGCAGGATTCGAACCTGCGACCGTAGCAGCAGCGCGGTTCCGGACTGAAGCGCCTAGAACCGCTCGACCACAGCGGTCGGCGAATGGTCAATATTCAGGGATATGATACAAACGATCATTCCAAGTAAAAATATCTATAGTACATGGGCTCTAAACTGTATACTTTAAGAGCTATGGCAATTTTTTCAGTAGAGTAGATGTGTTTGACAGCAAGGAAGATGAACGAGTGCTCATAGCAATTACGGTGTTGATTTTAGAGCCATCGTTTACAAGGGTTTTTTTGTTCCGCGTAAACGTTGCTGTCATATCCTTGAATATTCATCATTCCTCCTTGTACACACTGCAAGCTTTTCTTACAACCCTGCGTGGCTGCAAGGCCATATGGCGAGATTCGAACGCGCGGTGGGGAGCGGTCACAATTTTTACGCTCATCAGGTGTTTGTTCTTAGGATTTATTTTTGATTTGGCAAATACTAATTGGTGTCAGGATGAGGGAATGCGGTCACTGTACAAAAATTGTTGTGTTTGTGCGTGGGTTAGAAGGTGAGAGGATGTAGTTGTTGTAGCATATAGCTCAAAATCAATGTTTCAGTGCTGTCTCAATCAAGAGCAAAGCTCCTCCCGGCCTTTGCCACAAACGGAGTGCTTTAAAGAATTACGGTTTTGTCCACCCTAAGAACAATTGTTAATCAAGCCTCTTCTGTAAACTGTACACAATAAGGTACGAGAGCACTTTGCAAGTGAGGGAGAAGTGGCAGACCATGCAGCGCTTGGGGTTAGCTCACAGAAAGGAACAGCAGTGTGTGTGCGCCTAAGCCGTTAGCAATGCTCCACGATGGCTGCTGGAAAGCGACCGTACATCAAACACAATACTCTATTAACAATTCTTTGAGAGCTCCATAACTAAGATCTCACGTCTCTAGCAATACTGGTGCACGATGTCTTGAATGAAATGTCTTCACAATTTGTACTACTCCCTTAACAACTGAGCGAAGCGTAGGGACGAAGAGTACTTGCAACTGAGTGTAATCTCAAGAACCCTACACTCACCGAACGATTGCCGCAACAAGTGCAAGAAAAGAAAGAAAACGAGTTATAGAAGATCGTGAGGAATGGAGCTGTTCTGCGCGCTTGCTTTACGCCGTCCACTTTATCGTTCTGTTTGCACAGACGCAAAAATATCACGTTAATAGACCCTATCTGGCGCTCTTCGCCAGAAATGGCGGTTTTTTTCCCTTCATCTTATTCACAGGTGTTGTTCATTTCGCTTCTCAGTTCGCTTGCACAGCATGTGAAAATAGTGCATTTGCCGTGATTCAGAACGGACGGAGGAGGTATCTTTTTATGTAATTAAAATCTGAGAGATAAGCTGCAGACTGCAAAGCAGTTTTCCGAACTTTGTTTAACCTATCTTGCAGTGTCCTGTTTAGTGTTTCAGAGGATTTGTTGAAACTGTCTTCCACACATGCACGTCTGCGTTTCTGGCGAGATAGTTCACGGGTGAATGGCCGGATGCCAGTGTCCAATGCGCTGACGTAGTTATGTGTCTAGGAGCTGGTGCCGGACTTGTACGCCGAGAGAAGTTCAGCAATCACGTCTGTATTTAATTACTGCCTAACATGCTCAAACGACGACTTCAGGTATCGTCATTGGACTTGGACAAAGGGTACGAGAGACAGCCAAAAAAGGCTTTGACTCTCAGTCACTAACAACAGTTTGTTATTTATGACGACGCCGATTACTCGGGAGAAAGCTGAAACTGTAAAATCTTTATCTGTTTTGGAAGGTAACAATGAAATAGAGAGTGGTTAATACCCTGCATCACAGTTCTCAACAAAGCACTGAAAGAATACCATCGAGAAAGCAATTGACAGATTCTAGAAACACTAAAAAGATAGTGTTCTTACTTCCTTATTAATCTTCAAAGGTCGCGAAACAAAACATTCACATCCTGGATATAGCGCGGCTTTTTAGACGCACAACTATCAGAATACGAATGCGCACGGCAGTTTCCGAGATACAGCTGTCAGAGTGTAAGGGATGGGGCCAGTGCAGCTAGTAGTAAATTGACCGATCGCTTCTTGTTGCGATTTACTGCGAACGTTCGTTATTTTACCTTTCACATTTTCCAAAATGTCATGAAAACATCTTGTCAACTACAGCCTACGCTCCCTCTTTTAAATGACAGAGTCAACTCACCCTTCCCTGCATAACTACAATCATACGTGCCTCCCATTCCACACCATTGCCTTGTCATTTCCTCTTCCATCCAAATGTTACCACACAACCACATTACGATCATCCTTACGTGTCTGAAGATCAAGCACATCAGACTAAAATCACTTTTATTTATTCTTGCTGCCGTTCTGGTAAAACAAGGACCACGTAGCCACTTCGTATGCTCCTCATCCGCTCCTTACTTCACCTCCAAATAACTCTCATCTTTTTATCATATCTCTTCTTTCTTTCTTCAGACGCTTTAGACCTTTCTCCTTATTGCCTCTGCCTTGGAATGATTCTAAATTCAATTTCCCTTCTAAAAATATCTCTTTTTGTGGCTTCTTCAACTTTTAGGTTGTATATTCCTTTTGAAATCTAGCTTGTTATGTAGTCCTTCTCGAATTCAGCGTTTTGTTGATTTCATTCCCCAGAGATATCTGAAGAGCTGTTTTACAGCCTATAGTTACTGATGCTACATAAAGGTTCAAAAATATCAGTCTTCTTTTTCTTATCGTTTCTGTTATTGTATTTTTTAATGTATTTTACCATTTCTTCTTATTTTAGTCTTACGTGCTTCTTAACGGACGTTAACGTTTCCTCATGAATCTACTCTCTAATGTTTGCAATTTGTCTTGTTTATGACTCAGTGCTGGGCATTATAACTTCACTACCGTGTTGTAAGGCATTTTTATTGTATTTCTTATATGCAATTTTTATTGTATTTTTTTCTTATTCGATAAGCCTTTCCCATTTTGTGAATCCTTTCATTTATGGTAGATCATGGTTTCTATTCTTGCAAATGTATCATTACGTATGTAATACTTTTAATGAAAGGCTGAAGATCTCCAGCATGCCCCTCTCCCCACTAATGCATCCCCACATGAATGGGGGAATGTCGATAACAGATAAATAGCGGTAGCCTTCATGGAAGCTCCAACATAGGTTCAGTCACACATAATACAAAAGCACTAATTTAACGCGTTTCCAAGACAAATGCCTTGATCACAAGAATCTTCACTGCATGATTTACATTTTGTAGTTGTTGTTGTTGTTGTTGTTGTTGTGGTCCGACGACTGGTTTGATGCAGTTCTTCACGCTTGGTGTTCTGTGCAAGCCACTTCACTTCTGGACAACTAATGCAACTTATTGTACATCCGTTTAAGCTTCCTTACTATATTCATCCCTTGGTCTCCCTCCATAATTTTACCCCTCCACCCCACATTTACTTCTTTTACCAAACTGACTACTCCATGATTCCTAAAGACGTGTCCTATCAATCGAATTCTTTTTTTAGTAAAATTGTGCCATAAATTTCTTCTTTCATCAGTTCGATTCAGTATCTGCTCGTAAGTTATTCGATGTACCTACTGTTTTCTCCCTTATGAACCCTTGATCGTCCAGGTTTCACTTCCAAACAAGGCTACAACAGCTTCAGAGAAGCCCACGTAACACTTTAATTACATGTCAACAAATTTCTCTTTTGCAGAATCACTATTACCACTCTGCATCTTATAACCACTCTACTTCGGCCATGACCCATTGTTTTGCTACTCACGTAATAAAACACATCTACTACTTTTAGTGAGGTGATCTAATTCATGCAGCTTCACCCGATTTAATTCGAGTACACTGCATTCCCCCTGTTTTACTGTTGTTGGTGTGATGCTATAAAGTCTTTTTAAGACACCATTCATTCTATTCGACTGCTCTTAAAATTCCTTTCCCATCTGTAACGGGAACGCAGAGTCATCAGCAAACGTCTTTTATTTCTTTTCCCTGAGCCGTAATTCCCTTTCCAATCCTCACGTTGGTTTCCTTTACTATCTGAACAATATAGAGTCTGGATAACATGGGAATAAATTACAACTCTGTCTCGCTACATTTGCATCTACATCTGCATAGATACTCTACAAGCAGTCATATGGTGCGTGGCGGATGGTACCTGTACCACTATTAGTCATTTCCTTTCCTGTTCAACAAGCAAGTAAAGAGCGGGAAAAACCACTATGAAAATGGCTCCGTATGATCCCAAATCTCTCTAACCTTATCTTCGTGGCCTTTACGCGGTGGTGGTAGTTAGTGTTTAACGTCCCGTCGACAACGAGGTCATTAGAGACGGAGCGCAAGCTCGGGTTAGGGAAGGATTGGGAAGGAAATCGGCCGTGCCCTTTCAAAGGAACCATCCCGGCATTTGCCTGAAACGATTTAGGGAAATCACGGAAAACCTAAATCAGGATGGCCGGAGACGGGATTGAACCGTCGTCCTCCCGAATGCGAGTCCAGTGTGCTAACCACTGCGCCACCTCGCTCGGTGGCCTTTACGCGATATGTACGTTAGCGCCAGCAGAATCTTTCTGCAGTCAGCATCAAACGCGGATTTTCTAAATTTTCTGAATAGTGTTTCTCGAAAGGAACGTCGCCTTTCCTCCAGGGATTCCCATTTGACTTCCCGAAGCAACTCCGTAATACTTACGTACTGTACGAACCTACCGCTAACAAGTCTACCAGCCTGCCTCTGAATTGCTTCGGTATCTTCCTTTAATCCGACATGATGGCGTCCCAAACACTCGAGCAATACTCAACAATGGGTCGCACTAATGTCCTATATGTAGTCTCCTTTAAACAGCGCTTTCTAAATTCCTCCCAATAAAGCAAAGTCGACCATTCGCCTTCCCTGCAACAATCCTTACATGCTCATTCGAGTTCATATCGCTTTGCAACGTTACACCTAGATATTTAGTCGACCACGTCAGAGGTTCGAGTCCTCCCTTGGGCATGGATGTGTGTGTTATTCTTAGTGTAAGTTAGATTAAGTAGGGTGTACGCCTATGGACCGCTGACCTCAGCAGCCCATAAGATCTTACCACAAATTTCCGAAATTTTGTCGATGTGACTGTCAGGCAGCACACTGCTCCTGTACTCGAACACCGTGGGTTAATTTTTCCTACTCATCAGCAGTAACTTACATCTCTCTACATTTAAAGCTGCCATTCACTACACCATCTAGAAATTTTGTCTAATTCATCTTGTATCCTTCTACAGTCACTCAACGATGACACCGTTCGATGCACAACAGCTTCATCAGCAAACAGCCACGGACAGCTGGTTACGCTGTCCGCCAAATCACGTATGTCCGTATAGAATAAAGTGGAGTCATCACGTTTTCCTCTTGACGGTATCCTTGTCTTTGATGAACACTCTCTGATGCCCAACAGCTTCCCTTTCATTTTTTCACAAAAGTTAATCCACATAATGTCCTCATAGTAATGTCATTTCTGTATGAAGGCATATATATATATATATATATATATATATATATATATATATATATATATATATATACTCCTGGAAATGGAAAAAAGAACACATTGACACCGGTGTGTCAGACCCACCATACTTGCTCCGGACACTGCGAGAGGGCTGTACAAGCAATGATCACACGCACGGCACAGCGGACACACCAGGAACCGCGGTGTTGGCCGTCGAATGGCGCTAGCTGCGCAGCATTTGTGCACCGCCGCCGTCAGTGTCAGCCAGTTTGCCGTGGCATACGGAGCTCCATCGCAGTCTTTAACACAGGTAGCATGCCGCGACAGCGTGGACGTGAACCGTATGTGCAGTTGACGGACTTTGAGCGAGGGCGTATAGTGGGCATGCGGGAGGCCGGGTGGACGTACCGCCGAATTGCTCAACACGTGGGGCGTGAGGTCTCCACAGTACATCGATGTTGTCGCCAGTGGTCGGCGGAAGGTGCACGTGCCCGTCGACCTGGGACCGGACCGCAGCGACGCACGGATGCACGCCAAGACCGTAGGATCCTACGCAGTGCCGTAGGGGACCGCACCGCCACTTCCCAGCAAATTAGGGACACTGTTGCTCCTGGGGTATCGGCGAGGACCATTCGCAACCGTCTCCATGAAGCTGGGCTACGGTCCCGCACACTGTTAGGCCGTCTTCCGCTCACGCCCCAACATCGTGCAGCCCGCCTCCAGTGGTGTCGCGACAGGCGTGAATGGAGGGACCGGCAAGGGAACTTGCTGTTCCAACAGGACAATGCACGTCCGCGTGTATCCCGTGCCACCCAACGTGCTCTAGAAGGTGTAAGTCAACTACCCTGGCCAGCAAGATCTCCGGATCTGTCCCCCATTGAGCATGTTTGGGACTGGATGAAGCGTCGTCTCACGCGGTCTGCACGTCCAGCACGAACGCTGGTCCAACTGAGGCGCCAGGTGGAAATGGCATGGCAAGCCGTTCCACAGGACTACATCCAGCATCTCTACTATCGTCTCCATGGGAGAATAGCAGCCTGCATTGCTGCGAAAGGTGGATATACACTGTACTAGTGCCGACATTGTGCATGCTCTGTTGCCTGTGTCTATGTGCCTATATATATATATATATATATATATATATATATGATGAGGCAGCTAAGTCATAACATCCCTTTTATGTCCCCAACCGTAATATATACAAAGATGGCGTTTGGACAGTGAATTGCAGGGACAGGGGCTACTTGAATACATCACATTTCATGTTTGGGCTATTTTTTATTACAGAGATATGAGGCCATCTTTGTCTTTTTTATGGAACCCTATGTTAAATTTTAGCGTAACATGACGGGCTTAAGAAGACGGTTTCAAATATGTGTATATCATAATATTTAGGCGAATACGGCCGGAGTGGCCGAACGGTTCTAGGCGCTTCAGTCTGGAACCGCGCGACCGCCACGGTCGCATGTTCGAATCCTGCCTCGGGCATGGATGTATGTGATGTTCTTAGGTTAATTAGGTTTAAGTAGTTCTAAGCTCTAGGGGACTCATGACCTCAGGTGTTAAGTCCCATACTGCTCAGAGCCTTTTGAACCATTTAGGCGAATAGTTTTTGAGACACACATGTGGTCTCGTATCGTGTTCGTCCTTCAAAGCGGCGTCGTCCAATGCGACCTTTCCTGTTGCGTAGAGTACATGGTGAACGTCGCGAGTCCTTCTTTACACAAACACGCCCATTTACCCGACAATAGTAACACATACTGCGATATTTTGCGCAAAAATTAACTGATGATGTCATGCAAATATTATTCAGTTATTTGACAACTGTGATACCAAAATAGTAGACAACACACAGTATTGAAATATTACAAGATGTTAATATATTTTAGATGACAGAAAAACAAATATAAATGAGGATGCCCTTATTGGTCACAATTATTTCGTACGTATTTGTTTTTTATTTGAAAATATTTACTATCGATCACAATACGAAGCAAATACACAAAAAGATGCAAAATACATACTGTACATGATAATGAACTTTACTCAAGCATGTGCTCAAAATGTTTCCCCTCTGCTGGAATGCACATTTGTACTCGCCGTTCGAATGATTTGTGAATGGCTGCGAGAGTGTCACGTAAGATATCAGCGCACGTTTCGATGATACGTACGGCGTAGTTGGTATTTGAGCATACACTTTATGTTTGATTGCTCCCTATAGGAAAAAATCAAGAGGGGTCAAATCAGAAGTTAGGGCTGGCCACTTCAGCACGTCGTCCTATCCAACAATCCGCGAACTTTTCATTTAACAGCTCTGTAGCCACACGGGAAGAGTGAGCAGAACAGCCGTCATGTTGGAACCACATGCAGTGACGCGTAGTTCGTGGTACCTCTTCCAGCAAAATGGACAGAACGTTTCGCAGGAACTGTGCACAGGTATTGCCATTTAGCATACCCGGAATAACGTACGGCCCCACAATGACATTTCCGACGATGCCACACCACACGTTAACACTCCACGGTTGCTGATGCTGTAACAGTCGAAGCAAATGAGGGTTCTCTATTGACCAGAAATGCATATTATGCAAATTCACATTAACGTGGTTGGTGAAAGTCGCTTCATCAGTAAAAAGCACTTGTTGAAAAAACGTTGGATCATCTTGTAGGAGCTGCAGAGCAAACCGACAAAATTCCCGGCGCCTTTCGAAATCCACACCGGAGAGTGCTTGATGTAATGAGAGGTGAAACGGGAGAAATCTATGCCGGTGCAATATGCGTAGAACACTTCTCTGACTTATACCACATTCCGAGGCGATACGTCGCAACGAAACAGTAGGGTCGTTATGCGCCAACGCTAGAACGCCCTCTTCATGTACCTCGCCAGCTGCAGTTTTCTACCTTGTCCTCTGTATGGCGTTCCATGATCCCTATTCAAGTAGTTTCTTGCAAATACGTGCAAGAAGCTGGCGCGTGGGACGCTCTCCATATCGCTTTATTGCTCTAACAGCATTTCTTCTGATTTCACCATACACTAGAAGCAATCTAACTTTTCTTCGTTGGAGTACATGTCTGCTCCAAGAAACTGTGACGGAAATGCTATGTCTCATTACCCCAGCAGTACATTTATACCCTTCTCTTCAGCTACCTCATGCGTCACATTGCGGCGTTATCGAGAAGCAAGAAAACAACACCTTCTCTGTTAAGTTCCTCAGTGGTCAACAGGAAAGGTCGCATTGGTCAACGCCGATTCTAAGGGCGAATACGATACGAGAACGTATCTGTGTATCAAAAACTATTCACCTGAATGTTATGATGTGCACATATTTGAAAACGTCATTTTAAGCCCATCATCTTACGCTAAAATTTAACATAGGCTTCCATTAAAAGAAAAAAAGAGATGGCTTCATATCTCTGTAATAAAAAATAGCACAAACATGAAATTTGACGTATTCAACTAGCCCTTGTCCCTGAAATTCACTGTACAAACGGCATCGTTGTATCTATTACGGTTGGGGAGATGCAAGGGGTGTTGTTACTTAGCTGCCTCACCCTGTATAAAAGAAGTAGTCACTTTGACTGAAATCCTTCCCTCTTCTTAAAAAGTAGCCAGTCAGTATGTGCACTCGAACAGAAATAAATCAGTATATTTCAAGTATGAATGTTTGTAGTGACATATCAGAAATTCGTGTGCGTGATCGCTCCTCCACTACACACACTCTGTCATCAACTAATAAGTGACCAACTCCTGTACTTATTCTTCTTCTGTTACTTAACGTTGGTCTCGTTCATTTCATGGTCCGCTGCACGTAAGTTTTGGAAAATTGTCCGTTAACTGAGCAAATTCTGTTCTGTACCTGATCGTATTTTAACTTTCTACGCATCGTACTTTCTGAGGCGGAGATGGGGGGCCAGACAACATTTGCCTAAACGAGTGTGGAAATGCGCCTAAAATCCACACGCAGGCAGGTCGGTTTAGCAGCCACTGTCGCTAATCCATTGCACGGTTTCGGTCATGGTCTGGCTCACCTTCCTGATTCGCTAGGTAGAGCGCTGTACGTTAGGCACAGTTCACACTGAGACATTACGAAATGTAATACGATACACGATGCAGCCCGCGATACGACGCAGAAGCAACCAGCAGCGGTGGATCACACAGAAACATAGCGGAAACGACTTAACTGGTTCGCAGTGGGACGACAGTGGTACGACACCGACACGCGTCTCTGTGGTATCAACCGGCGCAAAGTGCAGTGCTGCTGCTCCACACAACTTGTATCGTGGAAAACACAGAGACGAAGTTCCAAGTCACCCGATGTGCCCTCAAAAGTGTTTTCTGTACATAAAACAAAGCTACATACGTCTCTGTACCTAATTTTCACCAGTAAAACTTTTATTTTTCGCTTAAAAAATTAGAAATCACTGTTTTGTGATACACATGTCTCCTTTCCGATACACATGTCTCCCTTGCTATGCAATCTTTCTCGTTAGATTTTGAAAAAAACTATTTGCATAAAAGAATGATTCTTCCACACCTTATAGATTGAAATCACAGCTTAATAATAAAATTGTTTTCTTTTCGTTATTGCCCATAGTTAATGTGATTCTTCTCAGTAAAATGAAACATCACACGTATTTTTTAAAAGTTTGCAGTGAAAAATGCAGCCACTGGACATTTTATGTTTGGTGCATTTTGTGGCCTATATTCCTGCGTACGAAATATAGCTAATATCGAAATCGTTTTTAATCGTGGAAGGAAATACATATATCTTTTCACTCTCGAGAGTTACGTGAAATATATTGAAGGTTATGCGTGAAGAGCGTGGCAGCTACGCACCACACACGAAGCTGTTGATGCCTGCTATGCCCCGCAACAGGAAGTGCGGAGCGGCCTCGTGTTTCTCTTCTCCGTATGCTGCCGATACAAGCAAAAACTGGAAATGCAAAAGGAAAAAAAACTTTCTTAAATGAAGAAAAAAACAACGGTACTCATCAGCTGATGATGCTGACTCGATGCTTTTTCAATCTATGCTCCCTGGTTCAGGAAGCTTAGTGACAGACATAAAAGAGATCTCAAAACTAAATTCCTGTTACTTCTGAATGAGCAACTGGACAAAAAAGGCTTTTTCCTTATCCTCATGGTCTTCTTCCATTTCTTTACATTGTCTACCGCTACAAAGAGTGCATCCCTCTTCAAACTCAGCAACATTCCTTCTGAATATTCCTTCAGCTTAATTATACACAAATCAAAAAACTATTACATCACCCCGGTTCCCAGAACTCCTGAAGACAGACGTTGACTGTGGATATTGTATCACAGACACAGTCCCTTTGATTGTTCAGAGATGTCACTAAACCATCCCAAAGATGTAAACAACCATGCATGGTGCAAATGGCTCTGAGCACTATGGGACTTAACATCTATGGACATCACACAACATCCAGTCATCACGAGGCACAGAAAATCCCTGACCCCGCCGGGAATCGAACCCGGGAACCGGGGCAACCATGCATGAGCAGCGCCTATTACACGGAGGGGGTCCGACAGCCCATCAGTTTCAGTCATTGCACCAGGAAGGAGGTACACGGCTCGTATCGTCTGTAGTTCAACCATGCCTAGACGGTCAGTACCGCGGTTCGATCGCGTCCGCATTGTTACTTTGTGCCAGGAAGCGCTCTCAACAAGGGAGGTGTCCAGGTGCCTCGGAGTGAACCAAAGCAATGTTGTTCGGACATGGAGGAGATACAGAGAGACAGGAACCGCCGATGTCATTCCTCGCTCAGGCCACCCAAGGGCTACTATTGCAGTGGATGACCGCTACCTACGGATTATGGGTCGGAGGAACCCTGACAGCAACGCCACCATGTTGAATAATGCTTTTCGTGCAGCCAGGACGTCGTCTTGCGACTCAAAGTGTGCGCAATAGGCTGCATGATGCGCAACTTCATTCCCGACGTTCATGGCGAAGTCCATCTTTGCAGCCACGACACTATGCAGAGCGGTACAAATCGGCCCTGCAACATAGCCGGAGACGTGTTTGGAGGCAACTCGGTCAGGTTGAACGCCTTAGACACACTGTCCAGCGAGTGCAGCAAGCTGTAGGTTCTATGCTGTTTTGGGGTTGGCATTATGTGAGGCCGACATACACCGCTGGTGATCATAGAAGGCGCCGTAACGGCTGTACGGTACGTGAATGCCATCCTCCGACCGATAGTGTAACCATATCGACAGCATTTTGGCGAGCCATCCGTTTTCATGGACGACAATTCTCGCCCCCATCGTGCACATCATGTGAATGACTTCCTTCAGGATAACGACATTGCTCGACCAGAGCGGCCAGCATGTTCCCCAGACATGAACCCTATCGAACATGTCTGGGATAGATTGAAAAGGGCTGTTTATGGGCGACGTGACCCACCAACCACTCTGAGGGATCTACGTCGCATCGCGGTTGAGGTGTGGGACAACCTGGACCAACAGTGCCTTGACGAATACAGGCATGCATCAATGCAAGAGGACATGCTACTAGGTATCAGAGGTACCGGTGTGTACAGCAATCTGGACCACCGCGTCTGAAGGTCTCGCTGTATGGTGGTACAACATGTAATGTGTGGTTTTCATGAGCAGTAAAAAGGACGGAAATGATGTTTACGTTGATCTCTATTTCAATTTTCTATACAGGTTCCGGAACTCCCGGAACCGAGGTGATGCAAAATTTTTTTTGATGTGTGTATATTATTTTGCTACAATGAACAGCTGTAGAAATAGTTTCCTAGTTTCATTGAGTAAAGCAGCAGCAACAACTAATGGGAAACTTCTCGGAAGGAGAAGCAGGAAATTGAAAATTTCTTATCTCGTTTGTTGGAGTAACTGATGCTAGTTTCTCTTTCTGTAGAATTAGTGGAATTTGTGTTCTTTTTGGGAAAGCTCACGAGAAATGCAGCTGAACAGTGTTTGATATTTATAGCACTGTATGGGTGCACTCAGAACTTTCTTTTCTTTTCCAGTATTTTTGAGCTTTAAATAATGATAAAGCAAAATAACGTCCTGTGAGAAAAGCTCATGACAGTAACTGAAGCTGAAACAGAAACGTGACAGTGCTGTCTTTTTGCTTGTCGTATGGCAAGTCGCATCGCCCATTGTATCAACTATCACACCACCTCAGTGGGAACAAACGTCGCCGGCCGTTGTGGTCGAGCGGTTCTAGGCGCTTCAGTCTGGAACCGCGCGACCGCTACGGTCGCAGGTTCGAATCCTGCCTCGGTCATGGGTGTGTGTGATGTCGTTAGGTTAGTTATGTTTAAGTAGTTCTAAGTTTTAGGGGACTGATGACCTCAGATGTTAAGTCTGATAGTGCTCAGAGCCATCTGATTTGAACAAACGTCCCGCGATGTTTATTGCAGCGTGTCTTACCACCATATTGTATAGCCTCAGGAGAGCCACGCCCTACGCTATACAAGATAGGTAAAGAGCAACTGGTATACGTTATCGAGGCATCGGATATCAACATGTCCCTTCTAGAAATGGCTGCAAGTTCAAATAATCACAGGCAGCACAACCTAAAAGTACGCATGTCAGACGTATGACATACACGTAAGGCATCTAGAACAGATGACGTTGAAATTACAGCAGTCCCACAGAATTACGAAAAGTTTTGACAATGAAGGCATATACCTGCGATATTAACAAATTGAAGCTTCTACATTATGTATGGCTGTGCCTACATTTTTAAAAGGTCTCCATATTATCGTCTTGCGATGGATTAGGAAACGACAGGGCTGGTACTACAACTTTATGTACGAGGGGCGTTCAATAAGTAATGCAACACAATTTTTTATTGACCAATTTCAGTTGAAAAGAATGCGGTATTTGTTGAGGGACATCATGGAATGCTCCTGCTTCAGCCACTATAGTTCCATGAAGTTCCAATAGGTGGCAAAGCTACACGTAGCTTTCAAAATGGCATCTGTAACGGAAGAGCGTTCCAAGCAGAGAGCAGTCATTGAGTTTCTTTTGGGGTAAAACCTGAGCACCGGATATGTTCATTGGAGCTTCCAGTGAACGAAAGCACGGTGAATAGCAGGCCGAGGCGTCTGCCACCATCCCGGCTAGGTCGCGCAGTCAAGTCCGATCTCCACCCTCCAGCCCGGACCTCGCACCTTCCGACTTCCATCTGGTTGGCCCAATGGAGGATGCACTCCGCAGAAGCAGTACGTCGATGGTGGGGAGGTCACTGATGCAGCAAGACTTTGGATCCGACGTAGGCCAGCAGGGCGGCACCGTGCGGGCACACAGGCCAACCCAGTAAGGTGGCGTAAGGCACTCGCATTCAACGACGATTATGTTGAAGAATAGGGTTTTGTAGCGAATAGAAAAAGTGTTACTTTGTTTATTAAACGCCCCTCGTAGTGGGTTGGATCTGAGCACTATGGGACTTAACATCTGAGGTTATCAGTACCCTAGAACTTAGAACTACTTAAACCTAACTAACCTAAGGACATCACACGCATCCAAGCCCGAGGCAGGATTCGAACCTGCGACCGTAGCGGTCGCGCGGTTCCAGACTGAAGCGCCTAGAACCGCACGGCCACTCCGGCCGGCCCTCGTAGTGGGGATGATACCTTCAGCTGTATGTATGGATGTTAAAATATTCAAATGTGTGTGAATTCCTAAGGGACCAAACTGCCGAGGTCATCGGTCCCTAGACTTACACACTTCTTAAACTAACTTATGCTAAGGTTAAGACACACCAGTGTCCGAGTGAGGTGAAATGCGGTAGGGAGATGCTGTTGAGTGGAAAGGTACGGAACCATAATGAATTTATTAACATTTCTAAAAACACTAATGAATTCATTTTTTAAAAAGCAAAAATCCAAGAATAACATTAACAAATTGCCTCCAGAATTGAGAAGACTAAATTTCAATAACACCACTGATAGCAAATACCTCAAAACGGCAATTGTATAAAATCACTTCCTTTTAGTGAAGAAAGTTAAATGAAGTAAAAATAAATTTACATGACAAACAGAAAAAATACGACCAAAGGAATATGCCATAAACATCAACCATCGCCTATTGCCAGTAATTATCAATACACCATTGCCTTCGCAGAAGTCAGGATGACAGACAAATGTGGTTCAAACTTATGATGATAGAGGCGGTGGCAGAGGCAACGCCAAAAGCAATAATTTCTCTACTAACACAGGACGGCGGTTGCCGCTACCACAGTACTAGAAGCCTTCGTTGAAAATTTCAGTCATGGTACACAGGAATCTTTAACTAGACCACAGTTAACAAGAGAGAACATCCCCTATCCTGCAACACAGAGACAACTTGTTAATTATTTAGTAAAAATTAAACATACTGCAAATGCAGAAAAGTACGAACTTTGCGCAGGAAACTTGAATACTGAGGCATAATACTTTCCTTCAGTTTCTTTTTTAAGTAGTTGCAACCAATTTAGTAAACAGCTCGAGCTCGTGATACTAGCCAGCAGGTAACTATAGACATGCCTCAGAAATAAGGTAGATAGGTTAAACAATTTTCACTGACTATAAAGTACAATTCGTAAATCAGAAGAATTACATCTGCATTCTGTACCCTTACATTCTAAAATCAGTTTGGAATAGTGACAGCCACAAGCCCACACACACTGACGGAACTGAACTCAAGTAGTACCAAGCAAAACCGGGCAACCAAGATACGGAGTCAAAATAAGCAGCACCCGACACCAAGTGACATGCACACTAATCGGATGCCCACCGTGATTTCTCGTAAATTCCAGCGCCCATTGAGAAACGCTTGATTAGAGAGCGCCGACAGAAGGATGTAACGAGGATTCCTCGTAGTCGGAAACCCACGGGTATCATCCAGTAGACTATATTTGCAAAGGTCAGACCGGACGCCAACACAGCACCACAATGGACAAACTGCATACAACTTCAATAGCAGAGGACACGCCAAATGCTGTGCGTCCTGCCGAAGTAGCTTTCAGGGAGCACTGTTAACAGCTGCGACCAACACTCGGCCCCGCCAAACCCGAAGTGAGCAAAGGCACAACTCTTGCCAACGGGCCACGGCAGGTGCTCGCCCTCTACCGGCGACAGTAACGCTCCATGCGCTCTTCGGGCAGAGGGATTCCAAATCCGCGGGAATTACCCGAAATTAATCGCGGGCGAACGGTACAGGAGGACTCGCAATCCGTAACATGGCGCCCCTAAACGCGCGGCCACTCCGCGCCGCTTATACCGGTAGATGTTACTTTATTTGGAAATATGTAGCTGTTATTCATATCTTGCCAGCCGGAGAGACCGCGCGGTTCTAGGCGCTGCAGTTTGGAGCCGAGCAACCGCTACGGTCGCAGGTTCGAATCCTGCCTCGGGCATGGATGTGTGTGATGTCCTTAGGTTAGTTAGATTTAATTAGTTCTGAGTTCTAGGCGACTGATGACCTCAGAAGTTAAGTCGCATAGTGCTCAGAGCCATTTATTCATACCTTAACCACGAAGGAGGATTCAGTGTAGGGGACATTGTTTTTTTTCTTCACATAAAACTTCCGGGCTGAAAGGCCGTGATCGAAGTATAAAACTCTCTCCTTACGTTTCGTCTCCGACCTCGCCGCTTTACCTCCGAGGATGTCTGCCGCAGTCGGAGACGAAACGTTAGGAGAGAGTTTTATACTTCGACCACGGCCTTTCAGCCCGGAAGTTTTATCTGAAGACAATACCGGCCGTGAAAGCTTACATTGTATGGACATTGTACATTGTTTTTTTTTTTTTTGTACCCTCTGAGGTGTGTAATTATGATTTCCCAGTATCCCCATGATCGTATCATATAGATGTGCCTGTAGTTGGTGTAATGTAACACTGCCGGCCGGTGTGGCCGTGCGGTTCTAGGCGCGTCAGTCTGGAACCGCGCGACCGCTACGGTCGCAGGTTCGAATCCTGCCTCGGGCATGGATGTGTGTGATGTCCTTAGGTTAGTTAGGTTTAAGTAGTTCTAAGTTCTAGGGGACTGATGACCACAGATGTTGAGTCCCATAGTGCTCAGAGCCATTTGAACCATTTGTAATGTAACACCGAAGTCGATTGCAAATAAAATAATACGTATGAATACAGCTGAAGATGTCACCTCTGCTACATAAAAATTCATAGGTAGTCAGTCACTTCGGAACGAGCAAGGTGTTGCATATGTTCGGAAGCTAGAGTCTTAACGTAGATATGACAGCTCATGGCCGGAGGAGAGTCGTATGTATGGATGCCTCTGCAAAAACTCCGAGCTCATACGAGTTACAAGCTACATATTCTTCTCAGAATATCATTACAAGACAAAACGTATGACGAGAAAGAGAGATGCATCGTTACGTTGAGTGGCTGCATAGCAGTGTGGACTAAGTGCCGGGGCTACCTGCTGTGTACGAGCACGGGCGCCGTTTCTTGCAGCGGCCGTGACGTGTCCTCAGTCACCAGACCGCGCACAGTCCGGACAGGCCGCCGCGGCCGTGCGTTGTCATATCGGCCGAGTAGTTTACTGCAGGGCTCTGCGTCCATCCCTAAACAAAACAACGGCGGGCGCCGGCCGGCAGCAAGGAACCGCAGCGGCTGTTTGCATATTGCTGGCCGGCCGGACGGCTGGACGCACATACGTTACGGCTCCAAGTGGAGACACGTCGCCCGGCCCGGAGTCTGCCGCGGCGGCGCTGGATATGTTTCCAGTACATTTCTTCCGGCGCGGTGTTCCCGTTAGGCGGCGATAAAAACGGCGGCGGCAGCAGCAGCAGCAGTGCCGGAATGTAAATGTTTGTGGGCGGCAGCCGCTATTAGAAGGCCGGCGGGCCCAGCAAATGGCTGCCTCGGCAGGGCGGCGCGGCGCGGGCGAGTAACGGCCAACTCCGCCCTCACGCTAAATTAAGCAAGGTGGGCAGCCGGCAGCCGCCAGCGCCTGCTGTGTTTGCTCTCGAAACTGTGCGATCCTTTTTCTTTCGCGCCGAGGCAGCTTGTTATGTGCGACGCGGGGACCGCCAAGTCGTCTCCGCACGGAATTATTCCCGCGCTGTAGGGCTTAGCCTCTCTAGCGCCCACGTTCGTCCAGCACGTTCGGTTAGGAAAGTGCTCTTCAGTGGCATTTATTACATTAACCCTGCAGTGAGCGTCGTAGATCTTATCAGGGAAATGCCGATCTCATGAAACGCATTTGTCGGTACCTCTCTGAGGCTGTTCGCGGATGCAGTTCTTCCTCAGACGGTGCGAGAGGAAGTCAGGAAGAAGGAAGATTAGTGCTTAGCAAGCCAGTGACGAGACGGAGAGCAGTCGGGTTGGACTACGATAGGAAGAAAGTTGGCTGAAACTGTGGTATCGATAGCTACGATGCCACGGCTTAGGTACCAGTTAAGTTGGCACTACGACACCGACACCGATGACAGCGCCCTCTAGCCGACGCTGGAGAGCTCTACGAGCATCGCTACAGATTCTGCCCATTTCATCAGGTGCAGACAGCCAGGAATCATCGCTTCAGCTTAGCTTGCTATTGAGACTTTGCATCAGTTACGATGGGGCCACA
The DNA here is from genome assembly GCF_023864345.2 of Schistocerca serialis cubense. NCBI lineage: Eukaryota > Metazoa > Arthropoda > Insecta > Orthoptera > Acrididae > Schistocerca > Schistocerca serialis. Next base: position 415,323,313 of record NC_064638.1, read on the forward strand.
ACGTTGCACCTGCGTGTCATCACCTTAAGTTATGTAATATGTTTGCATATGTTTATACACTAGTAAAGGTGCTTTAACTGTATTTGCAATGCCGACTTACCTTTTCCTGCTCCTACCCACTCGCCGCCTTCCAGGAGGAATAGAAAAGCAACTATGCCACGAATATATCAGCGACAGTGCTAAGTTACTTTTCTCCACATCCGTTTCTCCAGTCGACTAATAGAACGTGTTAGTTCAGTAGCATATTACTACTATATTACATACATAATGGATTTATTGTAATCGCTTCAGCTGTAGGTTCTTGATACAACACTGTATAGTTTACGACCGGCGCTCAAAAAAAAAATACAACACATTTCTTTCTCGGCGAATTTTGGTTGAAAAAATGCAGTATTTGTTGTGGGACACCGCGGAACAGTCCCTCTTCAGCCCCTATAGTTTCATGAAGTTCCGATAGGTCGTCGATGAAGAGGTGCGTTCCAAGCAGAAAGCTGTCACTGAGTTGGCGGCAGACCAGGGCATCGCAGGTATTCGTAGCCTCTTGCAGAATGTCTACAGATACCTGGCAGTGAACAAAAACACTCTGAGTCGTTGGGCGAGGCGTCTGTCATCATCGCAACAAGGTCGCACAAACCTGTCCGATCTCTGGAGTGCCAGCCGGCTCACGCAGCTGTGACTCCTACAATAGTGGAACGTGCGGACACTCTCAATCAAAGTGAGCGATAAAATAGTTCGCTGCTCAACTGAACATCTGTGCTGACACATCATCTACTGCCGGCCGGGGTGGTCGAGCGGTTCTAGGCGCTACAGTCTGGAACCGCGAGACTGCTACGGTCGCAGGTTCGAATCCTGCCTCGGGCATGGATGTGTGTGACGTTCTTAGGTTAGTTAGGTTTAAGTAGTTCTAAGTTCTAGGGGACTGATGACCTCAGCAGTTAAGTACCATAGTGCTCAGAGCCATTTTTGAACAATCATCTACTAGTTCCGGTACTCAAAAGACGTTTGCCCGCTGGTTCCTCATGGCCTAACAGGCGACCATCAAGAGCATTTATTGCGCCTTTGAGGCTAGGCACAGACTTCTCGCGCTCTCCACGCGCTTTCCAAGAGCCTCATTAACGGCCCTGGCCTGTGCGATGTGCAGACACGTACTCCAATATGTGTGTGTTTCAGATACTATACGATGGCGTCTGCGTCTGACTGCTTTAGCAGCAACTTTCCCCGACTAAATGAGACAGTTCTAGGTAGCAGCACGGAATACAGTACCCGAAAATGTATAAAGGCGTTCCAAGCGAACTTAAGGCGTTATGTGGGATTAAATTACAGGACTTCGTGATTATCTACACAAAAAACAGCAAACTATCGAATAGTTAAGGAAATAAGTAAAGGTCAAAGATGTTTCCGTGGCCCAAATAATCAAGGACTACATAGAATACAGGTTATCAGACAATAGTTTATGTACGTAATCTGTCTCGAAAGATTTCGTCATTACAGCCGCTATGATGGTTCATCTCTCTTATAGTCGATTCTATACACTACTGAAAATTTGTATTTAAGCTACAGGTGGCTATAAAAGATCCTGAAAATGCTATCCAAACCACCTTTCACAAAGATGTACGACACTGTGAATGTAAGGATGCGCAGTCCACAACCTGTATAACGTGTGTTTCAATTTCATTCACGTGTAACCATTACTTCTGCGCGTCCATTCTTCAAAACTGTGTTTTTAATTAAGGTTTCGCCAAATTTTCTTCTGGAATAATGGTGTATTTAGATGGTATATATTAAAAAAATCAGTTAATCAGATGCTGTAATTATAGTTTTTACCTTTCTGTAAAAGTAAAAAGATAGTTTTGTAGTGTTGTTACGTATGTTTTTCCTTCAAGATATTTGTTTCGCATATCCTCACAACTGATTTCGAATTCCATATTCTAACCACAACGAAAGAAGCTCATAATTCTTGGGGTACTTCGTTTTCAGTCTGGCACTATCGTTGATGATGTTTGCAACGTTCTTCAGCATTATTTACATATATCTTCGGTATTAAGTAACAGTATATTCTGTTTCATGAGACTCTCTTTTTATTGTATCTGTTTTAATTTAATTACGTAATCTATAAGCCCCCCACGAACCATGGGCCTTGGCGTTGGTGGGGAGGCTTGCGTGCCTCAGCAATACAAATAGTCGTATCGTAGGTACAACCACAACGGAGGGGTATCTGTTGAGAAGCCAAACAAACGTGTGATTCTTGAAGAGGGGCAGCAGCCTTTCCAATAGTTGCAGGGGCAACAGTCTGGATGATAAACTGATCTGGCCCTGTAACATCAACCATAACGGCCTTGCTGTGCTGGTACTGCGAACGACTAAAAGCAAGGGGAAACTACAGCTATAAATTTTCCCGTGGGCGTGCAGCTTTACTGTATGGTTAAATGACGATGGCGTCCTCTTGCGTCAAATATAAAACAGTCGCCCATTCGGATTTCCGGGCGAGGACAATACAGGAAGACGTCGTTACCAGGTTCAAAATGGTTCAAATGGCTCTGAGCACTATGGGACTCAACTGCTGAGGTCATTAGTCCCCCAGAACTTAGAACTAGTTAAACCTAACTAACCTAAGGACATCACAAACATCCATGCCCGAGGCAGGATTCGAACCTGCGACCGTAGCGGTCTTGCGGTTCCAGACTGCAGCGCCTTTAACCGCACGGCCACTTCGGCCGGCCGTTACCAGGAGAAAGAAAACTTGCGTTCTACGGATCAGAGCGTGTAATGTCAGATCCCTTAATTGGGCAGGTAGGTTACAAAATATAAAAAGGGAAATTGATAGGTTGAAGTCAGATATAGTGAGAATTAGTGAAGTTCGGTGGCAAGAGGGACAAGACTTCTGTCAGGTGAATACAGGGCTATAAATACAAAGTCAAATAGGAGTAACGCAGGAGTAGGTTCAATAATGAATAAAACATGGGAAGGCCGATAAGCTACTACGAACAACATAGTGAACGCATCTTTGTAACCAAGAGAGACTCGAAGCCCACGCCTACCACAGTAGTACAAGTTTATATGCCAACTAGCTCCGCAGTTGATGAAGAGATTGAAGAAATGTATGATGCGATGAAAGAAATTATGCAGATAGTTTAGGGAGACGAAAATTTAATAGTCATGGGGGACTGGAATTCGATAGTAGGGAAAGAAAGAGAAGGAAATGTAGTAGGTAATGTGGACTGGGGGTAAGGAACGAAAGAGGAAGCCGCTTGGTAGAATTTTGTGCAGAGCATAACTTAATCATAGCTAACACTTGATTTAAGAATCATGAAACAAGGTTGTATACGTGGAAGAGGCCTGGAGACACTGGAAGATTTCTGATAGATTACGTAATGGTAAGCCAGAGGTTTAGGAGCCAGGTTTTAAATTGTGAGACATTTCCAGGGGCAGATGTGGACTCTGGCCACAATTTATTGGTCATGAACTGTAGATTAAAACTGAAGAAACTGCAAAAAGTTAGGAATTTAAGGAGATGGGACCGGGATCACCTGAAAGAACCAGAGATTTTAAAGAGTTTCAGAGAGAGCATTAGGGAACGATTGGCAAATACAGGGAAAAGAAATACAGTGAAAGAAGAATGGGTAGCTTTGAGAGACGGAATAGTGAGGGCAGCAGAGGATCAAGTTAGTGAAAAGACAAGGACTAGTAGAAATCCTTGGGTAACAGACGATATATTGAATTTACTTGAAGAAAGACGAAAATATAAAAATGCAGTAAATGATGCAGGCAGTAAGGAATACAAAGGTATGAAAGGAAGTGCAAAATGGATAAGCAAGGATGACGGGAGGACAAATGTAAGGATGTAGAGACATACATCAATAGGGGTGAGATAGATACTGCCTACAGGAAAATTAAAAAGGAAAAACAACCACCTGCATGAATATCAAGAGCTCAGATGGTAAACCGTCCTAAGCAAAGAAGGGAAAGCAGAAAGGTGGAAGGACCATATAGAAGGTCTATACAAGGGCGATGTATTTGAGGGTATTATCATGGAAATAGAAGAGGACGTAGGTGAAGATGAAATGGGAGATATGATACTGCATGAAGAATTTGACAGAGCACTGAAAGACCTAAAAAAAAGGCCAATGGAGTAGACAACATTCCATTAGAACTACTGATAGCCTTGGGAGAGCCAGCCATCACAAAACTCTTCCGTCTGGTGAGCAAGCTGTATTAGACAGGTTAAATACCCTCAGACATCAAGAAGAATATAGTAATTCCAATGCATAGGAAAGAAGGTGTTGAAAGGTGTTAAAATTACCGAACTATCAGTTTAATAAGTCACAGTTGTAAAATACTAACACGAATTTTTTACAGACGAATGGAAAAACTCGTAGAAGCCGACCTCGGGGAAGAACAGTTTGGATTCCGTTGAAATGTTGGAACACGCGAGGCAATACTGACGCTACGATTTATCTTAGAAGATAGAGTAAGGAAAGGAGAACCTACGTTTGTAGCATATGTAAACTTAGTGAAAGCTTTTGACAATGTTGACTGGAATACTCTCTTTCAAATTCTGAAGGCGACAGGGTTAAGATACAGGGAGCGAAAGGCTATTTACAATTTGTACAGAAACCAGATGGCAGTTATAAGAGTCGAAGGGCATGGAAGGGAGGCAGTGATTAAGAAAGGAGTAATACAGGGTTGTAGTCTATTCCCGATGTTATTCAGTCTGTATATTGAGAAGCAGTAAAGGAAACAAAATAAAAATTCGGAGTAGGAATTAAAATCCATGAAGAAGAAATAAAACCTTTGAGGTTTTCCGATGGGGTAATTCTTTCAGAGACAGCAAAGGACCTGGAAGAGCAGTTGAACGGATCGAACAGTGTCTTGAAGGGAGGATATAAGATACGTATCAACAAAAGCAAAACGAAGATAACGGAAATTAATCGAATTAAGTCAGGTGATGCTGAGGGAATTGGATTAGGAAAGGAGACATTTAAAGCAGTAAGTGAGTTTTGCTATTTGGCGAGCAAAATAACTGATGATGATCGAAGTAGAGCGGATATAAAATGTAGACTGGCTATGGCAAGGAAAGCCTTTCTGAAGAAGAGAAATTTGTTAACGTAGTGTAAAGATTTATGTGTCAGGAAGTCTTTTCTGAAAGTAGTGGAGTATATGGAGTATAGTCATTTATGGAAGTGAAACCCGGACGATAAATAGTTCAGACAAGAGGAGAATAGAAGCTTTCGAAATGTGGTGCTACAGAAGAATGCTGAAGATAGATGGGTAGATCACGTAATTAATGAGGAGATATTGAACAGAACTGCGGACAAGAGGAATTTATAGCACAACGTGAGCAAAAGAAGGGATCGATTGGTAGGACACGTTCTGAGGCATCAAGGGATCACCAATTTGGTACTGGAGGGAAAAGTGGGGGGGTAAAAATCGTAGAGGGAGACCAAGAGATGAATACACTAAGCAGATTCAGAAGGATGTAGGTTACAGTAGTTACTCGGAGATGAAAAAGCTTGCACAAGATAGAATAGCATGGGAGCTGCATCAATCCAGTCTCTGGACTGAAGGCCACAATAATAACAATCACTAATCAATAAATAAGTTAATATAAGAACATGAATCGAGAGGTGTCACTTCAATCTTACGATCAAAATACATGGAAATCCCTTATAATCATCAACCTGAATAGTTCTCTGATAGCTCAAAAACGTCGCAACCCATAGTTACAGAATCTTTCCTGGCAATCACATCCTAATGTTTATCGTCCGTAAACTGTCTTTATCGGCAAGAGTGTGAGATACTTAGTACCGGTATGAAGTAGTTCTGTATTGATTGCAAGAAATGAAATGGAATAACGTAAATTCGGACCTTTCACTCCTCTAGAATCTACACTCTCTTACGATTGTGAGGTACCAAGTGAGACGGAGATTACCGACATCACGTCCTCCATACTACCAGCAGTATTTTATCACCGATAAGTATTAAGTCCATCGTAAGAGCGCCAGAAGCAGCCACCCCGTGCCACTACTCCGTCTCAGCATTTGCCCGCAGTTTACCGTCTCCACGCTCCCCGTTTGTATTCGAGGCCGCCGTATTTATGCTAGTGCTTGTTATCCGCTGCATCGTCCCAACCATATTTTTCTACACGAAATAGTCCACTGTATCTTTACCTCTTGAATATTCCAATTGCTTCTATTGCATTTAATGGCTTCAAATGTATTGATTTTGTCACCTTGTTCCACCGAGCTTTTACTAATTGTTACTCTTATACAGGGTGTTAAGGGTACAGGTGCAGATATTTTGATATTTGGTACCTTAATTTGCACCCGCGTCTGTGTGTTAGTTGCTTTTTGTCTGCATCTAATTGCCTTTCCCAATTTCAGGACATAATTTCTTACCCGATTTTTTTCGTGGCTGGACTTCCTAGGATGAATGGGTAAGTTTCACTTTATTTCCACGTGAGAAGGGTATTGAGCAGTTGATCCTTTGACCGTTTTAAGACTTTTTTCTTTATTATATTTCATAAATGTTACATTTTGTTCCATTCGACAGTACATTTCTGTCACACAACGTTACATTTTCTCCTTTTCTTGTTTATAAACATACAATGTTACATCATTGGTGTGCCTCGATGATGGCGCAGGGAACTCTGGCGTCATGCCACCTGTCAGGGTGACAGATCCCACATGATCAAGATGTCTCGTAGTGAGCCCTAGTGCTTCTATTGTAGCGAATTGATTTTATGTGGATGATACGATTACTTCCCTGACGATCTCCACGTGCAGTTCCGGATGGAGATCCCTGATCCTTGTCCATGTAGGTGCTGCAAGGATTAACCGTAGACAACTGTTTTGTAGGGTTTTCAGCGGTTTGAGATTGCTGTTGCAGGTGAGAAGTACCCTTATAAGATTGACGGCAGGACTGTTGCTCGATGGAGGCGTAGTTTGGCCCTGACGTTCAGATGTTGACTCGACGGAAGAGGATATAATTGGCGAAACACGTGCATAGTACTGCTCCGTTTTCATTGAACATGGTTCTTGAAAAGGACGGACGTAACTGCTCCATGGAGTTGACTACGCCTGTCAGTATAAACCATCTGTTCTGCGTCCACACATCAGTAACTGACCTGTTGCCCAAGGGAAAGTAAACAGTTAATGACTTGCTTCTGCCACTCATTCTTGGACGTCTTAATCAACTTAAAACCATATTAAGCGTAACTGCTATCTTATTAGTGTGCAATGAAGTAACGTTGTTCCGTACACAGTCTTCATTCATCAATAAAAATATCTGTACTCATACGCCTAATATTGTAATTTCTGGCTTTATTCAGTTTGTGATCCTAGGAAATGCCTGGGTTGTCTGCTTATGGTATGCAATCTTTTTAATTTTATTTTAATGACACTAAGATGTCACCAATCGATCTCTTGTTGACATTGCCACCAGCAAATCAGTTTGCTTTTGGCACTGTATTCTGTCTGAAGATGATCTAGAATATTTTTTTTATTTCTGTGTTCGTTTCTGTGTGTGTGTGTGTGTGTGTGTGTGTGTGTGTCAGACAGAGACAGAGAAAGAGAGAGGAAGAGATAGAGAGAGAGAGAGAGAGAGAGAGAGAGAGAGAGAGAGAGAGAGAGAGTGAGTAGGTGATTAAGTACATCATTTCGGATACTATCCGCCTGCTTAGCTGAGTGGTAACGTGCTTGCCTACCGTGCAGCGGGCCCGGGTTCGATTCCCGCCAGGTTTGATATTTTCTGCACCCGTGGACTGGCAGTTGTGCTGTCCTCAACATCGTCTCATCCTCATCGACGCACAAGTTGCCCAGTGTGGCATAACATGAAATAAGGCTTGTAACACTGAACTTCCCCGGTCGGGGCCTCCCGCCCAACAATGCCATACGATCATTTCATTTCATTTCGGTTACTGACGCAATCAGCACTTTGTACTTCTGTTGGTAGGATATGAATTTCTCAATCTGCCTGCCAGAACTGATTCAACCTTAATTTGATAAAACAGATTTAACAACGTTTAACAGATAAAACACTAATTAGAAAATGAAAGACAGTTGCTGTTTCCGTCAACGACTCTCCAACAAAGTGATTTTGTCCACTCTTCATCAAACGTTACCTGGTTGTTACAAATGCTGTTACGTTGCTGGTCATGAAATGTGTTTGGTAGTGAACAAGCAATTTCAATTGAACAACCATTCCAATAGCAATACATTAATGCAACATTCATACACTTTTGATAACTTGTTGGGTGCTTGAGTGAGGATTAATTTAAGTATGAATACACGATATTACAGTAACAACCAGCATTATCTTTTCGGTAGAAGCAGGTATGTCCACTACGAAAATCGACAACCAATACTATTTATTGTTTTTCAAATGTTTCACATTTTCTCGAAGTTCTCTCCTTCAAGTTTTGTGCGCAAGTGTAATCTACAAATCCAATAATAATTCTGCGTCACGCATTCATAGTAAGGTTTCCCAGAAATGCTTCATAGGTCGATACAATCTTGCCATCTTGTCTATAGATGCCTCTTGTTGCTTTTGGCCACGTACAGGAATTGCATGAAGGTATACGGAGTTATTGACCTTGACCTTGTCCTCAAAGTAAATAAGAATTTGCCTTGATTTGGAAAATACTTTGGTTTTCTCAGCCCTCTAAAAGGTTGGTGAAAGAAGTTTCTGCAGAGGCTTGTTTTGGCCAACTTCTGGAGGTTTGCGCAAAGCTGATAAAAATATCCTGAACGTTCTAAACAATGATTATTGCCGCACCATCTTCAGGTACAATTAAGGCGGACTGCAACAATCACCGCACATCATTCCTTGGCGTTTTCCTCCGTCACTCTGCTGCTGCACTTACTTTATTAGGGAACAACCAGTTATATGTCTGCTGCTTAACCTCTGTCTCGTGTTACTACAGCCATGTTTAGTCAAGAAAATGGAGAGAGACGCCAAACAAGGTGAACTTTTTGAGTCCTCGTCACGTGTTTCATGCATTTTTGTGACAGGTCAAAATGACTGGTCACTGTCGCCATCCGTCTCTGTTAACACGTGACCAACAACTGAAAGTCAAGCACATTTCACTTACGTTGTACGTCTCAGGTACCGAATGAGACACTAACTTTCAGCTGATTCCTTAATATTTAGAAATATTTGCATGTACGCCTAAATTATATACCAGAACCTTAACGGTCTTTGGACATTTATAAATTCCTCATATAAACAGCAGTAGCCTTTTTCTGTGAGACCATTTTCTCTGTTTGATGAGTCTTAGACATCGACAACAGATTGCTACCATTCGTTAGCCCTTAAGATATTATAATAATACTAAGACGAAACCGAGCCATCAAGCCATTTCAGAATCTCTTCAGACCTTCACAATCCACAACGCGACTTGTGTACACTTGACATCAACCTGTATAAGTTACGGAAACTGTTACACCAGTCCAGTTTCCATAGAACTCACTGATAACCTTATCACTGAACGTCAATATACGCTTTTTTATTTCTCACTTACCATTCTCAGCCAGTTATATGGTTCTGATTTGACATCACCACTTTCGCTGAACAGATTGTAATTTACTTTGTTCTTCTGGCGTGATATCTCAGTATCTCATGCTGCATGAAACTGTCGCGAGGGAAGCCTGGAACAAAAACAAAATTTGTATTTTTCACTGCAGTTGTACTAGTAGTACTGGAGTACCAACTTTGTTCATAAAATATTACAAGAATATGTTATCTGTTGTTCGAAAATTTATGTCTCTCTCTGAACTTTTAGGTCAGTATCCCGTTGAATTTTTAAACCACAAGCTCCTAAGAGTCGATTTTCTGCAATTTGTATTAGGCAACACTAGTGAGGTTCACCTGTAGTCGCTTCCGAATTGACTGTAAATTAGTGAGAACAATAAGAAAGATGAGTGGAAGAAAAGTAGTAAGAGAATGCTGGCACATCGGGGACCCGCTTCAGCCCCTGTAGTTTCATGAAGTTCCGATAGGTGGCGGTGTTATACATAGCCTTGAAAATGGCATGTGAGAGAGCTATCATTAAGTTTCTATTGGTGGAAGACCAGAGCATCGCAGACATTCATAGGCGCTTACAGAATGTCTACGGAGATCTGGCAGTGAACAAAAGAGTTTTGAAATGTTAGCCGAGGCGTCTGTCATCATCATTACAACGTCGCACATACCTGTCCAACATCCTCCGTGGCGCCCTGCCAAACACAGCTGTGACTCCTGAAATGTTGGTATGTGCGGAAACTCTCATTCGAGGTGACCGATGGATCACAGTCAAACCCCTCGCTGCTCAACTGGACGTCTCTGTTGTTAGTGCTAACACAATTATCTACCAGTTGCCAACCTCTTCATCTTACAGTAGCACTTTGCAACCTACGTCCTCAATTATTTGCTGAATGTATTCCAATCTTGGTCGTGCTCTACAGCTTTTGGCCTCTACAGCTCCCTCTTTCAATATGGAAGTAATTCCCTGATGTCTTAACAGAGGTCCTATCATCCTGTCCCTTCCCCTTGTCATTGTTTTCCACATTTTCCTTTCCTCTCCGATTCTGCACAGAATTTCATCATTCCTTTCTCTATCAACCCATCTAATTTTCAACATTCATCTGTAGCCTCACATCGCAAATGCTTCGATCCTCCTCTGTTCCGGTTTTACCACAGTCCATGTTTCATTACCATGCAATAGTGTGCTCCAAACGCACATTCTCAGAAATTTCTTCCTCAAATTGAGGCCTATGTTTGATAGCAGTAGACATCTCTTGCCCAGGCATGTCCTTTTTGCCAGTGCTATTCTGCTTTTGATGTCCTCCTTGCCCCGTCATTCTGCTTCATCTACTTCGTGTCTATCTTTAATGGTGTTAAGTTTCTCGCTGTTCTCCTTTCTGCTACTTCTATTACTTTCGTCTTACTTCTATGTACTCTCAATCCATATTCTGTACTCATTAGACTATACATTCCATTAAGCAGATCATATAATTCCTGTTCACTTTCACTCATAATAGCAAAGTCATCAGCGAATCTTATCACTGATATCCTTTCACCTTGAATTTTAATTCCACTCCTGAACCTTTCCTTTATTTCCACCATTGCTTCTTCGATTTACAGATTGAACAGTAGGGACGAAAGACGAAAGACTACATCCCCGTCTTACACCCTTTTTAACCCGAGCATTTCTTGGTCGTTCATTCTATTATTCCCCCTTGGCTCTTCTACGTATTGTATATTACCCATCACACCCTGTAGCTTACCGCTATTTCTCTCAGGATTTCCAAGTACTTGCACCATTTTAGATTGTCGAACGCTTTTTGCAGGGCGACGAATCCTATGGGCGTGTCTTGATTTTCCTTTAGTCTTGCTTGCACTACCAACCGCGACGTCAGAATTACCTCTCTGGTGCCTTTGCCTTTCCTGAAGCTAAGCTGATCGTTATCTAACACGACCTCAATTTTCTTTTCCATTCTTATGTATATTATTCCTGTCAGCAACTTGAATGCATGAGCTGTTAAGTTCATTGTGCGATAATTCTCGCACTTGTCAGCTCTTGCAGTCCTCGGAATTATGTGGATGACATTTTTCCGATAGTCAGGTGGTATCTCGCCGGACTCATATATAGACGTTTTGTTGGCACTTCCCCCAACGATTTTAGAAATTTTGATGGAATGTTATCTATCCCTTCTGTCTTATTTGATCTGAAGTCCTCCAAGGCTCACTTAACTTCTGATTCAAATACTGGCTCCTCTGTTGTTGTAGTGGTCTTCAGTCCTGAGACTGGTTTGGTGCAGCTCTCCATGCCACTCTATCCTGTGCAAGCTTCTTCATCTCCCAGTACCTACTGCAACCTACATCCTTCTGAATCTGCTTAGTGTACTCATCTCTTGGTCTCCCTCTACGATTTTTACTCTCCAAGCTGCCCTCCAATGCTGAATTTGTGATCCCTTGATGCCTCAGAACATGTCCTACCAACCGGTCCCTTCTTCTAGTCAAGTTGTGCCACAAACTCCTCTTCTCCCCAATTCTATTCAATACCTCCTCATTTGTTTTGTGATCTACCCATCTAATCTTCAGCATTCTTCTGTAGCACCACATTTCGAAAGCTTCTATTCTCTTCTTGTCCAAACTATTTATCGTTCATGTTTCACTCCATACGAATACTTTCAGAAACGACTTCCTGACACTCGATGTTAACAAATTTCTCTTCTTCAGAAACGCTTTCCTTGCCATTGCCGATCTACATTTTATATCCTCTCTACTTCGACCATCAGCAGTTATTTTGCTCCCCAAATAGAAAAACTGCTTTACTACTTTAAGTGCCTCATTTCCTAATCTAATTCCCTCAGCATCACCCGACTTAATTCGACTACATTCCATTATCCTCGTTTTGCTTTTGTTGATGTTCATCTTATATCCTCCTTTCAAGACACTGTCCATTCCGTTGAACTGCTCTTCCAAGTCCTTTGCTATCTCTGACAGAATTACAATGTCATCGGCGAACTTCAAAGTTTTTATTTCTTCTCCATGGATTTTAATACCTACTCCGAACTTTTCTTTTGTTTCATTTACTGCTTGCTCAATATACAGATTGAATAGCACCGGGGAGAGGCTACAACCCTGTCTCACTCCCTTCCCAACCACTGCTTACCTTTAATGTCCCTCGACTCTTATAACTGCCATCGGCTCTAAATCCACTCCTGTTTCTTCTTCTGTCACATCAGACATATCTTCCCCTCATAGAGGCCCTCAATGTACTCTTTCCACCTATCCGCCCTCCCCTCGACATTTAACAGTGAGATTCCCTTTTCATTCTTTAAGTTATCATCCTTGCTTCTAATTTCACCGAAGTTCGTTCTGAGTTTCCTATATGCTGAGTCAGCCCTTCCTATAATCATTTCTTTTTCGATTTCTTTACATTTTTCATGCAGCAATTTCGCCTTAGCTTCCCAGCGCTTCCCATTTATTTCATTCTTCAGCGATTTTTATTTCTGTATTCCTGAATTTCCGTGAATATTTTTTTACTTACCTCTGTCATCGATCAACTGAAGTATTTCTTCTGTTACACATAGTTTCTTCACAGTTACCTTCTTTGTACCTATGTTTTTCTTTCCAAATTCTGTGATTGCCCTTTTTAGAAATATGCATTCCTCTTCAACTCTATTGCCTACTGGGCTATTCCTCACTGCTGCATCTACAGCCTTAGAGAACTTCAAGCGTGTCTCGTCATCCCTTTAGTACTTCCGTATCCCACTTCTTTGCATACTGATTCTTGCTGACTGATCTCTTAAACTTAGAACCTACTCTTCATCACAACCAATTGTGGTATCCAAAGGCGTGAGCCCGCTGGGTTCCTCACGGCCTAACAGACGACCATCTAGAGCAACGAAGGATCATCTCTGCGGAACAGCTTGCGCGTTATGAGGCTGATCGTGACAATTTTTTTGTCGAATATCGTCACAGGTGACGAAACATGTGTTCATCACTTCGAACCGGAAACAAAACGGCAGTCCATGGAGTGGCGCCACAACACCTCTCCTCCGAAGAAAAAGTACCCTCTGTCAGTAAAATAATGGCGACAATCTTCTGGGGTTTTGTAGGTGTTATTCTTTTTGATGTCCTGCGTTATCGTGCAACATTTAACTCTGAAGTGTATTATGCTAGCCTCAGGAAATTGAAGAAACGAATTCAGCTTGTTCTTCACCATAAAAATGCAAATGAATTTCACCTTCTCCATTTCAACGCCAGGGCTCATACAAGCCTGCGCAACCGACCGGAGCTGAAAAAACTTTATTTGACTGTCCTTTCTCACATACTCTATGACCCGGATCTCGCACAATCTTCCATATGTTTGGCCCAATGAAGGATGCACTCTACAGTAAACATTACTTGGATAATAGGGAGGGTATTGATGCAGTAAATGTTTCCTCCTGCGTCGAACAGCAGAATGGACCATGCAGGCATTCAGGCCCTCTCTGTAAACTGGCATAAGGGAGTCGCGTAGAACTGAGATTATGTTGAAAAATAGGGTTTTGTAGCCAGAAGAGTAGGGAATAATATGGTGTAGTGGAATCCTGTATAAACCAACCTGCTTTCAGAAAAAATATGTGTTGCATTACTTATTGAATGCCCGCGTATTTCACAATTGACGTTACCAATCTTCAGCATTCTTTCTTCGTCCTCCTGTAGCCAAGACAACTGCACTTAGGCCGAAATGACGAGGCTGTGACGCTGAACATCGTTGCAGACGAGCTTCCTACGCCAGCTGCTGCCGTTGTGAGTTCTCTTGTGAGAGCTTTTCCAGGCGACAGCGTCGTTAACCGTCGATACATAGCAGAACGTACTTGCGTAGGCGGTGCAGCGTGTCATTTGCTTACCCTGTGTGGCGGGCGGGCAGTATCAACAGGCGCGCGGGCGGCTCAAGCAGTGCCACGAAGCGCCGTCTGCAGCCACGCGAGCAATTAAGTGATGGCGGGGAACCCCCGCGCGCCGGCGGCGGCTGATCAAAGCACCTGATGAAGAGCGCCCGCCAATCAGGCGCCGCTGATACAATAAAACAGCGACAAAGCGCCGACCGCAATTACCGGCCGCCTCGCCACGCCTTCCTTTTGCCTTTTCTTTTCCCTTTTTAACGGTTTTTGTCTCCCACCCCTCGGCAGCGCCTCTCTCAAAAATCGGTGCGCCGGCCAAGGCTGCCGTGGCGGCTGGCACACGTTCCCACAGGCGCGGCCAAAGAGAAACGCCGTGCAGGCTGATTTTCATCAAGATGGACGTGCCGGTCTCGAGGGCCGGCAGGCTGCGACCTAAATATGTCTACGGTGCTGCCCTCCAAATCGTAATTTTGAGCCAAGAGGATAAAAAAGGAAGGTGGACCATTCTTCATAAATTTGCTACGTGCTCGCGAAAGGTACATTTTCAACTGCAGTACAATACAGCGCAATTTGCATAGCTACTTAAAATTACTCGCTATTCCAAATTTTGGAAGCTCCACTGGCGGCAGGTGTACTCTATCTGTTTATTTTCTATACGGAAGTTTCTAAACGGAGGTGTTTCGTACAAGAATCGAACCTATGACACTGAACACATGCTTTATATTCACGAAGAAACTCAGCGAACTGCATATTGCCACTGCTTCTTTCTCTATGAAGGAACGGAGCTAGACGGGAATATGAGCTGCAGATGTCGCATAGAGGAACTGGTAAACCACTTTACGCGACCTTAAACCGATAGCTTCCAGCAGCACAACTATACAGGGTATTAGGGGCATGATACAGGTATGACAACTGGTACTTTACTATGTGCTCACTTCAGTTTGTTTATTCTCTGCATCTAACAAAAAAATGGTTCAAATGGCTCTGAGCACTATGGGACTCAACTGCTGAGGTCATTAGTCCCCTAGAACTTAGAACTAGTTAAACCTAACTAACCTAAGGACATCACAAACATCCATGCCCGAGGCAGGATTCGAACCTGCGACCGTAGCGGTCTTGCGGTTCCAGACTGCAGCGCCTTTAACCGCACGGCCACTTCGGCCGGCTCTGCATCTAACAGCCTTCCCGCAAATACATCATATAATTTGATATCTGATATTTTCTCCACGGCCGTAACTGCATGGAGAAGTGGACTACACCCGGCAGTAGAGACTATCCCTTTAGTGTCCAATCATCCACACTTCAATATCTGACTAGCTGCCCAGGAGAAAATTAACATTAATGGCTTGCTTGAGCCATGCGTACTTGGAGACACTAACCAATCTAAAAACATAGTATTCGCTGTGACTCTTGAAGTTTTCCCGGCGTATCGAATATTCCACAAGATTTCGGGATTGCAGCCGGATCTCATCGACACTCGCCTGAAGATGGCTGTAAGGTTGTCAGCCGAAATATCGTGGAAAGAAGTCGATGAGATCCGGCTGCAATCCCGAAATCTTGTGGAATATAGTATTCGCAATAGCCATAATTATTAGCTGCAAATGAATTAGATACTGATGTAATGTTGTTCAGTATAACGTCCTCAGTCATCAATAGAAATATCTTGACTTGTACCTCTGACACCCTCTCTAAGTACAAGGGCAGCCACCTCACAGCTGTTAGCTTCCACTGTGTAATGGCCGAGGAACATTCAACCTAATTCTCATTGAATATAGATTGATTCTCTGATTATTATACAGATTTTCAGGTGATGACGGAGAAAGGCAAATGTATAGATTTTTTGTAAGAGACCCTGGCCCCGAAACGACAGAGTCGAAAATTAAAAGCGTAATCTTTCTGATATCTCAGACAGCAGAATACATGTACTGGGACTGTTATTGCTATGATTGTAGGGTATGCCGCTTCGAGAGGTGGTAGTATGGACCAAGAAAAGAAAATAATATCTAGTAAACATGGGCTCTAAAGTTCATACCTTAAGAGCTGTGAGCACTTGTTCGATAGAGAAGTGTTTCATAGTATCGAAGATGATGAAGTGCCCATAGGTCTTACTTTTTTTTGTTTTGGTCCATACTACTACCTCTGCAAGTTGCCTACCCTACAATCTTAGCAACAACGGTACGGGTCAGTGTAAACCACCATTCACTTATAACTTCCGACTCGATAATTTCAGGTCAAGGATCCCTTACCCTAAATTGATATACTTCCAGTTTTTCACGCCGGCCGGGGTGGCCGAGCTGTTCTAGGCGCTACATTCTGGAACTGCGCGACCGCTACGGTCGCAGGTTCGAATCCTGCCTCGGGCATGGATGTGTGTGATGTCCTTAGGTTAGTTATGTTTAAGTAGTTCTAAGTTCTAGGGGACTGATGACCTCAGAAGTTAAGTCCCATAGTGCTCAGAGCCATTTGAACCATTTTGAACCAGTTTTCCGCCATCCATGAAAGTTTTGAACGTCATCATGGAATCACCATGTACAATCACTCATCACTAATAGAATTCTAAGAAAATGTTATTGACAGTATGGAAGATTTAGGATGCAAGACGAAATGACGAAAAGGTTAGCGCAAGATACAAAGAAAGGGAGCGTTGAAACTGGATGTATTACTTGAGAAACTAAGAACTAACTGCACTCCCCGTCAACATGGGAGCGGACCAAGTCAAAATTTTAGGGTGTATCATCCCGTCAATGGAAAAGTGATTTGGGACATAGTTTTTCTAACTGAACAAGGAAAGGAAGGAGATTAGCATTTGCCGAAAAGAATCATCCTGATATTCGTGTCAAACGATATAAGGAATCCACGGAAATCGTATTACGTATCCATCTGCGTGTATTGCCATGTCACTTCACAAAAATAGTGAAAATACTTAATTATTTTCCCTGCGGAAAGCCGCTGCAGCACGGCCGAAACATCGGTATATATATTTCTTATTACAGGTTTCAAGTCGCCTAGCGTCTCATCATCAAGTCATATATGTTTAATATTCGTTATTCAGCACTGCGCGGGTTGTTGTGTAAAGTTTGATTCCAGAGGATTATTCTCCGAGCACAAATCATTTTGGAAAGCATACAATCTTTTTTTGCCTTTATCTTTTTCACATCACACCACACGCTCAGCCACATCTAACAACTATCATATGATGGTACAAAATTTTTTAGTATTTCAGCATTTAAATGTTTTATAACACGATGCGGCAGTACACCGAGGATTTTAGTGAGACTGACATCGTTGCGGATGCTTGCGTATTTATATCTGTATAGCCAGACGGTGATTTAAGCCCCAATCCTCCCGAATGAGACGCCACGTGAGACGCCTCACTGAACTAGTCAGCAAAGGACCTTTGTTTTAATCACTCTACCCTCCATTTCGCGATAATACACAACAAGCTGTCCTCCTTTGAACTTTTTTGACGTCCTGCGTCAATCCTATCTGGTGCAGATCTCCTACCCCACAGAAAGAGGGTAGAAAAGCATAGTGTAAGCAGTCTCTTTTTTGTATTTGTTGTATTTTGTAAGTGTTCTGCCAATAAATCACAGTCTTTGGTTTGCTTTTTCCGCAACATTATCTTTGTTATTATTCCAATTTAAGTTAATCGTAAATTGTAATCCCTAAGTATTTAGTTGAATTGACTGCCTTTAGATGTGTGGTCTTTATCATGTAACCAAGATTTAGAATGTTCCTTTTGGTATTCATGAGGACTTTTCCACTTTTCCCACAATACAGATATTTTGTCCAAACCATTTTGCAATTAGTTTTGATCTTCTGATGACTTTAACAGACAGTAAATGACAGCATCAGTTGCAAACCATCTTTGAGGGACACTCAGATGGTCGTTTAAATTGTTCATATAGCTTATGAAGAGCAGAGGGCCTGTAACACTTCCTTGGGGAACCCCAGATATCACTTTTTCACTAGATGACATCCCCTCAATTGCTATGCACTGTAATTTTCTTGAAAGGGAATCACGAATCCAGTCGCACAACTGACAACCCATAGGCATATAATTTGATTAAAATCCACTTGTAAGAAGCTGTGTCAATTCCACCTATAAACTATGCCAGAGTGATGCCATTCCAGAAGTCCAACATCATCTCCAATCCCTACTTAAAGTCTTAGGCCTTTCCCACGACCTCCTCCCTGACTCCATTTCCTATCTCACCCCTAAGTTACCCCACACACCCACATTCTAAATGCTCCCAAAAATCCACAAACGCAGCAATCATGGAAGCCTCATAGCAGCCGGTTATTGTGCCCGGAGTATTTTGCCCGGAGTATTTTGCCGAGTGCTGCTTGCCACAGCCTATCACTGTGGATCGGCAGCACACCGTTCCGGTAGCATTTGTCATTCACTGGCGTCACCGCCTCGGCCATACGTGACACGTCCATCGCCGCCAACTTTTCCCGCTCTAAGTCCGCGTCGATACTCTGCTTCTCATGCTATGCGATACGTCACCGTCTGTTTCACGTTTAGGGCCGTTCTGCACCGATTAACCTGCAATTTCAACCGGCGGACAAGCCACGCAGACAGCTCCCTGACAGCATCTCACCTGTCGACGGCGACAAATTGTGAATATCGCCAGTCTCTGACAAGCACTACGGCAATTATCCTTTCAAACTCGAAACCTTTGCAGATTTACAGACACAAAAAAAAAAAAAAAAACATTGCTCGCCGTCCTAATGAGTTGCTACTCCCTTCCTTCAAATTGGACAGGGCCGCTGTTGAAATGCGCGATCTACAACATTATTCCAGATGCTGAGATAAGGGAAATGAATATTCAAACGACAATAACGCGTAAGCGGTGATGTAGTTTCAGCATTTCACTTAAAAAGAATCTGAGAATGAGCTGCGTTGTAGATTAAGGGGAGAGAGGAAGGGTATAATTTTTACTTTATTAGTGAGATCAATCAGTTACGGCCTTTTCTTCAGTTAGTGAAAGTCTCTTGGGATGCAGAAAAGTTTATGTAATTGAACTATCTGAACTGTCGAAAATCAGTGCTGACTGCATTTCAGTACCAAAACAGATCACTTGATAGCCAAATAACGCTACCTCTGGTGCGCGACAAAATGTTACTAGTTGATGCACTACAACGTGATGCATTATCATTTGAGAATGTTCTTATTTGTTTGTTGTCCTGACTTGTGTAATGGTCAATGTGATTTTTTCTGTGTGTCTTAACGTGCTAGGTCCTATGTTCCTATTTTACCATCTGAGCGTAGTGGCTTTGGTCGTGTGGTAATGCTCTAACCTTTTTAATAACTAATGCACTGTTATATGTATTAATAGCAAGTGGTTTTTGTCCTGGGTTGAAATGTGAATGAAACCCAAGCGTTCAAACAAGGAAATAACGATCCAAGATCCTTCACTCTGTGCAGACTGGGTATGGATTGCAGGCGGCCTGCTATGATTGCATATTGACTGCTGAATTTATTGCCTACTGATTAGGGATAATTTATGCCGGGACAGATTCAGCAACCTTTCGTGTATTAATCACAGCTTATTTGCAGTCACGTTTGCGCTTGTCATCTACTTGATGATCGGTTTCAGACCGTACGACCAAATTCGGGTCTACGAAAGAACTGAAATAAAATCTACCGAAAATAAATCGAACTAACAATCGCCAGAGTTAAATCTGTTTAGTCAGCAAAATAACTGATTTTAAGGATGTGAAGTTTTCTCCTGATGCAATATGTATAAAAAGTGATAGCAAAATGATGCACAGAACATTAATGTAGGACTTCGTGAAACAGGAAAATCCAGAGTTATATAGTCACTTACAAAGACCTGTCCACATAGCTTAACACTATGGGCGTTGGATTCTTAAAAATGGTAGGTAATCGAGATACGCGGACTTCGGAATGTTACAATAGTTAGCCTTAATGTGGTTTTCAAATAGTTTTACATGTTCGTCTAGGTAAATTCTCAGTTGGTTCGAGGAACACAGTACACGAATGTCTAAAATAGAATACAAGCAGAGCATAGTTCACTGGAATCGTACCTTAAAAGAATATTAGAATTTGAGCGGAGAGATACATCTCTACATGATATGGTCTTAGATAGGTGACGAAACAAGACCAAAGAACAGTCGTATCTAATGACAGGGACAGGTTGGTGGGGTACGTTCTAATATATAAACGGTCAGATAATTTACCAGTGGGAAGGGTTGACACAGAGTCTGAGTTACATGAGAAAGCATACATAACTCAGATTACTTCAAACTTCAAGATATGAGCTGTGTGATACAAATCTGTTGAATTCTCCGTTCTTTTCGTAAATCACAGATCGATTGCAAACACTTAAAACATATGACGAATTCTTCTCGCGTTACCAGAAGATGATGGTACGAAACTCATCACAACGTTTGCACAAGACGACGCCACCACTCGGCTGATAACCCGAGAAGAATTCATCAATGGAATACGCCGAGCAAGACTGCAATCGCACATACTCAAAACATATCTAAACAACTGCTTCAGAAGCAAGTCCCTTTGTTCACCATAACCTAAATTTTCGCCTAGTAAAAGTTGGTTCTGATGTAGCGTAAAAGGCGGTTTCCGCTACAGTATAAAAATGCTTGAATTTATCCGTCTCCTTTCGTATCAACCTTTTTACTCATATTCGGTTTATTAGCTTTCCTCGTGTGATTCAAGTTTTCACACTCGGCTTCCCTTTTAGAAATTGCTCCCAGAATTACTAACATTTGCTGGAAGTCAGAATCACTTCTTACTCGCAATGATATACTGGGTTTTGTGGGATATAGCTTACGTGAGAAAATCCCGCACAGCATTGTTCAGCTTATCTTTCAGCAGTTTCTTCGAAAAGCATTCTGAAGCAACTAAAGTGTCACTGTGGATGTAAGAGTACAAAATTTCTCGATACAGATAATTTGTTTCAAATAAGGGAAGGGCTTCTCGGCGAATTTCGATGATGAAGACTTCTCGGGTTATCAGCCGAGTCAAAGCGTCGTTTCGACAAGTTTCCTGCTTGTCATCTTGAAGCGAAGTGTCGGGTTCATGTCTAGTTTGTATCTTTATAGACGCTGGACCGCAGGCAGAAAGCAGCGGATGGAATAGACAGGTAGCACCAAGATGCGACGCCATGACCCTCCAACACATTGGGAGTTCCCCCACCACCGTCCGTGATTCCCATCACCCCCTCCCCCCCACTGTACGCAATACCCCTTCCGGAGGCACGCCACTGACCCAGTGTTGCAGACGATGCAGAGGAGCCTGCGGCCCAGCGTCGATAAAGATACGTACTGGACATGAACCCAACACTTCGCCTGAAGATGACGAGAAGGAAACTGGTCAAAACGTTATCGCAAAACAACGCCTTGAAACGGCAGACAACCTGAGAAGACATCGAAAAAAGAAACTGTTTTAATTAATTAAGACTTCTATCTAGGTGCTTCAATAGTTTATGAAATACTTGCCTTGTAATCTACGAATCAAATCAAATCTTTTGATAAATGTATCAGCCACGTTTTGTTTGGTTTTATTTTTTATCATTTACGGAGATTTTTGTTTTTGCGCGTTTTTAGTCCTTCTATCCCCACGTCATCCCAGTTTAGCTAGTATACCGAATACACGATTTGCATGCTAACAAAACCAGCAATATATGAAGGGGGCCAAATTCGATTTTAGTCGACTGAATCATATTGAAAATTGGCCTCCAGTGACATCTACCAGAGTGAGATCTGTCTCAGGGAAAGTGAACAGTTATGAGTAGTCTTGGAGAGTTTCCAGTGAATTAGGTCATTACTAACACATGGACGGGAACAACAGTTTCAGATGATTCGAGTCTAATAAATAGGATGGCAATAGCACATGACGCCATATTTAAGTGGAGCGTTATGTTCTATAAAAAATGGTTAAAATGGCTCTGAGCACTATGGGACTTAACATCTGAGGTCATCAGTCCCCTAGACTTAGAACCACTTAAACCTAACTAACCTAAGGACATCAACACATCCATGCCCGAGGCAGGATTCGAATCTGCGACCGTAGAGGTCGCACTGTTCCTGACTGAAACGCCTAGAACCGCTCGACCACATCGGCCGGCTATTTCTTACATTTTGTGTCGAATAATGATAAACAAATGCCGCGCGGGATTAGCCGAAGCGGTCTAAGGTGCTGCAGTCTTGGACTGTGCGGCTGGTCCCGACGGAGGTTCGAGTCCTCCCTCGGGCATGGGTGTGTGTGCTTGTCCTTAGGATAATTTAGGTTAAGTAGTGTGTAAACTTAGGGACTGATGACCTTAGCAGTTAAGTCCCGTAAGATTTCACATTTGAAATTTTTTTTAACAAATGACGCGCAAAATTTTCGTTTGTTATTTACATTTATAAAATCACCTAATATAATATGAAGCCGTGGACCTGCGACTTTGTATAGCTTAGGTAGTAAAGTTTTTCAGAAAAAGAACAAACAAAAAGGAAAAAGAAGAAAAAATATAGCGTGGTAGTGCTATGTCAAATCATAGATGTCTTTTTTATTGTCATTATATATATATATATATATATATATATATATATATACAAGCAAACCTCTGCTGAGTGTTATCAAAGTAAATCCTTCACTGCATAGAATGTACTGCTTAGCTGCCGTTCTCAATAAGTTCGTTTTAGTAATCTCTTTAATCCCTTTAGACAGTTTGTCAGCTTTATTCCTTGGTAAAAATTCTATTTCGAGTTTTATGTTTATTCTTTCTTGGCAATAGCAAGTTTAGTCGAGGTGTTGTTCCACGGTCATGGACAGATATGTTTGTTTAATAAGTATCAACATCATTTGTGGTGTCCGTAACTGATTGGTAGTTTTTCCAAATGACGAGATATTCGCTTTTAGCAGTTACTGTTTTCATTTTACCATAGCAATTTCGGAATTTGTGCCATTTTAAAGCATCTTTGAAGCAAAATACAACGCAATGAGAAAACGCAGAGAAAACGTAATATGAGATTAACAGCATGTACAACATACTTTATTAATAATCATATACCTACAAGATATCATTTTGTATTATAGCCGGCCGGGGTGGCCAAGCGGTTAAAGGCGCTACAGTCTGGAACCGCGTGACCGCTACGGTCGCAGGTTCGAATCCTGCCTCGGGCATGGATGTGTGTGATGTCCTTAGGTTAGTTAGGTTTACGTAGTTCTAAGTTCTAGGGGACTGATGACCTTAGAAGTTAAGTCCCATAGTGCTCAGAGCCATTTGAACCATTTTTTTTTGTTGTTGTATTATATGACAGGAATACATTAAAATAACGTTGTTACAGTATTCTGTTATTTTTAATGGTAACTGTTTGTTATTAGAGACATTAGTATATTTGTTACTGATGTGCGGGTTGACATGAGACAGATATAACAACATAAGAGGTATGTACATCAAAGAGTGTCTACTCAGCAGTGCATTACTGAATCATGCTATTCCATTTTAAGTACTGTAATCTTGATTCAACTATGTACACCATGAGAAGAATTTACATCTTTTAAAGAGCCTATACTACATTAGAGTGAATGCTTAAAGCAATCTAGAAAATTTTATTTCTGACGTCCATTTGTTCAGTGAGTATATATTTTTGTTGTCCTTTATTGGCGCTATAATATGCTGCTGATTAGTTACTCTTTGACGTATATACATCTTACACTTACACCTACATCTATATGGCTACTCTTTAAATCACATTTAAGTGCCTGGCAGAGGGTTTATCGAACCACTTTCACATTAACTCTCTACTACTTCACTCTCACACTGCGTGCGGAAAAAATGTTTTTCCGTGTGAGGTTTGATTTCTCTTATTTAATTATGATGAGCGTTTCTACTTATGTAAGTTATCTCTGTGCCACGTTAAGCTGCACAGCAATAAGAAACCTACTAATGTCATTAATAACAACCTGTCGTATACCAACGTTATTTTTAATCTGTTTCTATGACATAATAGATCATCAAATGTTGTAAGTACTGTATATGAATGTTAGCAAAATGCAAAAACTGGTAATATATGCTGTTACTGTCATGTTTTTCTCCGTATCTCTTTAATCCCTTTAGACAGTTTATTGTCAGATTTATTCCTCGTTAAAATTCTATTTTGAGTTTTATGTTTATTCTTTCTTGGTAATAGTAAGTTTAGTGTAGGTGTTGCTCCACGGTCGTGGACACATATATTTGTTGAATAAGTATCAACGTCATTTGTGGTGTGAGTAACTAATTGGTAGTTTTTTCAAATGGCGTAATATTCACTTTTAGCAGTTTCTGTTTTCATTTTACCATCGCAATTTCGGCATTTGTGGCATTTTCAAGCATATTTGAATCAAAATAGAACGCAATGACAAAACATAGAGAAAACGTAATATGAAATTAACAGCATGTACAACGGGTCTTCGTACTTTATCTACAGTCATATACCTACAAGATATCATGTTATATTATATCAGAGGAACACATTAAAAAAATGTTGTTACAGTAGTCTGTAATTTTTAATGGTAACTGTTTGTTATTAAAAGACATTAGTATATTTGTTATTAATGTGCGGGTTTACATGAAACAGATATAACAACATAAGACGTTTGTACATCAGAGAGTGTCTAGTCAGCAGTACATTACTGTATCATGCTACTCCATTTTATGTACTGCAATCTTGAGTGGACTATGTACACCATGACAGAAACGTACGTATTTTTAAGAGCTTATACTATATTGCAGTGAATTACAGTAAATTATCCTTTATAGGTGCTTGAACATGGGACAAATTCCGAAATTGTCGTAGTGAAATGAAAACAATAACAGCTAAAACTGAATACGACGCCACTTGAAACAGTGATAGAAGATGTGGACACATATTACAAGAAATTAATGATGGGTAAATGTTCTCTCTTGGTGTAGTTAAAATCCCCCAGATCTCAACAGCAATCGAACATATCAAAACAGAGCTTAATAGGAAGGAATGGGAGACTGTACCAATCCAGTCACCTAGCACTGATACTGGAAGTGTCTCTGTTACGCAGTTGAATCTTTCACAGTAAAATGGGTCACAGGCAGAGCAGCAGGAGAGTGTAATGAGTCGGGACTGCTTCTCAGCTGGCTCTTTTGAAGCGGTGGGGAAGTTTCGGCGCCGCAGAGCGCCGCTGTAGTGGATGCTAGAGCCAGTGAGGCGTGATGGACGGCACTTGTGTGGCGGCCGCCTTCATCAATTCGCTAATTACGATCGCTAATGAGGCACACAAGCGGCTCGTTACGGAGCACCGCTGCGACTCACCTGCTCCACGCCCCAGCCGCCTCTGTGCTGCAAACCTGCTGTCTGCATGGCGTCTTCGCTCGCAGCTGCGCGACACGCACGTACATCACGGAGAAATGCGAGAAAGACACTGCAGGACATCCACGAATATCAAACTCTAGCTCCAGGAAACACTCCCTGCGTTAGGGAAAAACAGGATGCACTCTGACATTCATAACACGAGGGGCGTTCAATAAGCAATGCAACAGACTTTTTTCCTCGGGCTATTTCGGTTGAAAATTGCTGTGGGACATCGTGCAATATTCCCGCTTCAGCACCTGTAGTTTCATGGACGTTCGACAGGCGAGGCGCTGTACTAGCCTTGGTGCTGTAGTAGCCTTCAGAATGGCGTCCGTAACGGAGATGCGTTCCAAGTAGACAGCTGCCATTGAGTTTCTTTTGGCGGAGAACCAGAGCATCGCAGACATTCACAGGCACTTGCAGAATGTCGACGGAGATCGGGCAGTAAACAAAAGCAAGGAGAGTCATTGGGCGAGGCAAGTGTCATCATCGCAACAAGGTCGCGCAAACCTGTCCGATCATCCGCATGCTGGCTGGCCGCACACAGCTGTAAGTACTGCAATGTTGGAACGTGCGGACACTCTCATTCGAGGTGATCGACGGATCACCGTCAAACACCTTGCTGCTCAACTGGACGTCTCTGTTGGTACTTATGACACACTCGACAGGAGCTCACAAAACCTCATTGTACTCTTCCTCATCCATCCTACGACCCAGATCTCTGACTTCCGACTTCATCTATTTAGCCCAATGAAACATGCACTCCGCAGGAAGTAGTGTGTGCAAGATGGGGAGGACATTGATGTAGCAAGACCTTGGTTCCAACGTCGACCAGTAGAGTGGTGCCATGCGGGCATACTGACCCTTCCAATTTATTTATTTAATCGTATGGCTAGGGCCCCGTAGGGCAGACCGTTCGCCAGGTGCCGGTCTTTGAATTTGACGCCTCTTCGGCGACCTGCAGTCGATGATGATGATAGAATGATGATGAGGACAGCACAACACTCAGTCCCTGGGAAAAATTCTCCGATCCAGCCGGTAATCGATCCCGAGCCCAGAGGATTGACACTCCGTCATGCTGACAATTCAGCTACCGGAAGCGGAAATGGTTCAAATGGCTCTAAGCATTATGGGACTTAACATATGAGGTCATCAGTCCCCTAGACTTAACTACTTAAACCTAACTAACCTAAGAACGGCACACACATCCAAGCCCGAGGCAGGATTCGAACCTGCGACCGTAGCAGCAGCGTGGTTCCGGACTGAAGCGCCTAGAACAGCTCGGCCACAGCGGACGGCGCCTCTCGTAGAAGAGTAAAGTATAACCTACTAGTGACTGTGGGTCACATGTTTACAGGGTGTCCCAAGCACTTACAGGCAACTTCTTATTCTTTTGGTTTTTGACGTCTGAGAACCACGTTAATTCACGGCAGCTTCGCTTCTTCTGGTCCTTTTCTTTGTCCACTATTCTTTCATATTCATACATTGAAATCTTCGTCGCTTTTTGTGCATGATGACTTTTTTCTGGTTCTAATTTTGTCCCGGAAACCTAAAACAGCTTCCATCTGTGATTTGAAAGTCACCCTGTTGCAGCTCTCTGTTTTCTGTATTCCCATTTCTTCCAGGTCCTTGCACACATAAATCCGTACCCAAAGACGGATACGTTGCACAAGTAATACCAATATTCAAGATAGGCAATAGGGGTAATCCACTACATCACAGACCCATATCATTAACGTCGATATGGAGTAGTATTTTGAAACATATATTGAGTTCGAACATTATGAAATATCTCGAAGAGAAAGGCCTATTGACACATAGTGAACACAGGTTTAGAAATCCCTTTTTTGTGAAACAGAACTAGCTCTTTATTCACACGAAGTGTTGAGGGCTATCGGCAAAGTATTTCGTATTGATTC
Organism: Schistocerca serialis cubense; assembly: GCF_023864345.2. Classification (NCBI taxonomy): domain Eukaryota; kingdom Metazoa; phylum Arthropoda; class Insecta; order Orthoptera; family Acrididae; genus Schistocerca; species Schistocerca serialis. Next base: position 415,350,947 of record NC_064638.1, read on the forward strand.
TTAATTTTTAGATTTTCATTTGACGCACTATCTTACAAGCGGGTTGTAATCAATTTTCGGTTATGGAATATCGTCTCAGATACACGACTGAATTCGTGGTTTCCTGTCAGAGAGGTCGCAGTTCTTAGTAACTGACGGAAAGTCATCGAGTAAAACAGAGGTGATTTCTGGCGTTCCCCAAGTTTTAGCCCCTTTGTTGTTCCTTATCTATATAACCGATTTAGGAGTAACTTGAGCAGCCGTCTTGATGCAGTCGTTTATGACCTAGTAAAATCGTCAGACTATCAAAAACAGTTGCAAAACTATTTAGATAAAATATCTGTATGGTGCGAGAATTGGCAGTTGACCTTAAGTAATAAACAATGTGAGGCCATCCACACGAGAGCTAAAAGGAATCCGGTTACACGATACATCAGTCATATCTAAAGGCGGTAAATTCGACTAAATACTTAGGAATTACAATTACGGACAGCTGAAATTGGAAAGAGCGCATAGAAAATGTTGTAGGGAAAGCGAACCAAATATTGCGTTTTATTGCCAAAACACTCAGAAACTGTTAAGAGATCTGCTAAAGAAACTGCCTACACTACGCTTCTTCGTCCTCTTTTGAAGTACTGCTGTGATGTGCTGTTACCAGATAGGATTAACGGAGTACGTCCAGAAAGTTCAAAGAAGGGCAGCACGCTATTTATTGTCGAGGAATTGGGGAGAGAGTTTCATGGACATAATATAGGATTTTGGGGGGGAATCATTAAAACAAAGGCGTCCTTCGTTGCGGCAGGGTCTGCTCACGAAATTTCAGTCACCAGATTTCTCCTCCGAATGCGAAAATATTTTGTTGGTGCAAAACGACCATCATAATAAAATAAGGGTAATCAGAGCTCTTATGGTGAGATTTAAGTGTACGTTATTTCCGCACGCTGTTCGAGAGTGCGATAACAGAGAGTTATTGTGGAGGTGGTTCGATGAACCGCATGTCAGATACTTAAGAGTGATTTGTAGAATAGGCATGTACATGTAGATGTCTTGGGTCCAACATAATTGGCTCTCTTGCCCACAAAAAATTGTATTATCTGATGTGTGAAACTTCCTTGGTCCATTCTAAGGATGTGTCCAAAGAAACATGTTCCATGTGTTCGTGATGGTGACCGGTATTTTCTCTATATGGATATACAGGTCTTGGTTCACTCGCCTTCTATAATGATCATCTCCTGTTCTTCGAGGTCCCAATATCCTCCTGAGAATCCTTTGATCCACAATATTTAGCTCAAGTGATCCTGTTCTTGCGAGGTTCCGACTTTCTGTTGGATATACCCTTCAACGGGAATCACTATCTAGTCATGTTCCATTTTCGTATTACTCGAACGATTCTTCACGTTATACATGTTCAGAGCTTGTGCGCTAAGTTCTTTTTCATTTCTTGCTCCCGTTGCTTCTTTTTCCGTCAACCCCTTCCTAGCTATTCTCCTAGGTATCTTAGGAGCTGTCTTGATGTTTGTCATATACTGTGTATCCTGTATAGAGATCTGTAGAACTGCTTTAGCCGCTTTCTGTTGTGCATGCGTGGGTTGATTAACCGCCTCTTCTAATGATTATGGCTATATCACAACTTTCCTGTTGTATTCCATCCACTCCATTCATTTCTCGTCTCCATCTCTGTTCAGTTATTTAGTGTCGGGCGTAATCGGATATATATTGCCCGAGATTGTGAAAACAAAACTTCGCAGATTTCTTAGTTAAAGATAAAAGTGTGTGGCATGGGTGCTAGAACCAGTCATTGGAAAACAGAGAAGTGAGAACATTGCTTACATACCTCGCGCCGGGATAGAGGTTAGTGGATGTCTAGACGCCATGAATGTTGGTTCTCAAAGGGCCACTACATAAAATGCAATGGAGTGGTCGTCATCATAGATCATTTAACAGCGGTCATTTCTTAGATGCTGTTTCATCTTCTAGTGCTGTTCACCCACAAATGTGATGAATATTATGCAGATCATTAGCTAATTGATATTAGTTTTTGCTCTGATGATTACTCTCGACCTTTTCAAGCTATAGCCCGTCACAATGAGCTCCCAATGTGATGTTAGGACGATATTTGTTGTGAGTTGCAGATAGCCACGACAAATGAAAGGCTTAATATTTCCACAACAGTATTTCGTACGATTTTGATTGGATACCACGAGGAGATGTGCTGATAGTCTTTGTTTGGCAGTTATCAACATTAAGACAGATAATAACCATCTTTAAGAACGCAATACTGCATAGACACAGCGCTTTCTACATTCTCGTTTACTTGTACATGTTGTTGTTGATGTGGTCTTCAGTCCAGAGACTGGTTTGATGCAGCTCTCCATGCTACTCTATCCTGTGCAAGCTTCTTCATCTCCCAGTACCTAATGCAACCCACATCCTTCTGAATCTGCTTAGTGTATTCATCTCTTGGTCTCCCTCTACGATATTTACCCTCCTCTTCTCCCCAATTCTATTCAATACCTCCTCATTGGTAATGTGATCCACCCATCTAATCTTCACCATTCTTCTGTAGCACCACATTCTCTTCTTGTCTGAACTATTTATCGTGCACGTTTCACTTCCATACATGACTACACTCCATACAAATACTTTCAGAAACGACTTCCTGACACTTAAATCTATACTAAATGTTAAAAAACTTCTCTTCTTCAGAAACGCTTCCCTTGCCATAGCCAGTCTACATTTTACATCCTCTCTATTTCGACCATCATCAGTTACTTTGCTCCCCAAAAAGCAAAACTCATTTACTACCATAAGTGTTACGAAACGTCCCCTTAGAAAAATTAATGAATTACTGTGCTGATAAACCTCTTACATTATTTGCTTTTCAAACGGCTTAGCAAAACAGAACGTACTCAGACATTACTCTCTTTACTTATTCTGATCAACACTAAACTGACACACAATATTTTTAGCGCAACGCAATCTAACTTTTAATAATCCCTACAAAAGAATGGCCCTGACTAACGATAACCTATACCTTTCATGAATAACTTACCACACATAAATCTTCATTACTCGAACTACTGCAACACAGCGAGCGCCAATACTGCCAGCTAAATAAAAGATTCTAACTACTGAAGGGACTAACTACGGATAGGCATAGTTAGCAAATGAAAGATTTTGATAGAGAAAAAACAATGTATTTACCTTAATAGTGTTCAAAAGTCATAATATATATAGCAGTTCATGACATCCAGTCTTACAAATTTACTGTCTCAGATGGACACACGTCCAGATCATCCGCTCTCAAAACTCCGCCATCTCACTCCCCACATCCACCACTGCTGGCGGCTCACCTCCAACTGCGCAACGCTATGCGCTGTTAACAGCCAACTGCCCAACGCTACAATAGCGACTATTGCAACAATGCCGACCAGCCTCAGACTGTACACAGCACAGTCAGTGAATTTCATACAGAGCGCTACGTGGCGTTACCAACGTACAAACCTAAACAGCCTACTTACAGTGTCTCATTTCCTAATCTAATTGCCTCAGCATCACCCGATTTGTTCCGACTACATTCCATTATCCTCGTTTTGCTTTTGTTGATGTTCATCTTATATCCTCCTTTCAAGACAATGTCCATTCGGTTCAACTGCTCTTCCAGGTCCTTTGCTGTCTCTGACAGAATTTCAATGTCATCGGCGAACCTCAAAGTTTTTACATCTTCTCCGTGGATTTTAATTCCTACTCCGAATTTTTCTTTTGTTTCCTTTACTGCTTGCTCAATATACAGATTGAAGAACGTCGGGAATAGGCTATAACCCTGTCTCACTCCCTTCCTAACCACTGTTTCCCTTTCATGCCCCTCGACTCTTGTACACTTGTACATAGCTTTCGTAAACAGCTTCACACATATTTTCATTGCCCAAGACATTATCATCTGCGGACAGTCACCGATCGCACGCCAACGTCTCCGCTTCAGAAAACACTTCTGAATCGATGATCAAAACCTCAGCTAAGAAACAGGCGTTGAAGAGGGAGCACACTCATAAAAGAGTGAACAACAGTGGTTCTTTCGCGGTCTCTAGAGCGTATGGAGATACTGGAAAAGATGCATCTGACGTAATCCGCTGGCGTTGGTAACCACAAACAGTTGTACAAAAACGTACACTCTTGATTAGATGGCATCTCGATTCGTTTAGTATACAGTGCCCTCTCTGATAACCTTATGCTGCAAACAGTAAACAACGTATTAAAGGACGTCACGCTATGCAGAAACGGTCAGAACGTCTCATTAATTGTGATATAACCAAAATTGATTATAAACTGTAGAAGAACTATGAATTATACTCTAAATTCCTTGGTATCGCCGCGGGCAGTTGACGTTGTACATATGAATTTCCACGATACCCTGCAGAGGTTTCAGTTTCGTTCGATAAGCGTTAACCACTGTGCTATCGAAAGATAAGGGCCCTACCACTGTTCCAGTGCCATAGTCCCGCTGCCTCGCAGGCGCAAGCGGATTGCCAAGGCCTCACGGAGCGAGGCATCTCTCGCCAGTGCGCTTATCATCTTCAGACCAGTGAGCAGTATCAAAGATTTAGACGGCCGACATCCACCAGCAGAATGAAAGAGACCATGAAAAGCCACGCGCAAAAAAGACTCCCACGAAATTTTTACTTTATAATAAGGGCCACTCGAGAAAAGCGGCCAAGAGGAGTAACTTTTTTTCGAAAATTTAGTATTTGTCGACCGCAGGAATCGTTAGTTTACAGCGGGCTGGCGGACTTTTTTTTTTTTTTTTTCCTCGTGGCAGCGAGCCGGGCGGGGAGACGAAGCCCTTCCTGAGCACCGTGCCAAAACGAGCGGCCTCTTGTCCATCACTTGAACCGCAGGCCGCATAACTAAGTCCCCACTCGCCCGCGCCGACCTGCGTTTTATCGTACTTGGCGCCCGACTTGCTCACCTATTCTCCGCGCTACTTTTCCACATCGACTTCCGATACCACTCCTGGCGCGTCTCCATTCCCCTCAACTCTTCGAACAGATAGCTAATCACCTTGGATCGATGCCTATTCCTTACTCTTTCCAGAGATATAGCTAAATATCCCCCGGAAACCAGGAAGGTGAAGTACACTACTGGCCATTAAAATTGCTACACCAAGAAGAAATGTAGATGATAAACGGGTATTCATTGGACAAATATATTATACTAGAACTGACATGTGATTACATTTTCATGCAATTTGCCTGCATAAATCCTGAGAAATCAGTACCCAGAACAACCACCTCTGGCCGTAATAACGGCCTTGACACGCCCGGGCATTGAGTCAAACAGAGCTTGGATGGCGTGTACAGGTACACCTGCCCATGCAGCTTCAACACGATCATCAAGAGTGGTGACTGGCGTATTGTGACGAGCCAGATGCTCGGTCACCATTGACCAGACGTTTACAGTTGGTGAGAGATCTGGAGAATGTGCTTGCCAAGGCAGCAGTCGAACATTTTCAGTATCCAGAAAGGCCCGTGCAGGACCTGCAAACATTCGGTCGTGCATTATCCTGCTGAAATGTAGGGTTTCGCAGAGATCCAATGAAGGGTAGAGCCACGGGTCCTAACACATCTGAAATGTAACGTCCACTGTTCAAAGTGCCGTCAATGCGAACAAGAGGTGACCGAGACGTGTAACCAATGGCACCCACACCATCACGCCGCGTGATACGCCAGTATGGCGATGACGAATACACGCTTCCAATGTGCGTTACCGCGATGTCGCCAAACACGGATGCGACCATCATGATAGTGTAAACAGAACTGGATTCATCCGAAAAATTACATTTTGCTATTCGTGCATCCAGATTCGTCGTTGAGTACACCACCGCGGGCGCTCCTGTCTGTGATGCAGCGTCAAGGGTAACCGCAGCCATGGTCTCCGAGCTGATAGTCCGTGCTGCTGCAAATGTCGTCGAACTGTTCGTGCAGATGGTTGTTGTCTTGCAAACGTCCCCATCTATTGACTCAGGGATCGAGACGTGGCTGCACGATCCGTTACAGCCATGCGGATAAGATGCCTGTCATCTCGAGTGCTAGTGATACGAGGTCGTTGGGATCCAGGACACCGTTCCGTATTACCCTCCTGAACCCACCGATTCCATATTCTGCTAACAGTCATTGGATCTCGACCAACGCGACCAGCGATGTCGCGATACGATAAACCGCAATCGCGATAGGCTACAATCCGACCTTTATCAAAGTCGGAAACGTGATGGTACGTATTTCTCCTCCTTACACGAGGCATCACAACAACGTTTCACTAGGCAACGCCGGTCAACTGCTGTTTGTGTATGAGAAATTGGTTGGAAACTTTCCTCATGTCAGCACGTTGCAGGTGTCGCCACCGGTGCCAACCTTGTGTGAATGCTCTGAAAAGCTAATCATTTGCATATCACAGCATCTTCTTCCTGTCGGTTAAATTTCGCGTCTGTAGCACGTCATCTCCGTGGTGTAGCAATTTTAATGGCCAGTAGTGTCACTCATTTTAAAAACGCCGTGAATCCTGTAAAGGGCGTAAGACGACCTACTTTCTTCACTGACACACACTGTAAGACAAAAAAAAAAAAAAAAAAAAAAAAAAAAAAAAAAAAAAAAAAAAAAAAAAAAAAAAACACCCTCACACCACGAAGGAATTGTCCGTAAGGGATGGAAATTCGTAGATGCGATGTATGTGCACAGACAAAGAATGATTACAGTTTCAGAAAATATGGATGATTTATTCAAGAGAAAGAGCTCCACAAATTGAGCAAGTCGATAACGCGTTGGTCCACCTCTAGCCTTATGCAAGGAAGTATTCGGCTTGGCATTGATTGACAGAGAGATTCGATGTCTTCCTGAGGGATATCGTGCCAAATTCTCTCCAATTGGCGTGTTAGATTTTCAAAATCCCGAGCTGGTGAGAGGGCCCTACCCTTAATGCTACAAACGTTGTCAATTTTGGAGAGATCCAGAGACCTTGCTGGCCAAGGCACGGTTTGGAAAGCATGAAAATAAACAGTAGAAACTCACACCGTGTGCGGCGGGCATATTTAAAGGTAAGCCCAAGATGGCTCGCCATGAAGGGCAACAAAACGGGGCGTAGAATATCGTAGAAGTACCGCTGTGCTATAGGGTTAGAAATGGTTTCCCAAACTATCCCCCTTGGTTGCCGGACCTTATGGCTGCGACAGTCAGGTTGGTATTCCACTGATGGCCTGGGTGCCTCCAAAAACGCCTTTTTCGTTCGTCGGGTCTCAATTCGAAGCGAGACTTATGAGTAAAGACAATTTTACTCCTGTCAATCAGATTCCAGACCGAACGTGCCCAGCATCACTGCAAACGGACTGGTCGGTGTACAGAGGTCAATGGTAGACGGTGCGAGGCTCGTCGTGAGCTCAGCCTCCTTTCTGCGAGCCGCCTATTGATGCTTCTTCTGGTCACTGAAGCGCCAGTTGCACATCATATCGATGGTAATGATGAATCTGGGCCGGCCTGTGTGGCCGTGCGGTTCTAGGCGCTTAAATCTGGAACCGCGTGACAACTACGGTCGCAGGTTCGAATGCTGCCTCGGGCACGGATGTGTGTGATGTCCTTAGGTTAGTTAGATATAAGTAGTTCTAAGTTTTAGGAGACTGATGACCACAGATGTTAAGTCCCATTTTGCTCAGAGCCATGTGAACCAAATTTTTTGATGAATCCGGGGCTCTTAGTGGCTCTCTGACATTTGCCCGATCCACACGTCCTATCGTCTCTCTACGTCGACCACTTGCTTCTTCACGCTGTGTTCGGCCATCGTTCATCCATTCCCGCCGAAATCGTGGAATAGTGGCATCGCTACTATTCAGATTCACGGGTTACTACAACTGACTCCTCTGATCCCAGCTATACGTCCTCTCTCAGATGCTGACATGTACGTACGCTGTTCACACGCCTGTCTGCGAGGCATATTCACTGTCTAGCTGAGTACACCGAAAAAAATTCTCGACGACTTTTTGCCCTGTTATCCAAAAGTCCCCTGTTTACCACACTAGCCAAATGCGAGATGAAACCGCGCAGCAGCATCACACATTCATCCAACGGCTGCCAAAGTTTACAATTTTGCATTTTCCGCCGGTATGAATATTAATTTTTGACTAACTTGCCTATTACTTCATGGTGCCTCGTTTTTGTGTGTGGTACAGTCTACAAGCAGGCTGGTTACGAATATCACATTTAGCTTCACTAAGAAAAGTAATGCCGCGTTAGAACAAAATGAATGACTCAAAAGTATAAATGTAGGAAAAAGAAAACAGGAAGTACCTGTCAATCCACTGAAAACATTCAAAAGGTGGGCCCCATGACTGCATCTTGGTGGCTCCTTTAATTTTTGTATTTTTAACTTTCATCATTTCGCTGCGTAATTTTTTCTTAAGTAACATGTTTTATGCTACCTGCTTTGTCATTAGGCAGAAATACTTTTTAAGTCTTACCGGCTAAAAAAAGAGAAAAACAATCAATCCTTGTCTCTTTTCATGCGTCAGACGTTTACTGGTACGTTCAATAACAGTCCTACGTTCTCATTAACTCTAGATTTTTTTTTTCCTAGGAACAAGTCAAAATTACACATACTCTGAACGAAACTGTCATTAGGGCTGCCATAACAAAATTTATGATATCACCTTAAATAGGCTTTCGGCTATAGCTCTTTAATAAAATGTTGCCTACATAACACAATTATTCGCATAAAACAGCTACATGCCAATTTGGACTGTACAAAGTGAAAATATCCAAACAGAGAAAGGACTCAAGAATAAAATTGGAGGTAACCGTGTTTCTAAATAATACCTCATGTTTCGACTTTCATAATACCATTGCGAAGCTTATATTGCTTGCATCTGCCGTGAATATCTCACGCCAAGTTTAAGTCCCAAGCGACTAGAAAAAAATGCAGGTGACTCCCGTATACAAGAAGGGTCTCGCAAAACTACTGTCCAATATCCTTAACGTCGCTTTCCTGCAGAATTATTGTTTACATTCTAAGTTCGAATACAACAAACTTTCTGCCGATAGAAAAGCTTCTGTCCACTTATTAGCATGGGTCTGGAAAAGTATCGCTCTTAGCGAACTCAGTTTGCACATTTATAGGATGATATCCTGCGAACTAAGCTAATGGGCGACAAACAGGTTCCATATTCCTACATTTCCAGAATACATTGGAACAGTGGCGCACTGCACATTGCAGTGTGATAGAGCCGCTATTGTTCCCCATAACAGACATAAAAGATCTGACCGACAGGGTGAGCAACTACACTGACGGAAAAAAAAGTCGCAGCACCAAGAAGGAGCTGTGCAAAATAAACGAAAGTTGGTAGAAATGTTTCTACAACTGAAAGATGACGTCTGTTGAAATTTCCCGCTAGACATATAAGAGTGGCGCTAGTAGCGCCACTGTGAGGATGCAAATCAGGTTTTCTTGAGTATACGCAGTAACGGTCGTGAGCATTAGTTACCTTTGAGACTGGACTTGGAAGCCCGAGCTCCGGAGGGCCACGTGACACTACCGAGAGGGAAGACCATCGCGTTGGTGTGTGGCTTTGGCGCATTGTACTGCATCTGCAGCAGCATTAGCAGCAGCAGCTGGCTCCACAGCGATAAAAGGATCTATTACAATTATGCTATTTCAAGGACAGCTCCAACGTGCATTCCACTGACCCCAAACCACCGCCATTTGCGACTTCATTGGTGTCAAGCGAGAGCTCTTTGGGGGTGGATGGAGGTCTGTCGCGTTCTCTGATGAAATCTCGTTCAGCCTCGGTGCCAGTGATGGTTACGAGGTGGGCAGTTGAGGGCTGGCAGCCAACCTGTCTGTGGCTGGACACACAGGACCTACAGCTGGAGTTACGGTTTGTGGCGCGATTTCATGACAGCAGCGGCTCTCCCCTAGTTGTCCCACGCTCCCTTACTGCCAATTTGCACGTCAGTCTGGTGATTCGACCTGCTGTGCTGCCATTCAGGGACAGGATTCCAGGACGTATTTTCCAAGAGTAAAAACCGCTCCCCCGCATAATGTTGTTGTTGTCTAACATGCTCTACAGAGTGTCGACATGTGGCCTGCTCCATCGCCAGATCCATCTTCAGCCGAGCACATACCGAGCATCATTGGACGACAACACCAGCGCCATCTACAAATAGCATTAACCGTCCCTGTATTGACCGATCAAATGCATCAGGCATTGAACTTTTACCCATGCACGTTTACGTGCTAGCATTCAACATTCGGGCAGTTACACCTGTTATTAATGTACCAGCATTTCACATTTGCAAAGGTTTATGTCTCGCTTACCTTACCCTGTGACCTTTCAATGTTAATCATTTAAATATGTTACCAAGACAAATCTATTCCCGAAATCTCAGCCGGCCGGAGTGGCCGAGCGGTTCTAGGCACTACAGTCTGGAACCGCGTGACCACTACGGGCGCAGGTTCGAATCCTGCCTCGGGCATGGATGTGTGTGATGCCCTTAGGTTAGTTAGGTTCAAGTATATGGTGCACAGCTTGATCTAGAACTGCGATATATATACATATTATTGCGTACCAACGTACTCTGTCCGCAGCAACACTACATAACATAACTATTCAAATAAAAAAAATGTAGTCTTCATGTTTAGAAAAAAAGTGTCTACTACTTTAGACAACAATAGTTGTTATTACTTTTATTTGAAAATGTGGGTACAGTAACCCCTGATGTGTTTGACGCATTAGATGTTAACATTCCTTTGTACCCGGAGCCTTAAATATTACCTGTGGAATATCTGATTATCATTGTTATTTGTAACTGCCCGGGAATCAAATGGAAGGGCCACATCTACAGCGATGTTGCCGCTAATTGTCCTTTTTAGGAAACACTGCTATACAGGATCATCACGTATACCAATATCTCCATAGTAGCGTCTGCCTGAGTGAATTTTATGCAGTTTTACAACGCCGGTATAGATGGATCTCTGCTTGGGTTCATATACTGTAGATACGTCCTTTCTCGGTCAACGCCCGACACCATTTTGTGTCTGGGCGCCGTGGCGTGCTGAAGTCCGCTGCAGCTGTGTGCAGTGGAGCGCCTGATTATTGGGGAATATCTTTTATGCCGCTGGGAAGTGTCAACTGAACTCAGCTGAACTATGAGTACCATGTCTTGCTCGGGTAGAGGAACACTGAAATTCAGTTTTGAATTGAACACTGTTCGGAGATCGAGGATTAATGATGTCAAGTTGCTTGATGTGGAAGTGTTAAGTATTCAGTTGACAATACTGTGAGTAGCATGTATGCCAGATGTATAAAACAATGACGTTTGTGGACTAATAGTCAGGACGAAAATAGTACCGTAAAATTTAAGCACACTGATGGGTCTTAGAGCACAGTTCGCATAAAGTACGCAGCTCTTGTCTTGCCGAATAGTATGAATGATACAGAGAGAAATAGAGCTCAAGTGCAGATGTAAAATAGTGACACATATTTTCCATTTAACGCGATTACTCCATTGGTGAAAGTGGGTGTGGGTAATGGACTGTTTCAAAAATATCGCACTGAATTTAAGTAGCCCTTTTGTGACTGTGAGGAAATACACTTTTTCTGTTGTATTTGACTGCTAAGCCTGATTTTTTTTCAGTTCTTAAGAGTCTGTATTATCCTAAGACATGTCTAACAATACCATTGGCCTCCATTTTTCAGTTGATCCTGATGACATGCACTGAGAGTTCTCCCGTGCATATTTTGTTTGTAGCAGCGTACAACCTAAGGATACCCCGTTGTCTAAATGTATTTACAGATAAGGGCACGAATATTGAAAGACTAAGCTATGCCATTAACGACTTTTATTAACAACATTTATTTAGTTAGTGGCCAAACAGATATGTTGCTAAATGCTCGAATGTTTATTCGTAGACCAGTGGTAAATTTTTGAGGTCCTAATTCCATAAGAGGCCTAAAGGCAAGTACTTTACCTGTCGCTCAGAGCTTTTGTAAAAAGTTTATGTCGTAATAGCTGTATGTCTATTGTAAATGTAACAAATAATATTTTTTTTAAAGAAGAGAAATATCCTTTGCAAAGAAAAATCCGAGGTGGCTTCATCTATTCCTGTCAAATCAACGAAGTTCAGCACATTCGGGCGTGACCAGTACTTGGATGGGTGACCATCCGCATACGCCGTGCGCAGTTAAAAATTTCCCTTTGCCTTTACGATTTTGAGGGGACAGCGAAAACACGATTGCCGGAGTACCGAGTGTCCTATTCTCCCTGCCACGCACTGGTTCTCTAGTACTTGAATTTTATTCGTGATTTCTTGCCCACTGCTCTAATGGTAACGACTTCTTTGAATTCTCGGCGCTGTACGTGGGGCGTAAAAAAGTATCAGTCCCGAGAATGTTAAAACAAGTGGAAAAGAGCGAGACCGCTGAAGAATTCTCGGTAGCAGGCAGTCCACGATGTGCCGTCGTGTTTTCTGCGTCAGCGCCGGGTCCCTGCTCATTACTAAATGAGCGTCGCGACGGCAGCGGCGCCAGGCGACGCGTCGCCACCTGTGGCCGCTTCCGCGACGGCTCGCATCGCACCTGTTGGCTGCACACGGTTCGCAGCTTCGTCTACTCGCCAGCGTACCGACCGAAAAAATCAAAGGTTCGTCACTGATTGTGTAGAAAGCCTCGCTCCGCCACATTGCTATTAGACCGAGTGGACAATGTCACGCAAAGTGTTGTCTCACATGAAGATGTGACTTGTATGACGTCCGAATATCGTGCTCAGATATAGCGTTCGGAGCGAGCGTACCCCGTCAGCCCAAGAACTTTCGAGATTGGAGTAATACAAACTACAGAAAAGATGGTGGTTTTAATGTTGGCCGGCCACAAGTCTCACCCAGTAGGGAGAGACCTGAAGTTCTCCACCAGGGAAGGACCAGAAGACAAAGAAGAAGCAAGTAATCACAATCACTTTCCACCGAGACTTGTACAGGAATCGAGTTAGCACAAAAAACCGCCTCCACGTTGTACAAACCAATGGAATCTCCTCTCTTGATTGGTCTGTTGCCCTCGTAGCCAATCCAGGCACAGCACCGTGTTCCCACATGGGGGGGGGGGGGGGGAAGCAAGCCTCTGCTTTGCATATCCGGAGGGTAGCCAATCAGCGATTCAAAACCTCTCTCTTGTCTGAAAAATAAGATTTTAGACTAGAGAGCATGACCATGTTTCGGCAAAAACGTCTACCTACATGGTCCACAGTCCCTCATTTACGAAGTGATCTCATCTTTCTGACTTCTAACATGAGAATGCTTATAGTTTTATGACCATCCAACTGTTTGCACAAAAGCTCAGATTACAACAGTGTCTCTTAAATGGCTTCCTCCACCCACTTACCGCCATCTGGCCGCCCTCACAACGGACTGTCGCCAAGCCCAGCCAAAATGTTTTCCGAGCCAGCGCCCTCCTGCTCCGACCCTATGTGGAAAGAATGGAGTGCGACAGCCTAAGATCACTCTGTAGGTACAATGCACCTTCTCCCTGTTCCCTGTCGCCTCCACTAAGGTCCCTCGGATACAAGTTCTCTACAGGCTACACATGCAGTTATAAGAACATTCTGCTCACAATTTCCTCATGTAAAAAAGTCATAAGCCACACATATCAAATGTAGTATTAGGCAAAACAGAGATCATGGCCTAAAGTATGAATATTAATCTGACCAACAGAGTAGTTAATGTGAGAGAGGCGACCGCTGTGGCCGAGCGGATCTAGGCGCTTCAGTCCGGAACCGCACTGCTCCTATGGTCGCAGATTCGAATCCTGCCTCGAGCATGGATGTGTGTGATGTCCTTAAGTTAGTTAGGTTTAAGTAGTTCTAAGTCTAGAGTACTGATGACCTCAGATGTTAAGTCTCATAGTGATTAAAGCCATTTGAACCGGTTTTTTTTTTAAGTGAGAGAATGGCTTGCCACCTTTCAAACATACGTCCAGATATGCATGGTTTCCATGTCATGGACAATTTTGTTACAGAGACAGTGGTGTAATACATGCTGCACCATGCAGCCACAGTTACAATATGCGTAGTTTCCTCCTAGAAATTAGTACTGTTCCTCATACCTCGTGTCCTGGCGCCCTCTCCTGTCATACAAACTCGTAAGGTTGTGTCCGATTCGCTTCTCTTGCTGGCTTACCTTGTAGGGAATGTGATACAGTATTGTTCACAATGGTTCCATATTCGAATCGAGAGCTTACCGTCATGGCGTTTACTTAAGGAAAGGCGCCGGCCGCGATGACCGGGCGGTTCTAGGTGCTTCAGTCCGGAACCGAGCTGCTGCTACGGTCGCAGGTTCGAATCCTGCCTCGGGCATGGATGTGTGTGATGTCCTTAGGTTAGTTATGTTTAAGTACTTCTAAGTTTAGTGGACTGATGACCCCAGATGTTAAGTCCCATAGAGCTCAGAGCCATTTGAAGCATTTTAAGGAAAGGCAAACGGCAAGGGGCAGGAGGCAGCGAGGCTGTAACAGGAGACTATCCCCGCCGACAATGTTTACAACAATGTTTCGCCGATTACCTGGTACAGGGTCGTTTCAGGAATCAGGAAATCATGAAGGACACTCCCAAAACGTTTGGGCATCAGACTTGGAGGGAAATGTGATTAACACTGTGGAAGGTAACTGCTGTGTCAGTACCAGGTAGTTCGCCCGCCAGTACAGGGTAAACCAGATGACTGTGCGGAACATTCTCCATGACAATTGTTTCTACGCTTATCACTAACATGTGCAGGGCTTACTAGCGACAAAGTTTCCATATTGTGAGAAGTTTTGTCACTGGTTTCTTCCCCAGGCAACTACGATTCTGGGATTTGTGCCACCCATCCTGTTTACAGATGACGCCAACTTTATGCAGAGTAGTATCTTCAACTTTCGTAACAGTCATCTGTGGCATAGTATGCAGAACCCCCATGGTATGGCGACAGCGATTCATCAGCATTGATGCAGCCGGAATATGTGGACCGGCATAACTGGCGACCAGTCTTCCTTTCACGTCGCCCAACAGGCTGGAACTGTGGGCGGTTCTTGCGAGTGTCTTTTCCTCCCCTGCTGGAAGAAGTGCCACTGCTGAATCTAAGGGTTATGTGGCTGCTACATTATGGTGCTCCAGCTCGCTCCTCCATTAACATGCGGTCACATCTCAAACGTGTGTTCCCTGGTCGATGGATCAGACGAGAGGGTCCAGTTGCATGTTCTGGTAGTTCACCGGATCTCCGCTCATGCGATTTCTGGTTATTAGGCCACCTCAAAAGTATCGTGTATGCAGAACCCATTACAGATGTGAAAACACTGGAGCAGCGTATTCATGCTGCTTTGACGCTGTTTGGATGCAGCCTGGCCGAGGTGAACGTGTGAGACAGAACATGCTACGACGCGTACACGCATGTGTTGAGGCACATGGAAACCATTTTCAGCACGTACTGTAACTGTGGCTGCTTGGTACAACACGTATTAGAGCGCAGTCTCTGTAACAATCTACGATTCGTAAATAGTCTCTAGCATGGAAACCATGCATTTTCGGACATAGCTCATTAGACCTTTTTTGTTCAGTATTCTCTCATCGATCAATCCCTAGGGTTCCCTGTACGCAGGAGCCGACACACAATAACAGGGAGCTGTCTGAAACTCGACAGTTCCGTTCATATTAATAGATTCTGACCGGTAGCCAGGAGTGCGAAGAGTGCGTGATCAAAGGTGACTGACTCTTTTAGTAAAACATTAGAACAGTACTACAAACTTCAGAACGTTTAGTACATTGGTGGTAACAACAATTATAGCTCATAACAGAATGCACAAACACCTGACAACTATAACTAAACCATAAATAGGAAACTATTTACCAAGATGGTATACTCATTAGTTGCTACTTCGTTTATTCCTCATCTACGGCCCACCAATTTTCCATCAGAAGTGGACGCCACGAAGGCTACATGAAAACTGAAATTTATCACGTCTATATGGGAAGCGAGAACGAAACATTGGCAGATAACACTTCTTCAGGAGCGTCAGTTAACCATACAGCGACTTGCTTTATTATCACTGTTATATTAAATTCCTGTCTTCTTCCCTCTGCCAGCCTTACATCGATAATAAGCTTCTATATTTTACTTACAAACTGACAATGTGTCACTCTATCTTCGTTTCCTGATTTTATGGAGCAATATTTGGTGTAGACTTGGGCGTAAATGTTGGTAGGTTTCTGCAGATACGAGCGATCAGTTGTTTAGGCCTGGACCGATAGTTTGCTCTCAGGATGCTTTCGACTACTACCGCAGGTCCCATGGAGGCCCAGGTGAATGTTTCCCTTAGCATAATACTGCCCTCACCGACCCGCGTCCGAGACGCGATGCTTGTATCGAGTAGCAATTCGACTGGATGTCGTCGTATCCGAACATGACAGTAGAACTAGTGCGACAAGAAACGTGATTTATCCAGCCAAGTGACACGTTTCCATTGTCCACGAATCCAATGTCGATGATCCTGTACCCACTGATATTGGAATAGGGGAACACGCAGGGGTCGTCTGTTCAAGAACGTGTTCCGAAACACCTCTGCCTCCTCCATCATTGTACTCTGTTGTCACATCCACGACATGCTTCATAGAGCGGACAGGCCTCCTTCTTACACGTGCTGTAAAGAAGCGTAGAGAGCAACACCTTGTCGCTTATCATGGCGTCACCGTCTTTCAGTCACTTTCCATAGATGCTGGCGACAGCAGCACGTAAACAGATATTTTTGCCGTTCCGAGATATTCATTCCCAAGCGCCGGGCCATAACAATCTGGCTTTTGTCATGTCGCTTATTTCAATGGATTTGCGGCCCATATCGTAGCTAGAATAATTCACGTTTCATCTCTGCTCCGCTTATACAGAGTGTATCAGTTGACAAATCAGACTAACTCAAAAAATAAGTTTCACACGAAAAAATATGTTGAATCCAAAGTTGATTACTTTCGAGGGGGAAATCTGCTGGTGCTAAAATTAGCCCTCCACCCCAGCCCCCAGGATGATGGGCGGGAGGCAACTTTAAAATTTGAAATAGGAACCCCCATTTTTTATTGCAGAAACAGATTCTAGACACAAAAAAAACTACGTTGGTCTCGTTTGTCAACTTAAAATTTACACCCTGCATACTTTCCTTAGGCCTGTATCACATGATTTATGACAAATCTTTTGTAAGAACTAGGATCACGTTCTAATTTCTATAAAGGATGTGATAAAAGTATCCCACCACACCGTCAAAGAATTTGTAAGACTTCTTTTACAGAAGATGTTTGTCAAAGATCATCAGAAATACTTTACAGCGTAATACGGGCCCTACTGCGTCATTAGCACGCTACGCTGTCAAGCGTCATTTGGTATCGCGGTAGGCAGTTATCAGAATGTTCTGGCTTATCAGTGAGCATCAGTGCAGTTCATGAGGATAGCGGAAAATTCAGAATTGAAAGGGGAGTCAATCAAGACTCTATATCGCCAAAACCACAGCAGCCGTAGAGCAAGTTTTTCGATTTTTAAATCGCGAAAACGAAGAATCAGCACGTTTTTATGAAACTAACTGGACTGTATTCTTTTCTCTGATGAAATTTTAGTTTTTGCCTCTTGTACAGACTCTTCTGGAGGACGAATGGAAGAATTTAATAGAGTAGGTTAGAAAGTAGTGGTGTAAACCAGTTCACCAGCACCATCGTCGTCGGTCATTTATCAACCATTGCTGGATATACGTCTCTTCCAGATTTCTTCATTCAACTTCTCATATCCAACTGTTTCTGAGTTGTTTGTTTACATCGTCAATCCGTTTCCATTAGGTCATCCTCTAGGTTTTTCTTGATTGTGAGGAATCCAACACAGAGTCTCCTTTATACATTTCCCATCATTTTATCTCATTCCATTTCAGTTTGGCAACAGCCACTTCCTCAACTCCTGTCTTTCATCTTATTCATTTCTCAATATCTTTGTCCAGTCTTTCTACCTTGCTCTCTGTCCATCTCCAGTTCCTGGACTGTTTTAGTGTCCACGTCGTTTCCTCCCTTAAGTTAAAACTGGCATTGTACACTGATTACAGACTTGCCATTTAAGGCATATTCCATTTAAAGCATTTTGAATAAATTATTTCTCTTCCCAAATGAATTATCGAGTGGTTCTAAGTATACAAATTGATCAACTGTTTCCATAACTCCATCATTAATCATTCCTAGCTTGCTATCGGCATAATGACGGTACATATTTTGGTAATACTACAGCATGTCCGGGCCAGAGGTATACAAAAAAATCTGTTTATGTTTCAGTGCCTGTTAAGGTTTATAAGTTTATTTGTCCAGCGTTGTACACAGAAGTTCAAATATTGTCATGCATGTTGATACAGTTCAATTGGGTACTGTTTCTAGCTCCATAGATATCGAAACTGTACTCCACTCGTCGCCACATTTTCATACCATAAGCATGAAAAGTGTTGTGGCCTCTACTGCGGCGTAGATTCGATGTCACAGAGGCACCAGATCGCGGAATCTTAAGCAATGTCCTTGATAAGCTCCCATGCAGTGAAATCCGGCGGTGTCAGATCGTGAGACTGTGGCGGAGGAGGGGTATGAGGGGAAGGGGAGGGGGGGATAGGAAATGGGATTCTCCATTCCGATCCAACGTTCAGGGAACGTCTCATGGAAAAATGTGGGAACACCCCATGATAGTGGTGTGGCGCACTATCGTGCTGGAAGATGACGAGGATCACATCTTGAAGAGTGTATCTATCAGTTGTGTACCATATTTACCCCACAACATAAAATGTCGAGTTCTTTCGTTATAACGATTTGTTTGTGTATACCTCTAGGCCAGACACCTGAATAATTAAGTCTCAGGCCTACTGTTATACGTGCTCTGTTCAACTACTCCTTTTCTTTGCTGAAGTTCGTCATCAAAACAATATCATGTACAAAACGAAGGTGGTTCGGACAAGATCCGTTTATACGTTGTCCTTCTTTAGCCTACTTTAATGATTTAAAGACCTTCTCTAAGTCTGCAGGAAATAGTTTCTGGTGAAACTGAACCACCATGCGGAACTTATTTCTCAATACTTAATTTTTCAATTTCTTCGCATAATCTTGTGTATATCCTTTAACAAACTGTTGTAGGCATATTACATTCTCAAGTGCTGCCAGCACAGATTTTATTGTGACAATGTCAAACGTCTTCCCATAGCCTGTAAACCCTATACAAAATAAAATCTTTTTTTGTTTTCTAGCCGAGTCAGTTGGAATAAAATACTCGAGCTTTAGGTGGTTAGCTCCGCCATCATTGTCAGGAGTAAACACCAGTGACTGCTGGGGCTAGTACAGTTTTCGGCTTATACAGCCACGATTACAGATATAAAATAGAAACACATTCGTTGCTCCTCTTAGTAATTTCATTGGCACACTGCAGATAATACATTGAATTATATCGATTACTGACGTCAGCTGGTTCTTTTCCCTGATTAAAGTCTTACTTTTTCCTAAACGATTAGTATGGATTTTTGTACAAATCTTGTACACCACTGACAAAAGACTAATGTAAGTGTAATTGTTCACCTCTTTCCTGCTGTCTTTCTCGATTATAATAAGACTACTGCAATGTATAAGCAATAAATCGGATATAGAACAGAACAAATTAGCAATGAAGGCAGAGAATCAGTTAATGAGCTTTTGTATTTACTGAATTGAAGCAAGTGACATGATGGACCAATGCAAGAAATAAACCGGGGAGAAATAACACAGCTGATTGCTGCAGCACTGGTAGCAGATATTGAATACTACGAGTCCAATATATACAAAAGATCACTATATGTAACTATTTTTTAATTATGGCTATAAGGTATGGACTTTCTGATTCAATTATCATTTCCCCCATACGTTTAAAAGATAGCTTACTGTACACCATGAGCTGATGAGCTGCATGTAAAATATTCAGCTGACAGACCGGTATTTTGACACAGAGACCATAGTCAATGGCATTTGATGCAGAGGACGAACAACCAAATGTATGTATATTGATATCTACAACATAATAGGCAACGGCCTTTCCGCAGTGGAGACACCGGTTCCCGTCGGATCACCGGGCACTTAGGTGAGTAACCATGCGGGCCGCCATGTGCTGTTGCCACATTTCAGGGTGCACTTAGCCCCGTGATGCAAATTGAGCAGCTGCTGGACCGAATAGTAGCGGCTCCGGTCAAAGAAAACCTCGTAACGACCGGGAGAGCGGTGTGCTGACCACACGCCCCTAGTATGCGCATCCTCAGCTGAGGATGACACGGCGGTCGTATGGTCCCGATGGGCCACTTGCGGCCTGAAGATCGAGTGCTTTTGCTTTTTACAACAATAACATTCTGTATACACGAACACTGTAAACAAAAGGTGACTTACATATTGTGAACGTCCATATCAAACGTCGTGCGTGTCAGTTATGAAATTTCTGTTATGTGTATCCTGCTCAATGTGTTGTTCATGACGGTTAACATCGATTTCCTCTCTTTATCTATTCTGTCCTTATATATGATGTGTCAAAGTCCAGAACTTAATACACATGTCAGAGATGTATCTACCTATGATACCAGAGATTACAAGACCCGTATAAAATAGCCTCTGTGACCTGACCACCAGTTTCATGTTTTCATTCCGTGGCTGTAGTGTACACTGAGGCCAGGAAGCGTGGCTGTTTAGCGTCTGAAGGCTGTAACATTATACTGCAGAGGTACGGAAGATGATGCATCCTATCTTGATCAAATAGACATGGTTAAAATTAGATTTTAAACATTCACAGGGATCTATATTTTCTGGATCGACATCAGTTTTGGCTTCACAGAGATTCCATAATTGACAAACACGTCATTTCACATGGACGTGCGCACTGGCGGCCTATCCGCACAAAAACCCTGGGTTCGGTGTGGGCTGGCGGTGGGGTGGGTGGACTGCTGTATCCTGTTGTGGGGTTGTGTGTACCACTGAGGTCTACCGCTGGACGAAGCCTCTCCGTCGTTTCTAGGTCCCCGGTTCAATACACAATACACAAATATGTATTCATCCTTAAAGTATTATTCTAAAACATTGGTTAATTGAAATGTTTTTTTGTCTAATCTACTAGTACCTGATTCATACTGTGCTTTACTGATTTATTTCGGGACAGAATCACCTGAGTGAGCTGGAGCTCTGGCGCAAGGTCACGATCTGAAATCTGTAATTAGTATTCATCAAACGTGAAATACTGAAGATTTATTGCTATTTTTTTGGATTGTCATAAATAATTGCTTCATTTGAGCTTGTCAAAATTTACGTGTTAAAATAAAAAAAATCATAATAACAGCTTGCACTCGATATGCCTACATTTCTTTGTTTGTCCTTTGTTTCAGATGCTACTGACGATGCGCTCTACATCCGAATACCGCCCGGGCAGTTAAATATTTTACATGCAGCTCATGGTGTACAGCAAGATGTCTTTTAACAAGTACTTACAAGCCGGCAGCACCAGGCGTATAAGGTTTCATTTCATCCCATACACTATTCCATTTGCAAATAGTGCGTGGGAATGGCAACTGTCGATAAATTCGTATGTGCTCTTCTTTCTCTCATTTTCTTGTTATGGTTATGTCACGAAACACATATGAGAGTGAATAATACGTCGTCCCGCTGGCGACGGAACGTACGCTCTCGGGATTTCAACAGTAAACCTCTTCATGACACACAACTACTCCCTTGTAGCGTTTGCCACTGGAGTTAGATGAGCATCTCCGTAACATTCTTGTACTTAAAAAAAAAAAAAAAAAAAAAAAATCCGTGACGAATCGTGTCTCTCTTCATTCAATCTTCTCTCTCTCTCTCTCTCTCTCTCTCTCTCTCTGTCTTCTATTATTCCAGGTAGGCGAAGGTCTCAGATTAACAAATATTATTCAACCATCGGCCTAACAAGTGTTTTGTAATTCATTTATTTCTTGAACGAATTACACTTAAATAATATTCATCCCGTAAATTTCGTCTGTCATCCTGCATTCTATTTTGGGTATGTCTGGGCTGTTACTCCTAGAGCTTTAATTGTTTCCAGTGGTTTATCGCCAAGAGCATAATTGAACAGTAATAGATCTTTTCGCTTATTTATGCGCCACTCATTAATTTATTTTCGCTCCAGCAACTGTTACGAAGTTCCTGCGGAGTAATACAGTTAGTTTTCTCATGTAGATGTCACCATATAGAGCTGTTTGCGATGTTCTGCTGGCAGTTCGCTGACGTCTCAGACCAATAGCAGGGACACTATCCACCGAAAGTCACTGTCACTCTCTTCAATACCTTACCAATTTTTAATAGCCCTGCAGTTAACTGGAAGTCGGGCATTAGGCCACCATGCGTCTAGCTGTCAGTGCGCTGAACATCTGGAAAACATGTAATTCAGTTACTGTCCATTCTCTTAGTTCCTCAGGAAGGCTACTACAGTTTCGTTATGAGGAGTCTAGCAGTAAATATTACTTTAAAACGATACCAAGATACATACAGAGAGTGATGGGCTACCAGCTTTGCATCTCTTGCTGTAAGATTACCACAACAGAGACTGTAATTCTAAGCAAAAATGTATATTAATCGCTTTATGCTCATTTGATAGATAATATTCAGCCAGAGACTTATATAACTGAGTATAAGCATGGAAAGGAATAAGTACAGACTACTTGCTAATTCTGCCAGTTCGTTTCTCAATTCTTTCCTGGAGATAGTACGCTATGTCTAAATTACAGAACTGTTTTCTTCTACTGTAAGAGACTTAACAACGCTTATGAGTAACTTTGAGTTCTTTTATTTATTTACAGGTCGTCGGCAGCGCCCATACAGCCATCCAGAACATACAATGGCTTAAAAAAACAAACAAACTGCAGTTCCTTGACGAATAATACAGAAAACCAAACAAACAACACCATAGACAGCTGACATAAAATAATAGGCACAGAAATACATCGCCTCTTACTTTAACAATCAGATTAGAAACAGATGCAGACTTACACACACACACACACACACACACACACACATACGACAAAAACCCAAACTTAACATTTACCAATCGGGTCAGTGGACGCCGCTGCAAAGTCGTTAAATCGTAGTGGCATTGCCGTCTTGCACAAAATATTGTTGTCAGTGATCGCAAAAAGATTAACTAGACCATCTCCCGGCCCTGTCTACAATATACAGGGGCTCGACAAAAATATGGTAAGACAAAAAACACATTACCACGATTCAAAGTGGTATAGGAAACCTGTTGACATTCAAAATCGGTTCCAGTCGTTTCTGAATGGGTAAATACAGATTCTATGTGGCTTTCATGGGGATCTTACACCATTCTTCCTGCAAAATAGTGTCAAGTTCAGATAACAAAAATTGAGGTGGATAGCAAACACGCGCCCTTTTCTCAACGGTAGACCACAAAGGAACTCGATAATTTTGAGATCTGGTGACTGTGGTGGCCAGCTCACAAAACTAGGCCTGGACGATGACAGCCTTGCGATCGGGGGTCCTGTCCTCTTGAAACACAACGTTGCCATTGGGAAAGAAACATTGTATCATGGCATGGACCTGCTCAGCCAAATTAGTCACATAATCTTTGGCAGTAAAGCCATGTGGGACCATGGAATATCACGATATACCTACCCACTCATGACCTAACTTCCATACAGTTTCACTCTTGGGATGTTAAGTCGGCCAGAACATGGAAAGAATGTGGGACAAGACTTTCTTCCACTGCTCGCTAGTCCAGCTTTTATGGCTTTGGCACCTCGTTGTTCTGTTACGGGCTTTTGCATCCCCGAAGAGCGGTTTAGAATTCTAGCTCGCCCTACCGTTCCCATGTTATGGAGCTCCCTTCGTGTTGTTTTCGGTGCTGTCATCTTTCGAGAGTGTGACATTCAGTTCTGCAGTGACCATCGCAGTTACCATCATTCAACACACACTTTCGTCTGTTTTGTAAATTACCGGATGACGTGTTACCGTTTTCCCAGTATGCGGCACAAATCTTCGATAGGGTGCCTCTTCAAACACCAAACACATCGATTACCATGGTTACGCAAGCATCCACCATATGAACACTAACAACTCGCCCACGTTCGAACTCAGGCCGCGCTGAGTGGCCGTACGGTTTGAGGCGCCATGTCACGAAATGCGCGGCCCCTCCCGCCGGAGGTTCGAGTCTTCCTTCTGGCAAGAGTGTCTGTTGCCCTTAGCGTAAGTTAGTTTTATTACTGTGTAAGCCTAGGGACCGATGACCTCAGCAGTCTGGTCCCTTAGGAATTCACACACATTTGAACATTTGAACTCAGTTAGCTCCAACATAATGCATTCGCAACTACACAGAACACTGTTTTGGACATGACTGACACTTTCTCCCATATTAAGCTCATTGCCGTTCGTGGTCAAATACAACAGCATCACCCCCAGGCTTGGCTAGGATCTGCGTTTACGCTCAAGCATGCGTTTCCCACGGTGTTTTCACATTTTTGTCCAACCCCCTGCACGTCTTGTCTTCGTGGAGGTCTATGTTGACATACAGTGTAAGAATTCGCTCCCAGACATCGAATACTAACACCTGAACTGGAACAGTACTATTGTATGGCTTCTTTGTTGTTTAGCGTGGCACTTTTACAGCACAGGCCTCATCGATGTTTTAAAACCTTCTTGCTTCCCACCGTTGAAGAGCAATTCGGGGACGGCGATTGCATCTTTCAACACGATCGAGCACCTGTTGATAATGCACGGCCTGTGGCGAAGTGGTTATGCGACAATAACATCCCTGTAATGGACTGGCCTGCACATAGCCCTGACCTGAGTCCTATTGAATACCTTTGGAATGTTTTGGAATGCCGACTTCGTGCCAGACCTCACCGACCGACATCGATACCTCTCCTCAATGGAGCACACCGTGAAAAATGGGCTGCTATTCCCCAAGAAACCTTCCAGCCCCTAATTGAACGTATGCCTGTGAGAGTGCAAGCTGTCATCAAAGCTAAGGGTGGGGCAACACCATATTGAATTCCAGCATTAGCGATGGAGGGCGCTGCGAACTTGCAACTTATTTCCTGCCAGGTGTGCAGATACTTTTGATCACAACGTGTATAACGTTTCCTTAAAAGAGCATTCTGGGTTTAAATATTACTGTACCTCGACAATAACAACTTTTATAACTGTTGTAAAAATTAATTCTCTACAAAGAGCAGCGTGGAGACTGACTCTGCCGTAACTTGAGAACAGGAATTTGGGTCGTAAAACGAACGACTTGGTCGTGTTTTAATCGAATCCCAAACGTATTCCTCCCAGCTGCCGATTTGAGAAGGTTCGTTCAGTCATGAAGTGACGACGGTGTTGTATGCCATTGAGCGGACGACTGCCGAAATACTGCACGCTTGGCACATCATGATGCGAAGATCTCGAAGCGGCAGGTCGCCGAACTGACACAGAGGCTGAGCATAGGGCTGGGCTTAAATGTGTCTGTCGCCACCACAGTCCACTCTTGGCAAATAACGCCACTGTTTTTTAAGATGCGAATATGTTGTTGATCCATAACAACACAACTAATACATTATATAATGAAAAGTATCCGGAAACCTATTAGTGGGCATTAAAGTGGAGTGCGTCCACTCTTCGACTTTATGACGGCTTCAACTCTGCTGGGAAGAATTTCGGTGAGATATCTGAATGCCTGTGGAGGGATGGCAGCCCATCCTTTCTATAGGCTCCAAACCGGAGAAGGTAAAGATGTTGGGCGTTGGGATTTGGAGCGGAGCTTGCGTCCTAACTCACCCCAAATGTGTTTCGTTGGTTTCAGGTTGCGTCTCTGGGCTATCCAGTCCATTGCTGCTTTAAGACAGGGTCTATTGACATGCTGATACAATCATAGCCTCCGCACTGTTCCTCTACTGTACACAGTACACAGTGCTGTAAAGTGAGTTCATGTCCTTCCACATTTAGCGTTTTCTTAAGCGCTGTAAGGGGACCGCACTATAACCACGAAAAACACTCTTACACCGTGACACCACATCCTCTGTACTACACTGTTGGCATTATCCCTGATAGTACGTAACGTTCTTCAGACATTCGACAAACCCAACGCCTTCCACCGGTTGCCACAGTCTACAGTCTCGCTTCACACCACATTAAAGCATCGCTTAGCGTTGTCTTCAAACATGTATGGCTTACCAGGAGCTGCTCCACCATTGTACCGTGCTCTTTCCAAATGCTAGCTCTTTGGAACTGATGGGTGGTCCCTTCCACTGATTACACGCAACTTGTTACAAGGCCCCTCCGTAATAGTCGACGCTCCTTGACCGTCAGTACATGAGACCCACCTGATCTTCGATTAGCTGTGGTTTTCCTTCGAGTTTCCACCTAACGATCACGTCACCAGCAGTCGACTTGGGTAGCTTTAGGAAGATTGAAATGTCTCCGAAAGATTCGTTACTCGGGTGACATTCAATGACTATTTCACGTTCGAAGTCACTGAGTCCTCCTGACCAACCCATTTCGCTGTTACAGCCTTTCTACTGACAGCACAATACTTCCTGCTTCCTTTTATAGTGACAACTACTGGTCAATTTCGCATTACAGATGGATGTCCGAATACAGTCGATCACATAGCGTATCTCTTCGTATCCTGTCAATACAACCTGTAAAGTATGTATGTAGAACTGTAAACGGATCCTAGCCAAGGCTCGACATACGTTACGTACCAAGAATAACGCAGATGTAGCCCTTGTGCGCAATTTCTGGTTAAGCCACTTCACATGGACAATTATAAATTTAAAAATTACAGGGTCGCCACCAGCCCAAGCCCTTCCTTACAATTAAGAAAAATACCGAACTTGAAATTATCAGTTCAATTAAATTAAGAATTTAATTATAAGAATGCAATTCTTAAAGACACTAACAAAATGAACAGCATTGTATGTCGTATATCAATGATGTTGATTAACTAAACTGAGTTTTCCTCCCATTTTTGTTCATGACAAGCAAGCAGATTAACTTTTAAAATATCAAGGAATGGAAAATTAATTTGAAAACTGGCATCAATGAGAAAGATAAAGGACGCAGAGTTTATCTTTTACGTAGCACATTTATTTCATTACTGAATTTGATGCACATCTTATGAATACACATGACTGGTGCCTGAATGAAAAATTTAACTAAATAATTCGACAAAAAATGGTAGAATAGCGCAACTAAAAAAAAGGAAAAACACACAAAATGGAAGTGGAACAAAATAATTCAATCATTCCATCTATGTACCCTCGACTGTCCGAAAGGAACAAAGTAACTTCCACACTTTTAATTTCAATCACCATCATCGCCGATTCTTAACAAAATAATTATGCCACATTCCGAAAATACATAACTACACACGCTTCAGTTAAGCTGAAGTACTTAAATATGCCGTGAATTTAACATAGAGAAGTTCTAATTCGACCTACTTCCTATCAGCAGAAACCCTCTCTACGAACTGTATTCAGCAACCGCTAGCTGCAGAGTGTCCTTTCTCCACCGAGCTTCGCCTAACTACCGGTGCAACGGAAGCTACCAGAGGGGTAGGCTTCCGTCACCAACCTGACAGACAAACCAACCTCAGACATAAAAAGGGGTAAACCTCTTTGTCCAGGTCCTGGGATCATAAGTTGGTCATCCTGTGCTACCCTCCAAACGAGAAGTAAACATCACCTGCTCCTAGCAGACGACAACCAACTCAGCGTCCCCCACAAGAGAAACCCGAAACCCCTCGTAAAAGCACTCATTCAGTCACATTTACGCACACATAGGGTAGGGTGAATGGAAAAACGTAATAAATACAGATCATGGTTTCCTATGGAACACACACACCAAAAAAATCAAACATAATATCGTTTAATAAGCCTTACTTTGATTGCTCAGTCGTTCTGGGAGAGATAATAAATTAAGCCGCAATCACGCGGTGGAATAGGATGCACAGAATACAGTGAGACAAGCGTCTTATGAAACGACTCCACAGAGACGTTTCATCTTACGTACTTTTGCCGATAGTCTTCAGTTTAGTTACACGAGAAGGTATTCTATCACAGTGCGTGTATTTTGCAGCAGATACAGTCGCCGTCACGGCAGACGAAGTGGAGGCTGTGCTGCTAGCGAAGTGGTACGTAAGGTTGTCCGCCAACGTCCCCAACCCCCGTCCGTCCCCCTGCCCCGCCCCGCGCACAGCCAGGGCATCACGTGTCCCTAGGCTGGTAGCAGACGCCTCTCCCCAGGAGCATCCCGTCTCGGACGGCAGGCTGTTCCGAGGGGAGCCGAACACAGACGCGCTCTGACACCCCACGGTCCAGCGCGCACCGAGAATCAGATACACTGCGCCTCTTTCTGAGCTGATGGCAGTTATCAGTGCGATTCATTTTCACTCTTCACATCTCAGACCTGACTCCCTACGGCCGGCATTTTAAGAGCAACTGCGCCGCTTCTATCTTAAAGGGCGTCGCTTCGATGGGATGGAATCACAGTTTAGGAAGTTCAGTTCTGAGTTTGTCGAAATGCGGCATCGGTAGCACTCAATACACTTCGCTGTCATTACTATCCATTTATCTCTACACTTATAAATAGCTTACGCACGTAAATAATGTAAGGGGGTTCCAGGAATAATGCAATTTTTTAAAATGCGATTAAAGTAGAATATAATTTTCAGAGACGATAATGTGAGAGAGGCCTAGCGTTCTGTAAACTTGCGCTTTGGGTGAGATATTCAGGTGATTGAGTCAACCAGTTTACCGTGTAGTATTAAAAAGCTCGATAAAGTGAAACCGTGGCTCTCTTCTACATCGAAACACATTCATTACAAATATCCAGTGGACCCGCTTTTGCCACACAAACTGATCTAACTGAAAACAGCAATATAAATGTTCTGATTTTACTTGGAAAATCTAGTGAAAAGAGTCATTCTTAATTTTTATGCTCCCATTCCAGCATTGCGGACAGTTGATCAATCGGTTCCTAACTTCAGTCAATTCCAAACTTCAGTCAGTTTGACTACTAAGATATAACTTCGAAAAGTAAGTTAGACGTTATCTTGGCAGGCCTAATAACTTGCTGCACTACACATCAGAGAGACAAAGATACGTGACACTATAGTCTAGTGTTGATTTCTGCAATTATTTCACGCAGTGCTACTTGTCTATTAGCACTGACAATTCTACGCAACCGCCGCTGTTCTCGGTCGTTAAGTGAAAGCTGTCGGCCACTGCGTTGTCGATGGTGAGTGGTAATGCCTGAAATTTGGCATTCACGGCCCACTCTCTACATTGTGAGTCTCAGAATAGTCACCAAGTGTCTGTAAACAACGGTCAGAACGTTGTTCCAATCGACCAACTCCTCGACGATAGAAATCCGCCCCTTGGTCAAGGACCCTTTCTAGAACCGCTGTATGAACACTCTTATTTTTGGAAAATCTCTTTCCTGGCGACTGCTGCGGATCATTCGCTCGATTACCTGGATACTTTCATCTGTGGTCGACGTCGATGGTCTTCAAATGGTTCAAATGGCTCTGAGCACTGTGGGACTTAACATCTGAGGTCATCAGTCCCCTAGAACTTAGAACTAATGAAACCTAACTAACCTAAGGACACCACACACATCCATGCCCGAGGCAGGATTCGAACCTGCGACCGTAGCAGCGGCGCGGTTCCGAACTGAAGCGGCTAGAACCGCTCGGCCACTCCGGCCGGCCGATGGTCTTCCTTCCCATTCAGCATCACCCACGTTTGTATGGGCTTGGTCAAATTGTCGGCACCATTTCATTACCACTGGACACAAAAATGTATTTGGTCCATATAGCGCAAGAATCTGTGAGCACTTTATACGTTTTGCCCATAAGCATCGCACTGTCGCCGCGCGGCGTACTCGTGCGGTCTAGGGTGCCTTGTCACGGCTCGTGCGACGGCTACGTCCCCCCCCCCCCCCCCCCCCCGTCTGATGTTCGAGTCCTCCATCGGTCGGGCATGGGTGTGTGTTGTCCTTAGCGTAAGTTTGGTTCAATAGCAACTTACAACAAATTTCCATCGCACTGTCCTGCGTACAACTACGGCCGATGGCCATAGCCCGTAAATGACCCGTTACACATTGTTTTGGTTCAGGTTTGTGCTTCGTCCTAAGACTTTGGTCCTGTTATTGCGGTTACGAAGTGTGGAAGAAGTCGAACACAGTGTACAGCAATGCCGTTCGGAGACGATTTCTGTTTGTATCAGCATGATAATATACCCCGTCTTGAAGAAGCATAAGATCTGAACCCAATGGGACATCTTTAGGATGAGTTACAACGTCGATATAGCTCCAGACCGCAGCGTACAAAATAGCTACTTGTCTGGTTTCTGGCCTGGAAAAGAAATGGCTGCCATTCCTCCACAGACATTCAGACGCATCACTGAAAGTGTCCCCAAGAGATTTGAAGCAGTTATAAATGTGAAGACTTCTTAAGTAATAGAACCGAGTACATTGTCCTCGATGGTGAGTGTTCATCGGAGGTGAGGGTATCATCTGGAGTGCCCCAGGGAAGTGTGGTAGGTCCGCTGTTGTTTTCTATCTACATAAATGATCTTTTGGATAGGGTGGATAGCAATGTGCGGCTGTTTGCTGATGTACGGGAAGGTGTCGTCGTTGAGTGACTGTAGGAGGATAGAAGATGACACGGACAGGATTTGTGATTGATGTAAAGAATGGCAGCTAATTCTAAATACAGATAAATGTAAATTAATGCAGATGAATAGGAAAAAGAATCCCGTAACGTTTGAATACTCCATTAGTAGTGTAGCGCTTGACACAGTCACGTCGATTAAATATTTGGGCGTAACACTGCAGAGCGATATGAAGTGGGACAAGCATGTAATTGCAGTTATGGGGAAGGCGGATAGTCGCCTTCGGTTCATTGGTAGAATTTTGGGAAGATGTGGTTCATCTGTAAAGGAGACCGCTTATAAAACGCTAATACGGCCTATTCTTGTGTACTCGAGCGTTTGGGATCCCTATTAGGTCGGATTGAGGGAGGACATAGAAGCAATTCAGAGGCGGGCTGCTAGATTTGTTACTGGTAGGTTTGATCATCACGCGAGTGTTACGGAGATGCTTCAGGAACTCGGGTGGGAGTCTCTAGTGGAAAGGAGGCGTTCTTTTCGTGAATCGCTACTGAGGAAATTTAGAGAACCAGCATTTGAGGCTGACTGCAGTACAATTTTACTGCCGCCAACTTATATTTCGCGGAAAGACCGCAAAGATAAGATAAGAGAGATTAGGGCTCGTACAGAGGCATATAGGCAGTCATTTTTCCCTCGTTCTGTTTGGGAGTGGAAAAGGGAGAGAAGATGCTAGTTGTGGTACGAGGTACCCTCCGCCACGCACGTGGATTGCGGGGTATGTATGTAGATGTAGATGTGAATGGGTGAACATACTCCATATCGGTGTCCGTATACTTTTCATCAGATGGTGTGGACTGGGTTATTCTGAGGAGGCTGAGCCACCTAGTCGCCAAGTTTTTTCATCTCCTGCGAATGAATGTTAGTCCTTTCTTTGCAAAGAATATACGTTGTGTCCAAGTCTTACACAATTTGAGTGCGGGAAGAAAGGTCCCTATCTGACGGCGAGGCGCCAAGAAGGAATACGTAGCGGCAGCGGCCGCGGCGCCGACTCCGGCAGCGCCGCACCGGAAGCTGCGCGCAGGCGGGCGGCGGCGGCGGCGGCGGCGGGGGCGGCCGGAGGGCAGGGCGCTATTTGCATCGAGCTAAGACGGCGGCCGGCCGGGCCTGGGGTCTGGCCACGCGGGACTCCTTAGAACGGGGACGGACGGGACGGGACGGGACGGGACGCAGTCTCGTATTGATCGGCGGGCCAGGCGCCAACCGCCCGGGAACTTCCCTTCTTGCGCCCGCCTGCCACCGCCGCAGGCAGCTAATCCTCCGTTGCTCCTTCTTCTTGTCCGCGTCTTCTCCCTGCCTCCGTCCGCCGCCTCGCCTCCTCGGCCGTCTTTATCGACCGCGAAGGCGTCGTCTGCGCCACGGCCGCAGCCGCCCCTGCCCGACTTGCCTACCCCCACGCCCGAGCCTACTCCCTCTGATGCCCAGAAATATCGCGCCCTCCTCCCCCTCACCCCATCGCGCTGCTGGGCCCGGCCCCGTCTCTGCGTCACCCTCCCTTTCAGCCCTGGAAGCTACAAAACTTCGCCTTCAGACTCCCCTCCGACTCCCTACCAGTGCTCCCTCCTTTCTCCCGAGATGGTAAGAGGAGGAAAAAAAAAAAAAAAAAAAAAGCGGTCGTCGCCAGTTGCAGCTACTCATCTCTGCAGAACGAGGCGCTTGTTCCGCTCTCCCCAGACCCTCCCCCACCCCCGTCCCCCTCCCGCGTCTTCCCGGATCGATAGTCGGAATCTTCCGTCAAGAACTGTTCTTTGGCTGTTCTGAGGCGCAGGGACAACTGCAGAGGAGCATTTTATACACAATCGACGACGCGACAGTCCTTACAGAGTTAAAAATAAAAATACCTAAATCTCCATCTTCGTGAAAAAATTCAAACTCTATGGTAATAACAAATTTTACCAAAACAGCTTGCCGGCCTGTGTGGCCGAGCGGTTCTAGGCGCTTCAGTCTGGAACCGCGCGACCGCTACGGTCGCAGGTTCGAATCCTGCCTCGGGCATGGATGTGTATGGACTCCTTAGGTTAGTTAGGTTTAAGTAGTTCTAAGTTCTAGGGGACTGATGACCTCAGATGTTAAGTCCCATAGCGCTCAGAGCCATTTGAACCAAAACAGCTTCCGCATATCCTGTCTTCCTTTCCAGAGAGCACCACAACCAATCAGGCGCCGAAGGCTAGTGTAATATAACCTGTAAGAGAAAGACCAAACTAATAAGCAGCAGAAATGAGATTAGTGAAACTTCGCATCGCAGTTACAGACCACGAAGGAACTGGGGACCAAGCAGGAATTTTGCTACCTTCGAAGCAAAATAACATCTGATGGGTGAAGCAAGAAGAAGATCAGAAGCGGACTGGCACAGGCCAAAGGGACGTTCCTGGTCAGAAGAAGTCTACCACTATCGAAACTAGGCGGTAATGTGAGAATAAAATTTCTTAGAATGAATGTTTGGTGCGCACAATTGCACGGAGGTGAATCCTGAACTGTGGCAAAACCGGAAATGAAAAGAATGTAGAAGGATGCTGAAAATTAGGTGAGCTGATAACATGAATGACAAGAGCAGCGTGTGGGAAATATTGACGAGGGTGCTAAAACATCAAGGAATAACTTTCATGGTACCACGGGGAGTTGAAGAGGTCAGAAACTGCAGGGAGAGACAGAGATTTAAATGTATCGAGCAAACAGTTTAGAACGTTGTGTTAATAAATGATGGTCTGAAATGAAGAGGATACCAGAGGAAAGATATTCGTGACGGGTCGCATCAACTTTCACAGAAAACTGTTGACACCCCTCTCCGAAAAAAAAAGAAAAAAAGAAAAGAAAAAAGCGGAGAGAGAGACAGACAGAGAGAGAGAAAGAGAGAAAGAGAGAATTTTTTTTTATTTGTTTCTAAATGTACACTCTCTGCTCTGAGAAGTAAGTCGTTAACTGAGTGACGACGTCTTTCCTACAGCATCCCTGTGACGCTTCCCCGTGCACCGAACAAAAGCCTGACAAATCGTGAAGCTTCTACCTGTATATTCTCTCTTTCATTGGTTCCTCTTCTTAAAAACTATATCTCTCACATACAAAGCTATCTGTCACGTCGAATAACCCAGGGTGATACTCCATTGTCGGCTGTACCTACGCTTGTGCTCTGTCAGCAATAGTGTCCGCCTCTGTAGCTGAACGGCGAGAGCGGCTAAACGCTTGCCAGCACGGTAATTCGGGGTGTCAGGGGGTTGGCCGCCTTCTGTAGTAAAAAAACTGAGTGAAGTTTTCAGCGGCCAACTTGAAGAGGTGTTATAAGACATCCGCAAAGAGCTAATGACGAATAGTAACAAAGAAAGAGATAGAATGAGAAAAAAGTCTTTGCGAGGGCCTGGGTTCGATTTCCGGCTGTGTCGGAGATTTTCCCCGCTCGGGTTCAAATGGCTCTGAGCACTATGGGACTAAACTTCTATGGTCATCAGTCCCCTAGAACTTAGAACTACTGAAGCCTAACTAACCTAAGGACATCACACAACACCCAGTCATCACGAGGCAGAGAAAATCCCTGACCCCGAAGGGAATCGAACCCGGGAACCCGGGCGTGGGAAGCGAGAACGCTACCGCACGACCACGAGCTGCGGACTCCCCGCTCGGGGACTTTCATGGACACGCAAGTCACGGAAGGGGCGTCAATTAAAAAGACTTGCACCAGGCGGTCTAACTCCCTGAATGGGGACCCCCAGACAAATGTGCCACAAGAACGTTTTTCATTTAATCAGCAATAATACATTCACACAATATTCGCTCTTTCCGTCTGTTCTTATAATTTAAAAAATTACAGGTCACTTTCTTCTTTTTGATAAAGCTACTGAAGATATAAGAAATGAGAAAGGGTACAGAAAGACTCCCTACGACTGATTTTGACTCTAGAACAAACAAAAGAAAAAAGAATGCGTAGAAGAATGCGATCGTGTCCCATATACCCCTTAGTTGCTCATATTCTTACTTGAATTGTATTTAAAAATAAAATATTATTTAAGGCGGAAAAAGTTGTCTGTTGCGAGGCTATCCAGCAATGGTACCTGACTGGCAATAGAGAATGGGCAGAGAAGATAACTGTTTCCGTCATAAATTTTTATTGATAGAACTCACATGATTAATTTCAGAAATAGATTCCTGGCTACAGAACCAAAGAAAAACATAAATTCTTTCATGTTCTAAGTATGAATTCATTTGCTTCAATCAATTGTGCTTAGCCGCGAATACAACATTGGCGCATGCTATTTTTTTTTATTTTAAAAATATTGTCTAGATATTCAGTCGTTCAGACTGCTCATCATGTTTCTGTCCGTCCCCGGTAGCTGAGTGGTCAGCGCGACGGAATGTCATACATAACAGCCCGGGTTCGATTCCCTGCTGGGTCGGAGATTTTCTCCACTCAGGGACTGGGTTTTGTGTTGTCCTTATCACCATCATTTCATCCCCATCGACACGCAAGTCACCGAAGTGGCGAACTGTAAAGGCTTGCACCAGGCGAACGGTCTACCCGACGAGAGGCCCTAGCCACATGGCATTTACATTTACATTATGTTTCTAGGCGATTCCTACTCAATGGATACATGGATACTTCGGAAAGAAAACTTAGTTGAACTAGCTGAATGGCACCACAGATGAAATACAATAAAATATGTAGGTGCCAACGTTACACTCAAGGTTATTCATCATTGAGTAATGGATCAGGATCCACAGTTTGAGTCCATACTAATCGTTATTCCTATTGTTATATCAGCAAACAGTGACTGAAGAACATACACAGATGACGCATTTAATTCTACATTCATGCCCAAGGCGGGAGTAGAGCCTGTGATCTCTAATTTACGAGGCAACGACAGTATTCTGAGATTACAGAAGCCGATAAAGCCTCACTGATGCCGTGCAGGTATAGAAAGTTTATATACTTGGGTAACCGCATAAGTAACCAGATGACGTTGGATCACTCAGGGAAAGTGGAGGGGAAAGACAGATTTCCCATATTTATACAGGATTGATTCTAAGTAAGGAAGCAAACTTCAGTTGGTGATTCTTGTTAGAAAAAGGAAGAAGAGATTAATATCAACATACGTCTGGGAGTGGACGATGAAGAGTGTTGTACAACCTGGAGAGCTACATCAAAGCAGCCTTCCGAATAAGACCACAATTTCAACATTAAACTTTAACAATCGTCATCTGTGGCGCACACAAAATATTGGGAGGGTGGTCGAATCATTATGTCATCAACGGTTTAGCGTCAATGTGGAGTTTATTGCCGAGCACCTATTTGTAACACTTGTTTTACTACAACGGCTTGAAAGACACAGACATGTGGAATGTCTGCAGAAACTTTGCCTCATTTGTTAGGCAATGTGCCCTCAGTAATACGACAGGAAACTTGGCTGTGGCATCATGGAGCACCAACGCACTTTCATACCATTGTTCGCCAATACATCAACAATGTCTTCCCCAGGAGATGAGTAGGGAGAGGAGGCCCTTGTGCCTGGTCACATCGATCACTAGACGCGACTCCCTTAATTTTTACTAGTGGGGCCGTCTGTACGCTGAACCAATTGCGTGTAGCCTGTGACGCTATTCGACTACAGCCTGGATCTTCCGAAAAAGTGAGGCAGTCCACGATGAATTTCGTTTTCAAATGTTCCTTTACAAACGAAAATCCAGGAGTATTGCCTCAGTTAAATTCTCACACGACAGCAAAGATGGATGATGTAGATATTAACGTCACTGCGGTTGAGAAATAGCTGAAATCGTTAATATCGAACAAAGCTCCGGAGCCAGATGTAACCACTATCGAATTCTACACGGAATTTTCGGCTGAGTTCAGTCCTCTTTTAACCTTTCAGTGAAGTGACGAAAGTCATGCATACCTCCTAATATCGTGTCGGATCTCCTTCTGACCGGCATAGTGCAGCAGTTCGACGTGGCATGGACTCAATAAATCGTTGGATGTCCCTTGCAGAAGTACTGAGCCATGCTGGCTCTATAGCCGTCCATAATATCGAAAATTTCACTGGTGCAGGATTTTGTGCACCAACCGACCTCTCCATTACGTCCCATAAACGGTCGCTGGGATTCACTTCGGGTGATCTGTGGGGTCAAATCAGTCATTAGAATTATCGGTAATGTTCTTCAAACCAGTCACAAACAGCTGTGGCCGGTGACAAGGCGCTTTGTCGTCCATGAAAATTCCATCGTTTTTTGAAAACATGAGGTCCACAAACGACTGAAAATGGACTCCAAGTAGCCGACCACAGCCATTTCCAGTCACTGATTGGTTCAGTTACACCAGAGGACCCCGTCCATGCCATACAAACAAAGCGAACACCAATATAGACCCACCACCAGCTTGGGCATTGCCTTGTTGAAAACTAGGGTCCATGGCTTCGTGGAGTCTGCGTGACATTCGAACTTTATCTTCCTCTCTTACCAACTGAAATCGGAACTCATCTCCCCATGCCACAGTTTTCCAGTGGTCTAGGATCCAACCAATATTGTTACAGCACAGAAGAGGCGCTCTAGGCGACGTCGTACTGTTAACAAACGCACTCGCGTAGGTCGTCTGCTGCCATAGCCCATTACCGCCAAATTTCGCCGCACCGTTCTAACGAATACGTTCGTCCTACGACCCATATTGATTTCTGCGGTTATATCACGCAGTGTTGGTTGCCTGTTAGCACTGACAACTCTACGGGAACGCCGCTGCTGTCGGTTGTTAGCCACTTCAATGTCCGTAGTGAGAGTTAATGCCTGAAATTTGGTATTCTCAGCACACTCTTGACACCGTGGATCCTGAAATACTGAATTATCTATCGATTTCCGGAATGTAATGTCCCATGCTTTTATCTCCAACTACCATTCCGCGTTCAAAGTCTGTTGATTCCCTTAGTGTGGCCACAATCACGTGGAAACTTTTTCACATGAATCACTTGAGTACAAATAAAAGCTCCACCGATGCACTGCCCTTTTATACTTTGTGAACGCCATACTACCGCCACCTGTATATGTGCATATCGCTACCCCACGACTTATGTCACCTCAGTGTAATACATTGTAGCACCCTGGAACAAAATACCGTGCCCAGTATTTCAGAGAAGGTACAGGTCACACTCATCTACAAGAAGGTTGCAGAACTGCCAGTATCCTTGGCATCCATCCACATGAAGAAGATTATGAAAACATGTACAGAGCTCAAACGTAATAAGGTATCTCGAACTGAATGTCCTCCCCCATGCCAACTACCACGAATTCCGAAAATATCAACATGAGAAATCCAACAGGCAAGTTTTCTCATGTAGCATCCTGAAAACCATGAAGTAAGGCTATATATGGAAATGGTATCTGTTGTAATTAACAGATACCATCTCCATACATAGTTAAGGCTAACCGGCCATTGACCTTCTTCTGTGCGGATGCACACGCAATGCCCCAACTCTTGCGGGACTCGTTCAGATTGTGTGCCGCGAGTAATGAGTGTAGTCGGCAGAGGCACTACGAATGTAGTGTGTGGACATTAACTTGAGAATCGCCGGCACCGTAGCTCAGCGTACTCGGTCACAGAGGCGGTGGCCTTCTGTAATAAAAAAAAAACGAGTAAAGGAGTCAACGATCTACTTGAACGGATGTCACGGGACGTCCGCCTAGACCAAACGCAACGAACAGCACGGAAAAAAAGATGGATAGAGCGTCTGCCATGTATGCAGTAGATCCCGGGTTCGAGTCCCGGTCGGGGCACACATTTTCTACTGTCTCTGTTGATGTACATCAACGCCTGTCGACAGCGTAGGGTCTTGATTTAATTATCATGAAGTAAGGCAGTCAGGTATATGCAGTATTTTTTGATATCCGAAAAGTATTTGCCTCAGTACCACATCTACTCTTATCATCCAAAAGTACGATCCTGTTAGATATCAAGCGAAATTCGTGACTAGATTGAGAATTTACTGGCAGGGAGGACGCAGGATGTTGTCTTGGACAGCG
Source organism: Schistocerca serialis cubense (assembly GCF_023864345.2). Taxonomy (NCBI): domain Eukaryota; kingdom Metazoa; phylum Arthropoda; class Insecta; order Orthoptera; family Acrididae; genus Schistocerca; species Schistocerca serialis. The sequence goes on from NC_064638.1 coordinate 415,389,669, forward strand.
ATTCATCGACCGATGTATGAGGAACTTCAAGTATGCACCAGGCAAGGGTGTTGAAACCCTTGTTGTTTATTTTGTATAATAATTATCTTGTAGACAATTTTAGTAGTAAAGTCATATATTTCTCAGATGATGCAGTTATCAATAATGCAGTACTGTCTGAAAATATCTGTGCAATATTCAGTGCGTTTTTGATAATGTTTCAAAGAAGTGCGTAGAATGGCAGTTTGCTTTAAATGTTAAGAAATGTAGACTTGCCTCCTTCACAAAAGAAAATAATGTAGTATTGTATGACTAAAGTATCAGCGAATTACCAGTGGAATCGGTCAACTCTTACATACACTCTAACATTAAAAAAACGCACCATGAATGAATTTTCCGAATGGGACCCAAACCGGTGGACATATTGTTCACGAACAGACAAACAAATGATATCGAGCTTCAAAATCCGAGCAAAGCAATACCCTTTGCTCCACTTCTGGCCTTTTTGCAAGCAATTATTCAGCTTAGCATTGACTGATGGAGTTGTCGGAAGTCCTCCTGAGAGATATAGTGCCAAATTCTGTCCAACTGGGGCGTTATATCATCGAGAGCCCTGTCCATAATGCTTCAAACGATCTCAGTTGGGGAGAGATACGGCGACCTTTCTGGACAACGTAGTGTTTGGAAAGCACGAAAACAAGCAGTAGAAACTCACCCTGTGTGTGCTAGAGCATTATCTTGCTGAAATGTAAGCCCAGGATGGAATGCTATGAAGGTCAGCGAGACGAGGCGTGGAATACCGTATCACAATGCAGTAAGAGTGACGCGGATGGCAACAAAATGGGTCCTACTAAGGAAAGAAAAGACACTCCACGCTATCACTCCTAGCTGTTTGCCCGTATAACGGGCGCCAGTCAGGTTAATATCTCATCACTGTGCGGGGCGTCTGCAAGCACGTCTTCGGCCTGGAATCTCATTGACTGGAGTACAGTTGTCCTCAGCGATGAGTCCCGATGCCTAGAGAATGTGCTTCTGGAGACGCCCTCGTAGGGATTGAGAGGACGATGTTAGACTAATATCCGTGAGCTCCGTACATGAATGGAACAGGAAGAAGCCGTAATAACTGGTACTATGGGAAGTACCCTCTGCTATACACTTCACACAGGTTCGTAGAGCATGGATATACGAGGGTCACTCCAAAAGAAATGCACACTATTTTTGTAAAAATACAGTTTTCATTCTGCATGTGTGAAAGTTTTACAGTGTGTAGATACATCCTTCCCGCTTGTTTTCAAACTTAGTTCAACCTGTTCCCGTGAGTGGCGCCGTCACAACATGTCTTCAAGATGGCTGCTACACTTGACGTTCGTCAGAAGCAACGTGCTGTCATAGAATTCCTGTGCTGTGAAAACGAGATAGTAGGAAACATCCACAAGAGGTTGAGAAAGGTGTACGGAGATGCTGCTGTCGGTCGCAGTACAGTTAGTCGGTGGGCAAGCAGGTTACGCGATGAAAGCGGGTACGGCAATATTGAGGATTGTCCTCGCAGCGGCAGGCCTCGTACTGCACACACTCCAGACAATGTGCAGAGAGTTAACGAATTGGTGACTGCTGACAGACGCATCACAGTGAACGAATGGTCACGCTACGTTGGGGTAGGGGAAGGAAGTGTTTGCAGAATACTGAAAGTGTTGGCGTTAAAAAAAGGTTTGTGCCATGTGGGTTCCCAGGAAGTTGACAGTGGCTCACAAAGAAACAAGAAAAACGGTATACAGCGAACTTTTGGAACAGTACGAGAATGGTGGAGATGAATTTCTTGGAAGAATTGTGACAGGTGATGAAACACGGCTCCATCATTTTTCACCAGAGACGAAGAGACAATCAATGGAGTGACCTTGTGCAAATTCGCCCAAGAAAAAAAATTCAAAACCACACCTTTTGCTGGAAAAGTTATGGCTACGGTCTTTTTCGATTCCGAAGGACTCTTTCTTGTGGACATCATACCAACTGGAACCACCATAAACTCTGATCCATATTTGGCGACACTGAAGAAACTTCAAGCTCGACTGAGTCGTGTTCGATCACATCGGCAAAAGCAGGATGTTTTGCTGTTGCACGACAATGTACGGCCACATGTCAATCAAAAAACCGTGGAAGAAATCATAAAACTCGGATGGACAACACCGAAACACCCGCCTTACAGTCCCGACCTGGCTCCATGTGACTATCATCTCTTTGGGAAACTGAAAGACTCTCTTCGTGGAACAAGGCTTGAAGATGATGACTCCCTTGTGCACGCTGCCAAACAGTGGCTCCAACAGGTTGGTCCAGAATTTTACCGTCCGGGTATACAGGCGCTGGTTCCAAGATGGCGTAAGGCAGTTGAGAGGGATAGAAAATATGTGGAGAAATGAAAATATTGTTCAAAAAATAGTTCAAATGGCACTGAGCACTATGGGACTTAACTACTAGGGTCATCAGTCCCCTAGAACTTAGAACTACTTAAACCTAACCAACCTAAGGACATCACACACATCCACGCCCGAGGCAGGATTCGAATCTGCGACCGTAGCGGTCGCGCGTTTCTAGACTGTAGCGCCTAGAACCGCTTGGCCACCCCGGTCGGCTATTGTTCCTAAAGGATGTATCTACACACTGTAGAATAAAAGATGGATTTAAAAAAAATAGTGCGCATTTCTTTTGGACTGACCCTCGTAGTTGCGAATGAAGATGCGACGTGTAAAGTTTGCATTGCACCCCACAAGCAGCCACGTTAAACATATTTTTGTAACATCTATCAAATTAATACCATGTAATAAGTAATGTAATGTACAAAATTAGGTTCCTTTCAGATTAAGCTGATACAATAGCTCCCTACTTCGCAATCATATACAACCGCTCGCTCACCGATAGATCTGTACCTACAGATTGGAAAATTGCTCAGGTCGCACCAGTGTTATGAAGGGTAGTAAGAGTAATCCATCGAACTACAGACCTATATCATTGACGTCGGTTAGCAGTAGGGTTTTGGAGCATATACTGTATTCAAACATTATGAATCACTTCGAGGAGAACGATCTATTGATACGTAATCAGCATAGTTTCAGAAAACATCGTTCTTCTGCAACGTAGCTAGCTCTTTATTCGCACGAAGTAATGGCCCCTATCGACAGGGGATCTCAAGTTGATTCCGTATTTCTAGATTTCCGGAAAGCTTTTGACACCGTTCCTCACAAGCGACTTCTAATCAAGCTGCGGGCCTACGGGGTATCGTCTCAGCTGTGCGACTGGATTTGTGATTTCCTGTCAGGAAGGTCGCAGTTCGTAGTAATAGACGGCAAGTCATCGAGTAAAACTGAAGTGATATCAGGTGTTCCCAAGGGAAGTGTCCTGGGACCTCTGCTGTTCCTGGTCTATATAAATGACCTGGGTGACAATCTGAGCAGTTCTCTTAGGTTGTTCGCAGATGATGCTGTAATTTACCGTCTAGTAAGGTCATCCGAAGACCAGTATCAGTTGCAAAGCGATTTAGAAAAGATTGCTGTATAGTGTGGCAGGTGGCAGTTGACGCTAAATAACGAAAAGTGTGAGGTGATCCACATGAGTTCCAGAAGAAATTCGTTGGAATTCGATTACTCGATAAAAAGTACAATTCTCAAGGCTGTCAATTCAACTAAGTACCTGGGTGTTGAAATTACGAACAACTTCTGGGTGTTAAAATTACGAACAACTTCAGTTGGAAAGACCACATAGATAATATTGTGGGGAAGGCGAGCTAAAGGTTGCGTTTCATTGGCAGGATACTTAGAAGATGCAACAAGTCCATTAAAGAGACAGCTTACACTACACTCGTTCGTCCTCTGTTAGAATATTGCTGCGCGGTGCGGGATCCTTACCAGGTGGGATTGACGGAGGACATCGAAAGGGTGCAAAAAAAGGGCAGCTCGTTTTGTATTATCACGTAATAGGGGAGAGAGTGTGGCGGGTATGATACGCGAGTTGGAATGGAAGTCATTAAAGCAAAGACGTTCTTCGTCGCGGCGAGATCTATTTACGAAATTTCAGTCACCAACTTTCTCTTCCGAATGCGAAAATATTTTGTTGAGCCCAACCTACATAGGTAGAAATGATCATCAAAATAAAATAAGAGAAATCGAGCTCGAACAGAAAGGTTTAGGTGTTCGTTTTTCCCGCGCGCTGTTCTGGAGTGGAATGGTAGAGAGATAGTATTATTGTGGTTCGATGAAACCTCTGCCAAGCACTTAAATGTGAATTGCAGAGTAATCATGTAGATGTAGATGTACAAGCATTAGCTGCATAATGCCGAACACTCACCGTCCATTTCCGGACATCTATTTTTTTGTTCCTTTTCCTGCAAGAAACCATAACCTAAAGTTAGTCCTCTCATTTAGTGCTCATCCTGTAGACTTTTGTATCTTACGAAAAGGATCTGTACCCCAAACGCGTCGTGTGTGTTGTGGCTGAAGTGATAACTGTCTATTAAGATTTCACGTGCCACTGAGCAGGCTGTATGGCCAGGCGTCAGACCAGACACCTACAGTACAGGAGAGTCGTCAGATCGGAAAAGCGAGTAGGATGCGAGTGGCGGCAGCGGGACCGAGATGAAACGTATCGCCCGCTTCCCCCCGGGCGTCATATTTCTTACGAGGGCCGCGACCCAGAAGAATCGCCGACGCTGCAGAACGAGGGCCCCCACCCAACCTCTCCGCTCCGCCAGCAGACGTATGACTTATTAGTCGGATCTTCTCTTCTTACAGCCGCGCCGCCTCCCGTTCCCTGCCCTCCACCCCCTCTCACCACCCCCACTCCTCCCCCGCGAGCACGCGCCATTTCTTTCAGCTCCGTTCTTAATTGCAAAACAGCGCGCAGAACCCTCGTCGCTGCCTTTCATCGAAACGACGCTCGCCTTCATCCGGAATTCAGATGCCCTCGCTCTGCTTTCCCAGTCGACAGAACAGAACAGAAAAGAAAAGAAGAAAAAGAGGACGGGCGGGCGCGCCTCCTGACTCGGAGTCGGCACCTTAATTTACACCCTTACCGTAAACGTCAAAGTTCACTACTCCGCAGAGAAATCGACGGAAAACGCGCTGCCTGTGAATTCAAAAATAATGCCGTGCTGACTGCGCTTTTCCAATTTACCGATTTTCACTTACAGATATCTTCGTGCTCTTTGCGTACTTGCGTACATACCAGTGTGTGTGTGTGTGTGTCTGTGTGTGAGTGTGTGTGTGTATGTGTGTGTGTGTGTGTGAGTGATAAGAGTGAGAGAATGTACTTCTTGATACGTAAGTCTACACATAGTGTATTTCGTGTGGCGTTTACCAGTTACTTTGCAGCAATACTGGAACGAAAATGGACATCGAATGCTATAGAACGTGTTGTCGATGATAGTGGGAGGGTTCACATGGCTCTAAGCACCACGGGACTTAACATCTGAGGTCATCACTCCCCTAGACTTAGAACTAACTAACTTGAGGACATCACACACATCCATGCCCGAGGCAGGATTCGAACCTGCGACCGCAGCAGCAGCGCGGTTCCGGACTGAAGCGCCTAGGACAGCTCGGTCACAGCAGCCGGCAATAGTGGGATGACTAGTCTATTACCCACGTCTCCAACATCCTTCGACGAAACCTGATAAGAAATATTTGGTAATCTTAAGAGCGGTATAACATTCGTTGAATGTAACTCCACCGCCTGCGGCACTACACTTTTTGTCTGTTTACTTGAACCATGGACCTAAGAAGTTTTTTCTCTTTAAATGAGGGTGTGCCAGGTTTAGGTTTCTTTAACAAAGAAGGATCCGTATGATAGTAATGACGATAATGAGAATTAGTGTTTATTTTAAAATTCTTTTCTTGCCATAACGTAGCACACTGGACTCGCATTCGGGAGGACGACGGTTCAATCCCGTCTCCGGCCATCCTGATTTAGGTTTTCCGTGATTTCCCTAAATCGTTTCAGGCAAATGCCGGGATGGTTCCTTTGAAAGGGCACGGCCGATTTCCTTCCCAATCCTTCCCTAACCCGAGCTTGCGCTCCGTCTCTAATGACCTCGTTGTCGACGGGACGTTAAACACTAACCACCACCACCATCTTGCCATAACGAGACAAGGCGAACACAGGAGTCTCATGTTAGTAGTAATGGAACAATGGGACTTAAAAGTGAATCTTCAGGAGAACTGATAATTAGGGACGAACAGGATGGTGAAATAAATGACGGCTACGGACAAACTGAAATGAATCACTAAATCATTTAACGGAATACTAGTTCTTTCGGAATATTAAGAGTATAATAGTACTTGGCTTTTCGTAATGACACTTCCATATGTCTGTTTCGCTTATTATATAGCAGGGCTACACCTAAAATCACGAAAACTGTTTTTCTTCTCCGCGAATATTATTTCAGCAAGTAGTGTAAACTGCAATCAGATACAGCATGCCTCCCGCTGAAATCGGAAATATATCTACAGTTTAGAACCAACAAGTGGAATTTTTGTATGTCATGTCACTTTTTTTCTTGGTACATCAAATATTATCCGTTTAGATCTTTATACACTGTTCTTTTGTTTCGTAAAAGTGCATAGATTTTATTTTACGTATTCAACGACAAGCATGCTTTCTCCCAAAGACACGCAAGTGGATTTGAAATAGAAGTCGATCTGTGACCTTTTTTTTAGTACCAGTTTCTCTCCCTCTCTCCCATTCTCTCTCTCTCTCTCTCTCTCTCTCTCTCTCTCTCTCTTTCTCTCTCCTTCTTTCCATCTACATCTACACACGTACTCCGTAAGTTACCATGCGGTGCATGGCGGAAGCTGGCTTGTACCACTATTACTCATTCCCTGCCTGTCCCACTCACAAATGGAGCGAGGATAAAAACAACTGTCTGTACGCCTCCATATGAGCCCTAATTTCTCTTATCCTGCTTTCTTGGTCCTTACTCGAAATGTACATTGGCGCAGTAGAATCAGTATGCAGTCGCCCTCAAATGCCGCTTCTGTAAATTTTCTCAATATTGTTTAGCGAAAAGACCGTCTTCTTCCCTGCAGAGATTCCCATCTAAGATCACGAACCATCTCCGTAATACTCGCATGCTGATCGAACCCACTGCTAGCAAATCTAGAAGCACGCCTCTGAATTGCTCCAAATTCGTGAATTCGCAACCTATCATCCTGATTAAGGTTTTCCGTCATTTGCCTAAATCGCTCCAGACACATGCCGGGATGGTTACTTTCCAAGGGCATGGCTGATTTTCTTTCCCATCCTTGAGAAAATCCGACTTTGTAGTTCGCCTCTAATGACCTCGTTGTCGACGGGACATTAAACCCTAATCTTTCTTCCTTCCTTTCTGAAATGCACTACTCACAATGGATCGCACTAACGTTCTATTCGCGGTCTCCTTTATAGATGGGCTACATATTACTTTAATTCTTCCAGTAAACCGAAGTCGACCAATCGCTTCTATCCTTCCCTACTATTGATATTGCGGGCTCGTTCGATTTCATATCACTTTCCAGCGTTGCGCTCACACATTTATTCGACGTCACTATGTAAAGTCTCCCTTTTCTCTCTTTTTCGCTCTTTCTCTCTTGTTTTTCTTTTTTTCATTTCCAAGTACCTTTGTTAAATATTTAACCTACGTTTTTCCATACAATTATTCCATTCTCCTCCTTCTTCCACACTTAAATGAACTATTCCTGGATACTTCAACTGTCCCTTCTTCTACTTACGTTTTCCTCTAGATACTCAGTGCAGAATCTCAAAGTTTCTCATTAAATTTTCATTATCATTCTCTATATTTCACGTTTAAATTCTTCCTCTTGCTTCGCCTCCGATTTCTGCATGGCACACTTCTCTCTTTCATATAATAATGTTCTCCAGGCATATAGAGTCAGGAACTACGTCCTCAACTTAACGTCAGTGTCAGTGAGAAAATATTTCACACTGGGAGAGCCCTTTTGTTGAGGGAATCTTACTTCGCCTACATCAGTCTTCTTCTGATGTCTCCTTTGTTTTCATCATTTTCAGTTAGCTTCTTTCTGTCACAGAATTCACACGCTTCTGATGTTATGTTATTATATCTTCCCCAAACTTGATCTTCAGCATTTTATTGTTTTCCTTTCTGCTATCTTTCATCTCTGTTCTATTTATTCACAATCCAAATTCTGTACTAATTAGACTGTACATCCTATCCACGCTTTTTTTTCGAGTCTTCCTTATATTACATTATTCAGTATTATTACTTCACTCTCCACCATAAATAATATTACACTAGGTTTGAAATACAATGGCTATCCACAAAGTACATTACGTTTTGGAATTAAAAATAAATAAAGTATTGGAAATTTCTTTTATTATATACAGATGAAAGCCACACTTAAATACTACTTTTATACATAGTTGCCATTTAAATTAAGGCACTTATCGTAACGATGGACGAGCTTGGAAATTCCTTCGTCGTAAAATTCGGCCACCTGCGCCTTCAACCATGTGGTTACTTCTTCTTGAAGCTGTGCGTCGTCATCAAAACGCTGCATAGCCAACCACTTTTTCATTGCTGGGGATAAGTGGAAGTCGCTCGGTGCCAGGTCGGGACTGTACGGCGGATGAGGAAACAACTCCCACTTAAAAGATTCGAGAACTTCACGAGTGGCATTTGCCGTGTGGGCCCGGGCGTTGTCGTGAATCAGCAACATCTTTGAGCCCAACTTTCCCCTGCGCTTGGTTTGTATTGCTCTTCTGAGGTTGTGCAGAGTTTGGCAATACCTTTGAGAGTTTATTGTAGTGCCTCCTTCCAGGAAATCCACAAAAATCACACCTTTTCTGTCCCAAAAGACAGTCATTACGTGGTTAAAGGCGCAGGCGGCCGAATTTTACGATGAAGGAATTTCCAAGCTCGTCCATCGCTACTATAAGTGCCTTAATTTAAATGGCAACTATGTAGAAAAGTAGTATTTAATAAGTGTGGCTTTCATCTGTATATAATTTTAAAAAATTCCAATACTTTATTTATTTTTAATTCCAAAACGTAATGTACTTTGTGGATGGCCCTCGTACTTTCAGTGGTCGTCTGTGTGTGTGTGTGTGTGTGTGTGTGTGTGTGTGTGTGTGTGTGGTGTGCGCCGAAAACACTAACCTTTGCAGCTAACAGCCAGTTACGCTTGTGTCTATAAACAAGAATCGGCCTGGAGCGTAAGGAAAGCTTTCTCACGAGACGGGGCCTTAGTCCAGATGTTCGGCAGCTGGGTAGACGCCGTGAGGTTAATGACCCGCTGGCCCAGGTGCTCAAGAAAAAACAAAAGGGTGCCGCAGGCGGAGTCGCAAAGAAAGGTCGCTAATCTCGTAAAACACGTTCTCGCCTTACTGCACAATTTGCGCGCCACACAATAGCTTCGTTTTCCAGCACTGGCCGAAAATTTCTGCGCCCCTTTCTCTTTCTGCGATTTTTATGTTAATGGAGACAGATCAGTCCCTTTGTTTACTTCGTTAGTTACGCGTCACAAAATACGAATGGCGTTCACACAGTAAAAATATGCAAAAGGAGTCCAAGGCAATTTCTTATTCACGTAAGCCGTACCCTAACGAAAACAACGAAGTTAAGGGAATGTCCTCTCTCGTGAGTAAATAACACTCAGTGATCCGTGTGGCTAACGCAGTCTATGCATAACACGCAACCGAAAAGCGTAAATAGATTATTGTCTTCGCAAGCATAATAAAAAGAGTGACAAGAAACTTTATCATGTTTTACTTTGTGAACCAGCAAATTTTAATTATTTGCCACAAAAGAAAATATAAGAAGGAGAGAGAGAGAGAGAGAGAGAGAGAGAGAGAGAGAGAGAGAATAATAATTTCCCACTTTTGTTGCATATTTCCAGTCAAAGAGCATACATTTTGCGGGGTGAATATATCGCAAATAGATTTGTCCTTTGCCACTGAGAACATCAGTTGACGACAAACCCGAACACCTGCTGTTAGGAATTACAGACAGTTTCTTTTTTCCTACGTAAGATGAGAAAATACACGAAAAAATATACTTAGATTTTGATCTTACTGCGTCATATTTTGAGGGTGTTGTACTCTATTATTATGTGATAACCTGACTGATGATCACCACCATTAAATATCTAGAAGTAGCCGTGCAGACCAGTTTTAACCGGAACAAACACTTAAAGTTGCAAGCAAGACACATCCAGGATTGATTTTCTTTGAAAGTATTTTAATGAAATGCTACTGCTCCAAGAAGGAGAATACTCATAAACGCTCAATGGCCGACTCTCTAGTATTAGGGACCTTTACAAGAAGAGTAGGGAGTGTCGTATAATTAACAAAACATAAAGGTGCTAGTCCAACAGCATCAAAAGCAACGTTATGCATTACGGAGAAGTTTTCTGTCAAATTCCTGAGAGCGTACATTACAACAACATTTAGTTAACATACTATTTTTCCCTCACACAACTCGCAAAAGTACTATTACTGCAAAATCAGAGACGTACTAGATCTATCTTGGACCCACAGACAAGTGCTCTTTCCGCGCACTTCTCGCGAACAGGGAAATCCGTACACGACGTATGCACACAACACACTGTACTGCACAATTACACGTATCACGTCATTTGTAAAGTATTACTGAAAGCACAACATGTCATAGATGCCGTTTAAGAAAGCTGTTTCACTTACTTATTTGTTTATTTTATGTAAATATTCATTCCTATGCAAGTGGAACAAGATTAGGTTCAGGTCAAGCCTAACTATGCATCCTCACAGCTTCGCTTCTGCTGATACCTTTCTTGTATTTACCGTAATTCACAGAAGCTCTCTCGCATGTGCTTCTGGAGCTTGTGCTGTGATTAAGATGAGGTGATAGCTACCTGAGATATGGTGAGGCTCCTGAAGGGGTTGCACACTGAGAAGTAGACAAGGCATGTGGTAGTCATGTAAGTTGTCTGAGGCACACAGGTCCAACACCCGGCATCATGGTGTGGGGAGAGATCTCCTACACTGGCCGTAAACCACTGGTGATCGTCGAGGGGACACTGAATAGTGCACGGTACATCCAAACCGTCATCGAACCCATCGTTCTACCATTCCTAGACCGGCAAGGGAACTTGCTGTTCCAACAGGACAATGCACGTCCGCATGTATCCCGTGCCACCCAACGTGCTCTAAGTGGGTGCTCGGAGCACTCACTTGGTCAAACAGGTGGATGTTTAAGAAATAACGCACATACACTATGTGATCAAAAGCATCCGGGAACCAGGCTGAAAATGACGTAAAAGTTCGTGACGCCCTCCATCGGTAATGCTGGAATTCAATATGGAGTTGGCCCACCCTTAGCCTTGATGACAGCTTCCACTCTCGCAGGTGTACGTTCAATCTGGTGCTGGAAGGTTTCTTCAGAAATGGCAGCCTATTCTTCACGGAGTGCTGCACTGAGGAGAAGTACCGATGTCGGCTGGTTAGGCATGGCACGAAGTCGGCGTTCCACAACATCCCAAAGGTGTTCTATAGATTCAGGCCAGTATTCTGTGCAGGCCAGTCCATTACAGGCCGTGAATTATGAACAGGTGCTCGATCGTGTTGAAAGATGCAGTTCACATCCTCGAATTGCTCTTCAACAGTGGTAAGTAAGAAGGTGCTTAAAACATCAATGCAGGCCTCTGCTGTGATAGTGCCGCGCATAACAACAAGGGGTGCAAGCCGCCTCCATGAAAAACACGACCACACCATAACACCACCGCCTCCGAATTTTACTGTTGGCACTACACACGTTGGCAGGCAGATGACGTCCACCAGACATTCGCCATACCCACACCCTGCCATCGGAAAGCCACATTGTGTACCGTGATTCGTCACTCCACACAACGTTTTTCCTCTGTTCACTCGTCCAATGTTTACGCTCCTTACACCTAGCGAGGCGTCGTTTGGCTTGCACCGGCGTGATGTGTGGCTTATGAGCAGCCGCTCGACCATGAAATCCAAGTTTTCTCACCTCCCGCCAAACTATCATAGTACTTGCAGTGGATCTTGGCGCAGTTTGGGTTTCCTTTGTGATGATCTGGATAGATATCTGCCTTTTACACATTACGACCCTCTTCAACTGTCGGCGGTCTCTATCAGTCAACAGACGAGGTCGGCCTGTACGCTTTTGCGCTGTACGTGTCCCTCCACGTTTCCACTTCACTATCACATCGGGAACAGTGGACCTATGGATGTTTAGGAGTGTGGAAATCTCGCGTACGGACGTATGACACAAATGACACCCTGTCACCTGACAACCTTCGAAGTCCATGAGTTGCACGGAGCGACCCATTCTAGTCTCTCACGATGTCTAATGACTACTGAGGTCGGTGACACGGAGTACCTGACGATATGTGGCAGCACAATACACCTAATATGAAAAATATATATTTTTGGGGGTGTCCATATACTTTTGATTACGTAGTGTACGCGTAAGCACCGGTAGCTGCTTCTAAACACCCATAATTTTTACTAAAGGCATCATGTTGGATTATATCGCAGTAGTAGAAGTTCGGCACACAAACTCAATGCACGAGTTCCCACTTCACATCCTACAGCAATTTGTTCCGAAATTTTTGGTGGGCATACAGACAAGCGGAAGTTTACCCGCATATGGTGGGGGAGCCCTCCACCTAACTGGGGTGCCCATCCAAAATTACACCCAGTTTTAACACCATTTTTCGATATATTGAGACACAAATGAAAGAGCACAATGACAAACTGTTCGTGTAAGCTACAAAAATTTGTTGGACGTCTTGTAATTTAGATTTCGGTTCACATTTTCCGCTCATTTTAAAACTAAAGGCCGTTTGTGATTTATGCCCATGATATCAGTGAACATTGTAAGTAGGCAGTTTAGGTTTTTTTATTGGTAACGCCACCTCTGTATAAAAATCACTGGCTGTGCTGTGTGCAGTCTGTGTCTAGTTTGCATTGTTGTCTGCCATTGTAGTGTTGGACAGAGGCAGCTGGATGTGAATTATGAAAAAATTTTTCAAATCTGTATTGGCCACTGCCCAAACCAATTTGTAAAATTTTTTGTGGGAAGCATGGGGGCTATGTAAGTAGGCTGTTTAGGTTTTTTTATTGGTAACGCCACCTCTGTATAAAAATCACTGGCTGTGCTGTGTGCAGTCTGTGTCTAGTTTGCATTGTTGTCTGCCATTGTAGTGTTGGGCAGAGGCAGCTGGATGTGAACAGCGCGTAGCGTTGGGCAGTTGGAGGTGAGCCGCCAGCAGTGGTGGATGTGGGGAGAGAGATGGCGGAGTTTTGTAATTTGTCATGAACTGCTACATACACTCGTTCATGTTTCACTCCATACGAATACTTTCAGAAACGACTTCCTGACGATGTTAACAAATTTCTCTTCTTCAGAAACGCTTTCCTTGCCATTGCCGATCTACATTTTATATCCTCTCTACTTCGACCATCAGCAGTTACACTCCTGGAAATGGAAAAAAGAACACATTGACACCGGTGTGTCAGACCCACCATACTTGCTCCGGACACTGCGAGAGGGCTGTACAAGCAATGATCACACGCACGGCACAGCGGACACACCAGGAACCGTGGTGTTGGCCGTCGAATGGCGCTAGCTGCGCAGCATTTGTGCACCGCCGCCGTCAGTGTCAGCCAGTTTGCCGTGGCATACGGAGCTCCATCGCAGTCTTTAACACTGGTAGCATGCCGCGACAGCGTGGACGTGAACCGTATGTGCAGTTGACGGACTTTGAGCGAGGGCGTATAGTGGGCATGCGGGAGGCCGGGTGGACGTACCGCCGAATTGCTCAACACGTGGGGCGTGAGGTCTCCACAGTACATCGATGTTGTCGCCAGTGGTCGGCGGAAGGTGCACGTGCCCGTCGACCTGGGACCGGACCGCAGCGACGCACGGATGCACGCCAAGACCGTAGGATCCTACGCAGTGCCGTAGGGGACCGCACCGCCACTTCCCAGCAAATTAGGGACACTGTTGCTCCTGGGGTATCGGCGAGGACCATTCGCAACCGTCTCCATGAAGCTGGGCTACGGTCCCGCACACCGTTAGGCCGTCTTCCGCTCACGCCCCAACATCGTGCAGCCCGCCTCCAGTGGTGTCGCGACAGGCGTGAATGGAGGGACGAATGGAGACGTGTCGTCTTCAGCGATGAGAGTCGCTTCTGCCTTGGTGCCAATGATGGTCGTATGCGTGTTTGGCGCCGTGCAGGTGAGCGCCACAATCAGGACTGCATACGACCGAGGCACACAGGGCCAACACCCGGCATCATGGTGTGGGGAGCGATCTCCTACACTGGCCGTACACCACTGGTGATCGTCGAGGGGACACTGAATAGTGCACGGTACATCCAAACCGTCATCGAACCCATCGTTCTACCATTCCTAGACCGGCAAGGGAACTTGCTGTTCCAACAGGACAATGCACGTCCGCATGTATCCCGTGCCACCCAACGTGCTCTAGAAGGTGTAAGTCAACTACCCTGGCCAGCAAGATCTCCGGATCTGTCCCCCATTGAGCATGTTTGGGACTGGATGAAGCGTCGTCTCACGCGGTCTGCACGTCCAGCACGAACGCTGGTCCAAATTAGGCGCCAGGTGGAAATGGCATGGCAAGCCGTTCCACAGGACTACATCCAGCATCTCTACGATCGTCTCCATGGGAGAATAGCAGCCTGCATTGCTGCGAAAGGTGGATATACACTGTACTAGTGCCGACATTGTGCATGCTCTGTTGCCTGTGTCCATGTGCCTGTGGTTCTGTCAGTGTGATCATGTGATGTATCTGACCCCAGGAATGTGTCAATAAAGTTTCCCCTTCCTGGCACAATGAATTCACGGTGTTCTTATTTCAATTTCCAGGAGTGTATATTATGACTATTAAGGTAAATACATTGTTTGTTCTCTATTAATATCTTTCATTTGCTAACTATCCCTATCAGTAGTTAGTGCCTTCCATAGTTTGAATCTTTTATTTAGCTGGCAGTAGTGGCGCTCGCTGTATTGCAGTAGTTCGAGTAATGAAGATTTTTGTGAGGTAAGTGATTTCTGAAAGGTATAGTTTAATGTTACTCAGGGCCACTCATTTGCAGGGATTTTTGAAAGTCAGATTGCGTTGCGCTAAAAATATTGTATGCCAGTTTAAGCACAGTCATGTATAATTGTTCAAAGGGGACGTTTCAACATATCTTCACTTTTGGTACTTAACTAAAGCAGGAGGCGTTCCGCACAGAAATAGCATTCACAGTAGGGCAGAACTGACGAGATGTATCTAAAATAACAGCAGAAAATGATGGGGGGCTGGACTGAGTCGCCGCGCGGAATGGCAGCGCGGTTAGAGGCACAATGTCACGAACTGCGCTTCTCCTCCCGCCGGAGGTTCGAGTCCTCCCTCGGGCATGGGTGTGTGTGTTGGTCTTAGTGTAAGTTATTTTACGTAGCGTGTAAGTCTAGAGACCGATGACCTCAGCAGTTTGGTCTCTCAGGAATTCACACACATTTTAACATTTCTGGACTAGGTCCTCGCTTCTAGGATGACTGCATAGACCCATGATACATACTGCTGTCTCTTTGTCAATCACCTTCCAAGATATTTTAGCATATTATGTGAAAGTTTCAGGTGTCACGTTTTTCTAAGAAGTGTGTCCAGTTAATGGTACCTGACTCTTTGCTGAAGTCTAGTAATCGTCAATATTGTGAATTCACGGTTTTCTATACCATTTTTAAGCTCATCAGTTAGCCTCATTGGTGCAAAGTTTGGCCTTAAGTGTTTCGAAAACCGTAATGATACTTGTCTTATATATTTAATATTCCTAGGTATAAAGTCAGTTGATCGTAAATAATATACAGTGGTTCAAAAAAAGAAAAAGAGGAAAAACACGGAAACACCGCAAGAAATGCGTGCGAGAACAAAAATGCAGACACTAGAAAGCCTGCAGACTGCGCTGTGGTATTTGACCATGACCAACGAGACAGATTGTCATTGAAGAGGACTGAGACGAGAAATAAGAGGGCGGAAGCTGCAAATGTCACACCAGAACTGAATGCCGTACCCCTGGACATGATCAGCAAGAAAACAGCACGAAGGGAGCTCCATAATCTCGGAACGGCGGGAGGAACTGGAAATCCAGACCTACTCAGCAGTGACGCAATTGCCCGAAACAGCAGAACATGGTGCCGAAGCTGTATAACGTGGATTATGGAGCAATGGAAGGAAGTCATTTGGTCGAATGAGTCTTGTTTCATACTGTTTCCAATTTCTGGCTGAAATTACGTCCCAACACTGAAAAATAGTAGGGGTTTGTTGACGATATGGGCAGCAATATCGTGGTATTCCATGGACTCCAAGACTACAATACAACGTCGCCTTACTGCCAAGGATCACATGACTATTTTGGCTAGTCAGATCCATTACGTGGCATAGTGTTTGCTCGCCAGTGGTGATGCTTTCTTCAAGAAGGCAGGACTCTTCTTCTCACGGCTCGCATTTGTCGCAAATTATTATTATTATTATTATTATTTGTTGTTGTTCTGGTATTCAGTCCGGAGGCTGGTTTGATGCAGCTCTCTATGTTACTCTGTCCTCTGCAAACTTCTTCATCTACAAGTAATTACTGCACCCTATGTCCTTCTGAATCTGCTTAGTGTATTCATCTCTTGGTCTCGCTCTACGACTTTTACCCTCCACGCTGCCTTCCAATACTAAATTGGTGATCTCTTGATACCTCAGAACATGTCCTACCAACCGACCCCTTCTTCTAGTCAAGTTGTGCCACAAACACCTCTTCTCCCCAATTCTATTCAATACCTCCTCATTAATTATGTGATCTACCCATCTAATCTTCAGTATTCTTCTGTAGCACCACATTTCGAAGGCTTCTACTTTCTTCTTGTCTAAACTATTTATCGTCCATGTTTCACTTCTATACATGGCTACAGTCCATACAAATACTTTCAGAAACGACTTCCTGACACTTACATCTATACTCGATGTTAACAAATTTCTCTTCCTCAGAAACGGCTTCCTTGCCATTGCCAGTCTACATTTTATATCCTCTCTATTTCGGCCATCATCAGTTATTTTGCTCCCTAAAAAGCAAACTCATCTACTACTTTAAGTGTCTCATTTCCTAATCAAATTCCCACAGCATCACCTGATTTAATTTGACTACATTCAGTTATCCTCGTTTTGCTTTTGTTGATGTTCATCTTACATCCTCCTTTGGAGATACTGTCCATTCTGCTCAACTGATCTTCCAGGTCCTTTGCTGCCTCTGACAGAATTACAATGTCATAGCCAAACCTCAAAGATTTTTATTTTTTCTCCATGGATTTTAATTCCTACTCCATATTGTTCTTTTATTTCCTTTACTGCTTGGTCAATATACAGAATAAATAACATCGGGGTAGTAATCACAGTGTGATTTTCTTTTTCTGCTGCGTGGAATCCATCCCATTCAAGGGAGAAGAACTTATCTGTTCTCCGTAGAATTATTGATTACGATTGTGGTTATCCTGTAAGGCTATCGCTTCAGTAGAGATTATCATTGTTGCTTTTCTTGTTAAATTCATTATAACATATTGTAAGAGGAACTGTATATGATGGATCTATGTCCTGACAAGAATGGTGATCAACAATTAATTGCAGCATGCAGGCTTACTGGCACCGTAAGAAAAAAAAAAAAACTGGTTTCGTTAGTCGGGGGTTGAAAAATTTTCTAATTTTAAGTTTCCAACATTAAAATTACGAAACTTTCCCCGTACAATTGTAGGTACGTATCACTGTACGCTATGCATGATTTTCGCTTTGCTAACATATTGCTTTAGAACGTTTCGCAGATTTCTGTATTCTTCGTAGCGTTTACGCGTCGGATCTGACTAGTTTCTGCAAACAGTGTCCTTATTTTTTGTAGTTTAACGTAACAATGTTGCCAGCCTCGAAGCGAACGGGTATCTTATTCAGACTGTACGCATGGGGTATGTTTGTCGCAGAAAACCGTGAACGCATTAGCAAGGTCATGAATCTTTCTATGTTGTCGACAGTGACTACATACTTCTATTGAGTTCCTAATCAACACGCTTTCCAGCGTCACAATCTGTACGTTTAATGTTCCCGTAAGCTATGCGGCGCAATTTGACATTTACGGGGTGTGAAAAGTGCAGCACAAATACTATGAGACTAATCGCGTATGTATGACCATTGTCAATGTTTCACGTTCTGATTACATTTGTGTGTGTTTTATAGTGAAATAACGCTCATCTTGTGCAACTGCTTTTGCCTTCTTCAGTTGAAGGTTTGTGTAATATGCACGTACGAAGATAAGGTACACTATGTGATCAAAAGTATTCGGACACTCCCAAAAACAAACGTTTTTCATATTAGATGCATTGTGCTGCCACCTACTGCCAGGTACTCCATATTACCGGCCTCAGTAGTCATTAGACATCGTGAGAGGGCTGAATGGGGCGCACCGCGGAACTCATGGACTTCGAACGTGGTCAGGTGGTAGGGTGTCACTTGTGTCATACGTCTGTACGCAAGATTTCCACACTCCTAAACATCCCTAGGACCACTGTTTCCGGTCCACTGCAAGTACTATGGCAGTTACGCGGGAGGTGCGAAAACTTGGATTTCAGGTCCACTGCAAGTACTATGGCAGTTACGCGGGAGGTGCGAAAACTTGGATTTCATAGCGGCTGCTCATAAGCCACACATCACACCAGTAAACGCCGAACTAAGCCTCGCTTGGTGTAAGGAGCTTAAACATTGGATGATTGAACAATGGAAAAACATTGTGGTGTCGTGACGAATCACGGTATACAAATGGCTCTGAGCACTATGCGACTTAACTTCTGAGGTCATCAGTCGCCTAAAACTTAGAACTAATTAAACCTAACTAACCTGAGGACATCAGACACATCCATGCCCGAGACAGGATTCGAACCTGCGACCGTAGCGGCCCCTCGGTTCCAGACTGCAGCGCCTAGAAACGCACGGCCAATTCACGGTATACAATGTGGCAAGCCAATGGCAGGGTGTGGGTATGGCGAATGCCCGGTGGACGTCATCTGCCAGCGTGTGTAGTGCCAACAGTAAAATTCGGAGGCGGTGGTGTCATGGCGTGGTCGTGTTTTTCGTGGAGGCGGCTTGCAACCCTTGTTGTTTTGCGCTGCACTATCACAGCACAGGCCTGCATTGATGTTTTAAGCACCTTCTTGCTTCCCACTGTTGAAGAGCAATTCGAGGATGGCCATTGCATCTTTCAACACGATCGAGCACCTGTTCATAATGCACGGCCTGTGTGGTTTCACGACAATAACATCCCTGTAATGGCTTGGCCTGCACAGAGTCCTGACCTGAATCTATAGAACACCTTTGGGATGTTTTGGAACGCCGAGTTCGTGCCAAGCCTCACCGACCCACATCGATACCTCTCCTCAGTGCAGCACTCTGTGAAGAATGGGCTGCCATTCCGCAAGAAACCTTCCAGCACTTGATTGAACGTATGTCTGTGAGAGTGGATGCTGTCATTAAGGCTAAGGGTGGGCAACACCATATTTAAGTCCAGAATTACCGATGGAGGGCGCCACGAACTTGTGCGTCATTTTTAGCCAGGTGTGCGGATACTTTTGATCACGTAGTGTAGAAATGCTGCTCGTTCTGGGTGGTTATGATAAATTGGACCGTATGAACGAGGTGCATTTTCCTCGTGTTTCCATTTGTTTACTGTCAGCTCAGTCAAGTCAACGAGCTACGTTATTCCAGGTTGCTGCAGTGTGATAATCTTAATAGAGGTATGTTAATGTGAATATAACGATGTTCAAATGGTTCAAATGGCCCTGAGCACTATGGGACTTAACAGCTGAGCTCATCAGTACCCTAGGACTTAGAACTACTTAAACCTAACTAACCTAATGACATCACACATATCCATGCCCGAGGCAGGATTCGAACCTGCGACCGTAGCGGTCGCGCTGTTCCAGATTGAAGCGCCTAGAACCACTCGGCCACATCGTCCGGCTAGAACACTGTGATACCGTTTTGAATAGGTCTTGAGGAAAGAAAGAGGATTATCGAATTAAAACTATAGTACGCTGTTTTATTTGTTTTTTTGTTTTTTTTTTCTTTTAAGGTACTTCTCTTTATATTTTGGTAAAGAACAAAGTTACCAGAAAGGCATTCATGTTGGTTAAAGTGTCTCAGGTAGCTAAACAATTCCCCTTCTGTAGTTTTATTTGACCTTCTAAATTCGTATAGGAGCTTATATACTACTCATGTGTCTTCTGTTGCTAAAAGAGTTTTAATGTTTGCTGGAATGGCATACCTAGGGATCATCAGATGGTGTAATAGTTCCACAGTTTCTTGAAACCTTATGTGGAAGACGAAGAAAACTGATTAACATCTTCCTCACTGCAGCATTCACATGAAGAAGATGGAAAACGTTGAAGCGGTGGAGATGTTGCCGGAATCTTCCGAGAATAAAAAGAAGTCATCCCTTTGTTACCGCCAGACACCACACTTGCTAGGTGGTAGCCTTTAAATCGGCCGCGGTCCGGTAGTATACGTCGGACCCGCGTGTCGCCACTGTCAGTGATTGCAGACCGAGCGCCGCCACACGGCAGGTCTAGAGAGACGTCCTAGCACTCGCCCCAGTTGTTCAGACGACTTTGCTAGCGATGCTACACTGACAATTACGCTCTCATTTGCCGAGACGATAGTTAGCATAGCCTTCAGCTACGTCATTTGCTACGACCTAGCAAGGCTCCATAGCATTTGATATTTATCTTGTGAAGCATGTACAGTCAAGAGAGATGTTCACCAATTGTGGATTAAAGTTAAGTTTTCTACCAGTTACCTCCTTTTTTTACCAGACTCAACTCCTATAACTGTTCCAGACCTCACGCCAGCCTGCGTGAGCTTAAACGCGTGCATTTCGGCCTCCTCTAGCAACACAGTGTTGGCTCTTCTGCCAACACTACAGTTTCTGCAGTTTTGGTACTAAGGACTTGATGGGAGATTAGTTACCACTATCGTACAATGTATGACATTAATTTCGTAAGACTGTTGCAGATTTTCATTCCATCGGGATCTGATTATAGTCCTTATGTTATGAAGAATATCGTCGGGTAGCACTGAATCATAGTTCACTGAACCTGTGTATATAGCTTCCTTGGTCAGTGTATCTACTTTTCCATTTCCTTTTATTTCGCTGTGCGCTTTCACACATTACATGATGGTCGCTTTATTTACACGGTAAAGCTTCTGCGCTGCTTCTATAATCCGATGTACTGGGTAATTTTTGGTATTGCTGACGTCGTAGCTTTTTAACAGCGTCAATGCTGAGCATGAGTCCGATAAAACGATGATTGTTTTTGCATGGCTTGTGGAGAACTGAAGGAGACGGCAAGCGGTTCGCAGCGGAGGGAACACCACGACAGTTTTTTCCAAAATATTAGAAGCGTTCAATAACTAATGCAACACATTTTTTTCTGGAAGGCAATTAGTTTTATTCAGGATTCCCAAACGCCATGTATTCCCCACTCTTTTGGCTACAAATCCCTTTTTTTCTACACTACTGGCCATTAAAATTGCTACACCAAGAAGAATGGAGATGATAAACGGGTATTCATTCGACAAATATATTATACTAGAACTGACATGTGATTACATTTTCACGCAATTTGAGTGCATAGATCCTAAGAAATCAGTACCCAGAACAACTACCTTTGGCCGTAATAACGGCCTTGATACGATTGAGCATTGAGTCAAACAGAACTTGGATGGCGTGTATTGGTACAGCTACCCATGCAGCTTCAACACGATACCATAGTTCATCAAGAATAGTGACTGGCGTATTGTGACGAGCCAGTTGCTCGGCCTCCATTGACCAGACGTTTTCAATTGGTGAGAGATCTGGAGAATGTGCTGGCCAGGGCAGCAGTCGAACATTTTCTGTATCCAGAAAGGCCCATACAGGACCTGCAACATGCGTTCGTGCATTATCCTGCTGAAATGTAGGTTTTCGCAGGGATCGAAAGGAGGGTAGAGTCACGGGTCGTAACACATCTGAAATGTAACGTCCAGTGTTCAAAGTGCTGTCAATGCGAACAAGAAGTTACCGAGACGAGTAACCAAAAGCACCCCATACCATCACGACGGATGATACGCCAGTATGACGATGACGAGTACCCGCTTCCAATGTGCGTTCACCACGATGTCGCCAAACACGCATGCGACCATCATGTTGCTGTAAACAGAACCTGGATTCATCCGAAAAAATGACGTTATGCCATTCGTGCATCCAGGTTCGTCGTTGAGTACACCATCGCAGGGGCTCCTGTCTGTGATGCAGCGTCAAGGGTAACCGCAGCCATGGTCTCCGAGCTGACAGTCCATGCTGCTGCAAACGTCGTCGAACTGTTCGTGCAGTTGGTTGTTGTCTTGCAAACGTCCCGATTTGTTGACTCAGGGCTGCACGATCCGTTACAGCCATGCGGATAAGATGCCTGTCATCTCGACTGCTAGTGATTACCCTCCTGAACCCCCGATTCCATATTCTGCCAACAGTCATGGGACTCGACCAACGCGAACAGCAATGTCGCGATACGATAAACCGCAATCGCGATAGGCTACAATCCGACCTTTATCAAAGTCGGAAACGTGATGGTACGCATTTCTCCTCCTTACTCGAGGCATCACAACAACGTTTCACCAGGCAACGCCGGTCAACTGCTGTTTGTGTATGAGGATCTGTTGGAAACTTTCCTCATGTCAGCACGTTGTAGGTGTTGCCACCGGCGCCAACCTTGTGTGAATGCTCTGAAAAGCTAATCATTAGCATATCACAGCATCTTCTTCCTGTTGGTTGAATTTCGCGTCTGTAGCACGTCATCTTCGTGGTGTAGCAATTCTAACGGCCAGTAGTGTACATAATCTCCGTTCAATGTGACGGCCTCACGCCAGCTTATTTCGAGGGCCTGAATGCGTGCATGGCACCATTCTATTGGTCGACGTCGGAGTCAACGTCTTGCTATATCAGTAGACTCCCCGTCATACACGACCATTTCCCTCGGATCATTTCCCTCGGATGAGAGTGTCCGCACGTTCCAATATTGCAGGAGTCACAGCTGTATGCGACCAGTCCGCACGCGGGAGATCGGACAGGTTTGGGTGACCTTGTTGCCATGATGGAGGACACCTCTCCCAATGACTCACGGGACTTTTGTGCACTGCCAGGTCTCCGTAGACATTCTGCAAGCGTTTGTGAATATCTGCGATGCTCTTTTCTTCCAAATTGAAACACAGTGACAGCTCTCTGCTTAGGACGCACCTCCATTACAGCTACGTATGGCGCCGCCACCCATTGGATCTTCGTGAAACTGTAGCGACGGGAATATTCCACGATGTCCTACAACAAATTCCGCCTTTTTTTTTTTTTTTTTTTTGTTTCAACCGAAATTTGCCGAGAATAAAAATAGTTGCATTACTTATTGAACGCCCATTGTAAAATGGTCTTAATTTTGTAAGGCTCAATGCCCTGAAGGGTATGAAGGCCTCTTACAGTAACTACGTGGCAGCAGCTCTCAACAAGGAGACCTGGCACAGCTGGCCAGAGTGGCCTCGGCGCGGCCGGCTCTCGGTTGCGGGCGGGCGGTGTAGTGTCGCGTTTCTTGCGGCGCGGCTCGGCGGGGCTCGTCTTGGCGCCGGGGGCGGCCGGCCGGCGGCCAGGCCGTGTTAATTAGTGTACACGGCCGGGGCCGCACCTAATTGGACTCCAAGACAAACAGCGGCCGGGATCCGCAAGACGGTTTGCGCGCCACCCTGCGCCGCGCCCTGGCACGCTGCGCTGACGTCGCCGCTGCGTCGCCGATTGGGTCGCACTGCAGGGGGGAGGGGGGGGGGGACGACCAGCCTGACCCCGAGTATTGGTTTACCTAGCCACACACCAGTCGTCCTCGGTGAGGACATCTTGTTCACCTAATCCTACCAGAGAAAAATAGTAGATCGCTTACACAGATGTGCCTACACATGCGCAGAGCCGGATGTACAGACGGAGATACCCCAAGCCAGACACTTCGGCACTCCTCCACTTCCTCACCCTCCGCTTCCCCACCCTCCCATCTATTGTTTGTTTTTATCTTTCGTCACTTTTGCTTTTCATATCTAGTTTTCGTCAGACTATAAAGTTAACATTCGATATTACCAAAAAATTAAATCAATAATCAATTACTGAAAATAATCACATCATGCGTTACACACTGGCATTCGCCATATCTTTTAGCTTGCATGGCGTCTTGATCTTTTTGTTTCAAAAGTTCGCTTCCAAGATGTATACCACTTAGCTTCTTCACATACTCCGTATACCACACAAGGCAATGAAAGTAGTGTCAACTTGTACACTGAAACTTCCTGGCAGATTAAAACTGGGTGCCGGACCGAGACTCGAACTCGGGACGTTTGCCTTTCGCGGGCAAGTTCTCTACCAACTGAGCTGCCAAGTACGACTCACGCTCCGTCCTCACAGCTTTACTTCTGCCAGTACCTCGTCTCCTACCTTCCAAACTTTACAGAAACTCTCCAGCGCACACTCCGCTGCAGAGTGAAAATCTCATTCTGGAAAGATCCCCCAGGCTGTGGCTAAGCCACGTCTTCGCAGTATCCTTTATTTCAGGAGTGCTAGTTCTGCAAGGTTCGCAGGAGAGCTTCTGTAAAGTTTGGAAGGTAGGAGACGAGGTACTGGCAGAACTAAAGCTGTGAGGAAGGCGCGTGAGTAGTGCTTGAGTAGCTCAGTTGATAGAGCACTTGCCCGCGAAAGGCAAAGGTCCCGAGTTCGAGTCTCGGTCCGGCTACACAGTTTTAATCTGCCAGGAAGTTTCATATCAGCGCACACTCCGCTGCAGACTGAAAATCTCATTCTAGAAACTTGTACACTGGTCGACGCACGATGCAACTAAACTGCAATTACGGCCACCGACATTACAAAAAAAAACGTCCTTCAACTGATCTCAGCAGCAAACCAAGCGCTACTCTAGTGACAGAGTTGTTAGTGAGCGCTCCAGGTTTGCAAATTACGTGATTTTTTCCCCCAAGTCTACTGGAAATACAAGGGCCTAACGAATTCTCTCGGCACCCATTTTCCTCTCAGCGCCCTAGGCCCGTATCTACCTAGGTTACGCGAACGCACGCGCGCGCGCGCACACACACACATCCCGCCACAAGTTCTCCGGGTTAAAAAAAAAAGGGTTCAGATGGCCCTAAGCACTATGGGAGTTAACATCTGAGCTCATCAGTCCCCTAGACTTAGAACTACTTAAACCTAACTAACCTAAGGACATCACACACATCCGTGCCCGAGGCAGGATTCGAACCTGCGGCCGTACCAGAAGCGCGCTTCCGCACTGAACCGCCTAGAACCGCTCGGCCACAGTGGCCGGCTCTCCAGATTAGTTGAGTGTATCGGCACACCTCATTACTGCGTTGGCGCATAAGTTCGTATTGTTTAGACATAAATTAAAGAAACATAACAGATGCGCAGAACAGAGACTTAAGTCATCAGTGATATATTCTCCTTTTCTATTATCAACATTCTGCCAACGCTGCGATGACTTCCGACTCCACGACTGTAGAAATCACGTGGTTTTGAGGTGAAGAATTCGTCGAGCCATAATTCAGAGCGCATTTTCATCCGGAAACAAAGTCCCATGAAGGTTTTTCGATAGAGACTGGCAAAGGTGAAATTCTGAGGGTGCAAGGTCAGCTGAATAAGGTGGGTGCGGAACGACATCCTAAACAAACTCCCGGATAGTGTTTTTTGTCAGTCTACCAGAATGCGGCCGGGCTGTATCGTGGAGTAGCATCACTCCACGATGTCTTCCTGGTAGGCATTCTTGGACTGCGTTTGAAGACGTCTCACTTGTGGACAAACAATTTGACGCCTCGGGGAAGCAGTTCGTAGTACACTACACCGCCGCTGTTCCTCCAGATCCATAACATTACCTTTTGTGGATGCGCGCAGATCTTTGTACGGGGAGTTGCTGCTTTTTTTGGGCTCATTCATTCCTTTCTTTTCCTTATATTAGCATAAAGACACCATGTAACGATACAGCATAGAAATGATCGGTGCTGTGTACGAGCCAGATATGCACATATGGCCACCCATAGATCTTCGTTATTTTGGCTCAGAGTGTGCGGTACTTATACATCCAATTTTTGTACCTTCCCCATGGTATGCAAATATCGCATGATGGTAAAATGATCACCGTTCATCACATTTGCAGTTCTCGATTACATCGACATTCATCATTGACAAGTAATGCGTTTAAACGATCCTCATCAAACACCCAAGTTCTTCCTGAACGTAGCGAGTCACTAACGTCAAAACGATCCTCCTCAAAACGGGAAATTCATTTTCTTGCCATCCTCTGACCAGTGGCATTATCCTCAAACACGGGGCAAATGTTTCTGGCTGCCTCCGCTATTCTTACCACTCTACTGAGCTCAAACAAACGCATATGTCGGGAACGTTGAGATTTCTCCACTTGGCACTCCATTCACTATCTCAAAATGAGAAAATGACAATATGTAAAATCAAATAGCAACAGTGAACTACAAAAAAAATGATAATAGATAAATAAACCCTTAGCAAACTGAATAGAAACATGTAAAACAAAAACTCTAATAATTTATGTACCAACCTAATGTTTCAGACATTAATGTTGTGACACCTATAACACATGTCACTGATTTGTCGGCATTCATTTTAGTAGGGTTTGTAAGTCGCATATCCAGATGCACACTATCCGGCCAGTTATAAGGGCCTTTTTTGAGGAAACTTCATTTTTATATTCTCAACTGTAATTTTGTGCATTACTTCTCTATAAAATGAAACTCATCTTGAACAATACACTCATATTATAAGTAACATCCCTTTTATTTCGTGAACTTGCCAAGATATCGAAACGAATTTTTCTGTCTCTTGTAACAATCGCGATATTGGATATAATTTTTAGTGGCATCAAAAAACTCTTGAAAAGATATGTAAAAATCTAAAGCTTGTTAGTACTGACGTTGAAATTTTCGGGCAAATATTGGACAAGTGTCGGAAAATTGAAAAAAAATGGTTCAAATGGCTCTGAGCACTATGGGACTTAACATCTATGGTCAACAGTCCCCTAGAACTTAGAACTACTTAAACCTAACTAACCTAAGGACAGCACACAACACCCAGCCATCACGAGCCAGAGAAAATCCCTGACCCCGCCGGGAATCGAACCCGGGAACCCGGGCGTGTGAAGCGAGAACGCTACCGCACGACCACGAGATGCGGGCTCGGAAAATTGAAAGGCAAGCCGGTCGGTATCGGCTGTTGCACTGAAAACATCATCAAATAGGACTATCGTAACAAGCTCTCCGCCCGTTTATTAGTTTTCCACAAAGCTATTCACATAAAAATGTATACGCACACATTTGAAACAATTATATTAAGTGCCACCTGATATGCGAGTAGCTTGCGTGTAGTTGAGGTTACAACAGTGGTAGCCCAGTCCATGGGTTAGTCACATTAAAGTTGTATATACGTTTTATCGTACAGTTGCGTAGGCCATCATCTAGTTGCCTATAACGACGGAGCCTGGGCGCCTGGAGTGAAGACACCCCCCTCACACACACACACACACACACACACACACACACACACACACACACACACACACACCCTTGGTCTCACACCAGCCGATACTAGCCACCTCGGATTTCAGTTTTAGCACACTCATCGAATACTTATGTCAAAATTTTCTACACCAACATGCGATATATCAATCTAATCGTCGATTTAAAAGCGTTATAATATCGTAAAAAGTATATATTTCCATTTAAGAAAGCCATTCTTGCCTCTTCTCGGTTGATAGCCTCTTGCAGGTAGCGTGGCCGCATGGAGACTGGGCCCAGCGTACAACAGCAAAAAAAGCACACGTCAGATGCCCTCTGACAAACGCACGCATAGTTTACTCACAAGAGATCATATATATCAATGTCATGGGTTATTTACCGAAACCAGATCTTTATTTTTAATTTCAATACTCTTCCTTCTTTCTTTTCCATTTAAGAACCAAATACTGCTGGCCCCTCCCTTTTTCTCTCCTCTCCTGTTCTCCCTTTTTATCTTTTTTTTCTATTGGTTTTAGGCAAATGCTATTTCACCAAATACAGTTATGTCACATAGTGATACAAGCAGGAAACTCTTCTAACTTAATTACGAAATATAAAACACAATTGCGCGAGATAATAGGTCTACAAAAGTGCATTAGTCTGACTGCACCCTTCCTACTTCCTTACCCTCCATCCATTATCTCTGATGTACATGGCTGTGCGATACGAGTTGAAGTTATGCACCAATAAAAACGCATACCAAAGATTTTATGCTGGTGCGTTAAAATTACTTTATTTGAAACTCCAGGCTGATTACTTTTACCTAAAAGATTTTGACCCATGACTACTTGTGTGAACATTCAGATATTATTAGAATATCAATATTATGTAAATAGTTTATCTTTTTCTTTGTCTATTTGAACAAATACTTGTCGGTGTTACATTTTATTTTCGATCTGAATATGGTAATTACATATGGCTACAAATTGTCATAAATGTTTTCTCATGCAACTGGAACGGTAAAGGTAAACTTTTCTGAACATTTACCAAGTTGTTGATCCTCTCGCTTCGAAACGTCGGCTGCTATTGTTACGAAGTGACTTCATGTCGATGTTGATTTCGTTGCAGCCGCGTGGGGTAGCCCCGCGGTCTGAGGCGCCTTATCACGGTCTGTGCGGCTCCCCCCGTCGGAGGTTCGAGTCCTTCCTCGGGCATAGGTGTGTGTGTTGTCCATAGCGAAAGTTAGTTTAAGTTACAGTAAGTAATGTGTAGGCTTAGGGACCGATGACCTCAGCAGTTTGGTCCCATACGACCTTACCAAATAAATGATTTCGTTCCATGTGATGCTCTCTGTGTGGATGAACGTGGTAGTCAGGACATATCATTATGAAATTGTCGCTAATCTCGATGAGTCTGTGATGTCTCTTAGATATGAACATTCTCACTGCAGGCTGTAATCGGGTATTTGGACTGCCAGACGGGATTGCGTACTAATCAGTCATCCCTCATCAATCTCCATACAGATTTTAACCTTTCTTGGAAAACTAGATCAGTTCCCCACTACGCCGTTTTTCGCTCGCAGATCATAACAATCCATTAAAGAGATATGATGGCCGGTCATATGTTAACTTTCGCAAGCCCTTTTGTTAAGGAGTCAACAATCCTAGCACCACACGTATATGTCAAGTGAAAACAATCGTGAATAACTGTGAGACCATGCCACGTTACACGTATTTGCAAAATTTAGCTACAACCTCCAAGTACTTCTCTACGCAGTCGCCGCCCCGACTTAACACATCTGTCGTAGCGTGGTACCAACTTTCCATTGCCCTCGCCATAGAAGGTAGACGCCTGTGCTTTCCGACGATTCCCTCGTTGTCTGCGCCAAAATGCTGCCAAAGCAACAGCTGATGTGAACGAAGAGATGAAAATCAGGGAGAGCCAAGACCGGACTGTATGGAGTGTGATCAAACACTTCCCATCGAAAACGCTGTAGGAACACGTTTGTTGCACCTTGAGTGTGAAGCTGACCATTGTCATGAAGACAGACACTAATGACACGTTATGTGGGTTGCATGAAATCAGGATGAAGCCCTTAGCATGCAACACACACCTGGTGGGAGATGCTAATGTTCTAGCCGTCTTTAAGTGCTCACTGTATGCTCAAACTAAAAATGCGACGTGAAGCGATCAACGGGCACACTAGAGAGACTGCCAAGACATCTGCACAAAGCTTCATCGGATTTCCACTGCGGTATTAATTTCAAGATCTATCGGAGTTTGAAAAAAAAATAGCCCTCGTATCTTTAGAACTGGTCTCTTAATATACAACTAAGGGAAATAAATTACCTTTGTGGCAATATAAGTGAAAGAGAAATGTGTATTACCCTTGATTCCGTTGGCTGTCTTTGACAGCCTCCTTCCAACGGTTCACTCAAATGTTCCTTCCATTTGGATTTAAATGTGTTAGATCGATTACACGTAATAACGCTTTACAGTCATTTTCAAGTATACTTCTTTTACCGATATAGCAAGCGAAGTTCGTAGTGCACAAACGTACCGTTCTCCGCAGCTTTCGCTTTCCTCTTGCCTTGATAAACAGGGGCGTTAGTAAATACCAGCATTACAGCCGGAAGACAGCTGTACTAAGCACATGTATACCTTCCAACGATGTCTTAAGTATGGAATGAAACGGCAATATGCCGGCCGGTGTGGCCGTGCGGTTCTAGGCGCTTCAGTCTGGAACCGCGTGACCGCTACGGTCGCAGGTTCGAATCCTGCCTCGGGCATGGATGTGTGTGATGTCCTTAGGTTAGTTAGGTTTAATTAGTTCTAAGTTCTAGGCGACTGATGACCTCAGAAGTTAAGTCGCATAGTGCTCAGAGCCATTTTTTTGAAACGGCAATAGGTGTGGATGCGAGCATCCTATAGGACAGTGGTACACACCCTGCAAGTCGTTGTACAGTTTCGTGTCAATAATAACTTTCCGCTGTCATTTTCTGTTTCTATATGAGCAAACACAAATGTATGCTCATGAGTAACCTCACCTCTGTAATCTCGTTCTCCACTTATTAGTACGATGTAGTATAATGTTACGCAGCTGAGCTCAAATACCGCTTTTCTATGGATACACAACAATATTCAAAAATGGTTCAAATGGCTCTGAGCACTATGGGACTCAACTGCTGAGGTCATTAGTCCCCTAGAACTTAGAACTAGTTAAACCTAACTAACCTAGGGACATCACAAACATCCATGCCCAAGGCAGGATTCGAACCTGCGACCGTAGCGGTCTTGCGGTTCCAGGCTGCAGCGCCTTTAACCGCACGGCCACTTCGGCCGGCACAACAATATTCTTCGAGAAGCACATCGTCTTTCTTCAAATAATATATTTAAGTTCCCTGAGCATCTCAGTTGAAGTTCCGTATCGGCGCTACCGAAATGCTACCATTCTAGCAACGTGTCCCTGTACTCCTTCATCATCTCCCATGTCTAGGTTCGCTTATTTATGTATTTCTAAGTTTACATAAAGACAAAGAGATGCAGCGCGACACAGTGAATAAATTTGGAGGCAAATAACACAGTTAACAGATTTGTCATTCGATAGAACTTTATTTACATCTTCGTGATAAAATGTAAATGTCGTGTGACTAGGGCCTCCCGTCGGGTAGACCGTTCGCCGAGTTCAAGTCTTTCGATTTGACGCCACTTCGGCGACTTGCGCGTCGATGGGGATGAAATGATGATGATGACAACACAACACCTAGTCCCTGAGCGGAGAAAATCTCCGACCCAGCCGGGAATAGAACCCGGGCCCTTAGCATTGACATTCCGTCGCGCTGACCACGCAGCTACCGGGAGCGGACATCTACATGATTATTCTGCAATTCTCAATTAAGTGTCTGACAGAAGGTTCATCGAACCACCTTCCCTACGTCTCTACTTCCCTACCGTTCCACCCTCGAACAGCGCGCAGCAAAACCGAACGCTTAAATGTTTCCGTTCGAACTCTAGTTTCTCTTATTTTATTATAATGATTACTTTTTACTGCGTAGATGGGCGCACACAAGTTGGTGACTGAGATTTCACGAGAAGGAGACTGTTTTAATGACTGCCACCCCAAAGCGTGTATCTTATCCGTGGCACTTTCTCCGTTATTTCGCGGTAATGCAAAACGAGGTGCCGTTCTTTGAACTTTTCCGATCTCCTCCGTCAATCCTATATGATGCGGATACGACACCGGACAGCACAACACCCGAAGACAGCTGACAAGCGTACCGTAAGCATTCTATTGAGTAGTCTGTTACAAGTAAGTAATAGTTACAGTTTAAGCTATTCGTAATTATAATCTCTATGTATCTAGCTGTGTTTACAGCCTTTAGATTAGTGTGATTTATCGTATAACCGAAATTTAACTGATTCCTTTTAGTACTCATCTTGACGACTTCAGACTTTTCGTTGTCTAGAGTCAATTGCCACTTTTTGCACCATACAAATATCTTGTCTAAATCG
Organism: Schistocerca serialis cubense; assembly: GCF_023864345.2. Lineage (NCBI taxonomy): Eukaryota > Metazoa > Arthropoda > Insecta > Orthoptera > Acrididae > Schistocerca > Schistocerca serialis. The sequence continues at coordinate 415,421,839 of NC_064638.1, forward strand.
TTCTGCAATTCGTTTTGATCATCTGATGACTTTACAAGACGGTAAATGACAGCATCATCTGCAAACAATTTAAGAGGGTTGCTCAGATTGTTTCCTAAAACACTTATGTAGATCACGAACAACAGAGGGCCTATAACAGTTCCTTGGGGTACGTTAGATGTTACTTCAGTTTTACTCGATGACTTCCCGTCGTTTATTACGAGCTGTGACCTTTCTGACGGAAACTCAAGAATCCAGTCACCCAACTGAGACGGTAGTCCAAAGGCATGCAATTTAATTACAAGTCGCTTGTGAGAAACGATGTCAAAAGTATTCTGGAAATCTAAAAATGTTGTATTAATTTGTCGTCCTCCATCGATAACACTCGTTACTTCGTGAGAGTAAAGTTGTGTATCACTCGAACGATATTTTCTGAATTCGCGTTTTTATAGCGATACATGATTTTCGACTAATAGAACATTTCTGTAGAACAGTTTACGACAAAAAAATATTGCTAAGGGCGGTTAGGCGCTTGCTCGCTGTTCTCTGTCAATGATGCAGTAGCATGTAGAGCTTCAGGTCGGCTCACCACTCCGATCGAGACCCAAGTCCGACTGCCTGTGTAACAAGTACTTTTGCAGTCACGTCTGTAACGAGCATCCTCTCTGGCTGCATTTTCGCCGGTATGAGATTAAATTGTCAAAGAACACGGAAGAGAGAATGATTTGATTTGGTCTTACACGGCGCCACGCATTTGAAATTCTTTGACACGCGCTGCAGCGAGTGCGCGGAAAGAAACGCCCGGCTTTTGTGTCGGATGCTGATTCCTTCGCGGGCAAAAATTACATTTGCAGTCGCTGAAACTATCCCGGGCCGTTCTCGCGAGGGCATGCAAGTGCTTTCTTTACTGCCGAAATTCTCGAGGACGGAAAATACAATTTACAAGCGTTTAACTATATGCGCGAGTCTCTTATTAAAAACCACGCATTTACATTTGGATTCGGGTCAAAATTAATGGGATTAGTTGGCTCCAGACCGTCGCACCGGAAGAGCCGCAAAAAGTCTTAATTTCTGGCGGTGTCACAAAGTTTAATGTATATCGGCGGCTGGGCGTGGGCGCGGGCTCGGGGGCCGCCGTGGAAAAAGTCGCTTGTTGCGGTTCCTCTTTTGTCGCGGCGCGTCGCGAGACAAAACAGCCCACCAAAAGCCGGCCGCGCTCATGTAAATACGCGGCGGAGGCGACGCCGCGCGGCGCGGGCGCGAAAAAAATCTTCGCGCACTTTTTTGCACCGCGGAAACTTTCCACGTCGCGTGCTCGTATTTGTTAATTTGAAAACAGGAAAAAATTAAAACTTTATGCGTTACTTTGCCGTGAGAGACGGCGCAGCGCTATCGGCGGCGTTTCTGTGGGACCTGGTCTGAGAGTCCCCGGCACCCACGCGGCGCCGCCGGCTGCACATAAAGGAGAGGACACGCCCTTCCCTTCACCTTCACCTTCATTCACCTTCCAAGCGAACGTCAACATACCACCTCTTCATGATTCAGAAGTACCCTTATTCCAAACCTACGAGGGTCACCCCAAACGAAATGCACACTATTTTTTTTTTAATCCACCTCTTATTCTACATGTTTGAAAGTTTTACAATGCGTAGATACATCCTTTAGGAACAATATTTTCATTTCTCCACATAATTTCCATCCCTCTCAACTGACTTACGCCATCTTGGAAGCAGCGCCTGTATACCCGCACGGTAAAATTCTGGACCAACCTGTTGGAGGCACTGTTTAGCATGCGTGCACAAGGGAGTCATCATCTTCAAACCTTGTCCCACGAAGAGAGTCTGTCAGTTTCCCAAAGAGATGATAGACACATGGAGCCAGGTCAGGACTGTAAGGCGGGTGTTTCAGTGTTGTCCATCCGAGTTTTGTGATCGCTTCCATGGTTTTTTGACTGACATGTGGCTGTGCATTGTCGTGCAACAGAAAAACATCCTCCTTTTGCCGATGTGGTCGAACACGACCCAGCCGAGCTCGAAGTTTCTTCAGTGTCGTCACATATGCATCAGAATTTATGGTTCCACTTGGCACAATGTCCACAAGCAAGTGACCTTCGGAATCGAAAAACACCGTAGCCATAACTTTTACAGCAGAAGGTGTGGTTTTGAATTTTTTTTTTTTATTGGGTGAATTTGCATGATACCACTCCATTGATTGCCTCTTCGTCTCTGGTGAAAAATGATGGAGCCATGTTTCATCACTTGTCACAATTCTTCCAATAAATTCATCTCCACCATTCTCGTACTGTTCCAAAAGTTCGCTGTATACCATTTTTCTTGTTTCTTTGTGAGCCACTGTCAACATCCTGGGGACTGACCTGTCTCAAATCTTTTTTTAACGCCAACACTTCCAGTATTCTGCAAACACTTGCTTCCCCTATCCTAACGTAGTGTGACAATTCGTTCACTGTGATGCGTCTGTCAGCAGTTACCAATTCGTTAAATCTCTGCACATTGTCTGGAGTCTGTTCAGTAAGAGGCCTGCCGCTGCGAGGACAATCCTCAACATTGCCGTGTCCGCTTTCATCACGTAACCTGCTTGCCCACCGGCTAACTGTACTGCGATCGACAGCAGCATCTCGATACACCTTTTTCAACCTCTTGTGGTGTTTCCTACTGTCTCGTTTTCACAGCACAGGAATTCTACGACAGCACGTTGCCTCTGACGAACATCAAGTGTAGCAGCCATCTTGAAAACATGCTGTGATGGCGCCACTCACGGGAACGGGTTGAACTAAGTTTGAAAACAAGCGCGAAGGATGTATCTACACACCGTATAACTTTCACACACACAGAATGAAAACTGTATTTTTACAAAAATAGTGTGCGTTTGTTCTGGAGTGACCCTCGTATTATCTCTTTGAATCAGCTCCATTACCCCACTTCCTATCCTCGTACTCTCTATACAAAACAGGCAAGCTGCAACCACCCATCAAGAACCTAATACTATGGTACAGACGTGCTACCTAAAATTTTTTGACCGTTATGTTTAGTGCAAATATGATATATTTGCTTTATTCGGTAAATCTGAAGACGCTATTTGTTGTACGCAGCTCGTGGTCGTGTGGTAGCGTTCTCGCTTCCCGCGCCCGGGTTCGATTCCCGGCGGGGTCAGGGATTTTCTCTGCCTCGTGATGACTGGGTGTTGTCTGATGTCCTTAGGTTAGTTAGGTTTTAGTAGTTCTAAGTTCTAGGGGACTGATGATCATAGCTGTTAGTCCCACAGTGCTCAGAGACATTTGAACCATTTTTTTTTGTGCTATTTTTTAACTATAAGTGTGATATGTGCTCTAATCAGTACAAATTATTCTGTATTATAATGTATTTACTCTGTGTTAATGCCGTTCGGCAAAGTTAGGGAAAGCATAACGTCGGTAGAGAGTAAAGACATGTGTAGGAGCACTGTCTCTGAATGTGTGGCGTCAGAGCAGAGCGTGCAGCAGATTTACTTGGTAGTGAGACGTAAGAGTGAACTCACGCAAGTGGCGTGTAGTGATGGGTCTTTGTGAAGCGCAGTTGTTAGTAGCGAAGTACCAAGACCATAACGAGTGCGGTCAGATATTAGAGGCTCCAGTAAAATCAAGATCCTGCCCCATAATTCGTCATTGCGAATTAAAATGTGCCCCCAATGTTACATGCAGCTTGGGAGCATTCTAAACGACAACGTAATACTCGGGTGTTGATCGAAAGTACGCGTAACGATTCTAGAAACAGGCCTCTGAACTGCTTCCTCTAGTCCGACCTGGTGGGGGTCCCAAACACTTGAGCGGTAATCACGAACGGCTCACACGTAGTCTCCTTTATAGATGAGGTACACATCTTAGAATTCACCCAAAACAAAATCAACCATTCTCCTCCCTACAACCGACCATATATGGTCGTTCCATTTCGTATTTTCTTTGAACAATTCTACAACTGTTACA